>NC_091013.1:94170062-94795062 GCF_041296385.1 Aphelocoma coerulescens | reverse complement strand
CTGAGAAAGAAGTGGCAACTGAGCTCGCCATTCACTTCTCGAAGCTGTCACTCCAAGTTGGATGTGACGCCAAGCTGTGTGGCCAGAGTCCTGTGTGGGTGTGGGAAGCTGGCCCTGTCTTTGTCAGCCTCCATCTACTCTCTGGGGACACAGCTCCAGTTTTTAAAGCTGCCAGGCTCATGTGCCTCGCTGCTCCACTGACTGCTTCTAAGGAAAATGTTAATCACAGGGATTAGTTACAAAGAAAAGACTGTGAAGCCCAAACCACTCAGGTTTGTAGCATTGCTACTGGCACACTCCCGAGCTTAAAGCACAGCTGAGTCACTACCATCAGATAAATGACTGTAATACTTCTGTTGAGGGAGAGTTGCATTTTTGCAAATATTAAGGTTTTAATGGAAGAACCCATCTAGTGGGAGTGCATCTCTAGGGATACCACATTGTCAAATATGGAGTGGAAGCCAGGGATAAGGGTGCTTTAGAAGACCCTGGAGAGGCCCTGGAAGTCACCCATGTTGTAACACCATCAAAGGGCTCATTTGAAGATATAAATCACTGCTAGAAGGTATCAAAGTGCTTGAACACTTTGGGGTGCTTGAGGTCTAGAGAGGACATGAGAACTTCCCACTGCTTAGCAGCTGGTTATCCTTCTCCCAGGAAGTGGGTGCAAGCTCCCGACGAACGTGCTGGACCCATCATTCCTACCCTGCAACTGTAACCACGCATTCCTCTGCCAGGAATTTATCCTGCAGGTATTAGTTTTGGAAACCTGATAAGGTAAGGAAGAATCCCAGGTGTTGTTCAAAGGAAATGCTTGACTCTTTCCCTAGCAAAAGAGACACAGAGTGTACTGGATTTTTTGTCACACACTTTAAGTTTCCAGGTTACTTTGGTGACCAGCTGTCTAGAGCCAAGCTGAGTTGCTGGTTTCTGGGAACATCTTCAGTATTTCTTGTGCTTTTGAAAGGTGATGAAGAGCTGGGTGCTCCCAATCCCATCAATGCCCTCAGTGATTTCTTCTCCGAGTTGGTTGTGTACTCTGAAGTTCCTTGCTCTTTGACAGTGGTGGGTGAGAGCAGGGAAGCAGCCCCAAGCCCTCCAAGGCTCTTCTCTCACCTTTCTCACAATTTTCCTCAATGCTGTGCACCCCTCCTCTCCTCTGCATCTCTTTGCCATTCACATCCTCATTCTGGACCATTCTCTTCTTGCATCATGCTTCTCTGTGCTCCATTGAACTCACCCATGTCACTGCATTGGTTTTGGCCTCTTCCCTCCCTCACTCTGGACCCTCCTGTGTGCCTCCAAGCTGTGACCTTAGCTAAATACAGCTCCCCACGTTGCCCTCACTCCCCGCCCCTACTCCTCAGGCTCCCCCTAATTCCCTGTCTGGATTTTTAAGAAGCTGCCCCTTCCCTCTGCCTTTCAAAGCTCATTCTCCTTTAGTTCTAAATGACCTTCTGCCTCTGAGAAGCGTTCATTTCCATGAGCATCCAGCTGATATCAAGCTATTGACATCTTGGCCAAGGACTGTCTCAGTCTGATAGCAAATGTTGGAAGATGGAGCTATTTTAATTACTGTTAATTTGTGTCAGCAGATCCTGAGGGAAAAGTATCAATACTGGATAACTCAAGACTCATGGGACATGAGACTCATGGGACTCTCCTGCTCTTTCCTTGGGCTCCCTGCTTTCTCCTGAAGGTTGCTCAGCCTTTCCTCTCTCCTCAATGACTTTTGCTTTTATTTTTCCTTACCACTATTTTCTCCCTGGTGTTCAGATTATAATGAGGAGTAAATTAACTAAATTGAAAACAAAAGAAAATTATTGAGTCTCAAAAAACACCCTCAAGACAATGTCCATTTACAATTATAGAAAAAGCTGATCTTGAACTGTATGAATCTTGGAGAAAGACAAAAAACAAAACTGCATATAAAACTGCAAACAGGGTGGAGGGGGAAGAAAAAGGAAAATGCATGACAAATCCACATGAAGTGTCCCAGACAGCTTTTGTCTGCACAGAAATGGTTTTATGGGATTCTCTGCAGAAAAAGGAACAAAAAATTAAGGAGTTGGGTTCAAAAGATCAAGTTGCATTTTCATTGATCTCAGACTTGTAAGAGCTGCCTCATCAATCAAAGTTGCTTAAAAATTCCTATTAATGGCCTCAAGTACTGGGGCTGCCCATATGGTTCATCTTTGTAACATTTGAGCAACTCCCTGGGAGCAGTATGAGATCTGTCAGTGTCAGAGCCAGACACTCTCTGCTCATCCCTGCATTCCCACAAGTGGTGTAAGGAGAATAACTATCACTACAAGCCTGAGGAGCTCCATCTGATCCAGGACATGCATAGCAACAGAGGATGAGAAAAGACTAAACCCCAAATTATTTGGCTTTCAAATACTGGAGAACTGCAGACCTGGGTGAAAGTCCCGGTGTGTAGTCCGGGGGTGTACGGAACAGCTTCAAGCCAAGGTGCTGCATGGCATTGCCCAGGAGTGAACATTTGTTTGCTCTCAAGGAGCTGAGAAGAACATGGCTGGTGGAGGCTTTCAGACTGGAAAGAAAAATTCAGAGGAGTTTCTCCCAACATTACTCTGAATGATGAGATTAACTCTAGGGTAGGCTGGAAGTCTTGTCAGGTACAGCTGGAGCTTGTGTTGTCCTGAGCAGCAAAGTGAGTGTGGTGTTCAAGTGCTGAATGGAGATGTTCAGAGCTGTGCAGGATCTGTGCTACTCACTGCTGCCTCTTGCCCTCGGGCACCTTGTGTGCTTTGACTTTGGCTGCTGCCTTTGGCATTGGACATCCATAGTAGTATGGATAGAATATTACAAACATTCCTGATGATGAGCACGTTTCCCCTCCTTCAGAGGAATATCCCATCTAGCCAAACTGACTTCATGCCCTTAATGCTGCCTCCCCTGGTGACAATTCAGATCCTGAGCCAAAATTCAACAAATCTGTGTCTCTAATGGGTACAATTTTTTCTTTGTAGTAAGTTCTCCTTCTTTCTTGCACAGGAGAATTGTCATGAGGACACATTTTTTAACTGAATCTTCAGCTCAAGTACATATTGGACTTCAGCAGCAACAAAATAATTCAGAAATGTACACTGAAAATAACTGTGCCTGACTTCGGTAAGAGTTAAAGCATTCACTTTGCCACTGTTGTCCCAGAAGTGGAATTGTGTTTTCAGAGCCATGGAACACCTCTCCTGAGAGGAAAGGTTGGGAGAGTTGGAGCTGTCGATCCTAGAGCAGAGAAGGCTCTAGGGAGACCTTATAGCTACCTTCCAGTACCTAAAGGGGGCCCACAAGAAAGGTGGGGACAGACCTTTTAATAGGGTCTGTTGTGATATGAAAAGGTAATGGTTTTAAACTAAAGGAGGGTAGATATGGACTAGATATATGGCAGATCTGTTGTTTGGGTTTTTTTACAATGAGGGTGGTAAAACACTAGAAGAGGTTGCCCAGAGAAATGGTGGATGCCCCATCCCTGGAAATATTCAAGGTCAGGTCTGACAGGTTTCTGAGCACTCTGGTCTAGCTGAAGATATTCCTGCTTATTACAGGGGTATTAGACTAGATGACATTTAGAGGTCCCTTAAAACTCAAACCACTCTATGATTCTATGATAGTTACAGTTGGACAGTTTTTGGAATCTGAAATAAAACACCAGGGACCAGCAGATTGCTACTTTCACAGAGACGTTTTAATGTGAGCCATGACTATTGACATATTTGTTCACCACTCTTATTGGAATGGAATAAAGCTGCATCAGACAAAATTCACATTGGAGGTCAGGAAGAAGTTCTTCACTGAGAAGGTGGTCAGTCACTAGAAGAGGTTCCCCAGGGAACTGGTCACAGCACCAAGCCTCTAGAAGGAGCGTCTGGATGATGCTCTCAGTCATATTGTTTAGTTTTAGGTATTCCTGAGAAGAGCTGGAATCGATGATATTTATGTGTCCCTTACAAGCTGAGATATTCTACAGTTCTGAGTTGTGGCAGAGCAGGTAGGAGCTGTCAATACTGCCAGGAGGTCCTTTCAGTTTGCAGAGTCTTACTGCAGAGAAATCTGCAAGGGGAGAAGAACATTCCCAATCTCTACCTGCCTTGTGCTCTCGATTTACCCCCAAAGGTGTCACAGTTTATAAAAAAAGGCAAATACCTGTAGTTAAATGAGGCCACTGGAGTGTCAGACAGAGATCACATCTTCTTTGTGTGGGCTGAGAGTTACATGGGATGCAAAGCCTCATGCCAGGGCTGAGCAAAGGAGCACCTCCTGAGGTCTGAGCACAGACAGAATGAGTAATGCTGGGAGAAAAGTCATTTGTCCCAGAAGCAGTAGAGCTGACATGTGAGCAGTGTCAGCCCCTGCTCTTCAGAGAGCCAGCTTGCTGTAGGGAAGTGCTTCCAAGCAGGATTACGGTTAAACTTGTTGGACTGAGGTCTGCCACGTCTCAGGGACCAGCACACATCCTTTGTATGCCCATGCACACATGGACACACAATTCCATTACAATCAAGCTGTTTACAGTGCTGAATTTCAGTGCACATCCACTATTTCACACATTTTCACCTAGTCTCAAATGCTTATGCATCCAAAGTTGCCCGCCTTTTCTGGATGCCTTTTTCTTGCTAGTTCTACAAAGTTTCTCTCTTTGTAGCTTCAAAAAAGCCACTCTGATTATTTTCACCTGGCCAGTTTGATCCTGCCTTGTGCTCACAGGAGCAAGAGCACTTTTTCTGGTGGCTGCCTCAGGATCCTGGCTAGGTGCCATAGTCTGTGAGATGAGAAATGGTGACCTCATGGATAGGGGAAGGGAAAAGAGGAGGCAAGACTGAATTTTTGGTTTTCTACATTTAAATCCCATCAGGCTTTGTGTTTTCATTTCAAATTCTTTCCAAAATACTGTATCTATTTTCCTCCAAGATACTATGACTGAAATGACTTTATGCTTTGCCTCCAATGATTTTATTTTTAATCAAAAGAAGTTATTTGTTTCTAAAGGATTTAAAACTTATCCAATAAAAAGTACCCAGAAATAAAGAAGAAAAAAAGCGGAATAATCAAGTGCTGTAGAAATCAGCAAGTCACAAAAGAGTTAAAGTTCCTTACATGTGGCCAAGTTAAATAAGAGCTGGAGGGACACACGGTTCTCCCCCCCAGCACTCCCTCAACTCTGGGGTGTGGGCTTGTGAAATGCCTGGGAGGCAAAGTTGGCCCCCATTGTGTCTTGTTTAATTTGGCTGCTTGAAGTACTCACTTTTTTTTGTAATTTGGCTCTTCCTGCAGCTCTCACACCTTCCTTTAACATAAATGTCCCTTACATTTTCAACATGCCTTTCCACAGCCCTCCATTTCATATTGTTTGAGCCTCTTTTTCTCTGTGCACCTACACGTGGCTGCTGGCACAGGGCTGTGTTTATCTGCACACAGAGACAAAGTCAAACCCAACTAAAGAGCACCGTCGGCACAAGTGCTGTGTTTCCAGGGTGCTCTTCTCAGCTCCACAATCTCGTAAGGAGCCAGGAGGAATCTCATCCAGGAGGTTTCTGCTGGCCAGCAACAGGACTGCTCTGGAGCAGCACACAACGGGGACGTTTTCCAGCCTGTGTATTGCAGCCTCAGCTGGAAATTCTTCCACCACCACCTTGCCATGGGTCGCTGATAAAGTACTAAGCTTGGTCCCACCAAGCCTGCATGTCTGGGTTGTCTTGCAACAGTGATGTGAGAAATACAGCTCAGACTTGACACCTGTGCTTGGTGGTGTCAGCAGTCACACAGCACGCTCTTCCCCCCATCTGACTTTAAAAATTAAAGTATAAATTGAGCTACATTACCTTTAATACAGTGCCAGATTGGCAAAGATGGGGACTTTGTCATCGCGTCTGCCAGTGATTAGTTTTGCAATAAATGCAGCAGAGACTGGCACACGTGGCCAAGGGCAAGTTCTTTGTTCAGTTTACTATCTGCAAAATGGGGATACAATGCCTTGACCAGCAAGGGAGCTACAGGGATTTCACAGTTATTCTTTAACTGCTTTGGCCATGGAAAGCTGAAAATAAATTTTGAAGCACTATCACAGAGAGGTTACAGGGGGTTTTTTTCCTGACTATACAGAGCAAAAAAAGGTGTTTAAATATTAATTAACATAAAACAGAATTTCATAAAAATTTTGAAATTTTATTTTGTTGCTATATGAGAGTCTGTATTTAGACATAAATGTCCAACAAGTTTGCTGAAAAGCAGCCAACTCATTCTCACATTGAAGGAGACGAGTTTCCACTTGTTGCATTAGAAATGTGTTCACCCTAAAGTATGTACCTGTCTGAAAAGACAAAGCCCCAAAGTGGGTGAAGGAAATGCAGGAATGGTAGAAATTCCAGCTGCTGAGACCTGACACCTTTGGGAGCACATCCACTCATGACACTGCAGGCTCTCTTTCCGGGGCTGCTGGATCAAGGATGTCTTGTCTACGTCTCAGGACAATCTTGAGGACAGAACTTCCATTTTACCCTGTACACTACCAAAATATTCCTGGGAAAAAGGCCCCATCTGTATTGACTCTTTGGGATTGAACACCAGCAGCCAATAACATTTTTCTTTCCATTATTGCTGTGAAAAAAAAAAAAAAAAGCTCCAGAAGGAAATCTGAAAAAGTGCAGTGAGAAACCAGTGAAGCCAGGAAATGGGAATGGATGGCTGGACACTTTGGGGTTGCTACAGGCAGCTCTGGTTCAGTGAGATTTGCTGGGTTGCTGCTTTGCTGGCCTGGGAGATACATTAGAAGATGATATTTAGAAGTCATAAATAATCTCATAATATTGCAGCTGCCAGCATTCTGGGAAGCATGGGTAACAGCAGTGGAGAACTGAGTTAAAGAACCCCCGGTGGCACAATTGTGGCAACAGATGAAGGGAGAAAAAAACATAGATATTATGGATGGATGAACACAGAGAATTTTTTAGGTTTGGATTCAAGCTCAATTGAAATTGAGCTTGCCTGCTTGCCTTGTAGTGGCAACTCATAGATGCTGTATGTCACTCCTGTTGTAGAACTGTTGGTCTTAGAAATGAAAAACAGCATTAGCACTGGGCATCCAGACCACAGCCCACCCAGGACTGACTGACCCTGTAGAACATCCCCAAGATTTACAGCTGTAACTCTCTTCCACAGCTAAATTCAGCTTGAAAAGCCTCTTTATTTGGTATTCCCCTTGCATTTCCCTTCTCTTGTTCTATCTTCTCTTCAAAACTTGTACAAGATGAAAAGTAAATCACTGCTGAAACTCAGTGTCAAGGGATGCCCTGAAGGTGGGTCACATGGATTTGTATGAGGCTGTGACTGCATTTCTTATAAATATCTCATTGGTGCCAATACAATGAACATGGAATAGTCTACCAGCTTAGACCTGAAAGAGATGGACATCAAAGGATCCCTTCACATCAGGTATCATGGCACACTCAGACATTCACAAGGTGAATATGGCCTGAATATTAGAAAGGAGAAGCCAAAGGCCATATGACAGCTAAGCCTTGCTCCACCCCTCTGCCTCTTTCACTTTGTACTATTTATAAGCCTGAGTTGACAGCTTGAACTATGGTCATGTTAGGCAGATATTTCCAGCCTTACATTTCTCTTATGCATTACAGAACCTCCCCACCATGTCTTCTGAGGTGGAAAACACAGATTCCAGAATTACTTAGTTCCCTAGTTTGGATTTTTGTATGAGTAGACCTGAGACGGGAGTCAGGGTCTTTTTTTTTTTTTGACAGAAGCCAAGTAATAATAAATCAAGAATGACTATTAAATAGTTCTTTATCTCCACAAGTTCTTTGGATCAGATTGTTTCCTTCCCAGATCACGGCAGTGATGGAAAAATTTTTCCAAGTGGCAGGGGCAGACAGCTGAGGTAACTCCTAACATTTCATGGTGTTTGTGTCACCCTAAATAAAGAAAGAACAGTTAGGCTTTGCCTAAAACCATTTATGTTGGTGTATAGGCAATGGAACCAGTTTCATGTGCTTTGGAGTTTAATAATTAGTTGTGATAAATTGTGCCTAAAATAGTGTACACAGTGTAAACAACAAATTTAATACAGCACATTTTACATCGAAGAAGTAAATGTGCTTCCTTTCAAGGGTTCATCTTTCTGTTGATATGGCTTTTATCAGTGTGGTCAGAAGCCAGAGCATCTCAAGCTCTTTTGGAAAAATTCAAATTATCTATTCAAGAAGGAAAGCAGCTTATTAATCATTATCCAAAAGTAACTGAGCTATTCACAGATCATCTTTTCAGACACTGTGCTGTCCCTTTTGCTATGTGACCATGGCCAACTCTTTCTTGTTTTGGATGCATGCCCTTTGTATTTCTTTTTTTATAAAGGTTCCTGCACGTTAGATCAACCTTCTTTTACATAATAGTTACTTTTTTTTTTCTTTCTTTTTCTCAGTTCACCAAATTTTTGTGTTGGTTTCCTCTGGTCTTCCGTAAAACTTGACTTTGTAATGTTCACAGAGTTAGGAGTTAGAGAATTTTTTGGATAATACTACAGCTGTAGGAACTCATGTAAAAAAGTGCAATACTGTATAGAAGTAGAAGTGATTTTCATTTAGTTTTCTAAAAAATATGGCACTTCCAACTCACATGTGGAACTCACAAGCTCCAAAATGTATGTCTCCAAGTATTCTGGAGTGATTGCCATTGAACTTTCCTCATCTTCTGGCTTTCTTTTCACTGGTGATAATGTATTGGCATTTGGACAGATCTCATACATATTTCAGGACTCACAGGTATTGAGCTTTAAGCTTTGAATCTTGGTGAATTATCCACTGTAAAACTTGGGTGACATTGCTGCACTTGTCTTCTCCTTCCCCATTTTGGGTAGCTTGCTAACAAATCTAGACTTCTTGTTGGGGTTACGGTAAGAGAAATGCCACAGCACTGTGCTGCAGTCTTGCTGCCACTCTCCCATTTCTGCTTGCAGGGTTTCTGCTGGTGAGCCACTCATGCTGTGATTTTGGTGAAAGGAACACATTTCTCAGAGCTTGCCAGTTTCACAGCCACTGATCATGTCCCTGGCTATCAGTACAGGCCATCCTTTGCACCCTTGCTCTCTTGTTCCTCTAGTGCTTTTACACACCCCTCCACATTCATGCTTCTTTCTAACTAATCTTGATATTTCTGTATGCGGAATTTTGCATGGCAACATAATATAAACCAGGGAGTACAGTGCTGGCCCTGGCTTGGATGGCTGGCAGGATAAATCCATTTTATGCAGGGTTAATTGCACTGCAACTTGTTCCAGCTTTACTGAGAGAGACAGATGCAGGTGATTACATCATGTCTCCAATCACTAAACCACATTACCTATTTAATATAGCTCAGTGACTGCAGTTTTCCTTTGTGCCTGTTCCTGGGTTGGTTACACCAAGTTAATGCAACTGTATTCATGTGCAGTTTCCTGACTTGAGGGAAACGTTATAAACCAGCTCAGGTAGGACAGGGACCCAAGGCCTGCAACAACCTGCAACACTCCTGATTCTTACAAACAAAACTCTGGGAAGACTGTGGGTGCTGCAGCATGTGTCAGGGCTGTCATCAGTGTAGTCTGGAGGGGGAAGTCCCAGCCAGAGGCACCTTCACTGACTACAGGAGTGTTTATTAACAGCTGAACCAGCTTCTTGGCTGAAGGAGTCCCACCCTCCCCATCATCCTAGGAAGGGCTGATGGCCTCTGCTGGCAATGCCATTTGGGCCAGCTCTGTGTCTCTCCAGCACAGCTGCACCCAAGTCAGCTGGAAAACAGTGCCCTGAGGTCTGCACAGTGCTGGATGCTCAAGGGCAGACCTGGCCAAACAGAGCCTAGGACTGCTTCTGGAAGCATCTGAGGGTAGCCCACAGAAGTCACCGTATCTGAGCAGTGAAGGGCACTATCCAGCTGAATGTCAGAGCTTCCAAAATGCTCAACAAATTCAGAACATTACTGGAATAAGAACAGCATCTGTTGGAACTTCAACCAGTGTAAAATTACATGCTCCTAATCCTTCTCCCCCCACAGCACGCAAAGAGTTCCACATTGAGTCAGAAAAATAGCCGAAGTCGGGGCTCCAGAGATGCGCTATTGCACAACTATCCCCGCTGTGGAGGTTTCTCACTCCTCCCTGAATCAGCTGGTGCCGACCACTATCCAGCACAGAAGCCATGCTCCCCAATGTGCTGTCGGAACACAACAGTGCTCAGCCATGGGAACTGCTCTTTTCTAGCCTAATCCTCTCTTCAGACAGGCTAGAATTGTTGGAGCTCTTTATTGTAGAAAGGAGCTGATATTTGAAGAGATGTGCTCCATACACTGCTCCTGTACTTGTGGCCATGTTCTGCCTCTGGGGTGATAAGCAACAGCTACTGACATGGAGAAGTAACCCTTGAAAGGAGTTACATGGATTTTAGTTGTATTCAATACAGTTTCCCAGACAGTAATTACAGACAAATTATAAGAAGCAGTCAGAAAACTGAGTGAGCCACTTTTCCAGCAGTTTTGTGGGTCAGCATCAGGCTACAGAAGCCCCTCCCAGCTGACCCACAGAGAAGCTGTCGTGGGGTGACTGTATGGTACTGTATTCCCTATTGTCTGACCTATGCCAAACAGGAATCCTGTGCCTTCCTGTGTCTTTAAGCTGTTTCTCAGGAGAGTGGGGAGAGAAGCCAGGCGAATTTTTCAGAGTGGTTTGTGCTCAAGGACACACACTCCCCTGCATTCCTGCTGCTACCAAGCCGAGGGAAGCACCTTCCTGCTTTTCTTCTCAGCTCTTGGCTCTCTGCAGCAGGGAAGAGAGTGGCATTCGCTTGTTTTTTAGCTAGCTTCTTGTTCATTAGCTAAAGCATGGAGTTTCCTGGGACTTTGGCTTCTTTTGCTTCTCTCCTGGACTGTTTAGCAACACCAGAACATCACCAGGAGGCTCCGCACCGCAGCCCGGAGGGGCCCATGCTAAACCCCAGCTCCGGAGAGGGGAGAGTCGCACCTACCAAGGATTCTGAATCTTCCTAGGTCTTCTCCACAGTGAGAGGTTTTATTATTTAACATTTTTCATTCTTTTTTCTGTGCCTGCATGCACTTTGCTTGTTAAATAAATAGGGATTTTTCTTTCACTTTCCTCTGAGGAATTTCTTTCTGAACCTGGTGGGGGAGGGGCTGCAGAAATCTACCTTCTATTCGAGGATACGTTCATTTCGGACCTTCCTCCAAATTTGTCTCAAACCAAGACAGAAGCTCTCAGAAATAATCCCATCTGTGGATTCAAAATGCTGGGCTACAGACTTGGCCAAAAAGTCTATTCCTGCAGTCTGTCTCTCTATAGAAGAAAAAGTGCTGAAGGAGTCAGATGTTCCCTGGACAGGGACTGGCTTATTTATAGTAAACTATCCCTTGGCCACAGCAGCACCCTCCTCACAAAGTCCTATCATTGCTTTTATAGCTGCATTTCCACTACATCTGTAGCATGCAATGGGCAGGCTCAGGCATTCCTCTACCCAGCCCTTGGCTGCATTTTCATGTTGTTGTTTCATTTAGAATGATGCCCAGCAAGCACCATCCAGCAAAACTGATCTGCTAGTGCTGACCTCATATAGGATGTATGCTCTGGGTCGATGCACCTATTTGAGTTGGGGAAAAAAATAATCTGAACACTTTTTGAATTTTTTAAATGGCAGATGCTATCTGTCAGCCCTTACCCACCTCAGTAAAGCTTCATCCAGTATGCAATAAATGAGGGACTCTAGCAGATCATCTTCTGCAATGCTTCTGCAATTTCTGTACTGTATTGTAGAGCCCCAAAACCATAAAACACTTCCCAAAGCATTAACTTGGCCCATTCAACTCAGCAAACTCAAAGACCATTCAATTTTAAGTTACTCAAAATTCCCCTAAGAGGGAATTAGAGGAAGAAAGAGAGAAAGACAGAAGAGATATAGAAAAGGATAAACATAGCTACCACTCCTGGTTCCTGCAGTGTTCAGCAGGTAGAAAGTACAGAACGAGGTAGGGTCAAGACATGTCCTTGCTGCATGTCCTCAGTTAAATACCTGTTGGCTTTCCTGGGCCCTTCCCCCAGGTGGGATTTCTAGTCATTTTAGGAGCCAGATTAGGGGCTCCAGAGATGAGTGTATTGCCTCTGGTGTGCCAGGGATTGGCAGACACTGCCAGGCTGGGATACAGGCTCAAGGAATAGGGTGTGCAGGGCAGGGCATCGCCTCACCAGGGCAAGGCCCGACCTGGCCTTTCCCCTCACACAGGCACCTGAAATGTTTCAAACCAGCAATACTTCCAGCCTCTCACATAATTCAGAGAATGTCACAGGATGTGCACACCAATTTGTATTTATGTTTGTGCCCTGAACATTTTGCTTTAGCCCATAGTGCTTACATTACCTCCAGGAACACTATGTTGCACTGGACTGCAGTGTCCTGGTATTGCTGAGCTTCACTGACTGTGGTAATATTTATGTCCTGTGCCTGTCAGTGTGCTAAGGAATGAAGCTAAATAAATACTGTAAAGCTTGCAAACCCACCCTGATTATTTTTGTGCCATTCTTTTCATTGCTGTAACTAGTTGTTAGGTTTGCACTTGGAACGGCCTGTACTGTAAGATGAGGGATCTCCTATCATTGAGATTTCCACTACTCTTTCTATGATTTGGATTGGGCTTTTAAAAAGGGATACTTCTACAAAGAGATACATGATGCATTCTAAATTTGCAGCATTGAACTGGGAGATACAGAGCCTTCTCTTCTCCTGGACAGGAAACCAGAAGCCTGCATGGGCTAAGGCCAAATGCGCCAGCCCAGGAATGGTGGAGTTGGGACCCCCTGGTTTCTGCAGCTCTGAGTAGATCCCCTGGTGTCTAATAACATCCATATGCCAAATGAGACTTGTGGTTGGGGGCTGCCTGCAGGACACCTATTCCTTGTGTGGCTTCTTTGAATGAGATGTTACAAGGTGGCCTTCCCTGCACTGGGAAAATTAATGGGTCCCTGACCTCCTCCACTGTCTCTTCTAAGGAAACATGTGAGAACTTCCATCCCAAAGCTGCTTAAAGCTGGCCAAAGCATCCAAATGTTGGAAGGAAGGAAGGAAGGAAGGAAGGAAGGAAGGAAGGAAGGAAGGAAGGAAGGAAGGAAGGAAGGAAGGAAGGAAGGAAGGAAGGAAGGAAGGAAGGAAGGAAGGAAGGAAGGAAGGGAGAGAGGAGCTACAGCACTGCTGCCTCTGCCACCCACACACACATATTTTGCAAATGAGCCATCAAAGGGCTCCTGGATGAGAGTGGGACTATGCCAGGAGGGCTCTCAAGGCCTGTGGTTAGGGCAGTCACCCAAGGAAAGGGAGTCTGCCAGGGGTGGCTGCTGTGTGTTCTGCAACCCAGCCTGCCCACCAGGCCAGCTGGACCCTGGTGGATCTCCCAGTAATCCTGGTGCCTCTCTCACATTGTCTGTGGCCATCACCTCTCTGGGAAACCCCAGTAACAAGTGGCAAATGGCTCAGGGCCTTGTGTCTGTACGTGGGTGGCAGGGGGAGAAGAGCCACTGCTGTACAGGAGATTCCTGTCACACCTGGCTCCACTTCAAATTCAAGGCTCACCTCGTCCTTCTGGGGTGGTGTCAAGGCCTTAAGCAGGTTGTCTGCTCAGGAGAGTGTTACTCTTGTAACACTAAATGAACACTAAATATTTACAAATTTTAACAAGTTTGTCCTGTGTTTTCTGATACTGCTCTCCACACACTGCTCTGCTTTCAGTTTGCACAGTGACTGCCAAGGAAAAGTATAATATTTTTTGTCCATTTCAGTATTAGCTTGTTTTTAATCCTCATAAACTGTCAGTGTAACTTTCACACCGAGTACTGCTTGTGTACTTATAACTTTACATCTTGGAACAGGGGAGACTCAGATTTTTTCCTATTTTTTTCAGTTTTGATGCTGACTACTCTGACCCTGCAGCAAAAAACCACTAAGGAATAACTACTATTAGCTAACTAATCTCTCTCATTTTATAGATGTGCCCCATAAGAGTTAAATAAATATGTCTACAAATATGGTCCATGAATGCCTACCCCAGGGTCAATATGCTTCATACCAAGTTCAATTCATACTAACACAGTAAGATTTTCTGAAGAATATGGTTGGATCAGGGACAAAGTACTCAATAACTTGAAGGATCACACTGCTGAAGAGTCTGGGTGACCATTCCAAAGCTCTTACCCAAGGATTCCTACTAAAATGCATGGAGACTAAGATACCAGTTCTTCACACTAATATTGAAGGTTGTGCCCTACATATGTTTTGCTTTTTTGGGCAACTGTTTCCAACTATAATTTTTTTGTTTTGTTTTGTTTAATCCAGATTAGAAACCTGCATTTTGATACAGAGAATGATTTTGATTTTGCTGAGTCTCTTTTTCTAGCTGAAATACAGACCCACTGACAAAGAATTAAATTGATTAAATAAGAAAGAGCAATCTAATGCAAAGAGCCAGCAGAAGGAAATACTGGTTCACACAACATACTATTAACCTGTAGAAATTGTTGCCATAAAATGGAATTAAACCCAAAAGCAAACATCAAAGCACAGACTGAAGGGTGTTTCTGAAAGATTTTGAAAGCATTTTAGAAAGGCTCTAAAACCCCCGGTTCAAGATTAAACTAATAATTCATTATTAGGAGTAAACAAAAGACAACAAGGTGAAGGACAGATTGTCCCCATCCATAACCCCCCTTACCCTTTTCAGCAGCATCCAAGGCTAGACACAGTAAAAGCCAGAATACAGTCAGACAGACTAGGCATAGAACTGGGAATGGCATTAGTATATTTATCTTCCCTTGTAAAAACAAAAATAAAGAAATTCTTGCAGAATTGATCTTTAAAGGTCTTTCTACCTTTCTGGTGCTTTTTCAATTCAGGGGAAAAAAAAGTTTATTGACACAAGGAAAGCTGTAAACTCTGCAGCCATAACTTTCACCCAGGTTTGAGGGGACTTCAGCTTCCCCACAGCTTTCAGTTTTAATGTCTCAGTCTCATATTAGAAATACAGTGCAAATAAAAAACTGATACATACCCCAAATTACATTTTAAAATTATTTTAAAATGAGAAATAAATTAAATTGCTATTTTTAATTGTCGTTGACTGTACTGACTGTGAAAATTTGTTCTGAAGAGCTTCTACAATTATCAAAATAACAACTCCAGCTGTTTTTAAGATACACTTCCTGTGAAGAAGGCAACTTACAAATTCCAAGGACTCAATTTTTTAAATTTCTTGACAGAATTTTTATTTTTATTGCAATATTGCCTGGACTTCACAATCTAGCACCGTGTCTTCACCCCCTCTGTTGTGCAAACACATGTGACAGTATTTTGAAAATGTCTGTCTCTAGAAAACCACTGAGGAAGCCTCGCAGACAGAGAAGAACACAGAGGGAACAATTGCAAAGATTTATTTAGCGCTTTCTGTGCTTGGCACTTAGAAACAGAGTTCCGTGCATAGGGCAAATCTTTATACAGCTTTTTTTCATACATATTTTACATACCATTTTTATTGCCCTCTTTTATATTCATAATATTGAATACCCCACTAGGCATATAAATACATTTATCTACAACACCTCACAACAACTCTCAATAATATCTGTATTCTGTTACTTGGTATTTGCATTTTCACACAACTTAAATGCATAGCTTGCACCAAGCTACAATTGTTTTCTTATTTTTAAAGGATTTGAAGAGAAAAAAGGAAAAAAAAAGAACAAGGGGAAAAAAAAAAGCAGAAAATAAAGATGTTAAAAGGTAATGATCTATTTGGTTAAACAGAGACCTTGTGACAGGTGGAAGGTTGGCAAATACTCAACCTCACTGTGTCTGAAATGCTAATGGTTTTCTACGGCAACTCTCGCATGCAAGGTCAGCTGCACTCCTGTAGAGCTCTCTTTTTTCATTGCTCTTCCCCATGCGCTCAGTCTGGACAGTTTCTTCCCACTGGGATGAGTGCTGTGGGACACACACTTTCCCGACCAAGGCTGTCCTCCGTTCGGTTTCACTGCATTACTTCCAGTCAAGTCAACAGGAGCTGAGCCCCCTCCCCCCATTCATCTTTCCGAAGTTCCATCCCCACTTCTGTCTGAGGCTCATTAGTGAGCTAAAACTTTTCTCTCTCCTCTTACTCCCATCTCCCTCTGCAGGTTGGATGCTGGTGAGCTCGACCTTCATAAAGAAACAGCCAGTTGGGCAGAGCCATGGTGAAAATGCAGAAACCTCTTTGGAAGAAGCTCCGGCCCAGCAGCGCCATTCCTGTGCTACAGTGGAAGAAGGCCCCACAGGTCTTGCCGCTTGCAGAAATGGGCTGAGCCGCTCCAGCAGTGAGGAACTGTCTGGGAAGGGGGAGGGCTTTAGAGCCATGCACAGCGCAGCTTCAGAGGATGAAGCCCTGGGAGACTGCCCTTCTTCAGCACCTGTGGGAGACAGCACAGGGAATGGGTCCCTCCACACTGAAAGCTCACACTGCTTAAAGCTTAAACAGTAAACTCAGCTGCTTCTCTCCAGCTTCTCATTAAAGTCATGCCCTCTTCTCTGCAATGTCCAGAAAAAGCAGATGCTCCATGCCAATCTGGAGGCCTTAGGCTACAACAAGCTGCCATGGCTGTCAAGTTGAGGCTCTCCAGAAGTTTCTGGGGCACACATCTAGATGGCTTATGTTCTTTTTTATCATTACAATACTAGTTCCACTATAAGTTTGAAGGCAAAATGGTACTGGGATGGGTTCACCCCTGGGAACAATGAAGGTCCGGCTGCCTTCAGTGCCAAGGAGAAGCATGGCCTGTTAGACCATGTGCACAGACATCTGTGAGGAGGAGCCCTGAACCGCTCCGTACTGTCTGTTGTCACAGGCGGCGGCCGTCTGCTGGTTGCTGGAGGGAGGGCTGATCATGTGCATGCCGTGATCCATCCCTGTGGAAAGGTATTGCCTCTCTCCAAAGGCCCCACTGGATGGGGAAGAGCAGAGTAAAGTGCTTTGGGAGGTGGTGAGTTTCTCTGGGCTTGCTGCCAGCCTGGGGGAAGCAGGGAAATTGTATCCATAGAGGTTGTAGGGATTGTGCAGGGAGAAGGCGTTGTAGGAGCTCTGCTGCATGTGGCCACCACCAAACATGTGTGAAGAGGAGGAGGTGGAGGCAGGGTTGCCTGCTTGCATGACATACTGAAACTGGGAGCTGGGGAAAGATCCCAGCTGGCCACTGTATGCCTCCATCTTGCTGTTGCTGGGCAGGGAGGAAGGAGCCGGCATTCCTGAGATCAAGGAGGGAGTCCTCTGAGGCATGAAGGTTTCGGAGGGCTGCGAGGCAGAAGCAGTGCTGCTCTGCAGCCGGTTGTAGCCCCCGTCGCTCAGCCCTGGGTAGCTCTGCAGTGCTGCCATGTTGCTTCTGGCACACGGAGGGTAATCAGACAGGTTGAGGTTGCAAAGCTGACTCTCCCGGCAGCCAACATTGAAAGTGTTGGGGGCCAGATGGAAGGCTGGAGGAGAGCAGGATGGAGAGAGAAGGTGAGAAGAAGCAGATGGTGATGGGGTCCCTGTGCTGGAGGTGGTCGGGGAGGTCCCTGTGCTGCCTCCTGCAAAACAAAACACATGGGAGGATGTTCAGCACCCAGAACCACATCTGCATAATGAGATGGTCTCACTGAAAAACAGCTTAGTTTAATAAAGAGGCAAGGGTGGTAAAATGGCCGCTGGAAAACTCAGCCTTTCTTGGCAAGGGCCCTCACTTTGTTAATAGCATCCCTTGGTCTTTCTTTCTTTTTTTTTTTTCTTACAACTTTGTTTTTCAACGGAAGTTTTATTCCCTTTTAAAATGGGAGAGGGAAGCAAGCCTGCCACAGAGTAACCCAAGGCATTGGGAAAAGCTGCAAGGAAGCACTGCTCCATGACTCAAGAGATCTGCCATTTCCAGGCATCTTTGTCTAGTCCTTTTTAAGGAAAAAAAAAAGTAGTTTCTCCTCTTTCCTGGTCTGCAGGAAGACCACCAGTCAGTGAACTGTATGGTCCCACTGCAAACATGCTTTATCATCTGCTCAGGGGCTTGTGGTGGGAAGTGGCTGAGAGCATGTTGGACTTCTGCACCATTCAGCATTTTTGTCAGCTGGCTCACGGTGCCGCGGGGCTGATTCAAGCCAGAAGTAACACTAAAGTGAAGGGACACAGTTTCAAGCTATATCCTGCTCCAGAAAGTGCAGAAAGGGGATGTGTCAGGATTTTCAATCCTGTGCTTAAAATTTAAAAGGGATTCCATATGTTGTACTACTGGTGTTAACAAAATACTGATATATATGCATGTCAGTAGTATCAACGCATTATACAATATTTATCCTAGGAATGATGGAATTGACCGTTCTGCACAGCAGGGATGCTCACATGTTCTGACCTGGGAAAACAATACTGTGTAATAGTACCAAGAATGGTAGCAAACTGAAAGTAAGTGATATGAAGAAGATGATGGCACAATTTTGAGCTTGAGATTATTTATAGGCAACAGTCTGAATCGGAGGAAGCTTCCTTGAACAACCAGGAAAATCAGTTTTGTGCATAAGGGTATTCAGTTTTCTGATGTGAAATCTTTTATTTTCATTTGATTATTCTCTTTGTCTGAGATTCCCTTTCAGCATTAGGGCAACCAACACTGGAGACTCTTGTAAAAGGATGGAAGAAGTGCTGGTGAAGAAATTTGACCAGGGAATAAACAAACCCAGAGGAACTGGGAGGCAGCATTTCCAACAAGGTAGAAGATTACACATGAAAAGCAAAGGGACTTGAAAAGATGGTGTTAGAGTGGGCAGGTGAAATTCACCAAGGCAGAGATTGCACACTGAGAATCAAAAACAAGGGACAGCTTTTTCTTGTATCACCTTATGGACAAAAATCCAGCAGGATTTTGAGATCAGTCTAGGTCAGCTGCAAAAAAACTGGAGAAACTTAATGAAGTGTTGTGTGATGAAAAGAGAATAGGTGATGCTAGTGGTTAGGAGATGCACTAGGAAAACAGGTTCTGTGTCAGTATATGGTGGTGAGAATGAAAGTGAGATTATATCTGACTCTTTCTGACACATCTAGGATGAAACAGAATGGGCAGTGAAAATGTAACCTTGAGACATTAATAATATTTGTGATTTTTTAATTAAAATTTTTTTTGAACCCAGATTCCAAAAAAAAGAAGAAAAGCAGCATTGGGTAAGCATAGCCTGAAGTGATTGCTGTTTACATAGGCAACACTAACAAAAGGCAAATTTCTATGTTGCTGAGTCAAAGCAGTCATTCCCATTACCAGCCATGGGGAGGAATGCTAATCAGTTATTGCTGAGCCACTGACTCTTTTTGTCACTCATTCAGAAGCATAAAAGAGAAGCATTGCATCAAATCTCCATTAAAGTAAATGAGAGAAATTGAATTTCAAATGCCATCATGGACCCTCTTCATTCACTTCTCAACAATACCGAAATGCTCAAACTTGCTCACATATTTTATCTCCAGAGTTCAAAGGCTTGCTGCATAAATTTCTAATTTAGCATTTATTTTAAAGGCTACATTTCTCTGGTTCGTTTAAGGCCTCTGACAGACAACCTCAGGCTGTTTTGGCTGTGGTAAGTTAAGATGGTACCTCCTCCAGCCTTTCTCCCTGTCTCTCTTTTACAGGTTGTCAATACTACAGTAGGGTCAGCAGAAGGGAAGGTCAGCCTCTACACGAGTAGCTCAATTGCAGCCTGTTTTAGTTGAAATTGCTGATAAAGGTGAGATTGAACTGAGGCACACAACTACAGACACCCATTTTTCTGTTAGCCCTGCTGGAGAGAGCACAACATGTAATGGGGAGGGCAGGCAGACAGCTGAATTCATGTATCATCTTCTAGTTATCCAAGCCCAAAATATGGAGGTCGAATAACCACAAAACAAATACAGCACAAATTGAGATGTATTTAACCCACAGGAAACCTGCTTTTGACTCTTTACACCATATATTTAATGAACAAACTGCAGAAAGTGACTCACTCGCTGACAGTGTCCAGAGAATAAGTAAAAATGGATATGTATATATGTATGAGTATTTAATGATCTGCTTGAAATAAAATACGTAGAATAAATTATTAAATGCAATGTCTTCATTTCAGTCTTCCTTTACCCCATAGTTAACCTTTAAAAACTCAGTAGGAGAAAAGTGCACACACCAGTTACCTCAATCATAAGAGGCTTTGGCTACACAGAGTAAAAGTAGAGATTGCATATTAGCAATTCAAGGCTTCCTTAATGGTTCCAAAACTGAGAATTGCACATTTCAGGTCACCCCCAAAGAGGGACTGAGTGATTCTGCTTTGAATAATCCCTATTTGCAGGCCAACAGGAAAACCCTGAGGCGACAACACAGCAGTGAGGAAACAAAGTAAAAAAGATTTTTCTTTTTCTCTGTTAACTTCAAAATGATGAGGAGGTAAGAGACCCATCAACGAGAGCAAATGGCAAACTTGACAATTGTCTTTCAAGAATGCTTTGCTACTAACACCAATCACAAGCACAGGACACATCACACTTCTGCTGCAACAGAGCCTAATGCAGAAGCAGGAAGTTCCTGATTATTTGCAAAGCAATCTTTACACCTTTAAGTGGAACAGGAAATAATACAAAGCAAGGCCTGTCTCAGCTCATCTTCTTTGGACCAGCTCCACTCTGCTCTGAAGGATATTTCTTAGCCATCTTTGCTAGCAGCCCTAAGTATGGGCCATACACAGCCTGGTCTTACGTGAAGTTGTAATTTGGTCTGTAGCTGTTACAAAGTCAGCCAAGTACCCCTAGAGATGGCAGCAAGCCCAGCAAATATATCCACACCATACCACTGTCTTAGATACACAGATGTGTGTGTCATTTTAATGGAAGGCATGGATAGAAACCAATCTAGTTAAACTGATACACAAAACTATGTTTAGGTCTGGTTTAAGTCAACTGAAACCACATTTAAGCAAGAATAAAATGAATCCCTCAATAATTCTCCTCTGTTCCTTTTCTCTACCCACTGTTATCTCTGGGAATAGTTGCCAACACCAAAAGCATTTACCAGTAATGTCACAGTATCTCTCACCTCCACACTTATCATGATTCCAGAGTGATTAATTACTATTTTGACTGGCCTCCAGAAGATCATTTTTTGGCTCTGCAGACATTGGTCCCACCTACGTGTGGTTATCAGGTCACATTTGTATAAAATGGAAGGTTCAGAACTTCAAAGGCCCCTCCTTTGTGTCTGAACCCTGCCCCACATGGCAGGAGAAAGTGTCTGTCCTCACAGTGTCCTGCTATTCTGTCCAGGGTTTAGCCAAGCAATGCTGTCAACCTGAAAGGAGCTTGTTCTCTGGGCATAAAAGTGATAACTAAGTTGACCTTATCAAAAGGACAGGAGCATTTTCAATGAGGGGAACTGGAGAATGATCAAGTGCAAGAGAAGTCAAAATTTGCAAACTGGGTCCGAGAAGTAGGGAAAAAGAAGAAGGAAATCATGGTGGAAGACAGGGAGACCATGTGGAGAGGGTGGGATATAAAGGCAAACCTTCCTCTTCTTGCCAGCGTTTCCTCTTGTGACACCAAATAGAAATGCTGTCTGTGCACCAGTGTCAGATACAGGCCCACAAGGCTTAGGGAAGAAACTCCAGCTTTTCCTCTGGGTATCAACAAGAACTGCCATTAAAATATCATCTGAAGTAGCTTATGACTGGTATTTCCTTCCTGTCTCGTGTGTCCATCCAAGCCTCAGTAATAGTGCTGTCATCCTGTATGTGCTCAATAAACCCTTGCTTTTGCTTTAACCTAGGCTGAGCTTGTGTTATGGACAATTTCTGGGCAAACTGCAGCCCAAACATATGTGCCTTAAAATGAGGGGTTTGGAGTATTCTTGAACCATTCAGCTTGACAGGGCATCTGAAGTGCTACAGGGACCTCTTCCACAGAAGGCAGGTCACGTAGAGAACTTCTAACACTGCAGTGTAGATGGAAAACACATCTGCCAGCAGCCAGCATTAGCCAAAGGAGCTTTCTGGCAACAGCAAGACAGTGGGGAGAGCGTCAGTGCCAAGGGAGTCTGAAGGAATTGTGCATGGAAAATTTTCTGGGATCTCTTTTACGAATGACACCATACTATTCACTTGACCCACAACTTATCCCAACCTCCTTTATCTGAAAGGTGCACATAAATCAAACTTCGGACTCTGCAGCATATTTTCCTTGCCAATGTTTCCAGGCATCGGATACTACCATCACCTGCAGTGCCTCCGTACAAACCTCTCGGTCCCTGAAGTCCTTGCTTAGTGCAGAGCTGCTGTCAGCACAAGTTACCTGAACATGAATGCCATACCCTGTGCAATGGCAGGATCTCACCAGACAGACAAAAACTCTAGAGCAGTCTGGGCACTTGGTCACAACCTGCAGTTCTCAGCATGGCTTGTCTCAGACAGGGATGGCCTGGTACTCATTGTCACATTGCAAAGAGATGTGGCTGCGTGTCCTCAGAGCTTGTGCCTTACTTTCTAACAAGGATGGGAGCAGCAAGGTGGTTTGTCTTAAGATTTTACATTTTGATGGGTCAGGCAGCACAAAGTTATTCTTTGAGTGCAAGTGCTTTTTAGAGAGCTTAGCCCACACCCACCTACAAGCTAGTTTATCTTGTGGCCAGACACAAACTGCAGGGTCAGCACGGCCACTCCACAGCCTGGAGGCTGTGCTGAACCCACAGGACAGTGTCCAGCCCACAGCCTCAGCCAAGCCATCTCCTTCCACCTCCATATGTGAACAGGACTAACTCAAAAGCCAGATGCTTGCATTGATAGGTGCACAACCTCCCCTATCCACCTCCTGGAGGAGCCACAGCCCCTCCTCTGACACCTGCCCGAGATGTTGGCATCTTCATCATGTGATAGGCAGATGTCCAAGCACCTGAAGGTGCAGGAGAAAGGGACTGTGGCCTCTAGTCATTCACCTGGCTCACAGCTCTCCTCCTGGCACTTAACTTGAGTGAATAAGCCCTCCTGAGAGGCAGTTTATATTCACTTGGGCACAGAGCCATGATAATGCAACTCTCCAGCTTTCCAAATGGAGCTGGCCAGAAGCTGGCATGTGTCTGGCCAGAAAGGAGCACAGAGGAGCCTGTCCATGCAGATGTACTCCAAGGCATTTCTGAAAAGTCTGGTTTTTGTGAGGATTCTACAGTCTTGGCTGCATATGTACAGGGTCTTTCTAAAGCACAGGAAAGAGCAACTCTTCCCAGTGTTTTGCAGTGTTCTATCCTCGGACACACCATAAATAAATTTAATGGCATGCATGCAGGAAAACAAATTTGAACAAAAAGGTAAATCCCATTCCTATTCTGTTCATTTGTACACACATGCACAGTAAGTATGGCACATGAAATTTACTCTCTGCCTTCCTTCACCCTTGGCTGCAGAGCAAAAATTAAATTTGTTAATTGCCCAAGGATGGGAATCTGAGGGAGTAATGAGGTCAGGAGGGAGGGTTTGTGCAGATTGCCTGACTGATAGATTACGAGGCCAGAGTGTGCCACTGTAATTATCTGATCTCATGTCCTTTTGGAGCCAGGCGTAGCACAAACCTGGATCCATTTCTGCTTCAAGCAGCACATGCCTCAGTCCTGCTTGATGCCTACAGACATCTAAATGCCACAATATCAGGTGTCACTCCTGCTTTTACCTATCATGGCAACTTTTTCCTTGCAAGTATAATTGGCAGCCCAAGGTCTCTGCTCCCATTCCTAGCTTTCCAAAACTCAAACCTAAAACCTTCAGAAGGACTAAAAGATTCTTCATCACCATTACTACTCCTCTGAGTTCCTTCTTTACCTCCTTGGAAAACTAAATGTCTTTGATGCCTGTTGTCTTCTCACCAAGAAAGAGCAGGGCCACTTGGTCTGTGACATGCTGGACTCTCTCTTCAATCCTTCCCTATTTTTAGGAATGAAAACTTCCCACTTTTGTGGGAATGAGAGCCATTTCTGTCTTCACGGAGTGTAGCTGCCTTTTTTTCTCTCTAGAGCCCTTGGCCAATTATCAAATTATGAATCCACTGTTAAAATCTTTAAAAGGCCCAAATGAGTCTCAGAACCTACTGTGTGCCAAGTTGCTGGGTTGTAGAGGAAACATAAAGAGTGCTTTGTAGTTCTTTGGGATACAGCTCACAGAGCACATTAAAAAATATATATATATAATTACAGCAATAGATTTAACGGGGAAAGTATGTACTGTATGGCACAAAAGTGAGGAATGAAAGGAAATTTTGGTTAAGGTTAGCAAATTACAGAGAAGGACTTTTTAAATAAGTTTGCCTCAAATTAAAAGAATCACTGGAATTAATGGTAGATCTAGAACAACTCAGAATAATACTTTACTTCCCTTACCTCTTACAAATTTCTGCAATGTAAACTGAGCAGTCAGAAAGTTAGAGATAAAACTTGCCTCTGTCACCCTCCAAGATAAAATATTTTCAAGACATAATGGTAAAAAGCAACCTTTTTTTGTAATGTGGACAAAAAGTGCAATTCAGGACGTGATTTCCATTCCCACCCATATCCAGAGCTGAGACAAGACAGCTGAGGAAAAACGTCAAAGTACTGTGGCAAGTTCAAGGAACATGTAATTTTCTATTCATAACAAAATAATGTGCTGCTCTGAGGAAACTGTGCAAATCTTCAAAGTGTCATTGCCCACCTCCAGTTATTCATGTGAAATCTGATCACCACTCATCAGGTAACAGAGACTTAGGCTTCAATCACTAGAACTCAGGGTTAACACCTCTCCCAAGCAACAAAGTACTTCAGGCTCCTTTCAGGTCGTGAGGAAGTGGCACAGACTTTGACATCCAGCTTCTTGTGTCACATCTGGGAGGGTATTTTAATTTTTCAGTGAAGCACCAAAAACGTCCCTTCTCTAAAGAAAAACTTTCTGCAGCTCAACCTAGAAGAAGCTGGAACAGTTTGTTCCCTGGTGCTTTGTTTAAATGAGGCAATCTACGAGCCATTTGAAGTATGCAGCAGAAACCAGCACTTGATCCCAATAACTCTGGCAACAACTGCTCTGTTTCCAATCTCCTCTTCAAGGTCAAAAGAATCAAGCAGATAATTGAGTCCACACCCAGCTATCTGACCTCTGCCAATAGCCTAGACTGTACAAAATTTATTTAGAAAGGGAAGCAGCATCCAGATTATCCTGGTGGCATTGCTGACAGAACTGATGGCAGCCTTTGGGAGGCAAGGGGCCAATCAGATGAAGTTGTAGGTGGTTCAACCTCCCGTGGCATAAGCAGCTCCATTCCTTTGGGAGACACTAGTTTTGGGATCTAGGATCTCAGATAAAGCCAAAAGGATCTTAATATTTATTTACTTCTTTCTGCCTGTGATGCCTTCAGATGAAATTCTGGAGGTCTCAGTCTTCCTTCCGCTTGACACCAGTACACATTTGTGTGTTCAGGATTTTGTTTTCATATGGGTGCAATCAGGGCAGCTCTGAGCACCACCCCCATGGGGAAAGAGTATTATACCAAGTGAGTTACAGGCAGTACAGACAAACTTTGGCAAGACAGAGGTGAAGCTTGCCCAGAAAGGGTAATGTTTACTGACAGAGAAGCTGGAAAAGCAGCAACACCTCGGGCTTGGGGTATCTGTCTTGCATCTGCTGATAGCCCATGCAGGCTTAGGGTCTGTCTGGAAACATCGTTACTACAAGAAAACATTATTCCTTTCCAGCAGTAAATGAGATGCTTGAATCTCTTCCACACGGAGGAGAGGGAGCCTTTTGTGCGTATCCTTGTTGACACATGACTGCAGGGTTGAGATATTCCCCTCTTGGAAGGAGACAGTAGGACCTGTACTCAGTCAGTTTGTGCATGCAAGCTGCTCTAGAGATAGCACCAGTTGTTTTGCAAGGGAGGAACACACCCCTCTTTCCCTCCAGTACCCTTTTAGACAATTTTCAATGCTAATCTCAAGAGCCATTAACACCAATTTTGCAGACTCTCTAAGAGGTGGACTCTCTACTCTCTACCTCCAGCCCAAGATTAATGAAGATGCTCAAGTTGATAGAGAAGGGATTGAATCTACTGGATCTACCCTTTGGTGGAGTTCCCAGCAAAACACTTATTCAAGAAAAGAGCTCATTTGAAAGGAAAGCTGCCTTGAGAGCTCACCAATCAAGTTTAAGATGTTTGACTCTTGCAGATTTGCTATGCATCTGTCAAAACACTCATTTAATGACAAAGTGAATTTTTATGTGCTGCAAGCCTATGGATAGATCATATCATGTGACTCTCATATTGGTCCTGAAATTCTGCTTAGGAAGCACTTCTTCCTACCAACTGCCAGGGTACTTTTGATTTCACTTTTTGATAAGTCAGCAGCTTTTGCAGGAAGGATTAGATACTGATCACTCTTCTAATATTGCCCCAGTGCCTTTTTAGTCTCTACGTCCTTGCAAAACTTAGTCACTGATAGTGATCCACTCATCACAATATCCTGTGGGAAACTGGATATCACATAGGAGCCAGCAATAGCTCTTTTTACTCTTAGTGACATAATGCAGAGTTACTGGAACTCTGATTTTCTTTTTTCCCTTCTCTTTTTTTTTTTTTATGTTCCCTTTTAAAATCAAGAAACTGAGCCACAAATTTTTTAATAATGAGAATCTGGATGAGGTTCAATCTAAGTTTTGAAAATATATTCCAATTAAAGACTTTAATAGATTCTTGGCTTCCCGCACATCTCATTGCCATGTGCATTTAATAATCTCAAGCCCCCTTTCTTGCTAGTAGTAGGTAGACTGTAGCATGGGTGATACCGTTCTCCAGAAGGTCAGCTGCTCCTGAACTGCCATTTTCTGAGCATTTTGTGCAAAGGTTGATCTGCTGGGATTGTGTCCACCATGGCGTTCACTCTTGTGAAGCTGCAGATACTTTTGGATTCTGCGCTCCAAAAGAGAGGTTTTGTTCTCAGTTCAGGGGGCTTTCACTAACTAAAGCAGCATGTTCTTTCCCTTGGTAGGACAACATGGTGACCACTCAGGTCACAAACCTGCAGGGACTTGCTGATGCTCTGTCCTTCAATGCCAACACGTGAGACTAAAGCTCATGGACCACGAGATTCAGCTGCACCAGGCATCTGCGACTGGGTGCGACATCAGACTCTCCAGTTTACATGGCAGCTGAAACCTATCATTGTGCAGGTTAAAAGTTATTCAATCCCTGCGTGAAACAGCTGCATCCAGCACACCAAGTATCGATTTTGGTGTGTCACTGTGGCCCTTGCTCCACATAAAGCTTGGGCCAAACAAATGAGTAAGGTGCTAGGATGTAGGTTGAATGGCAGAAAGGATAATGTGGAAAAAAATTGTAATATCTTTAGATAATTGTATCGTGTGGATCTGTCTGGAATACTCCATGCAGGCTTGTGTTTAAAGAAGCAACTAAGAACCTGGAAAAGTTCCCACTAAAAGAGAAATTGAACGATTGGTGCTATTCACTTCAAGAGGCACAGAAGAGGGAGATAAAAACCTGTAAAGCAATTAAATGTATGAAGAAGGTGGATGAGGGGGAACATTTCCTTAGTTCTTAACACCCCACAAAAAGAGATAAACATTTAGTTAGAGCAGAAAAATTAAAGTCTCTTGAATGAAGCATGTTTGCCTGCTTGCAGGTTACCAAGCAATCCCAAAAGTAGCCCTTGCTACTTTTGTCCCCACTTTGCAGTATTTTGGGGATTTGTACCTCTTAGGAAATGCACTAATTCATTTAGCTCTTTATAAATTAGTATTAACTAATTAATACTGGAACCAGTAATATTGGGATTGTCCTCACTGGCTGGTGCATTTGTAGTCATCAGCTTTGAGATCCGTCAGCTACTCATTTCACAATACACACTAACTTTTCCAAACTGGTACGTGTGGCAATAAATTAAACGCTCTCCAGAAAATCACCACACCTATACAGTTATTTTTATCAGTCAAATCTCTAACTTAGGCAAATAATTCAGTTGGATTTGTTAGACAAAACCATTTTGGAACAGGCAGATGGCATTTTTATTTCATGAAAAAATTACTAAGTGACAAAAGAAAAGCCAAAAATGTGTAGAAATCCATAGCACAGAAAAAATTAGCTTGAAAGCAAGGAAGACACCATATTTATGCTGCTGATACCCCAAGCTTTTGCCCCAGAAAACATAATTTTTCCTATTACAGTAGGATGGATCCGTCTCTAGAAAATCAAAACTGAATTCCACAGTTCCTATGGGGAAATTGTTCCAGCACATCCTTAAACTTCATGTAGCTGGAACCTACTGTATTTTTTCCTATCACCACAGACAGCATCTTATTTTAATACTATTATCTATTCTTTCCCCCCTCACAGGCTGAAAAACCATGGCTTGGTCCTCATCAATCCTAGGCATGTGGCCACTCTTGCTGCCCTCGTCTCTCTGCAGTAAGAACTCACTCCTCTTTAGCTGCAGTGGACAAATCTACTCCCTAAAGTCTCCTGTAGCCCCCATGCAATTTCCCAACAAACATTTCAGGGGATAAGAGGAAAGCTTGCATTTCCTCAAATGTTTATTCAGAAATGTCACATATTCACCCAGCTTTGGAGAACACAGTGGGATCTAGAATTAAAGTATCAGTTTATTGAAATTTAACCCTGAAAGTTTCTAATTCATAAATCTACAAGGGTATGAGATAATACCATGCAGCTCAGAGCACTGAAGCTCCAGATGGGGGAGAGGAGGAAACTCTGGGGCAAGTCACATCCATGTAAAATCTCAGAGGATCTGAGGTGCAATAGTTTATGCTGATGTCAGCTCTTAAACAGCAGTGATTTACTCACCTGTCACCCAGTTCATGTGCTTGACAGCAAGGAGATGAAGAGTTGTGCACATGATATATCCTGGTTGTCTTACATTTGGAGGGAAGAATCACATGTGGCTTAAAGCCACCTCAGCAGTTTTTGCTCTATCTGCTGGCAATTCTGAGGACTCCATACCAGCATATTTGTCCTGGCCTTTGGGGGCTGTCCCAGAAGCCAGAAATTAAAATAGAGTGTGTTTGTACCTTGGCTTTGCACCTATTTTTGAGACCAGGGGTCAGCTTTTTACAGCAACTACTGGAGAAATGAGCACTATGAGGGTTGGAATATTTCTGATTTATTATCTTGAGATCATTTCACGTGGCCAAATGCAGAGCTAAAGCCCTTTTTTGTAATGAGTTATTAGGTTTTGAGATCAACCTGTGAACACCACTTCAGTTAAGGGCTGCCCTAGGCTTTATTGTCTGTGGTGCAGTGGTGGTGGTCTCCACAGAGCCTGCTGGTTACAGGGTACTGGCTTGCTTCCTGGTTTTTCAGCTGCCGAACTATATTATAACAAGCTAAAAATACATTAAATATTTTCCTTTCCTAGTATTACCTTACCACGTAAGCAGTAGTTGGAGTTGCCACTAGGATGTTATCTGATAACTGAGGGGAGGGAGGCGGGTGAGCCCGAATAGGGGTGAGACACTGGGGAGAGGCGGCTTCAGCGACTGTGACCAGGAGGAGAGGCTGTTATGTTTCTATTTAGATGGGTGGTGAAAACATTTCTAAATGCCTGCTTTAACCCATCTCTGACCACATGCCCACCACAAGTGCTCCTCGACACAAGCCCATGAGCTTCTGCAAAATCTCCTCTGCCCCATGCTGTGCTATTCAAGAAGAGTTGGGTGGTCATGTGAAGACCATGCATGGGGAGTCTAACAGAGATGGCTGGAGTGTGCTCTGTCCTACTCCTGTGCTGTGCCATCAGAAAAATTATTTAGCAGGTGACCTGGGTCCTGGGGTGTTGCATGTGGAACTGGCATGGGGGACAGTCAGCAAGCAAGGAGAGATTCCTGTGCTGGACACCCTTCTGATTCTGCCTCAATGATGGGCAACCCCAACAGCCATGGCTGCTTCCCTGCATCTGGAGGAGAACACACCATCCCAAGGTGGATTAAAGATCTGGAGGGAAGTTTTGGGGATGATGTCAAGCTTGACTGTGAGAGGCTAGAGAATCTGCTACATAGGGCAGGCACTTGGTTTTGATTGTTTAACCTCACTGGTGTCACATTTGAACACCATTTTGAATTATTTCTTTTCTTGCATGTACGTTGGAATAAAAAAGTATCAGGCTGCTGCCTTGATATCTCTTTCTCAGTGATCACTGTGTTTTTAACCAGAAATAGCTGCACTAAATTGAATGGGGAAGACCTACCCCTGCAAAAAGCAAAATAGCAACATGGCCTGAAACTAGAGATGAAAGCCCTACTTAACAAATGAGATATGTAAAGGGCAGAAGCTATGAAAAGACAGAGCATGAACAAGTGGATAACACTTGGCCAATCCAATAATTCCTCCCAGATTCTTACTGGCAGAAAGTGTCTTCAGCAAGGCAGCATGACCCCAAAGGGAGACACATTCTTGGTCTCCTAAAGCTTCCAGAGGACACCCATCCTGTTCCCCATGTGTTTCCATATAAATGGCAAATTTAAACTGTAGATGGAGAACAACATGTCTGATGGGGTGAGCATTTCCTCAGTCTTTCTGTGCTCTCTTCACATTTAACTGATACTGTGTACTTGGCCTGCGTTGCTCAACCCTACAATCCTTCCTGCTCATCCTTCTAGCTCTTAGGACTCTAGCTGTAGGGAGACCAGGGAGCCCAAGTGGTTCCATTGCACCTCATAAGGCATGGCCTGTCCACCGTTTCCATCCCCCTCTCTCCTCTGTGACCTTCAGCCAAGAGCTCAACAATGTGTGTGACATCCCCATTCCAGTCACTGGACACACAGAAAAGTGCATTGCTGCTCTTATGCCCTCTTCTCCTTCTCTTCCTACAGCTCTTTGCAATCCCTTTGCTCGCTCACCTTGCTGCTTCTGCATGGTAGTGAAATCTTCAAAGGTGAGAGTGCGCACGGGGGGCCTCCAGAAGGCGTAGGTCTCCATGATGGCCTCCAGCCCCGTCCTGTGCAAAGGAAAGAAAACAAGGAGTGAATAATATCAATCAGCTGGGGATACAGGCACTGAGGAAAGAAGGCTCTGACCTTGCTTGGCAGGCTGCCAGTGGCCACCGGCAGGTCACCTTGGCATCTGTGAATTCCTCAAGTGAGCCTTCCCATGCAGGTGCTGACCACAAGAGTAAAATGAAATTTCCCCAGCCTGGGATTTCAAAAGCTCCTAGCAGTCTCTCAATGCCTTTTTCCCTTCTAGCAAGAATCTCAAGCCTTCTGCCTGCTTTGCATGACTGTCAGCTCCTCAAGGCATCTCAATTTATCATTGAGTGGCCCTCCACACTTTTTGGATGTAAGCTGTCATGCAAACAAAGGAGGCCTGGGATTCAGACTATGGAATCAGAGAGATTTTGTGAATTGCCTTTCCCTGCCACTTTACAGTTCTGGGCACTGTTCCGAAGTGCTACAAGAAGCCATCAAAAAGGGAATCTTATTGGTTTTGGACTTTAATGCATAAGATGCTCTTTCTAAAAGATCAGTGGTATATCTGCCTTGAGTCCCTAACTTGCTACAAAGACTTATCAAAGAAAAAAAGCCAAAAATTGAGTGAGAATTTTTCTTCTTGACAGTCTGGGGTCTGCTGGAAGTCTCTTAGTGCCACGGGCTCAGTGAGGACATAGGTGTATTATGGGAGTTTCTTCCCAGGAGAAGTTCTCATCAGTAGAAGCTGCACACTGCTCTCTTCCCCATTCCTTGCCTTCCCCTGCCTCTTTTCCCACAGTAGGTTATAGCCCTTGCACTGACTGAATACCAGTAGAGATTCTTCATCAAGTGCGAGAACATATCCCCTTTCAATGCAAAAGGCTCAACATCCCCAGAGCCTCTCATCAGATGCTGAGCTGACACCGCAGCTGCCTTTTGCTTCTGAAAATGTCTTTCTGCACGTGCCTCCACTCACTCAGTTAACTTTCCAAAGTCTCCCCGGAAGCTTGGATGCTTTAAATACATTGGAGTTGGCAAACCAAACTCTGTATTTTAAGAGGAGGTTTAGAAGAGAGGTTGTTGCATGGTGTTTATTAGCTGTTAAGCTGTTAGAAGTAGAAACAGAAGACATCTCTGCATAGCAGTCTCACACTAGTGCTGAGCACATTACAACAAAACTATTTGGTTAATACAGTGGCCTCTGCCAGCTCATGGAGCTCAGAGGCAACAAGGCAGGGCAGAATTTGAACCCATCTGCTAAGCTGGGCTCTGTGTGCAAAAGCTGCCCTTCGACTACCGGTACCACCCCCAGGATTTCCTCTGCTCCCTGTGTGTGAAAGTCACACATGTTCAGACTCCATCTGCTTCTCAACACACACAGCCAGGAAGAGAACAGTACCTTTTGTGCAGCCTCATGAAACGATCCCCAGCGCAGGGAAGACTTTCTGGTACTGTATATCCAGGGGGCATAAAATGACCTGAGCAAGTTGCAATGCAACCAGACCTGGTGTTGAAAGGACCTGCCTTGATGATTAGAACCACGTAATATATCAGAAATGCAGACTGAAAGTTTCAGCTGTGCTAATCCAGCTGCTCTGTGTCTGCCACAGGATTGTGTGGGGAAGCAGGGAGGCCAGCTCACTGAAAGCAGCGGACCACAGTCTGGCTCAGTCCTTAGAGATCCCCAGGTACACAACCCAACTCTGCACCAGCATTGGGCTTCTAGCTCTGGTCTCACAATGCCCTTCCAATGAAAACCAATCCCTAATGGGAGGTAGCTCATGGAGACACTAAAAGCAGATTAAAGCTATTACCCCTGCCTCTCCCTGGAGCCTACATCATCAGCAGCTCAGCAATTGACTCACGATTCAAAGTTTCTTGTTTTCCATCTACCACTTTCCACTGTATCAATACAGTTCTCACAGGTACCATATAATTTCTACTTCCAAAAGAAAAGGGAAAAAGAGAGTAGCCAGGATATAATAAAAAGAAGCAATAAAACAGTATATCAGGAATAATTTACTGCTTTCAAGGGTTGGACTTGACTGTGAGCTGATAGAGGGTAAATGGCAGCACTGAGAGTGCCAGAGCAGCTTGTAAAGCTGCTCTATTCCTGCCCTGTATGTTAGGGAAAGGAAAGAAGTCAACACCAACAGGGACCTACCTCCTCCTGCTCCAGGGGAGCAGTTCTACAACAGCCCCCTTGCTGTGAACACAGCTCCTGTCACCCTTCCCTTTCCACTCCGTGACTGCTGGCAGCAACACTGTGGCCTTGCCCTGCAATGCTGAGGGCAGTGTGGTGTCACAGGTACCTGAAGAAAGGATGTCAACCTCCACAGCAGGCTCTTCCTGCCCCAAATGTGAGTCCTTTACTCCCCACAAGTATGCATATGTTGAACATGTGTATAAAACATCCTCTCTGAGCATGTGGGTGACAGAGCTCAAAGTTATGTCCACTTCTCCTATGCACAAATTTAAGCCTCTATATACTAGACCAGCCTGTTTTCCTCATTAGTTTGTGGGTTTCTTTTTTTTTTTAATCTTTGGTTTCTGGTTTTTGGAGCTCTTTTTCTCCATGCAGAAAAAATGTTGTGGGCGTTCTTGAAATAGCATCTAAGCAGAACACATCCTTACTGAATTTACACATCCTTCCAGGCATCAGACAAGATCCATGAGACAGCAGCTTCCTATGCTAACCTGCTAGGCACCTACCACACCATGCATTGAGTCTTGCAGAAGAAAAACATGCATTCACACTGAAAACCAGCTCTTGGTGAAAAGGCACACCACCTTTGTGTACTGATTTTACAACCCTATCCCCAGCCTTTCTTCTGTCTGCAACGTATTCCTACTTTTGAAAGAAAATGTTGAGGTGATGGGGTGGGAATCAAGAAATTTAATCCCTATCAACTCTAATAACCGTGTCTCCCATAGCAGTTTATGACATTGGTGTGCTCTCTAGTCAGCAGAAATACTGGAGTGCTATTCTGTGTGTGTGTTCCAACCCCTAACAAGGAAAAGAATCCCCACCTGGCCAATGAAGAGACATTTTGGGACAATAATAAATGCTGACAAAAAAATAATTGTTTTCAGTGTTTCTGAAAAGTCAGGAAATTTGGAGGGCCTTTGCTGAGGGTTACTGATACCAAGTGTGCTGAACATTATCCATGTGGCATCTACTTTCTCTTCCAAAGAACTGCACTGAAAAATTAACTTCAAACTATCTATCAGGCCATAAACCCTTCCCTCTCACACCATCTTTATGAAGGAAGTAAAAAAAAAAAAAGTATCAGAAGAGGTCTCACTGCCAGCATTTTTTTAATAAGGTCAGTCCTTTTAAAGGTATCCAAAATTTGCTCTCTCTTTTTCATTCATTCTTTTATTTTTAGTGCTATAAAGTTTTAATAATAGGCAATAAATGAAACAGTTCCATTGTCTGAAAAATGAAACGAGCTATCTGTGCACCTCCATAATCCATCCCATATGGCTGATCTTGCCATTCCCACTGCACATAGGATTCAGGATGTCATTTCATTGTTTGCTGGGGAAGCCAAACTATTGGCTCCAAGTGCCCTCCTGGCTCTCTTACCCTAGACAAAAGCTCAAAGCGCATTTCTAACACAAACAATTGTTATTCACCTCAGCTGCCCACATCTGAAAGGAAAATGCTGGTTTTTCCTTCATCCTAGGGGTTTTTTCTTCCATCACCCTGTTGAGTTTCCTGACTGTTGTCCCTTCTGGCTTCCTCCTGGATAAGGAGCTCCTGCAAGCATCACACTGTCAGATGAACTTTACCCGGTCTCCAAAAATAGTCTCTGTGGCATTAAACCTGCACCCTCACTACCCAAACATTTGGCTAGCTGAGCTCCATATGTCAAAAACTGGTTTCTCAATCTCTTGAAGCTCAGGAAAGCAACCAAGTAATAACCTGCCTCATTCATACATTATGTGGGTATCCTTTCACCACCAGGAAACTTCTCTTTCAACATCGGGAACTTCTCTTGTTGCGTTTCTACAGATACTTTATGTGCTTTTGCAAAAAGTGAAGAAGGCCCAAAAATTGGGTAGAGGGAATCTCTAATAAATGGGACCAAAGACTTGGCCTTTGAACACAGGCTACCTCCCCAATCCAACAAGGCTAATAGCTGGGTTGCTGGACACTGCTGCTTAACATGGTTTGAGTGCTCAAAGACTGCAAAACATCTGCGAGCTGCTGAGCTGTTTCCATGCTTCCCTCTGAACCACCTCACTGCTCCTTCTCCCAGCTCAAAGACTGGGGCAGTAAGGGCTGGAGAGAGACACTCATGAAAATAACTGAAAGAGATCCAAGAAAGGATCTGGGGAAAGATTTCTCCCCCGTAAGGATACAGGCAGTTACATCATGATGGCATGTCCCCAGAGCAGCAGGGTCTTAGCAGTCTCTTGCCCTGATGAAGGCAGACCACAGTCATAAGGAAATAAAGGGGAAGGCTGCAAGATGATGGCAGTGAAAGATTTAAAATGGCAGCTAGTTTTAAAAACAACAGTCACCTCCATAATTTCTGTAGCAGGAGACAACAGTGAAGCAATAACAATAAATAAGTGGAGGAAAAATATCCATTTCCATTTAATGGAAGAGCCTCAACACAAAGCAGAAAGGAAATGTCCTAGGAAAGAAGTGGCTTAAAAGTTCCTCTTCTTCCACCATGCTGTGCCTTTTCCTGGGGGTTGTTTCCTCCATCCTTTGCTGGCAAACTCTAACCATGGCTCTGACTCAGCAACAAATGTCACTGGAATGGGATGTCCTGGAGCTGCCTCAGAATTCTGTGTCTCTTGCTGCTGCCACACCTTTATTTTTTCTTTTAAGACCTTATACATAAAACCTCTTGAAAATATACTACTCACTTGCCTGATTAGCAAATGGCCCTTCTCAAATTACCCTATTTCTTTTGCAAAGGAGACCTACATTTTCAGTGGGACCTTCTCCACCCACAGTCTGATGCACTGCAGTTGACTGAAGCTGTGGGAAGGACGTGGGAAGTTGCAGAGTACCACAATTGTTTTTTTGACCAATGATCCTAATGAGATTACAAATTCACAAGGGAAAGAAAAGGCATCCAGCACAGTTAAGAAAAGTCCTATTTGGAGAGTCCTTTCCACACGCAGCTTGGACCTTAATGCTTTCCTCCCTCCTGTGTGAATATCTATGCATGTGTCCTCAGGGAAGGAGGCAGCTGAGCATGAGTGTCCTCCCCTAGCTGACAACAGCAGTGCAACTGCAGCCAGACCCCTGCTTGTGAGGCAGGCGCCTGACTGCTATATATGCTTGCAAATACCTTAGCCTGTTTTTTTCTTCCTAAAGCCTCAGGCTGCTGCCTTTGATGTGTAATACCTTAAAGATTTTAATTCCTCTTTACATCAGCAGAGAGCCTTACTGAGCCCTCCCCACAGCTGCAGCCGTGTAGCAATTTCCTGCCCTTTCTTAAATCAATGAGCTACAAAGATCAGTAATTCCCAACCTTTTCAGGAAACTGTCCAAATTCACTGAGCTAGGACCTTATTAATGCCTTCCACATTAATATAGCCCACCATGTACCTGGAACTGCATCAATCCCTCTCCCAAACCCAGCCCCCAGTGCAGCTGTATCTGTGCACACGGGGAAGATCTCGTACCCAGGACACACGTTGCTTTCACCACGCAGGAGAGGAGAGCAGAATAAAAGTTTCATATGCCTCAAGGAGAACTGATGATCACAGTGAGGATTAAATGAGAGTGGCAACATCTTTATGCACAACTTCAGTAAGAGGAGAGCAGAGGAGCTGAGCTAGGGAAGTCTCTAGGCCAGTTAAATGCCTTCTTTGTGATCATGGAGAGGGTAGCATTAAAATGAGTGGTGGAAAACACAGGGCAGTTGCCCATCTATGAACACTGACCTTGCCAAACCTCCTTACGAAGGAGACAGAAGTCCTGGTAAACACAAACAGGAGCACACAAGTAAAAACTGAATTGCAGTGCCCATGGGGACAGCAAATGAGGGCTATGCACATGACTTCTACTCTGGTCTGCACACTCAGAGCTTTGCTTTACAACCCTGGGCTTTTTGAAATGTAGTTATATGCGTCTAATTGCGTAATTAAGGTTTAAAGCCTTTGTCACACTGATTTAAAGGATACCCTCATCATTTAGGTCTGCAATATTTAGATCTGCTGCACATTCTGCTGCAGGATTCATGAGAGGCAGAAAAAGTTGAAACTTTTTTTGGATTTTCTTACTCTTTTTTGATAACGCTGTAATGTCTTTTACTAATACAAGGGGGGGTTGATTAAAGTTCGCATTTAACTACTGTGCTGTTAAAATAAAACTTTTTCCAAATAATATTTAAGGTGTTCTACGTAATTATTCCATAAAAATCATGACAAAAATCAAGCAACATGGTCAAAGTGAAACAATTGGACATTGCTGGAGAAAAACTGAAATTGTTTAAAACTAGAACATTTTTGCACTTTCATGCTGCACGCCTGTGAGAAACTCATTTTTTCTTCTAATGTAAAGCAAGCATTTGCATTCCGAGTTTTGGCATTTCCTGTGAAAATTAAAAATAAAAAATGCCCTTCAGCCAACCCTACATGTAATAAAGAATAATTATTTTGCACAGTGTTAGACTGTAACCTATTTGTCTGTTTTAATATCTGCAATCCCTCATTTTTCTATCTCTGTTCTTCATTTTAATTTTTTAAAAATTGCTTTTCTCAGCTTTAGACACATGCCCTGTGCATTCATCAGGGAAAGGAGGGAAGAGATCAGTCAGGAAGCACAAACAAGCTTCTGTTACCTGTTTCTCCCAGAATCTCTGAAACCTTTAGCAAAGGGGTTTCTGTCAATTTTTAATCTGGTGATCTAAAAGGAAGGAAAAGAGAATTAGTTGATGTCTTTGATTTTTTTTTCTTTCAAAAAATGAAAATCATGGATGATTATCATTCTTGCCCAAGCCACCTGTACAGTGATCTTCCCTACTTATTTCCCCAGACCTCTGTTAAATTTGCCCTTCCATTATCCATGAACAGATGATCTGCTTATCAAAAAATGGCACCAGAGACAGAAAACATGTAGCATTAGGAAACCTGGCACAGTGCTGGGGCTGAGAAGTTGTTCCTGAGGTAGCAGCACACCAGGTGCAAAGCCCCAGGAGCTGTAATTTACCAGTGGTTGTGTGGTTTGGGAAGCAGGCACACTGCTCAAGTTTGGCTGCTATCTGAGTTATCTCAGCCTCAACACTCCAGATATCCAGCAGCTGGATGGAACTCATGGACCTTCAAACAATGCTGAAGAGAAAAGGCAAAGCAAAGCAGAGGCTACAGCCTCAAAGATGTCAGATGCCCACCCAGTCACACGTACAAGCTGCTGTTGTTCTGGTCAGCATCTGGGTGGCCCTCAAGAGTTTTCTGGTCTGGAATTTTTTTTTTTTTCTTTTTTGTTTTTTTCCTCCTCTAAGTAAAGGAGGTAACAGCCAGACTGAGTGCTTTGGGGCAATCTTCCTTCCTGTTTTATTTTTAAGCATGAATTCCATGTTGGTAAATATGGAATATAACACCAGGATTTTGACCTTGCAGCCTGTAGTATTATACTCCCTGTTGGCTATTGTACAGCCTGGTGTAGCATAAGAGCTTTCCTCTGCCAGCCTCACCTTGTTCTAGAGATTCTATCTTTGGAATGAAAGGAGAGTGAGATCTCCAGCTCCTACCAAATTTGAGGTGGTTTTGCTGAAACTGCTCAAAAGGGACCAGTTTAATACAGTCTGATCTGAAGGGGATTTGCAGGTGTTTTGCTTCTGTCAGAACCAAGCCCTTACTCTGGATATTAACCTCAGATCTGGAATGCAGCTCCTATTTTTGCAGAAGCTTAATTTGTGAACTTAATTTCCGCTAGCCTGACTTTGCAGCTGTCCTGGGACTTGTGTGTACAGAGACAGATATGTTCTGTGGAGGATGGAATTACAGCAGAGGGAATCCCTGTGGTGGATTTGCTAACATTTTACAATTGTTTCCAGAGACACTTCCCCCAGTAAGGCAAAGCTTTACAGCCACTGGAGGGCATGCAGGCAGATTCAGGGGATTTAAATTCGGTTTTAATGAAAAGGTTTCTCCAGTCCATCATAATCTCCTTACTGGTATTATAAAAATGTGATTGTGTCCCCCAGATTTTTTTGAGCTAAGTCCCCAAACGTTTGGAATCCAGAGAGACAGAAATTTCAGTGTTTCTTTACAGTGAGGCAGCTTATGGTGCCAGGCCCCAACAGGGATCCCTCCCTTAGCCTCTCCCTCCCTGTGTAATTATGTCTTATAAGTCTGGTCATTAAGGATGAATGAGAGGCTTATTTCCCATCATTTCTTCTCCTTTCCCTATCCTCTCTCCTTGTCTGATCTACAGTTAAGATTTGTGGAGTATCTGCGTTTAGGCGAGGGGGGGCAGAAATTTCCCATACTGCAGTGGTAGCAAACCCACCACTGTGTTGCAATATTTTGATCCATTTTAGATCCTGATTTAAGTCAGTTCAAGGGGACCAGACTGAGAAAAAAAGTCGGGAGTCATGGGAAGAAAAAGAAGCAGTCATGGGAGCACTGTCTGCACGCATGGTCTCTTACATGTTGCAAAATAAAAAACTTTATAACATTTCACTAAATTGTCAGAATTCACAGTTGTTAAAAATTGGCTAAATATTGCAATCTGCCTTCAGCTGATTTAATATGGGTCTGTCCTTCAGTCCAAAATTACTAAATGAAGTCTAGTTTAAGAAAAGTGTAGATCAGTAACAAAGTCGAGGTCCCTAGACAAAGAATCCTGCTGCGGCAACATCTTTTCCTTACGGTATCTAAAGTCAATATTAAGTCCCATCACTGGGAGCTGTGCAAGTCCTGAATCAAACAGAAATTATCATAAAATCACAGAATGGTTTGGGTTGGAAGGAACCATAAAGATCATCTCGTTCCAACCCACCTGCCATGGGCAGGGACACCTTCCACTAGACCAGGTTGCTCAGAGCCCCATCCAACCTGGCCTTGAACAGTTCCAGGGATGGGACACCCACAGCTTCTCTTGGCAACCTGTTCCAGTTGGAACCTGGAACAACCTCACCCCCCTCACAGTAGAGAATTCCTTCGTAATATCTAATCTAAACCTATTTTCTTCCAGTTTGAAGCCATTCTGCTTCCTCCTGTCTCTACATGCCCTTGTAAAAAGTCTCTCAATTTTTCTTAGAGGCTCCCTTCCAGTACTGGAAGGCTGCAATTAGGTCACCCCAAAGCCTTCTCTTCTGATCCTTACTTACAGTGGGAAGCATTTTGCTTACCCAGTCCCCATCCTGCTGTCCATCCACTCAAGAGGTATGAAAAGAAAGGACTCATTCATCTGAAGACTGAGGCAAAAAAGTTAAGTACCTCAGCCATCTCATCGGTCGTTAGCAATTTTCCAGCACTGTTTATCAGGGGGAGATACACTTTCTTTAACCTTCCTTTTCTGGTTAACTTACTTATAGAAGCCCTTCTTGTTATTCTTTGCATCCCTTTCCAGGTCTAGTTCCAGCTTTGCCATGGCCTTCCTCACCCAATCCCTACATAGGTTAGCTGTCTTTGTCTCCATTGCCTGTGCATTTGTTTCTTTCCATTTGGTTTGCCCAGCAGGTCCCTTCTCTGCCATGTTGGTCTCTTGACTTCCTTGCCTGATATCTTGCTCCTGGGGGATGCTAGTTGTTGGCCTGTATGGAAGACTTCCTTAAAGTCAAAAAAATGTTTTTTTAACTTCCTTAAAAATCTGCCAGCACTGTTCCATGCCTTGTTCCTGAGGGCAGACTCCAAGGAGATCCTATGGACCATCTCCTTGCAGAGCTGGAAGTTTGCTTTGCTAAATCTCAGTGGCATAAGTTGACTCCTCGCCTGACTCATATCCCTCAGGACATTCATGCATGATAATTTCAGTTCATATGCAATACATGCATTCAAAGGCTATTTCTGTCAACAAACTGATAAGATTGGGCTTCTTTAAAACTTCTTCCTTCACAGCTGTAAAAACCACAACTGTTTTGTCTCTAACTTACCTGGAGTAGCTGTACAGCCTTAAAATTAGAGTGAGTCTAGTGTTGCACCATGAGGCAGCAAGGAAATCTGAACACAACACACCTCTTTACAGTTGATCTCATTTACTCATCTTACAGTAAAAGCTACAGCCCTCTTATCTTCAAGGTGGCTTCCTGGCTAGAGACTTCATGTCTACACACTACCCCAGAGCAAGCTTTTTCTTTTCTAGCCAGTAAAGTGTAACTTTTCTATGTTTCTCAGAGAAGTTAATGTTTCCGTCACAAAGAGCACATGGATATTTTTATGAACACAAAACATAAAAGGAGCATGAAGGATTTACCTGTTGATTTTGGTAGGCTGTCACTGTGGTGAAAACAGTCTCAGGGAAGTTGAAGGTTTTCACCCCATCTCCTGAAGGAACTGGCTTTGTAGGAGAAAGATCACTGCTGAAATCCTTGCGGATGACATGAACACGAGGCTGGTACTTATGCATTGAATGTAAGATTATCTGAAGAGAAAACAAAAGGAAAAGGACTTTTTTTTTTCTCCCCAGATATTTTACACAGCATCCATATGTACAAAAAAAGTGGATGGAGTAAGAGCTAATAAGAAGAAAATTATCCTTTTCTTACAAGCATGTACGAGACAAAGTTTGTGCTATGAGCAGAGAGAAAGCTGCTTTATAGGGTCAGGCAACAGTTTGAGGAAAAGCACTGAAATAGGGAAAAAAGCTCCATAACTCTGGAGAGCAGACACAGACACGTGCCCAACAGGACACAGGGGCATCAAGGCAGAAGCAGCACCTTCTTGAGTCTGAGAGGAGCAAGGCTGGGACAGCAGGCACCAGGATTAACTTCTAACTTACATGGCCTTGATCATCAAGCTCGTTGTTGGTCAGCTTGAGCTTGTCAAAACTGACCACCTGCCTCATCCAGGTGTCTCCAGAAGCCAGGGAGTCAGGGTGGATGTAAACCCTTGGGGGCACTGGGGAGTCAGCATTGCCAGCCACCATCCACTTGGAGCTGTGATACACATACCTGAAAGAGGAAGGGTAGGTGGCTAAGGGAGGTTGTTGCTCATGCACTGTAGGAACGTGTCCAGGGTTCTCCCTCCCCTGCCACCCTCATGCACCCCAAGCTCTCATTTGCAGTCAGGGGAGAATGTGCTTTATTGCAACCTCCTACCTTCTAAATGAAAGCCAGATTACCCCTGAACCACTTGTTCAGATTTGACTCCTTATTAAAACCACCTTGCAGTTATTTTCCCTGTAAAACTCTGCCACATGTGCCTTCTCAACTCCTTAACCCTCTCTGAGCCAGAGTAAGAGGCTGGAAAATATGGGTAAACAAAGTCTTCTCTGCAAATATTAATAAATGCCCTGCAATTTCTGGAAATCTGCATTGTATCTCATACCAGACTTTGGAAAACACATGTGGCTTCACCCAGAAAGGGCAATATCCAGTGGATACCAGTAAAAAAAATTGATAAAACAGAATTTCTGGTTTGGAGTGTTGCAAAACAGGAAATTCCATACAGTATTACATACATTGGGATTAGAGAAGAAAATTATTTTTGTGTTCCTGGCCTTTTGTGATCTTTTGTGTTCCTGATCTAGCCATCCTATATATGCCATAAATTTCTCTACCACAGCTTTGCCTAGGCACTTTTTTTTCTCCCCTGCAGCTCCTTCCCTCTAAGGCATTTCACAAACAGCTCTGCTGACACCTCTGAGTTCTGCCCTGTGCTGCCCCTCATTGGGTCTCTACTCAGCTCTGCTAAGATGTTTCAGTCTTTATCTACAAACAGTTACTCATTTCCTGTGTTTTCACAAGAAGGGGGAAAAAAAAGAGAAAAAGATGAGTCTTTTCCTTTCGTGCTAGTTTGCTCTATGTGGCTGCACAAGCTGACAAGGACAGAAACAAAGGGTAAGAAAATAAATGTATTTTGAATGTCAATGTTGTTAGAACCACCCTCTTAGAAAGAGAAAAAACATTAAGCTGAGTATCAGAAGCTATCTTGCTGCTTCCCAGGAAAAGCATTTTCCTGAGAAAAACTCTGTACAATTTGGGAGCAAAAATGTAGGATTTAGCATTTGAAGCAGAGGTTCAATTCTGAATCCTTGAAATGTGGTTCAGTCAAGACAATTTGGAGAAAAGACATGCTCTCAGGGGTCTTTTAATAAGAATACATAAATCATCTCAGTCTGGGGAGTTTTCTGGGATGCAGAGGATCATGAGTTTTCCAGAGTATTTTTTAAGATCAGAAGCCCATTAATATCAAAGAAATCTCTTCTTCCTGTCTTTAGCTCAGCAGTGGAAGGTTTCTCAGTGACTCCATACTGGAGGTCAGGGACCAATATTCACTGAGGCTGCTGTGCTGGACAGTGAATTCTTTTGAAACAGAAACCACCCAATCCAGCTCAGGCCAGACCTGAGGTGCCTGGCTTGGTTCAGCTGCTCCTTGCCCATTTCTTTCTTGCAGGAATGGTTTTAGGGGCTGCAGAGTCCCCATTGACTTCAGTTATCAATTCCCTCAGTCATTGCTAATCGTGTCAATCACGAAATGTGTGATAGGGATCTCCTCAATTAAAAACTGCTATATGAAAAGAGAAAGGTTTCATTCCAAAAGTGCAAGAGACTGTATTAAAACTCCGTGTTTGTGTCTAATGATTCTGGTCAAATCAACTGTGTTGGTGTAAATCAACAGGGTCTCCTCCAGCACACATTTGCAATGGTGTTTAATGGCAGGTCTTTCCTAGGCTGTCATTGACAGTAAGTTGTCACCAGATTCCTACCTCTGCCCCTGAAAAGCTTACCTGTATCTCTTGTTATCCACAGGGACAATGTCCATGGCAATATAATACTGCTGGTGGGGATCCAAGCCTGTAATTTTCACCCTCATGGCTGGAAACATTCTCCTAGGAAAATAAGAGTGAAAATAAGGAAGAAAATGGTGAATAAGGAAGCTGAAGAGGCTCCTTACACCTCTCTGGCACCAGAAGCATGCTACTTTACACATCCCAGTCCTTGGCATGACTCCTCTGGGCTTGGTGTGGGTAGAAAAGATGGTGCTGGCACTGGTTTGAATCTTAAATTTTTTCCCACTTAGAAAAAGGGGTAACAGGATAACAACCCATAATTAATGATAAAATACTCACAGTAAAGCACTCTGTTCCCAGTTCCTAGCAGACAGTTTTGCTGTGCTTCACACAAATTGTCCTCTCTAAGGCATTTCTAGGATGGGCAGTGTACCTTTTACCTCCTGTTTTTCCCACTGTCCATCCACCTCTAATTCTTCTCTCATATTCCATCAAACACAGAATCACTTTAGTTCTCTTTTTTTGGAGAATGTCACGTTTCACTCTAGAGTTTGACAGTACTGAGGTAACATTTAAAGCAAATACATCATCCTGACAGATCCTCTCATGCTCATGTTTATAGTTATTTAAGAAAAAACTTGCCTCAAATTAATCTGCTTATTAGGAATGTATTTCACATTCGACAGAAACACTGGCATTATTGTCATGGTTTCCTTGAAGTCCTGGTAGTGTTTTGTGCAATCTTTTTAATAGGTGGTGTCTTTTCTATGCCCTATGATCCAGATCTATCTTAAGCATTTTCTCCTGATAGACAAATTATGGAACTCTACACCAACAACAAACAATTCCCAGCTTTTTCTTCTTGTCTGAGCACAAGTTCAGCTCTGCTAAACACAGTCACTGTTCTGGAAGTGTTTGTACCTAGGCAATTATTTCAGAAGAGAACAGATCAGAACAATTTTAACCTTGAAGAGTGTTAGTGTTAGTGTGGCTATGGCATAATTTCTCCTTCCTAAATTTTTTATGGTGGCCAGAAGACCAATTTCTGTTCTACACCTCCCTCAAAGAGCATGCTGAGGAAATTGCTTATGCCATATTATATTTGCAACTAATGTAGTATTTTTACACCTTCATAAATCTGAGGAGCAGAACTGAATGAGGTGCAGAAGGAATAGAGCAGCACTGAAATCAGAGCAGAGCACTGGAAGAAATCCTCCATTGTTTCACTGACAGTTAACTCAGACCTGAGGTGTGCTCAAGTGGCTTCTCAGCCTTTATCTGAGAAAAACTTAAGTTGAGGTCTTATAGGATGGTGTTACTCAACTGAATGACTTCTGCCTAGAAAATACAGAGCTTTGGTAGGAGAAACCACAAAAGTACTGGATGCTCATACACAAGCACATTCTGCTTTTCTGATAAGTAGACATATCCTTACAGGATGGAAGTATGTGGGTGGAAGGAGGATATTAAAGGGCAATTTAAAATCACAATGCCAAAACAGTAGGAAAGTATACAAGAAATGTTGTCCACTGTTTCTAGGAGCCATCCCTAGAAACCATCATGACACTTTCCCTTCTATTTAGTGAGGAGCAGTGAAATGTCAGAGAAGATTTAGTTCTCCTTCCAACATTTCTGTTTCTCAAAGTACTGCTAGTGAACACAGCCTGCAGGAGGAAGAAAACAGGAAAGCTTGTGTCAGCACCTCCAAACAAGTCTCTCAAAATTTGCATGGCAGGGATATGACCATGAGAATCTATTTCATTCTTTCCCAGCCAAGCCACATACAGCCGCTTGCAGAAGAGGGTGGGAAGGAGGAAGAGGTTGATGCTCAGCCTTTGCCCTACCCACAGCTCTTTCATTTCAGGCCACACTGAGAAGACAAGATCTGACTTATTAGTAACTGCATCTGCTTTGGAAAAGGGCATTTATCGTGGGGGGTGGGGAGAGCACCACGCCACAGCTGCCACAGCACAGCTAACCTGAGTTATGAGAGACATAAAACTGTCAGAAAAGTCATCTGCAGAAACCCTTCAAGGAGAGAGCAATTTGTGCAGCTGATGGTGTGAGTTTGCTAGTAGAATGACTTGCAGGAGGGAAAAAGGGAATAATGGATTAGTCTTCAGTGGCTTGAGGGCATTACCTTGTTTCTGCCACAATGGCTCATTACATCTGCCAGGCCAAATGGGTACAGGATGTGGCATTTTATAGTCCAGCTCTCTTTAATTAGAGAGAGGTGGCTTGGGAGCAGCTAAAGAGGTAGGTCATGTTTCAGAGGGTTGATGAGGAACCCATGATTAAATCAGAGTCTCTTTGGATCTAAGTCTGCACACTGTGTTGGGAAAATTGAATGCACTGTGTGTCCCAAGTAGCTCTCTCCAAATCTGCAGCCCTGTGTGAAGTTGCAGTATAGCCTGTGGGGTTGTTTGCTTCTGAAATACCTTGTAAAAGATTACCACAGACCATTCAGCAGGCTTAGAGGCTAATCTCTAAAATGATCGGAGAGAGCTCAGCTGATCCCACTGCTTTGTCTAAGGTTTAAGTGCACTTTTAAAGTTTTGTAAATTATTACTGTTTCTCTTTTTCTGTGGTGTAAAAGTAACTTAGGTTTCCTTGCCATAAAGATGTGGCCTGGAATTGTCACAGCAGGTCTCTGGCACCATTGCTGTGTGTAAAGGGGGAAATGGAAAAGGCAGAGGCTAACAGTGGAGATTTAGGGATGTACTCGTGTGCAAGCCTGGTTAAGTCCCTGTCCTCTGCATTTCCTCTTGGCTGGCTCTTGGTTGCCCAGAGGCACCAGCCTTATAGAAAACAAGAGGCTCAAAGGTTTGGAAGGAATTCAGGCCATTTGGATATGGCTGTATTAATAAACAGTCAAGAATCTTTCATCTAGAAAGGTATCAGCTTCATAGTCAACAGCTACAGACACGAAGGCTGTCTGTTTTCGTAGGGAACATGTGATGACATCTGATATATTTTAGGAGGAGGTTTTATATCAGCAGCAGTTTGAGATGATCAAGTTATTTATATTTTAGCTTTATCACTCAGCAGGAAAACAGGCTTCCTAAACTTAGACTGTGAACTTACACACAGTACCCTTTTAGGGGAAATACGATGTGATATGAAGTAAGTTATTACAACTGCTTTAGGACCACTTAGAAGTATTTTAAAAAGCATTTTAGTAACAACCACGTGCCTCAGTCTACTCGATTTCTGTTTCCCTCCATAATGAGAGTGATGTTTATGAACATCAAATGCAAAGAAAACTAATGATAGATAAAGTTGATTAAAATAGTATTTGTCAGTGCTGTAGGGTACTGGTATTAAGAACCATGTTTGGGAACTTTCAGCAAAAGAAAGAAGTAGTTGGATGGTGGCAGCTAGCAGTATTTTTTGGTGGTGGTGGTGAACATTTCCTTTCAAAATGTAGTCCAATTTTCCTTTGTGGAAACTGGTCAAAGAAGGAGGATCACAGGTATACCCCCAAATGGGATATTTTTCCTAATAGAATAAAGCCTCAGTCTCTTACCCTTAAGTTAGGAACTTAGATAAGATTAGACTTGTATAAGGGTGACATCTATTAAATGCAAACCCTGAAATGAAGGGATGTGCTCTTCAATTGTAGCAAAGAATATGTGTCTATTTCAGTAATAGACAGAGCAGTCATTTCCCAGTCATTAAAAAAATCCAGTTGAGAAACTCTGCAAAAGAATCTGATTTAGATCTGCAGATCAAGTGTGCACAATGTTTACAATGTGTGTGAGTTTACAGGGCAGCCTGAAGTTACCCTTGTTATTTTATATCTATATTTCCTTGCATTTAAGGCTGATGCCAAATGTGTATTTCTTTAAAGAAACAAATATGTGAGGAGTGAAGGAAAGGAAGGCAAGGCAAGGAAAGGAAAGGCACAGGAGGAATGCCCTTCTGCTTCCCACTGCAGCATGGGATCATGTAGAGATGTGTTCTGAGAGGAAAAGCTGAGGGCAGGTCTTGGTAGCAAATGGATTTATTGTTTCTGAGGGAGAGGGAGACCAGCGGATCTTCTCAGTTGTTCCTAAAAGGGACATTCTTCTGGAAGCTGGAGAAAGCTTATCTGGCCCACTGGGCCAGGACCTCTAAAAAGCAGTTTGGTAGCTGTGGCCTCCCAGCCCTTGCTCTCAGAAGTCCTCTCCATGGGCCCCTTCAGCATCAGCAAAGCTTCATTACAAAATCCCTGCTGCTGTCTCCAACTGAGGAGCGCTTTGGGACCCGCCCTTCTTTCCACTGGAAAGAAAAAATAACACCTGGTAATGTAAACAGTTAAGTACATGCTACAAACAACTCAGACTCATGATTTCAGGGAGGCAAAGAGACTGCAGGCAAAGTACCACTTAACCTATCAGGAGGCACAGAGAAGTCAGGAGAGGACAAGATCACCTGTTTCACTCACTGATGGCTTTTTCCAGTCTTACTACCGATCCTGGCCGTCAGCGTTTCAGTTTGAGCCATCCTGCAGCACAGGATGATAACTGTGATATGACAGATGAGATCCTTTCCCCCATTGCTGAGATGAGATCCTGGCTCTGTGACAGGTAGAACCTGTGTTCCCAGAACAGTACCTCTTGGATGTGCTGGTATGCATGGTAGCACTCATCAAACCACCTCTGTAAACAGTAGGCAGCCATTCCCTTCCAGAGGAGGACTCCAAGCACTCCCTACAGTGTACTCCCCCAGGAACAAGTGCACCTCGTTTCCCACTTTGGGCAGCACTTCTGTGCATCAGTTAACTGACAGTTACCCCTGCAGCTCAGGTGACCATGGACATTAAATAGGGATTGTAGGGATGTGGAGAAGGTTTCAAATTCCCCCCCTGATGCTGCCAGTATGATCACTGTTAGTATAGGGGAGCAGAGAAAAAGAGTTAAAAAATATTTTAGGACTAGTTGTTCAAATCAGTATGACCTGGGGCTTAAGATGAATTTATTTTATTTTGTACGGAGTCTAAGTTTGCCTTTCAAACAGAAAGGAGATAAAGGTAATCACAGATTTGAATGATTGCAGCTGACAGCCATTTGCATCTTTTACACAAGAAACAAAGGAGTCTTGTTATAAGCATCTGATTAAAATCTAAATAACAATGTTTTGATGGAAAGGAAAAAGGAAGAGTTATAAGAGAACTGGAGTAAGTTTATGGAAACAGACAAAAAAGAGACATCTATAAATACAGCATCAGGAAAAGAAAAAAAAAAACAAAGCAGAATTAGAAGTGAATGAGAGTGGGAATCTGAAAGTCAAAAAGTGCAGTGTGCCTGACATAGGCAGGATATAGCTCCAGAAATATGTTTGAAATAAGAGCGTAGGTTAGAAATTAGCATTACACAGCAAGAGCAGAGAGACATTGTGGGGACAGGCAGGAACCAGGCAGTGCTTTACAAGTCATAGAAAATTAAGGAGCAGCTGTAGTTGTAGGCAATAGTCTGTAATTAGAATGACTTTCAAAACAAGGCGGCCTTATGGGACTCAGAGTTTCCAAAGACAAAGCAACAAGAGCAAAATCTTCTGTGGGGAAGGAAGCAGATTCAAATTACACTGTGTGTCTCTAACAATTTGAGTAAGTAGTAGGAAATCTTCAGGAAATAACACCAGTTCTGCTATTTATGCCAGAAATAATAAAATCTAATCTCTGGGATGCATCATATATCATGCATCCCACATGGAGAAACAGAATTACTAGACCCAGCCCTCACCCATCACAGACACGTCTTCTCAGAGAGAAAACTGCTTAACCTGTTAAACTGTTTAACCATCTCATTTGCAAATTCTATCACATCTGTACGGACCATCCACTATAAACAGGTGTATTACCTAGAGAAACTGCCCAGCTCTTCATTAGGCTTTGCAATGATTAACCTACAAATGTAGTCAACAGGAAAAAAAAAAAAAAAACAAAAAAACAAAAAAAGCAGCCCTCCAATATTGTTAACATCACTTCTGGAGAAAAACATCATCAAGCAGAAAAAACCACATCTATTTGGTAGTTACATAGATTTTCTGTGATCAGTGATGTGAGAGTTGGCCACCAGGATTCATGTAATTACAAGCATCTCCTTTCAAGGAGAAAGAATATTATTCAGGATTATAACGAATGTATGATTTGCACAGGAAGTTATGACTCTGTTGTGATACATGAACTTCTGTAAGTGAAAAAATTATCCACACTGGAGCTTGCAAGATGTCAAAAAGGTCAGCTACTTTATTCAGAAATGAGTGAGCTGCCAAGATCCTCTTCATACCACTAAGTTCTGGCCATTTTAGTTTGAACTGGTGGGCATAGATATATCTATGCTGCTTTTAGGTCTATCTACTCCATGTATCATCAGAGAATTAATTATAGTTAATCTAACAGGTAATAATGTATTATTTTAAGTTTCTGAAACAGCATAGTCCAGGGACCAGGACAATAAAGCCAGAAAGAAGGAAGTTGGTTCTTCCAGTGCCATATTTAGTGATGTTGAACAGATAACTTAAACTGTTTAAGTCTCAGTTTCACCACCTATGAAAAGAGGATAATAATGATTTTCTCTGTGTCTGCTTTAACATCGGCAGAGAAGAAGTGTTGCACAATAGCAAGTGGTATCATTCCTGCTCCTTTGCCTCTTCCATTGGAGGCAGAAGGTCAAAACGAGCAGCCCACTCTGTACTGATGCAAAATGCTTCCTGTGGCACTGAGATCTAAAAGTGGGAGCTGATCTGTCTCTGATAACATTTTTCAGGGATCATGTGGGTTATTTGTCCTGTGTAACTCCCCTTAAATTATCTGCACTTTCTGGGGCTAGGGAGCAATAGCGCTCACTTCACAAGAATATAAAGCAACAAGTCGAGCTGTTCTGGCAAGTTTTGAGAGCACAGACATGAAACAACGCTGTAAACAATAGAGGACCGTGGGTTTTCCCCAAAACTTGGGTAAAATTTCCCTGCTGCATCCCTGCGGCAGAGTCGGGACAGCTCCCGGGGCGCACCCGGTGTTTGCTCGCCGTGGCGGGCTCTGTCCGTGGTGCTGACGCCCGCCTTCCCCGAGTCAATCGGAATTAAAGCCTCATTAGGTGGAGGTAAGAAACAGCCTGTGAATGCAAACGTGCCTAAAAATCCTAGTTTAGGGGCATCTAGAAGTGTAAAGCTACCTCTGGGTTGTGTTTTGGCAAACAGACTCCTAGCCATTTTTGAACAGTAGTCAGCAGTGAAGATTTTCCCCTTGGCTAACCTGTCATGGTGAAGCCTTCCTTTTTAAAAAATCTGGCTAATTAGTGGCTCTTCCTAACCTCAGCTGTCGTGGTATCACTGCAATAGCAAAGGAAAACATTAGGCTTGCACAGTTTTATACAGGAAGTCATTAACACTGCATCTATTTAGAACTGCAGGAAGACATTCATTTGGTGCAAAGGTGAGTTTGAATTTCACTGTATTTGAGATTAAATCAATAAGCTCGTAAGTGCTATGGAAACTTGAAAGGAAACTCAAATGGCTCACCCCTAAATTCATAACTCATCTTAAATTCAATATAGCCAACAGTACAATGATTGTTTCCTGATTTATTTGTTCAAAGGAACAACTATCTGCAATGGTTTCCTGCAGCTGCCAGTTCTCCTTTGGAGCCACTTATTCAAGCAGTCATATGAAACAACTTTACCTGTCTTAAGAAAGCTAATACCAGATACAGCTGAGAAAATGGCCCATTTAATTTTTCCTGTGTGTTTATCCTTTTGGATTATCAAGAAGGGAAAAAAATGTTTCTTTCTCAAAAACACAATGAAATAAAAATTGGTTTGTTTGGTTATGATTTCTTTTTTAACTAGACAGAAAGCCAGAGATGTCTTACCTGCCTGCTTTCGTGATGATCATCTCTGTCCCAATGTCATGAAATCTTTTCCAGAGGTCTGCACACTGCAGCTCTACCTGGATCTCTTCCATGGATGAAGGTGGAGGAGGCTGAGGGCCTGAGCCACCAGATGTAAGGTCAGAATGGGAGCCAAATGAGCAGGATGTCCTTTCTGCCAGCACCTCCGTGTCTGACCCAGTGCTCTGTTCCGAGTCTGCAAAGTAAAGAAGCCAGGTAAGGCACTTCAGTCCTACCTACTGTGTGAGGGGTAAGAGGAGGAAAGAGGAAAGTCAACACAGGAAGTGCTAAAGAATAGTACAGTGGCCTTTTATATGGGATATATCTGTCTATATACATATATACATAAGGTTTTTTGTGATTTATATCCTGATTTGGAGCTTTGAGTTTCCAACATGATATCTGGCTTTTTTTTTGTAAAGTTTTAGAAACAGCTGAAAAAAAGACCCTCAACATAAAATATAAATAGTAGCAAGCTGTGGTGGGAGTACAAAATATAGATGAAAAACAGAAATGAAAAAGAATTAATTCAACCTGTTGTTTTAAGCTGAGATTAGATGGGATCCCTGGAAAACTCCATTCCATTTAATTGAATATTCTCCTGCAGTACTATTAAAGACTTAGTTATTTTTAAACAACACAGGTTTTTTTCTGTCTTTGATATCTTCATCATCAAAAACAATGAACATTTTTTTATTTTGCTATTTGGCAGCACCGTTCTGGAAAGGTGTTTTATTGGCTCCAATAAAACTTTTTTTGAACAATGATATTTCCTGGAAAGATAACCATGAAGCTTTTGGTGAGGAAAATGCTCTAGACTAATAAGGGACAAAAGAAGGTGATAGTAAACATATGGAATATGCTGCCAAGGAAACAGTTGAAGCAAACTGCAGAAAAGATCACATGACACAACCTCCTGTATGGGGGAGAAGAAGGAAGTTTTCTCAAAAAATAAACAACCAAACAAAAAAGTGACGTTCAACTAGTTTAAAAGTCCAGGCTGGCATGTTGAGTCAGGTGACCATTTCTTCACAAAAATGATTCATGTATTTATTATGTATATATATGTTGTATGTATTCAGTCCTCCTTTTCATGCAGAGGGCTAAGGTGAAATTTTGCAAATAGCAGTGTTAGTTTGCAACAGCTTGCACACCCACACAGCATCAAAATTACTCACAATACATTCTGCAAAGCAATGTGCTGATGTTTTGAACCTTATTTTTAATAAATTTCAATTGTATTATGTAGATGATAAGAAAAGGGTAAAATTACGTGAAGCACTCCATCAAATGGCTCAGGAAGAGCTCTATGGATTTCAAAGAAGGTACAGAAACAGTATTTAAAGTGTCCTCATTGATCACACGAGTAAAAGCATCCCAGCGAATCAACAAAACAGCTATTTACATGTGTTCTCTGCACTCGAAGAAAGAAAGAGGTATCTCTGTCTGCAAAGGAAGCCTAAGGACACAAAAAGTAACAATCTGTGCTAAAAATGTGATTACATCATGGCATCTAAAATTTCTTCCATACCAAGAAGATTCCAGAAACTGTTTAGCAACCCTGAGGTCATGGAGGCTGAATCTGAGCTTTACAGTGTTTCTGAGACGGTGTCTCCTGGAGCAGCTTGCACATCAGTGCAGAGGGCTACAGTTGAGAAGGAGGCAGTGAAGGTACCACCCACAGAACTGCCATCCTCACTTCCTGCCACATGGAAATATTTCTGGAAAATCCATTTTGCTGTGGTATGAACATAAACTGATAGTTTATGAGAAACCTCCAGCCCCAAGTGCCATCAGAAAGCATTTATCTTTTGTGAGAGCCCTAGGTGATGTCACTGGACAGTGGACATTTTGCTTGAGGGATGTTTTCAGTAAGCTTTGCCAATTATTTAGACAATCTGCCAGTACGATGTAGAAATTCTGCAGGACATAAGAAATGTTCAGTACTTATTGCTCCCAATCCATTTTGAACACGGAGTTCTTCATGCCTCCCATGGACTTCCAGGTTAGGCTGAAGCAATAATAGGTCCATCCCTCTAGAGGAGCACAAACTTATGCATAGAGGATTGTTACCTGGAGACCAGTCCTACACCCAAAATTAATATGCTACACACAAGGTGATTCAGGATAATGTGGGATAATCTTCTGGGGTTCTGTGGCCACAGGACAGTCTGAGAGTACAGAGGGCCTGAGACATTTCCTCCCCCAGTGACTCAGGAGCAAGTCTTACCTTTCTCTCACTCAAATTATTCCATCCCAAAGCTTTGCAGAAGTAAGCATGAGTAGGGGTCACTATGCTTAGGTCTTCCTAGAGATGGTTAATCCCTTTGTCGTTCAACAAAAAGAAAGGATGATTCACAAATCACAGTAAGACCTGTTTGTACATCTGCTCATGTCCTAAACCATTAACCAGAAGTCTTACATATTCTCTGAGATCATAGAACTGCAGAATCAAACAAGTTGGAAAAGACCTCTGAGATCATCAGGTCCAACCTTTGACCGAACACCACCATGGCAACTAGACCATGGCACTAAGTGCCACATCCAGCCTTTCCTTAAACAACTCCAGGGATGGCGACTCCACCGCCTCCCTTGGCAGCCCATTCTAATGTCTGATCACCTCTTCTGTGAAGAAATTCTTCCTAATGTCCAACTTAAAATAAACTACACTGGGAGTCCAAAGGGACTGGATCTAGGGAAAAGCGGAGTTCTCCTGAAATGAGGTACTAAACTGTAGGTCTGAATCTGAAGAGACAGGTTTAGACCGCATCATCTGTGCTTGGTTCAGGCACTCAGAAGCTGTGTCCTCTGAGGCAGTGTGGTAAACGGCCAACAGATGGCACTTGCCTAGATGCTGTCCCCACTTCATTCCAGCGTTTCCGGGACAGCCTTTCAAACTGGGCATGTGGCCGGAGCTTTGGGAATCCCTGGGAATCAACTGGAATTGCATGCTGCAAAAAATTAAGTATCAGAGGCTTAAGCCCCCTCTCACTGATTTTATACTGACATCGTCCCACTGACTTTACTGACTTCTGGAGGGGCCTTTTGTTAATTATGGAAGTCAAAGGAGAGCCATAACCTTGGATATAATTTTCCATGCTGGCACAAATCAAAAATGGCAAAATGAGTTCACCAATTACTGATAAGCCAGTATCTTCCCAAGAATGTGGTACCACACAAAGATTAGAACTCTTTTTTCCCCAAGGATACTATTTTGTGACCTGAGTTATGAACTTTTATTACGCCCAAGTTAGTGCACAGAACAGTAACTACCCCTCCTTCTTCTAATTTTGGAAATGGAGAGTGACTAGTGTTGTTGCTCTTAGTTCAGAGTCTGTAGGCACTGAGATGTGTTCTGTGTTTTCTTCAGCCTTTCCTGAGCTAAGCTCTCCTGAATGTTGTCATCCAGTTGGAGACACTGAGTTCAGACCCAGGAATTCAGGCGAGGTTAAGTGCATCTGACAGACGAAATTCAACCCTAGTGACAGCCAGGTCTATAAGACTTTTAACTGTGACTATATGTGACTTTTAACTGGAGTTCTCTCCATGTGCTAGGATTTTGAATTAATCAAGAGACAGGTGTGAACATCTGTAAGCGAGCGATCTACAGATAGTTGCAGGGTGAACCCATCCCCATGTGTTGTAATTAATTGTGCCAGCAGGCAGCTAGCACAGCTCAAGCCACTCTGTTGCACATACTTGCTCACAATGAAACAATCAGGAAGAAAATCTGAATATTCTTCTGGCATTCAAACTGGGAACTTGATTTCTTCACACACCAGCTTCAGTGGGGTGCAACTTTGCTAAATGCAAAGAAATTACTTTTACTTTACATTGGTGTAAGCAGAGGGGAACCAGGCACCAGCTCCTGAAGCACCAACAGGATATAACATAACTGTGAACACCCAGAGATGTGGACTGGGGCTGGTACTACAGATTGTGCATGACTGAAGGACAAACAGAAGGATTTCTGAGGAAGATAAACTACCTTATAAGTTTCTTCTAGCTCCAAAGTGACAAGATAAGAGTGTTTGTCTCTCCTTAAAGAGGGGCCTTATACAAAAGCCCACTTTCTGAACCCAAGGTCCAGTGACAGGGAAATGCAGATTCCATGACATGGCTTCCTTTCAGAGATAGGAGACATTCTCAGACTGCTGCCCCAGGAATGCTGACTCTCTTGCACTATGTTAGGCTGCAATCCTATTGCATCAGGATGTGGCACTTAAGGATATGGTTCAGGGATTATTATGGTGGTGCTAGCTTCACTGTTGTAGATAATTTTGAAGGTCTCTTTCAACCCTGATGATTCTGTAAATCGTGCCACTTTAGACATAAGTTAAACAAGCAGCAATTAAAGTAGTTTTATGGTTTTCTCTTGCTAGATTACAGTCCTTGAGAAATAATACTTCACAACAAGCTCATCTGTTGCTGACAACTAACAAAAGTGGAATGATGTGCAACTGAGATTTCTAAACCTACAGTATTTCATAGGACTTTCAGTTGGAACTGTCTCAGGTCAAAATATTCCTTTTTGTTTTTACAGGAAGCCATGAACTTGCACTTCCTGATCTTAACTGCTTTTCTTTATAAGGTCATTCCTCTCACCTGTCTGCTCAAGGAAGGGCCCTTCCTGCTGCACCATAGCTATGGAGGTGAACATCTCCAAGACTACTGCTGACTGCACCGTTAGTATGAATCTGCCTCTTCCATTTCCCCATTCTTTCAAATCTCTTCTAAAACCATCCATTTCCACTCTTGCTCATTACTTATGTTCTTTTTTTCTGATGTTTCCACCAGTTATTTCTGCTGTTCTGTGGAGTGATGTGTAGCCAGAAGAAAACACAAACATTTCAGTTTTTGGGGAGACAGACATGATTACCACTGGGAAATGCCAGTGCTTAACTCTTCCAGACCAATAGGTTTTTCCCTGCAGATAATACAGAGGAAATACTAAACACTGTCCCTTGTTACAGGCAACTTGCTGGACAAACAGGCTGACCAAGTGGTTTTGACCATGGGACCTGGACTGATCTGTCAAAGCCAGACAGACTATTGCAAGAACTGCATTTCAAGGAGGTTGGAACTATCTAATGGGAAAACACTGTAGAGTTCATGGGAAAGACCCCCGGGTTCAATGTGCAAAAAAATTCTCTGAGCCCTGAAGCATAACTCTCTTTCAGTGTCACTGTGCAAAAAGACAGTTCCCTTTCTACTGCCCTGTTGGATGTTTTCCAACCATCCCTTCTTACCACACTGACCAGGCATCCAGCTCCTTACTGTAGTTTGACAGTATTGGAGGAGAGGAAAATTTTCAGCACTTTTAGCAACCTTGGAGTCTAACCAGACCAGAGGGTTGCTTTCAGAGCTTCCAGGGATACCCTTGGCCATTTCTGAGCTTATAGAAGAGCATTAAAGGAGTTCAGATTTTTTCTTTCTTAATCCCTTTCGCATTCCTACTATCTCTGTATCACCCTGGAAATCCTCAACTCATAATTTCTTCTGATCCACAAATCCCCGGGCTTCTTGTTGGGAGATAGGAAGGAAGACACCATTCTCACAAGCATGGTAACTCTGAGGTCAGCATCTGCACTGAGTGCCCCAAGATGATAGACAATAACCCCAACCAGTTTCCAGCACCAGTACTATGTGTCCTGGGATCAGAGGTCTCCTACAGAAATCAGCAAAGTGCTACTGCCCAACTTCTTTCTAAAACTCAACTGGCTAGTATTCCTCATGTAAATTTCCTGGGTTTTTATCAATTTGGTACAAGAGACAAACTGGAGATATTCAAAGACTATTTTCTGTGCAATTTCATAGATGAATCTTCAGCAGAATTTTCGCTGCAGCTGGAGCACAGCAGGTATACTACTCCCCTTATTTAACCAATACAAAAAATAGAGCTCAGTTTAGTCCTTGGCCATCATGCAGCTCATGCCCTCAACAAATGTTATACTTCAGACTATCAAAAATGTAAACTACAGGAGTGAGAGCAATGACAAAATCCTTACATACATAAAGCACCACCTACCCAGAGGAACCAAACAGACTTTTTCTCTCATGACTTTTTCTTCTTTTTTTTTTTTTTTTTTTTTTTTTTGGTTTTTTTATCCCCCCCATCCATGTGTAGATATCTAATGTAGATCCTGTCAGATTCCATTAGCATAAAGATTTCTCTTGGGTGGAATGTGGCAGCTGTTACAAGCTGTTAAGGGTTCGGTCTTTTACTGTTTATTTTTGTTTGCAGGGTTTGTGAATATTTAGTACAACAGGTGGTCCTTCCCTCTCCCCTGCAGTTGATTTGCTGGCCATTAGGACCTGCAGACTACAAAGAAGGTACAAAATCCAGGACGTGGATGGACAAAGAAAATTTGGGGAACTTCATTTTTTGGGTTTTTTTCCTTTTTTCCTATGAATTCAGCCGAAATTAGCAGAGTGGACACTTTGCTTTTGCTGCTTGTTGCAGACAGATCTCATGGTTCTTTTTAGAATTATGATTTTCAAACTGCCACCCCACAAAATCAGCAGCCTAAGAACCATGCATAAAGCAGTGTGACATTACTGGAATTTAGAAACAAAATGTCACAACCCTATAAAAGTGAAAGAACAGAAACTCACTAAATCCAAGCAGTTTGTAAGAGTGTAAATTCATCTGGCTGTGGTGTGGTGGCTGCTGGTGCAACTACTTCAGGTAAACAACTGTTTTCCCTGATAATTAATGCTTGGGGAGAAGCTAAACCAAAGACCTCAGTAACTTATAAATCACACAAGAAGTCTGGCTGTGGCAAAGGCAGCAGGAGCAGCAGAGCTGAAGCAGTCTGGAGTTCAACAGAGCCATTCAAATTAGCACGGTGTGTTTTGCACAGCTGATCCAGCAATTGCTCTTGCTGTAGGCAAAGGTTTCTAAACACTTGGTGATTGTAACCATATGGACATACTGCACACAACAAATAGCACAAAGATAGTTCTGCAGGTGTTCTTAAAGATTATCTTATCCCCCTGAACTTTTCCATTCACCCACATGCCCTACTACATTAATCATCCCTTCTTCCAGCATTAGGCCCAGTATTAACTATGTACAGCTAGAATTTATAGCCTGTTTATTACTGATAATAGAGTCATAGAATGATTTGGGCTCAAAGGAACCTTTGATAGTTCATCTAGTGTATTCCCTAATAACACTTATTGTTATTCCATTTGTGACTGCAAGTTGCAACCAAGATCAGGATTCACTGATCTGGAGACAGTACAAACCTGTCCAAACCAAGAACTTCTTCTACACTCATGCTGCATTGCAATGTCAGGCAGCCAAAAGAAGCATTCAAGTAATTCATTTCTAGCCTAAGACCCTTTTATGAAACCATGGCAGGACAAAATGATATTCATGTCAGCGAGACTCCAAAAGACAAAACTGGAAGATGTTGTAGAGATGGGGAAATGTGGCACAGACAAATGAAAAGACCTGATACAGTCACAAGTTGTACAAATGGAGACAAGCTGATTCTGAGTGAAGAATTCCTCTGGCATTTAAACCTCAAAATCCTCTTCATCCTCCTTATATGTAGTGCTATAATGTGTTTTTGTAAGATGGCTTGAGCCAACAAAACATGCCAAACCTGCTCAAAAAAGGCTGCATCTACCAAAACTGAGTTTAAAGCCAGTACTTTTATCACACATCTATATCCCCATGGCAAACACAACTGCTAGGAGAATATGAAAACAAACAGAAAGACACAAAAATCCCCACAGTGGCTTTGGCTCTAAGTGCAAGTCTTGCATCAACCAGACTATGCACTGCCAAGAGCTGACTGCCTCAGCCTTGTCTTATTTCATGTAAGACTGAACAAAGAGACACAAGACTCAGCAAAGAAAAAATCACCCTGATTCACTGGTATGTTCCAGCTGCTCTGCTCCACTCCAGCAACTCAAAACAGCTGTAAACCTGGTTTAACCAGAAAGTTAAATTGGGTTTATGACTTCTCAGTATTGGCAAAGAAGTACAAAGCAGCTGGAGTTTACTAGTGTACTTAGCCCTGGGGGTTTGCCCTTAAAAGTTAACTTTTGCTCCAGCCAGAAGAAAGAGTATCAGCCACAGTTTAACTTTAAAGCGGGTTTTTATCTCACAATCTATTGTAATTTTTCAAAGAATGCTGAGAAAAAGAAAGTTTATACGCTACACCAGTATACAGTTTAGGACCAGATATCCAAGACACCAGCTCCAGTTTTGATCCCTATCAGCTGAAAATGGAGATGCTGACTGCTGAGCTCTGAACTCATCCTTGTCAAGTACGAATTCTCCTTACAGAAGTGTAAGCTAGGTGACCAAGATTGTTCTGAGTAGTGTCACAGTGTAGGTTTGCTCTGTAGACTTCATACCAAATCCTGTCATAGCCTTTGAGTAAAACTGCCTGCAATTCATCAGTCCATGCTTTAGACTATCTATCACAACTAAAAATATCCCCTCAAATAGATGTCAACCAGAAACCTGTTCTTTAAACTCTGCCATCTGTGGATGGTGGTATCTTGTTTGTTTAAAAAGAATTCTATAAGCATAATTTTTCCCAGCAGAGGCTTCTGGCAATAATATTTCAGGAGAACAAAATCCTCTGAAGTAGCAAAAGTTGGACTCAGGGTTTGATGTTGAATTTTTGTCTTCTGGTAAGCAAGAATAGCTTGGGCCGTCAGCGTGTCAGACTAGCTTTGAGGAAAATGCAATTTGAAATTTCAGTATAGAAGAAACCAAGAGATTCCTAAAATTCCCTGAGGAGATTCTCTGCAGCTGTCAGTCAGATTGGACTTAGGACAAGGAAGCACCAGCACAGCCTCACAAAAAGACTGCTCACTAGTGAATATTTATAAAGACCATATTTAAAATAATACAAGGCTTTAAAGGAGCATTAAGAAAAGTAAGATTCACTTAAATCAGAAGAAAAAATGAAAGAGCATAATACTGAAGAAAATGCAAAAGAACGCAGAGAACGGCAACTTTTAAAAACATGAGAGGTACTAGGGAGAAAAGTGGGATATTATTAAAAGAAGAGGGAGGTGAAATTGATGACAACTTTAATCTGGCCAAGATCCTGAAATGCACAGGCTACAAAGAATTTGTCTAGTCAATGTCCAAGAGTTTGTGTAAAATTAAAGAGTGGAAATGCACTTGAAAGTTAGAGCAAGCTAAAAAAATAAGAGACCAGGCATTAGATACATTATATGCTGTAGCCTGTAAATATAGAGTCATTATTCTTATAAATAAAACCATACAACAAATATTTAGAGACCAACCCAAACCAAAATGTTGGCTCTAAATAACCACAAATTGTGCAGGAGTTTGAAACTAGATCCCAGCTCTGTGGCAGGCCCTTCCCTGGTGGAAGGGGGCACCAGCTCTGGGATAGTCTGTTTCTGGATTCTGTGGCTTGGACTGCTCTCTTCCAGACAGGAAAAAAATCCTTCATAAAAAGAAGGAAAACACGACACAAGATTAATGCTGCAGAGGTATTCTCTCTGAGACCAATGTGAAATTGTTGGGAAATTTAAAATTACTCTGAAGTCCAGGAAATACTAACCTTTTTTGTAGGTATAAACACAGCTCAAACAGAAGAAGCTTAACATTTTAAATATTTGCAGGCTGATATTTGGTGGCCTACAAACCACAGGGAAAGAGACATTATATATTTTCCCTATACCATGGTGGTTATCATGACAGTAGTATCAGGGAGCCAGATGGTATCTTAATAACAAGCAAAGTCCTGTATTTCCCTTTGTCCTTTTGAACTCTTGGCACTGCTGTCACACAGCAGTGAGTTCCACCATGTAACTGTGCACACAAGAACAGTAAGAGTACTTTTTAATGTTAAAATGATTTGTCTTTATAGTATGACTGTCCCTTTTCTGCAGTGTTATAACAAGATAAATGCCAATCTATGTATTTCCCTTCTAAGTATGGCTATTTCAAAAGGAAGTCATTAGGAAATTTCCATGGGAATAGTTTCACAAGAAAATGCAGCTCCATTAAGCGGAAGTTTCAAGTTTAAGTTGTTCATTTCATTCACAATCTACAATTTTCTTTTGGGAAAACAGTAATTATCAGGCTAGTCCTGTTGAACTGATGTTTGGGTTTGTAATAGTTCAACAAATCATTAAAATGCATTTTTTTCATCTACATGCTACATTAGCCAAGCTGTCTTTCAGACCTCCCACATCCCCTTCTGAGCCAGACTTTGGAAGACTATCTGCCCTTGAACAATTTAGATTGCCCTCTATCTAAACTTCTTGACTGTAATCCAAATCCTTTCAGACTTCATTCATAACAAAGCTTCTCCTTGACTCTAAGCACTTCAATTGCTCGCTTGCTGAATCTGTCCTATTTTTATTTCATACATGGGTGCACACACACTCAAAGACACATAAATAAATGCATGGGATATCCTAAAAATAGTTGGGGTTTAAATCAGTGATCTGCCAGTAGCTCACACAGCAGAAATTACAGTATTTTTAATCATACTTTCCATTGGGAAGTTTCTTGCAATCTAATGTTCTGTTTCCTGTTTTGATCACCTCTGTAGAGTGACCAGCTGTTTTTCCTAAACAATAAGTCTAGGACATTCTTCACAAGTGATAAACGTATTCTTCCTTTCATTTGCTTCACATACAACTGATTTACATCCCAACCAGCCAGTTTTCCACCTGTGACTATGTAGCCGCACAGGTAGGATTGAGAGAAAAGATTCTCCAGAAGAACCTGGGCACAGTTCCAGTTTTATTAGCTTCTAGCATTTCAATACCAAGCTAGGAACAAAACAAATTATTTTTAAAAGTAACAAATTGGGGAATGGAGTTGGTATGAGTTCATGGGGGATGAAACCACAAGTGACTGAATAGGCTACAGGGCTGTATTACAACAGTATGGTGCATGGACCTGGAAAAGATGTGTTAGGAACTTCAATCAAGCCTGTGCTATGAAAGGCAACTGTGTCATATAAACACAATTTAATTTGAAAACTGAAATATCACATACACATGCCGAGCCATAAATTGAATTTCCCCTCAGAATTATTCTAAAATCCCACAGCTCCCATGTACCTCCACAGAGGAAAAGCAGCACAAAACTGGTGACTTAGCCTGAGGGATCTGTCTCAGTGAATACATTCTCTCCTTCACATTCTCTCTCCCTTAACATTCGTGCTCCTTAGATGTGTATTTGTGGCTTGGCTTCTTCTCTTTTCTGTTAGTGACTGTCTTCAGCTGAAGCTCCCCAAGTCACATCCTGACACACTCTGCCAACCGCAATCCCACATGTCCAAGTCCCTCCATGCCATCCCACACGCTGATTCCAGGAAGTGCACGCTGCTGGACTTTGTTCCTTCCCCTGAGCCACCCTGATTTACGCCTGCTGAAGCCATGGTCCCCAGTGTCAAAACACCTACGCTGCACAGTTGTCCCACATGTGTATATCCTATTATCCAAACAACAGATGCACCAGCATGCATTCACACATCTACTCCAACATCTGGTGATCACAAGCTCACTGTAAAAACTCCATGGACTTCATTCATCTTTACAAAACTCACAAACACTTCATCTGTACAACTGAAGAGGTGCATAACCTTTTTCACTCCACTGAAGGAAGTATGTGCTTTTAATGTGGCATTTACAGGCACACACAGGGAAATACAACCAATCACTTGCACTTACTCTGAAAGCACTTATTTAGTTCTTCTGAATAACAGGGCATGAATGGTTCTGACATAAACACTTCACAGGTGTTGCACACAACGTGCATATAGATACACACCTTTCTATTTCTTAGCCATACCTGTACCTGTGCCTACATGCCTTACCTGCTGCGAGGCTCACTTTTCCACTTTCTGGTTAGAAGTTGTGCCAGAATAAAACTGATAAAAGGAAATGGAGAATCATATCCAGATAGTCATAAAATTAAAAACATCCCACTGCTTAAGACTAAAACTGATGCTTGCATAATTCAGCATTTCTGCATGTTGGAAATTTCCAGTCTGTTTTCCTTTGTTTCTCTCATCCACATCTAATATAAAAGATATATTCAAGAAGAATGTTGGCAAAACCTTCTGACAGTTTGGTATTTTATGAGAAGTACTTCAAATCAGAATGCTCATGCCTGCCTGACTCTCAGTTGAGCACACTAGAAACAATAGCATGCCCCACTGTGATGTCCTCTGGGAAGTGCATGGTCTGGAAACACTGAAGTCAAAAAGGTCTCAGGTTTGCCTGATTCCCCCACCAGCGATGTCAAAGCATCACTGGTGACCTCAGAAAGCAGTTGGTTTCTGTGAGCTCAGATAGCACCCTTTAGGGATGTCAAAAACAGGGCTAGTAATTTTCTGTGTATGAAAAGCCACACATTTTCAAGCATGCTGAACTAAACTATTTCATAACTTACTCTTTTAAAACCTTGAAAAGCATGTACTACACTTGGAAAATTATATGCATATTTTGATTTTGCTGAGGGTTTTTTTCCCAAGCATCTTTTCTCTAAAAAGATTGGGATTTTTGACAGTGGAAAGAATGGCTTGCTGTATCTTGCTGCAGATGAGATGAAGAAATATGATGCCTTCTACTGAATTACTTCATTTAGAAAACAAGGATTAACATTTTCATGTGGAAAGGAAATCTATAACATTCTCAAAACCTTCAGTCTCAACTACAACTAAAAATGCAAATATATTGCTGAAGTAGAAAAAGAGAATTTACATCACCATTAACTTCTACTTTACCCTTCATGATATGAGTTGAAAATAATATCAACAGGTATACAGATAGCACATTGAATTTGCAGTCCCCACATGTCTCTCAAAAAAGCCCTGTTCAACCTCACTCTGCCATCCAGCTTTAGAACTCGCATGCTGGGACGCTCCTCTCTCACTTAGGGGTTTCTATCACAAGCAACTGTGGCACAGAGAAAGCTGAAGGTGTGCTACTGCAGCAAATGCACAGAATGGAAAGTCAAAATCACTCAAACTAAAGCCCAGAGATGGAAAGACCCCTGTGGACACCAACACACCAAGAGTTCAGTGCCTGTCAGTCCTACCAGTACTTGTTACCATTTAGCATATTCCACACAAAAGGTCTTAATGAAAAAGTGTGTTACTTTTCTGACATACAGATGATTCTTCACATCCTTCCCAGACACTGCTGCAGATTTATCTTACTGCTCAGTTCGAGAAGAACACAGAGGAAAAGCAGAGTTTAATTTGCCATTGGGGTTTCACTGGGAGTGGAGTATAATTGCACAAGCAGCCAGATAGCACATCCCTTACTGGGTTTCTAAACATACTCTTTTATCACTTAATTTATTATCTCTGGTGCTCTTGGACATCTTCCCATGCCCTCCTTATTGCTGAAATGATGCCATCTGTGGCTCAAAACTTCCTTTCAGCCCTTCCCATACTGCAGCATGAAGTGGTTGGAGAGAAGCACTGAACTAGTAAGGGATCCACCAATTCTCGTGGGGAAGAAGAGGAGAAGAAAAAGATAGTTCCAGAAGGACATACTTTCCTCCCCCTCTCTCCACCTTCCCTTCAATCATACTTCTGTCACCTTCTTCTTGTGTGGTAAAATTTGATGTGAAAAGCAGCCCAGGCTTGTCTCTGATGCTGCTGAGTTTGACCATGTGGCTACAGGAGGAGGCAGCAATTTCCTCTCCCAGTACAGTTTGGAAGCCCCACAGCGATGCTTCAAAGTGAAACCCTGACCCACCCCTTCCAGCCTGGAGCCCAGCAGGGTCTGAGATGCAGCTGGGCTGCTCTTCAGTGAGATGCACTGTGGAAGGTGGAGAGGGAGAGGGAGGGAAAGGACAAGGCTAAAACAGAAGGACAACAAATATACAGGGTAAGAAAGAAGAAGGAAGAGGCTGGTGATTAGGACAGCTTCTTGGGTGGAATTGGCTTCTTGGCACCAAATGCTGCAAAGAGAGGACAGTCCAGGAGGCATTAGAGCCTTACACCTTCTGACAAAACAGCCCAGCAGAAGGAATGACAGTGAGCCAGGCTAATGTCCTCGATGCCACACCATCCTTTGCCTCCCTTCCCACAGGTCATGTCAGTCTGGCTTTGTACTGATGGCTGCAGGTCTGATCTGCTCGAGCAGATGAGCTCATTTCCTACTGTGTGCATCAGCTAAGTAGGGACCTCTTAACCCATCCCAGCAGCTTTCTTTCCCACTCCCATTTCATGATGGAGAAAAACATAAACACAGTAAGGAAATGTGGGGTTGCTTCAACAGAACACTCTTTGTTGCATAAAGCACCCAGAATCCTGACTGGCATTCTGGGTTTGACTCCTGAGAGTCTGGTTTTTACATAAATTTTATGGTGTTTAGGTGTAAAGAAACCAGTACTAAAATGCTTTCATACATTTGCACAGAGGAGTTGCAGGCAAGTTCCACTGAGGCATAAAGATTGGGAAAAAAAAAAAAAAAGAAAGAAAGAAAACAAATAATGTAAAAGAAAAGAAAAGAAAATAGAAGTGGCTAAATGGCTATTTCCATGGCTGAATCTCAAGATATCTTTGCAAAATGACAGTTTTGCAGCCACAGTTACCTTTCTGCTGCTAAAACGAGTCAGGATATTTACAGAAAGGTAAACTAATGAAATCTGTTGGCCTCACTTGAAGAAAGGAGCAATAGGTTTTCCCCAGAAGGCAGCAAAGCAAATCTAACATTGCATCTATTACATCCCCTGCCTCTCCATAACTTTCTCTGCAACCAGGGCAAGCCTATCACAAGCTCATTATATTGAATATTTCACAGAAAAACAGCTAACTTGTGAATTTTACTCTAAAAAGTGTGCTTTTCTTGCAAGCAAGACACAGCTAGAGAATGACCAATTCCTCTGTTTACTGAGTGGGAGGAACTGAGAAGGTCACATCCATGGGACATGCTTTGTGTAATTACTGTGGTGTTTCTAAATCCAGGAAGGCATCTCCATGTCAGCCTATAGGGTTACTCAGCAAGCATAACTTCATGTTTTTTCTTGAATGAAGAATTCTTTACACTGATTGGCAGTCAAAAAAAATACTCAGTAAGAGCTTCCTGTGCAGAGAAGCCCTCAGAGCACAGGGCAAGTGTCCTATGCTGGATATTGCTGGCACAACCTATAGTGTCCCACTGCCTTCACCACACTCATCCAGCCTCACACCCCCACAACTCGTTCTTCTTGTGCCCCTTGTGTTCCAAGCAGCAAGAGGCCATGCAGCACTCTCGGGGGGGACAGGTGGCAGAGCGTGCCCCATTCCACCGCACAGCCAGGAGGCACGTGCTGTCCCCCGCACTGAAACCTGAGCCACAGCAACCCCCTCCTCCTGGAAAGGCTGTGACAAAGAGCTTCCCTCATCCCAGGAAAGACCACGGTTCTCTCCTGCGTGTAGCACAGGGCACATGCACCAGCACATGCCTCCTGCAACCAGCTGGTATTGCCGCATCATTGCTCTTGTCCTGCTACCCTGCACATAACCCCTTATGCAACAGCCAGAGTTCTCCTCTATACAGACGCACAAGGGGATGGCAATGGGGGTTACAGTCACTTCAAACATGTTTTTTCTGCTACTGCTTCCTCCTCAGGGATGAAGTTTTCTTCCCTGCTCCCTCCCACCGGAGAGAATCCCCCACAAACTTCTCCAACATGAGTCAATCCCACAGGTTGCAGTTCTTCATGAGCTGTCCCGGTGTGGGTCCCTTTCCACAGGGTACAGTCTTTCAGGTACAGACTGCTCCTGCATGGGTCCCCTGCAAGGTCACAAGTCCTGCCAGTAAACCTGCTCCAGCATAGGCTCCTCTCTCCATGGTTCCACAGGTCCTGCCAGGACTTCCTACAAGGTTACAGCCTTCTTCCATGTATCCACTTGCTCTGGCAGGGGGTCCTCCATTCGCTGTAAGTGGGTCTCTGCTCCCCTGGGTACCTCCGAATCTCAGCTGCAGCACCTGTAGCACCTCTTCCCTTTCTTCTTCACTGACCCTGGTGTCTGCATAATTGTTTCTCTCACGTGTTCTCACTCCTCTCTTCTCTGGCCACAATTACTTCTGCACAAAAATTTTTTCCCCTTCTTAAATAAGTCACACACAGTACTAATGGCTATTAGACAAGAAGATAACTAAACAATCTGGTGCAACATGAACAAATCCTGTGATTTTTTATGATAAAGCTGTAAGATTCATCAGCACCAATAATGATAAGATTTGTCAATACTGGTATATTGTTCACTGCAAAAACTTTTTTTTCTGGAATCTGGAACAGTCTTGCCACCGTTACATTTGTGAACACTTGCAAGGATAAATGTGGGGTTCCCCCACTCTTCCTGTAAACAGGACTGGGCAGAGGAGCTTGGGGACCGGCAGGGAACTAAGCAGGAACTCCGGCCACTCAAATGTACATGCAGTGAGTACTGCTTCTGTCCTATCCCCACACACTGACCCGCTAAATGAGTTCTGCAGACTGTCAGTGTAAGGACTGTGTGCTGCTCTTTCACCCTCAGAGCAAGGGGCACAGCACCCAGCTTCACAGGAAGTGAAGTGTACTTCCAGCTATAAAATGTTTGCTTAACTGCTATACCGAGCTGCTGGATTGGAGCAAAGCTGCCTTCATGCTGCTTAGCACCTGACCCACTGTTTTTTCTGGTTTTATTATTTCTCTTTTACAGTATCATTGCTATTTCACACTTTATTTCTTTCACAATCCTGAGACTGTCTTTGTGCTCCAGGTGATTTACTGCATATGATTTCCTCCCATTTGTTTACTCCTCAGCTTTTTATTTCAAAGGTTTGAAAAGCACTCAAAAGAATCTGCCAGAAATGTACAGCTTTTGAGTAAAAAGTGTATTACAGTTCATAGAAATCATTCACACAGGCCAGCACAGTCTGTCTGAGAATGCAGAGCTTTTAAACTTTATAAGGCAGCATAGTTGCCTTGACAGTACAAACCATCAGAAAGCAAAAACCTCTGTGGTAGCACAGACTGTTTTAGTACAGATCCCAATATCCCAATAAATGCTTTCTTTTCCACATACAATTTAAAGCAATTTTATGCAGAATTTCTGACAGAAAACTATTATATTCCAGCTTCTTCAGGGAGTTCAAGCAATTTCTTACTTATTTTAGACCTAGGTTGTTTTGAGGGGATTTACATAAGGGTTGCACATGTGCAAGAGCAAAGACACACAGACCTACTTACGTGCGATGTCCTCAACCTCCTGCCAGGAATATTTCCCTATGCCTGTGCTCAGCTGTGCTAAAAGCATCCTGGGGAGGACCAAGCTGAATCCCACTTAACGACAATTGCTCTAACCTGAGCCATTCCCTCACAGAGGCCATGATTAATTCATGGTTGCTATCTCAAAGCAGCAGAAAGTGTATTAACATTCACCACTGGGCAGGCTGCCTTCCTGCACAAACACAAAACCCTCACACAGAAGTTGGGCTCACTGACAGTGCCTAAGGACTTGCAGCTACAGACAAGAGGAGCCTGGTCAGCAAATCCTTTCTCCCAGCCTGTATCCCTTCACAGTCTTTCCTTTTTCCTCGCCATAGGCAGTGGCAAGTGGTAGCCACTCTAAGGCTGCACATTACCTGAGTGCTTAGCAAAGAAAAGGCACATCTGGCAGTTTCCTTTCTCTGCTCCCAAAGTCCAGGCATCTAGCAGAGGACATTACAGGAGAAATGCAGGTGAAGTTTGGGTTCAATTCAGTTACCGGCTCAGGAGAGGTAACCTTACAACCTCCTAAGCCAAACACTCCAAGTTTTAATTTTTAGTATCATAAAAGCCTTTTTCTTAGAGGCATAGTGCTCTCTGCTCTCAGCAGTTTTAGATGGAGCAGGTAAAATCTGTTAGGGACAATCGGAGCAAGAAGAATGCACGGAGAAAAAGAGTACAAGAAGCAAGATGAAAAGAACCTGGAAGGACACAGTGATGGAAATAGATGATGTGGTGAGGTTTTGGGGAGAGAAATAATTTTCACAAGAGGAAAAGAAAATAAAAACAATAGGCCAAAGAGTTAATGAAATAAGTGAACAGCAGAAAAATAAAGCAAAAATAAAATCTGCCCATGCATACTCAGAATAATTCAGTGTCTGCAGACGTAGTAACCAAGAAATTAAATCACTGAAAACATTCTCAAGTATTTCCTATGTGGCTTGGTAGCTAATGCAAACATTCAGGAGCCACCTCTCCAGTCACAGGGAAGGCTGCAATACTTTTTATTTATTAAAATTAAGGCTTTGACTGTAAGTTTTCCTAAAAGATCTGTTGGCTCATATCCACCCCTGAAACTCTTCAGACCATCCCGAGTTCAAATGTTTTCAGAGGAAACAGGAAGAAATTCTGTAGATTACAGTAGTAAGAGGAAGTAAGGGGAGGAAGCACAGGAGAGGGAGAATGGGAAAAAGCTAAAGAAATCAGTGGGAGAAAATATTAGGAAAAGAAAATATCTATAACAGCACAGCTTTTAAAAAACACAGTGCAAGTAATAAAGCAAAATAAGCATAAAGACATTAAAAGGACATTAGAAAGGCATAAAAACTTGAAAGAAAAACATAAAGAGGAAAGAGATTATGGAAAATGCAAGTCAAGCTGAAATTCAGAAATTGTTCTGACATGCTAAAGAGTTTGCCCACCTCACCAGTGCTCCCCAGGTATAACTTTTATTCCTCTGTGAGATGCCCACATTGCATGAAACAGACAACCACATGCAGGTGGGCACAAAGCCACATAAACTGGATTATAGAGGAAATCTACAAAACTCCTCTAATACTGAATCTTAACCCACTACTGTATTTCTCTGCCTGCTTTTAATTCAGTACAAACTAATCCCAGCTCTCACCTCAGTCACAACAGTTACATTATCTACTTCAGTGACATTTTTCCTCATTTACAGCAGTACTAGATATTTTTAATTGTTCTCTATTGTGTTCTTTTTCTGCACAGATATAGCTCAGACAGCAAAATGAAGAACAAGCTCTGAAGTATAATATACTAGAGAAAATATTCCTACATCTCAAATTAGAGTGCTTTTGCCAAGGACCTTGAAATGGACTTACACCAGCAGCCAAAGCCAGGACTTTCCATACCACCCTGTGGAAGCTCAGATAGAAGCAATTATGGATTGACTGGGGAAAACATGCAAAGATTATGTGCAAGACAACAGATGACATCCCATAACCACTATCATATCCTTTGGCTCCAAACTGAGGTATGAATTCTGTCTTCTCTACCAACAGAGGCCTCTAAAATCAGAAAGTACACACAGGAACCCAGGGATTAAAACTGCTGAGTTGCTCCAGTTTTTGCAGCTGTTAATCCAGCAGAGGAACAGGAGAAAACATTTTGCACAGCCTTCAAAATTCCCCTGATAGTAGAGAGAGGGCAGGTCCAGATGCTTCACACAAAATGAGTATTAACAACAGAATTTACTGAGTTTATATCTGTGTTGTTTGTCCCATTTCCTCATCCACCAATACCTCTTGATCAAAGGAGGTTGAGTGGCTGCCAGCAGAAGGCTTGGCTGGGTCCCATGGTCCTGTAACATCAGTTTCTTGAGGAGAAGCTCATAATCGTGGTGTCTTACCAGGCCACAGGGCAACCATGACCCCTCCAAAAATGCCTTCTTCTTGCACTGTATAGGGACTCTCAGCAGCAGAATTATTTAGGAGCCTTTACAAAGCAGGGATTGTGACTGAAACATCCAGGATTCCTAAAATAATCTTAATATATCCATGCACCTTCAGCACAGTGCTGAACCATGGAGCTGAGGACCACAACAACCCTGCTCAACCTGCACAGCCACCATGACCCACAGTACCAAACTAACCTTGGAAGTCCTGCTGTGGCCCAAGGGGAAAAAGTGGGATGAATACCCGACATGCAATTTCTTCTTTGGCTTTTTGTTCAGCCTGGGGAAGAACTCTGCAGGGGCCAAGCATCATTCCTCCTGCAGAGCTCCTGCCTGGGAGTGCACAGAGAGGAATGTGGAGGGGGGAGCACATGGACCAAGCTCTTGTCATCAAGTAAGACCTAAAGCTGACTGGCTTTAGCCTCGGGGTTGGGTGTGTGGGTATGTGTGAGTTTGTATGTGCAGCTAAGGACGCACTGAGAGGAGGAAGGCAGCAAGGGAGCTGGACATTCATAAACACTAATTGAGTGACAAAAGATACCAGCATTTTTTTTTGACTCTTAGTTGTTCTACTCTACCTGAGAAAGTGGTGGAAAAATGAAACTATGAAGGTGGTCAAAACCTGCTGATGAAACAGTTTTTCTTCAGAAGATGCTATTTTGTGAAGTGTATCAAAGAGGTATCAATATTGTTTCATACCTGAAACAGTGTCTAATTCTCTGTTTCATTTTGATTAGAATAGTTTTTATACATTTGCCAAAATTCATATTTGCAAAAATGTCAATATTAAAATGCCCATATATAATCTTCTGAAATGTCTTGCATATTCCCCCACTTATTAAAATATTTTACTTTCTACTATGTGCAGTGATACAAGAAACAGAAAAATAATGCAGATACCGGGCATCTGTAAGAACAGATGTTGGAATGATCCAGCTGATGGAAGGAAAGGTGAGCAACACTTGTTCCCTTTCCACAGTAACTTGATTTTGCAGGTGCCCTGCTCTGCTGCAGGCCCCATGTGGTGTGGGAAGACTGTGCAATCCCATGCCTGTAACAGTGTGAAATGTCCAGAGCACAACTGCTCTGAAAAACTAAAGTGTCAGCAAAGACACCTTGTGTTGCCCACTCTTCAATCATCTCTAGGCCAAATCCTTTCAATTTCTCAAAGGTTTTTGAGGGAAGTCTAACCTTGCAAGCTGGCCTGGGATGTGAAACCCAAGCTGTGTGCTTCCAAGAGGTTCCCTTTCACTGAAAAAGACATTATTCTTTCAATTCCAGCAACACCTTTCTTGATGGAAAGTAATATCACTTCCCTCTAAGAGCAGCCCTCCATAAAACAGAGGTATGAAGTTCACAAGAGATTTTTAATTTTAGCACAGGTTTTTGTTCATTTGTTTGTTTATTTGTGGAGATAGATTTTATAAGTAGCAGTTCCGCTCTCTGACTAAAATTCACTCTTAAATGTCAGGACATAACCACAGAACAATGTTTTAGAAAGTACTAACTCAATTCCTCTAAAAACCTGTGCAGTGTTATCTTAAGACAGAGAGTAAGTACACCCTAATGTAGTCCAAAGTCTAAAAAAATGCATTTTCCTTGCCATTAAGGGTGAAAAACAACATTTCGGTGTCATTCACGGTTGTTTTTTCAAGATTCCCTAAGTGTTGCATCCAGCTCCTTAAAACTCCTCCTATGGAGCAGGCAGGCATGAGCCAGCTGAAAGTCATCTGCAGCAATCTTCTGTCCCGCTGCCTTATTTTTGTTCGGGTTTCGCGAGGATGGTTTTTTTTAGCATGAGATTTCAACGGAACTGAAAATATCTCGTAGCACAAACTCTGCAGCATGCTGTGAGTAATTTACAGCTGCCAAAACCGTCTAAATCAAATCCCATGAGGGATTCTTCTTTCTTCAACCCATGCACGTTAGAAAACAAAAATGGCCAGCAGCCATTCTCCTTCTCCTCCTCCTCCTCTTTCACTGAGCAGATTCCTGCAGCTGGAGCAGTGTCATTAGAAGCTGCACTTATGGACTCCAGGACAGAAACATGGTGCAGTTTACAGCAAGCAGTTCAATTCATAACAGCAGCTTCACCTTGTTTTTCCTTTTTTTCTTTTTTTTTTTTTTTAAGTGAGGGAATTTCAGAGGTGAACACTGTGATCTGGATTCTGAGCATTGCACAGTGTGCTGGCCATATAATTTTTTGTAATTGCAGTTCATCTGACTGCATCCAAAGGCAATCAGACATAAATTAGGATTTAATGTCTAACCATCATTCTTCCTGCACAGCATTTGAGATTGCATTTTTTTAAGGCAACACTGAGAATTCTAAAAAACACCATGCAAACCAAATACACACACAGAGCAATTCAGGTTTTCCTCCAAAAACACCACAGGCAGTTTTGAAAAATATATGCCTTTATTTATTCATTGAGGAAGTTGGTTTTTAAGTTTTCAACCTCCAAAGAGAAGCTTCAGGACTACACATTATGGCTAGAGCATACAAGATGGGAAATTCACCTTTCATGAAATTCTGCATGAAAACCAGCAAAAGACACAAAGTATTGCATTAAGTCCTTGGATGTACAGAAGACAGAGAAAGCAACTGTTAGCCAGGCTGACAAAACACTGCTTGAGATATGTTACCAAATGGAAAGAGCAAATCAGAGTGGAAAATAAGCAAAAAGAAACAATACCATGAGAGGTATTCAGAAAGAAAAATCAAATTGCCAAAGGACTCGGAGAATTGTAAATGTCATGTTTCATTACTGGTGGCCAAAAATCCCCACCCAGTATCATCACTGCCTTGCTCAGTGCAAAGGAGCCCAAAGGGAGACATGCACGACCCAGAACTGCATGGGGCCCTGTGGAAATGCAGATGGGAGGTGGCAAAGAGGATAAACAGACACTGTTGCCCACAGGGCCCGCTCTGATGCTGTTTGGTACAAAAGACTATGAGGACTCTGTGGAGAAGGTTCAAAGTAGTTCCCAGGGTTTCCTTCCTTCCACTCTTCCCAGCCCAATTCCCTGCCTATTGCTTGACCTGACTGCTCAGACCAGGAACTGAAGTCTGGGTTTAACTGCACTTTTAGTTGCTATACTGCAGTTATTCCAGATAGCTTTTGCTCCTTTTAAATGCTGGTTACAGCCCTTCTGTGAAGACTGGCAGAAAGTGTTGTTTTCTGAAAATCTGTATGGGTAACATCCTGAACAGCCTGGCTACAAACTTCTAGATTCCTATATTTTCAACGTCACAGTGTTTTCCCTATCTCTATTGCAGTGGGCAAGCTCTCCTTTGATTTTTTTTTCCTTTTCTAGAGGACAGAGGATTCCAGGGTTTTACTTTGTCTTGGGAAGCTGAAGGAGTGAAGCTGTCCTCCTCTTGTAGAGCAGTATGTGATAGTTCATTCACTTCACCCCACCAAAGCCTCAGAAAATACAGGCTCATCTTTCTCTGCACAATGCAAATCTGTTAACATGAGCTGTTGGCTGGGTTTCTGTGTGGGATGATTCCCATAACCAGGTCCTATGGTCTGCTCCACAACAAAATGCAAACTAGATTGGTTTGGGTTTTTTTAAAGAAACTTCTCATTGTCTTCTGTGTCCCGCAGGCCAAAAGCAATTTTCTCCAACATTCTTTGTACCACTGCCTGCACAGTTTGTGGTAGAAGTTCATATATTTGCAAGGTCCTATTCAGAGATATTTTCAGCACACCAGAAAATGAAAAACATTTTAACAGATGAGGAAAAAATTAGCAACATATTAGCTAAAACTGACTTCCAACTTAGAGTCATCAGAAACCACTGTTATAGTTAGTACAGAAAACTTTCCAGTTCAGGTTTGGGTTTGCTCAGTAACTCATTTCTACAAAGTCACTGTGACCTGAACTATGCCTTCCTGATGCTTCCCTTAAGCAGAAGTAGTTTTGCTCTTCCATCTTCCCAACCCCTGGGTTTCCACCATTTTTATGATGACATAATTTTTGTTTCCCTGATGACCTTTCCCTTTTCATAACAAAAACTTCTGTACAGTGGTTTTCATGCCTCCTTTATCAGGACAGTTAATTGCCAAGTGCATTCTGCAGAATGTCTCATTTAACCTCCTCCCTCCAGCTCCACACAGTCTGAGTAGATTCCTCTCTTGCTTATATTAGCCCCTCTTTTATCACCAGAAGCTTGCCTGGCTGTTGTCTGGGTTTGAAGAACTCCTTCTTCGGCTTTAGAAAGATTCTATTAGAAAGAATTATTTAAGCAATGCCAGCACTAAACCTTACTGTGAACTCTTCAAACTAGGTAAAGAGTAAATTATTTCACTTTACCTTAAGTAATCTTATTTTTTAAGACAAACTTGAGAAAACTGAAAAAATATCCACACTGCTTTAAAAGTTATTACCTTTACAGGAACTCTTCAAGGCACTATCTACACAAAGATGTTCAGGAAAACTATACTAAACCAATGAAGTTGGTAATTCAAAGTGGATTTTCTAAAATGCTATAAGCTACTTAAGAGGAAATCCCTACTGAGAATTAAGAGGACCCTGACCTGATTTCATTTACTTCATTTCTAAAGAACAGATACCCAGGATTTTCATGTAAATTAGCTAATGCTTTTTTAGAAAAAATCTCAAAAAATCCACTTGATTCCCTATATTTCACTGTTCTGTGCAAATGCAAGTGCATGTATATTCATAAGCACTGACACACATCCAGTTCATATCAAAAAATGCAAGAGAAGCTCTGGTACCACCCATTTTCTCCTTCTCCAGTTGTTGCCTTCCCCTAGGGAAAGGGAAATACTGCTGCATCTTCCCAAGCACCTTCCCATGCCACAGTAAAGGAGTTGTAGGGCTGGAGTCTGCCCACCAAAGCAGTGAGTTCATGGGACAAGCCTAGAGAAACCTTAAATGAACGTGAGTCCGTGTTAATTTGTACCAAATCTGACTGGAATGGAAATATCTCTGTGCAAAATGTCCAGTTCTTGTTCTAACATACAGGCCTGCAGGAAAAGAATATTTCTCTTTTGGGATTAGAGATAATGGTGCAATCTATTTATTTATATAATACGATATTTCACTCAATCACATGCCAACATTTTGAACCATAACTCTAGTCTGTGTTTTATGCATGTTCTGTGCTTTTTACAGCAGACATGCCTGGATCCCTCACTTCACTTGTGATCTCTGCTACATGCACCAGGCATTTTGCTCTTAAATGTGTCTCCCTGGTTTTGTATTGCTAGGACCAAAAATTTGCCTTTGGTCTCCTATTCATTTGTTGGTATTAATCTTTTCTCTCTACACTCAGTAGCTGCAATTTTTCAGCCTCCCAGCCTCTGGAGGCTTGTATGTCAAAAATAATTTAGGATGACCAATTTTTTTTGGGAGGTGGGACTGAGCGGAAATTAACATGCATCCCTCAGGTGGTTGTTGGTTGTAAGTGAATGTTTCCCCTATTTCTACCTTTCCCCTGTTAATTTCTTCTAACACTGACCTGAAGAAAAATGATTCCCTCCCATAAAAGTTTAAGTGTATGCAACTGTAGCTGTACCCTGATTCCCAGCTGTGGGTGGGAAGAGCAGGCTGAGGACGAATTCAAACATATGGAAATGATGTTTTGTTCTGTGAATTGAGCAAATATCAGGATCTCCTCCAGACACTGAAGATGGAGACAGCACCCTGACATATAACAGCAGTGGCCTGGTAGCCACCAACCCAGGTCACAGGAGCAAGCAGTGAAAGCTCTGTGGCTGCATGAATGACAGCAGGGCCGAGAACGCCCCGTCCCGAAGCAGCTGCAATTCTAATATTACAGCAAACTATTAGCACACACCAAGGCTTCCTGAGAGCAGGTGGGAGTGCTTCCATCAAGATAATCGCTTTCATAAAAATAGTTTGCTTGGTGGGGGCAGAAGATTAACACTTTTTGTGGTTAACAGTTTAAGGGTGAAATTGTGTTCTCAAGCCTGACACAAAAGCTGATTAAAAGTCCACAGGTATTTGTATTTCGAAAACCCATTTCAATGTTCCAACACGATTTTGGAGTAACGGTCTGTAGGAACACAAAATATGCAGAAAGCAATGGGCAAAGGAGACAATTTTGACCAGAGTTTTAAATTATCTGAATGAGTCAGGCCAAAATCAGCAAGAAAGTCTACATTAGTAAGTAATAAATTTATCAGGGATTTACAGGCATAACACTCTTCATCAGAAGACAGCAATAAATATTTGCTTGTAGCCTATAAAACTAAGAATGCTGAATTATTAAGATCAATGGACTTGGATATTTTAATATAAATACAAAGTAACAATTACTCATGTCTAGGTCTCAGAAGTAAGACAGCACCATTCAAGAATGCTGAGGAACATTTATATTTATTGGTAACCGAGGAGGATGCTACATAAATTCAGATCAGCCCCCTAGGAGTAAGCATATTCAACTTGGCAGGCCACAGCCACTTGTGCGTAACAATTCTGAGAGACTTGGCTGAAGAGATCTCTGACCTGCTGTGATGGTCTTGAATGTATGCTGGAAGTGCAGGGGAACAGTGAAAGACTAGAACAATGTCAGTGTTAAGTGAATGGGATGAACAGAGGAGCTCTGCTGACAAGTCTAGATATTTCTTTTGGGCAAGAAAAACGCAAAAGTTGGGAAGGGATCCCATTCATAAAAAAGGCAAAGAATAAAGATATAAATAAAGCTATACCATATATTTCAATGGAACATAAATCTTGTTAAACAAGGCATGCTAAAGCAGGCAAATGCAAAGTTGTGTATTTCGGAACAAAGACTGGGAGCCAAAGCAACAAACTGAGGCTTGTATGTTGAACAGTGGTGTGCCTGAAAAGGGGTAAGGTGTCACAGTGACAAGCACACCATGTGAACTTCCAGTGTAATGCTCTGGAAAAAGACAAGTAACTGTGTTTAAACTGGGGATTATTGAGTGGGACTTGAAGTAGCTTTAATCTAGATTTTCAAAGCTCTTAAAGTAGAGGTACTACTACTGAACTATTGTATTTTCTAAAGGAAAGTTCAATGGGATAGAAAAAAGAAACAGCAAAATGACTTTTGGTTTTGAGAAAAAGGTGTTTTAGAGAATGATGCAAGGAGCTGTGCCTGCTTCATATACCAAAGGAAGACAGGGTAAGTTTATTACAATGCAGGAATATGATTACAGTATAAAATATTAAATATAAGAGAATTCTTTAATTTCCTGGAGGAAGGCTTGACAAGAACCAATGAAGGAAGCTGAAACTCTTTTCTGAGGGAAAGAAGACATATGTTCCTAGCAGTGGGATGGTATCTCCTGCTGCAGGTGGTGCTGAATTTTCCTGCTTCTGAACCTTTCAGATTAAGCCTGCATGCTTTTCTAGGAGATATTCTTTAGACAAATAATAAGTTGACTGAATAAGACGCTGCAATCTCTGGTAGATGGAAAGCTAATGAGGCAATCTAAGGGTCTCTTTGGTCCTTAAACTCCATATATCTAAACTGCTGTTACTTATCAGTTAGAAGGTTGGCAGTCTCCATGAATTTTCATCAAAATAAGCAAAAATGTTGTTATGCCAAAGACTATTCCTTACCCCATACCAGGATGCATAAATCTACAGGCATCTCAGTTGACCTCACTAAGTAGTAACTCTTTTAGTCCTTGCATTGATTGAACTTTGAGGCCTTTGTGTTAAAGCATTGAACAAGGAAAAATCTTTGTCTTTGGATAATGATGATGATGATGATGATGATGATGGCTTCAAGGGGGTTTCACAGCCCATTTTCTGTGTGACCCTCTTAATATTTAAATAAATAAAAGTTCAATATGTGTATTTTCCCTATCATATGATAGAAAATATAAAAACAGTGAATACTACTTTACATTGTAAAACAAAACACAAGCAGCTAATATTATTTATTGGTAGAAAACTGCAAAATACTGTAACTAATCAGAGTAATATGAAGAAAATCCTACAAAGGCCACTTAGGAGCCACCAGAAGGATATTCAGTCTATGCTCCTCGTGGTTTACAGAGTATCCCTACTGCTAGTGAAAAAGGTGATCTGCAGTATTAAAATACAAATACTTTTATTTGTATTTTAAAAAAAGTCACCATTGGGAAAGAACATTAGCAAAGACAGAAAGCCAAAAGAACTCGCTAAGCTTCACTACAAAGAGGATGCAGATGTCACAGGAGGGATCAGTTAGTTGCCCTACTCAGCTCCTCTGAGCTTCAAAACCAGAATCAGAATTTGAATCAGAAGTGAAGCTGGGAAAAAAAGCAGAAGTAAAGCAACTTCGTTTTTCTCCAGTGCAGATGGGCCAAATTCCATAATGCCAAATTCCATAATTCCCTTCACTCTCCCTGCCAGTGGCATGAATCCAGAGGATCTCTGTTGACAGGAGAGGTATTATCAGGAGTACCATCTGCACCCGCTTCCACACTAAACAGGTCTGGAATTGATGGATATGACAGTAAATTTGCAGCAAAGCCTGTGAGAGTAACCTAATGTTTGCATTAGGTTCTGAATTATGTTGCTTTGCTATTTCCTTTTGCATCCTGGATTGTTAACTGTTCCAGCTTATCCTATACTTTCCTCTGTAGGCTCAAAAGGAAAGAACAGGGAGAGGTATTTCTGTTTGCACATTTGTCATGCTTTACATCTTGCAATGTTTATGGCTTTGATGTGACTTTTTAAGGAAAAGCTTACACTGGGCTTTGTGGGGGCAAATTTGCCACATTTTCCCACTTCATGATTTCAACCAAACTTACTCCAGAAGTTCTGGTTTTAATATCCTAATGCATTTTTTCAGTTCAGAATCAGAGAAAAATCAATACAGGGAAGGGAACACCCTCAGACTATACAGAGTTCCCCTGTTAAATTACCGTCGTCAAGCTCTCTTGATCAGGTCTGATTTCCTCTTTAAAGCCCTTTAAAATCTCTTATGAGCCTTGGATATCCCTGTAGAGCATATCCTGCTTTCAAACATGCTTTCACAACTGCTCCCAGTTTCAAGAGACTTAATAACAAGCAGCACTTCCCCCGTCTGGGCAGCAGAAATCTCTCCAGCAAGGCAGGGTGCCTTCCTTGCCTTGACTTTCAAAGAGAGCAAAAGCTTTGGGGACACCCAAAGACTTCTGTGCTGCCAAGTTACCCCGGATGGTGAGGCCCCCTCCACATGTAAGAAATAAAATTCCTGGTGGACACCATCATCTTGGCAGTGGGTGCACGACATGCACAACACCATCTTGAACAGAACCATCTTGAACACTGCCCCTAGGATCCAGGCAGTGCTTTAAACCTTGTCCTTCATTTGATTTGAATGACTTGCCCAGATTGGCAGGCAAACAGCTTTTTGTGTAGGCTGTCAGGGATGATAGCAATTAACCCCCCTGGCCAGGCCAGAAGAGCTTTTAAAATAATGGTGTCCTCCAATCCCTGCCCTCCCACCATCTCTCTGATGCAAATGCCTCCCACTTTAGTGGTCAGTACCTTCTGTTAACAAGTAATTTCTGGTCACTTGAAGTTGCATTTGTGCTCCAAAGGGCACAGGACACAGCAGTCCTTGGAGACCCAGAAGGCTAGCAGTAAGTTATTTAAGACAGGAGAAATTCAGGCTGGCTAAAGTTAATGAATCTTGGGGCAGTGGTATAGTATAAAATACATAGCAAGAAAGTAAAGTAGGGGTATCATGAAGCCTTAAAAGTTATCTGAAATTTTGTCATCTCCTCTATTAATAAAAGGGGATAGTGGCTATTGCAACAGGCAGCACTGAACTGTTAATCAGCTAAAAGGACTAGAATGACATCCTGTAAGTTTTAGTGTTGGGAAAGCAACAGCTGGAAAGCCAGCAGAAGAGATGAACCAATTCAAACGATGTCTTTAACTGTTAAACAATTGACCAGCTTCAGTCAACAAGTTTTACAAGCAATTAAAAAAAATTTAAAAATTAATAACGCAACTTGCAATTACAAGAAGCTCCTTTGCAGACCAACAAGGTCTTGAGCTGCAATTTGAGAATATACACCATACTGTTTGTCAGGCCACCAGGAGAAGGGATGGCAGTTTTATTAATCAAATACCTCCTTTTCATCCTAAAAGCTTGGTGTTTGAAGATGGCAGATATATTCTGATCAAAGACTTCTAAAATGGTAACTTGAAAGAGTACGTACTCCGTACAGTTCCATGCAGGAACGAGCTTCTTTCATGTGACTTCCCTTTTTTAAAAGAATTTTTAATAAAATTTAGGACAGAAGAGAAAATTGTAGTCAGTTCACTAATCCAGCCCTTGGAAGAGCAAAGTGATCAGGATTTGCAGATAAGCAGGTAATTTAATCACCTTGTTAGATGCTGGTAATGTTCAAGAGGTGGTAAGGTCTTAACGTGGGGGGTGCTCTTACTGTTGTCAACCATGTGATGCATATTCAGGCACTGATGCGTCCCCTATCAGAGTTACCTAAAAAAACCCCAGTCAACTCATTGGGATAAGAAACCTCTGTGGGTTGCTTGAAAGGCAAGGATAAATGGTGAAGGAACTGGTAAAGCTTTCCATCTTTAAAAGTCAAGAATCAGTGAAGGAAAGGCCTGGTGAATCCCTTTTGGTCTGATGTAAGCAGAAAGTTGCTAAAAGCTTTTGTTAAAATATCCATAAATCCACAGGGATTGAAGAACTGGATTTCCTGCAAGTCTGTTAAACAGAACCAACCTAAAAATGCATAAACCAAAGCATTATGTAAAGCAAAGATGGTGGGCAGGCTTTTGAAAAAGCAGATAATATGGCAGTACCTTCAAAAGGGACAGCAAAGGTCATATGGCTACATGCTGAGATGTTGGGTGATTTGCAACCAAAAGGTTTTATTTATTGCTTATCTCACCAAAAGCCAACAACTCTTAAACTCCTTTAGGGGCTTCTTTCCCACAGAACCACAAAATAAAAATAAAAATAACTTTATATATATATACACAGAGAATTCTTGGATAACACATTTCAAAGGAGGAAGTGAGTACTATCATAGAAATTCTAAATGTAAATAAGGCAGCAGGAACAGATGGCTTTAACCAAATATAGTGTCCTTAGACTTATTTATCAAGTTCATGCTCAATGAAATGTTAGTTTCTCTTTGAGAAGAACCCCCAGGTATTTTCAAAGCTTGAAAATTGTATGGGTTGGACTTCTTGTCCCTGGATGTAGAAATAATTAAGTGACAGGACCTTATAGTCATGGCAGCAACACTATGAATTTGAAGATACGTCGAGGACTGGCACTTAGGCTCAGTAAGGTCCTACAGCTCGCCTGTTTGTGGATTGTTGGATTGAATGTCTTCAAGAGGAAGACAGTTGATGAGGCCCCACTGACAGCTGGCAGCTGTTCATTTTGGCCATGAGAAATTCAGCAGAATTCTCAAAACTGAGCAAGTGAGGGACAGATCAGAGGCAGGACCTGCAATATCTCTGGGAAACACTGGGCACAGGATCCCTCATACAGCTCAGCATCTACACTAAAAATTGTTAGACAAGAGAAAAGGAAGGTATTGGATTTCCGCATTTCCAAAAAAAAAAGAGTCTCAGAAACTGCTGTGGATTAAAGATTCAATGAAATACCTGCATGTCTCAAGTCCTCAGAAACTTTAGGAACTGGAGTAAGAACAGAGTTTTCTCAGATGGGCTAAAAAAAATTGTGAAAATGAATATACTTCCTGACAGTCTTTTCCCATTTCACCACATACTTGTGTATGTACCAGACAGCACTTTAAAGACTTGAAAAGCTGTTGTCATTAATTTCATCTGGCAACAGACAGAGCCAAAAACAAACAGTTCCATACTAATAAGGCCTCCAACAATAGGAAATCTTATGGGGCTGAAAGGGTAGCACATTGTTACAGAGCTCAGCTGAAATAAGAAACTCAGCTGAAGGATGCTTTTTACTTGAGGACAAAGCCATATTTGTAGGCTAATACAGAATGAGAATGGTGTGAGAAAATTTCTGAGATGAATGCTGCATAAGAAAGAGATTAAGAAAGAAAAAAATCTGAATTTAAAGCCACTTCTTTATTTGGCCTTCCTTGAAATAAATAGGAAAATACCCTTTTCCCTTCCTCTTTCCCTCTTTGCCACATTGGTTAAAAACAAAGAATTCTTCACTCAATCCAGTGTATATTTCTCTTTGCATTATGACAGCTGTCATTCATTAAATTAACCTTTTGGAGGTGGATATCAAATATCATTTAGAACTTTGTGATAATAAATCAAGAAGTCCTCTCTTCTATCAGCAACAGCAATCAGCAATAATCATAGAAAAGCTTTCATCTGACCTTTTCACACTTTGGAGCAACAGATGTGGATGAACTTAAGGAAAAATGGAATAATTTCTAAAACACATGCAATTTTAAAGGGAAATAGATACCTCAGCATTGGGAATGAGAGAGAGGGCACATAAGATACTCATCTTCCAGGTGTGATTTGATCAAAACCAACTTTAATAAAATAATATTTCTACCTATGTATCTGCCTCTGTAGCAATTCAGTGTGTATTCTGTAGTGACTTTTCCTCCTGGAGAACCTCTTGAGATGCAAGCTGCTTTCCTGTCATCCTGTGTTGTACCAGGGACCTGGGATGACAGAAATGTTCTCAGTGGACTTGACCCTGGTCCTCGTAGCATCCCCTTGGATCTGCTGGGCTGCTCACTGCCTGTCCCTCACATGGAGTTCACTTGGTGCAGAAGGAAGAGGGGATATCCCTCTTGCTGTGAGACCCTACGTGTGGAATGATCAAACCTGGAAGTTATCAAGTCTCGTCCTTGAACCGCCCTCTCCTTTCCTCCTTAAAGCTTGCTAATTCTGGGACACCTTGGCACCAGATGGAGAAACCCATCAGTTCACATTTCTAGAAATTAGTCAGAAGATGAAAAAGTGTCTTTAAAACCAAGTTCTATTCTTTACTCAAAAGGCAGAAATTCAGCAGGGACTAAGCCCAAATTCCTAGTCATTTTTTATCAGTAATATTGATTATTTACATATTGCACATACACTATTCACATACTACTTTTCTTTACATTTGTTAACAGGCATAATACTTCCATTAAGTGAATTGTATTGTGTTAATGCTTTGGTGAACCTTGAATATCTTATTTTGCAATTTCTGCATGTTCTAGCTTTGTTTGGACTGGGTTTTAAACAGAAAATTGTCTTTCATTTTGGTTTGGGGGTTTTTTTTTATTTATTTAATGGAAGGTAAATAGCTTAGGAAGGGCCTGGCCTCATGATCATGTGCCAGACAACATCTGGGGAGAATTATCAGCAGTAATATTTCTGTAGACAAGATAGTCTAAGAGAATGAGCATGGTGAGTTTTCTAGGGAAAAGCAAAGAAAGAGGATTCGGAAACAAAAGGGAGAAGCTGGATACTTGGAGAAGAGATAGTAAAAAATCAACTGAACAGAAAGTAGTTGAAAGCAACCAGGAATAAGCAAGAAGGAGCAGGGTTGACATACCCAAATAAACTGTTATTTCTTCCTACTCAGGCAGATACATCCCTGACAGAAAAGGTGTCTCTAGGCAGAGACTTTCTTCCGTGCTTTTCATCCCAATTTCCTTCTCTGCAAAACCCAGAGTGACTAGGAGAAATCCTAAAGTGTTTTAATAGACCAAGGAAGTAAAAGGCTCTAGATGTGCGAGATCAAATTCAAGCCTTGAGCCCATGCCTCAAGCCCTTGTAGACTACTGACAGGCAGTCACTAGCACATGGTAAAGGTGCAGACCGGTCTGACCTCTGCATGGATTGCACTGTGCAATTCTTACCTTTATTGAACAAAAGTAAAAGGAATTTATCTCAGATTACACAGATAATCCTTATCTCACTGGAGTTCTGCCCAATTGGCTACTGTATTCATACTTCTGTCTTTCTGGGTCAGCGTCATATAGTATCAACAAGGGAAAATTCACTCAGGCCACTGGAACTGATTTATACCCACAAGAATGTGGATTTTGACTTTATTTTTTCTTTATGCTACTTCCCCTTTACAGTAATTTTTTAAAGGTTTTTTCCTGTAATGTTCTTGGGCTTCATGTGCCTGATATTGCAAAGGCAGATATAACTAACTTCAAAGGCCAGTTCAGCTGCAGTCGTGGCTTGCATGGTACAGGTTTGGCCTGCTGAGCTCATGAAAGCCAAGTTTCATCTGGTTTGTGGATTGGGCTCTTGACCTGCCATAAAAATAAATGCTATCTTCTCCCGTTATTAAATGGTAGGCTGTTTCTTGTTACTACCGTGGTATACGCCTCTCTTCCATATGCCTGTCATTAAAAATAATAAATTGGGTTCCCTTATCTCATGGAGATCTCTTATTTTGCCCTCCTGTTTTGGTCTCCTGTTCATTTCCACATAGTCTTGCCGACAGACTCACACAGTTTAGATTGAAACAAAATGCAGCAGCTTTTTTCCCCCTGACAGCAGAGACACAAGCAGTTCACACCTTCATCTGATGTTCCACTTAACCAACAGCACTCTCTGAATGCACAAGGGAAGCAAGACAAAAAATCCCACACAATATAAGAGGAAATTAATTTGTGTACAAAGATTGTATTCCCACTATGCTTCAACATTGTTGAAACATTAATTGACTGTTTATCATGCTGACATTTTGTGTTGCTCTTTGTTAATTCATTCTGTGTGTATTTTTCCTATGCCATGAAACCACAAGTGTTTATTTATACCCTGCAATAGCTGACCAGGATCTTGAGTATTTTAGAGATTGAACACTTTACTTTTAACGATGCTGCTGTTCTGATGAGTTATCAATTATCACTAAGAAATGCAGCACAGTCACTTCATTGACATACTGCTGATACTTAATAACAGTCATGGTCCTCACAACTAAATTCCTCATGCTTCCTCCAGTGAGTGATACACTTCGCAGTATTTGCACCACAAGACACAGAATTATTTTTCTGCCTAGCTCTTCAGCAGGTAATTGCAGCAAAATCAGCAAACCTCCTTCTACTTCTACATGCAAATTAATTACAGTAGTTTTGTTTAGTGAAGGATGAGAATTCACAGGTTTTTTGCACTAGAGATGCACTTTGTCCTATCCCACTACAAGAACCTAGAACCCCCCACTGATTTTACACTGTTAACATCCATTGCAAATGGTACTCACACGCTTTTCTGGATAAGAAATCATCCAAAGGCAATTTCTGTCTTGAGGATTTTTCCTTTTTTATCCTTTTTTTATGGTTAGCTTAATTTGTTAATCCTAAATTATTTTTCTGTTGAAAAAGGCAATTTTTAAAGCCTTTAGTTTCTCTCTGTTAGAAAAAACTCATTAGGCCACATTTCAGACTACTTTTTTATCAAAGCAGCACCAAAATATGAAAAATTAAGCTTCTCTAGATATACTACTGACCACTGTGATCATCTTTTTCTTTCATACCAGTCACCATAGTGTTATTTTTTTGTCAGGAATTACATGGTGTCTGCAGTTCTGCTAGTCTAGCATGTGAAGATGCGCTGAGAGGTTGCACTGATGAACATGCTGTGAATTCATTAGACATGTGTGTCTTCTGAGATGCTCTCCAGGAAAATGTCTCAACCATACCATGGCCACATAGACTCTTTGAAAAAAAGAACAACTAATGGACCAAACCAGATGACGTTGCTCAGTGGTTTTCCCTTACAATCAACTAAAAATTTGCCCCACAGCAAAGCTAATGCTTATTCACTACTTTCATTTTCACATATTGTTTTCTTGTTCACAGCTCTGCTTGTGTGTGTTTTCAGGGTGTTTCATACATGACCCCTAAGTCCAGTCCCACTACTATCCAGTATAAGGACTCCTGCTATTAATTGTAATCCTGCTGCTATTAATTGTAAACCTGCTGCTGTTAACTGCAATATGTGTAGAAGCTGGCCTAGTCACAATGACATGGAGAGCCATTTGGAAAATGTATAAATTAACATTATCAGTGGGTTTAGCTGTTTATATTGAATTCATCTGGTGAGCATCTCTTTACATTCTGTCCTTGGCATTTCCATGCATTGTTCCAATCTCTCCCCAGTGTTCAACCAGAAGGACAATGGGAGAAAGTAGTTCCACATTTCCATCTATCTGTACACAAACGGACTCAGCCTGTGCATTCTTTCATTTCTTATTTTTACCCCCCAAAAGAGCTCCCAGGGCAGGAAAGGAATTCTGGATCAGGCCTGTCCATAGTTGTGTGTTCCCCAGCATCCCACAGAGGGATGTTGTTGCTATTATTTTAACAGCAGATCTCTGCTGTTGTTTCTATTTTAATGGCAGATTTTAAAGCTTCCGCTGACATTGGTACAGACCCTGAAGCTCAGCTAGAGAATCAGAGGTGGTGAGCAGATGGTGATACAAAGGAGGAATGTTGTATCTATAAATATTCTGATGAAATTCATATCCAGTGTTTCACACAAGAGCCAACAAACTATACTAAACTCTCAATATGGGGTTTAAATTAGTCTTATGTGGTAAATGGGTTCTTAATCTGCGTTCCCTAACAGGGAAATCTTTACTCAGAGGGTGTAACTATTTATGTCAAACCATTTAAAAAAAAAATGAAACGTTAATTTTGTATTAATTACCATTTTAAAATGTTACCATTTACCAAATAAGGGATAACATTTCATTCTGAGTTGTCAGAGCTTCTAACAGAGTCCAAGAGAAGGGGCAGTAGCTGGGGTGCAGCAATGAAATGCTCCTGGGTAGTTTGTCATAGTCAGAATTAAGGTAATGTTACAGTACATGAGTTGAATGTGCAGCAACTCAAATCTCCTGGAAAAAGCAAGTGCAATATCTTTTAAACCAAGGTACCAAACAGGCCTGCAAACCACCCTATGGACATCTCTGTGAATCTGCAGTCTCTAAACCAGCAGGTTTGAGGTTTAATGTTCTGTTTATACTTTCAGGTTCTAATTTGTTTGCTAATGGTGATAAACTGATTTTTGTTAGCTACCTCCTTTTATGTATTTTGGGAAAGGAGAGGAAATGCTGTTTAAAAGACCTATGTCATTAGCAAAGGGGCACAGAGAATCAGTGCTTCTTAACAGCATGTGCATAAGCTTTATGCAGTTGGATTTGTATCCTGAAGTGGAACTCAGATCTGAAAGTTGAAGAATGAAGCTATACTAATGACAAAAAATGTGTGAAAGTGTGGAACATAATTTTTTCATCATCTTTTCATAAGCTCATAAAATAACTCTAGCCTAAAGCATCACTTTTGAACATTGGGTTATAAAAGTAAGGGGATAGATTGCCTGTCTATATATCAAACATTTTAGCTGTATTTCTTAGGAAATAAGCCTCACAGAAGGCCATCAACTGGTAAATTTTCCTTTTTCCCTTAATATTCTCACCCACTGATCCAAACTGACTTACTGGTCAGCTTCTAACAACTTTGACAGGAGGATAGCAGTGTCAAATGAATTACATTTCTACACATTTTGTGAAAATCAAAAACAAATTAGCACCTTCACTGAAGAGGCTCTCTTGACTACTTTCTCTATGTGCTGAGCCCAGCAGAACATCCTCAGACAGGAGCCAGGTGGAGAAAACATTCACCTGCACCTGGGATGCTGCGAGATATTCAGGGAAGCGTATGGGGAGCTGAAAATGTTGGTAAACAACAGGATACAGTCATTGGGGAAGGGGCAGGAAGAACTAACATATCTGGTGACATCAGAACATGATGCAAATCATTTGTCCAGCTTCTTGCAAGAGGCTTGTTTCTTTCACAGAAATACCCTTTAAGTCATCAAGAGTTCAGGGCCTGGAGGAAGAGCAAAACTAGGCTTTTGGGGTGGAAAATGCTCATAAAACCTTCCTCAAGTGCTGGTATGTGCTCATTCATATTTTATTTTACAAGATCTAAATAATGGCATCTCACCTGTGATCTGCAAACAACTTTCAGTAAAACAGCTGCACCAGTGTGCAAGAAGACAGAACGAGAACTAAAGATTGCCTCTCTTCTACATAACTTTCCTAAAACAGAAGTCCAAAAACTGAGTAATAGCAAAACACCTTTGCCCAACTTTTACCAAAGGTTGTTAGCCAGGAAAAAAGAAAGAAAGAAAATTTCTCACCTAACTGCTCAGTGCTCTATCATTCCCATTACTCATGTTGGGTCTAACAGCTATTTGTGCTTTACCAAGCTCTGTAAGATGACAGCAGGTTTGCAGTCTATCTCAACCACCTCTAGCACAAGGTAAAGGTAGCCTGCTATGGCTAGACTAGATTTTTCAATTATGGTCATGCACACCAACATCATACTTTAAAACTTGATAGACCTTTGAAGGCATGGAAATAATTTCAGCACACTTTTTTTTCCCCCTGCACATTTTCGAATGCAGTTTAGGCTTTTAAATTCACGTAAATCCCTAAATTGCATCTGATGTATTTTCCAGCTCCCAGTGAGACTTCAGTGAGACTATTTTTCTGAATAAGGGCATATAAGGGGCCACAATTTATTTTTGTTCAACATCCTGTCTTCCGTTGACACCATACAAGGTGGTTTAATAAATACTGCAATTTCTGATTGGACTTACCTAAAGTTCCAGCATCAGAACTGCTAACTGTGCAAAACAAGATCGTGCATGAGGGAAATAAAATCAAAGTCCCACTGCAGTTCCATGGCAAGCAACAAAAGGACTTGAGAGTTTTACATTGAAATGAAAATACAGGATGAAAATAAAGAACCTGATTCCTCACCTCACAACTGAAATAATTTGAATATCTACTATTTTAATAGATATTTCTGCTTAAAACTATATACTTATGAGATGAAAACTTACATTCCTCTCTGAAGGGACTGTCCCTTACTAAAGTTACACATCACTCCTAGCTCGTCTATAACTGAAGTATTAAAGAAATATACTTTATTCCATATTCTCTGTTGTTTATTTTGTGCCACAGACAGAACTCTGTGCAGTTTCCATTTCCCTTACAATTAGGCGCTGCTCCTACAAACACATAAATGTGAGCTCACCTTTCCTGCTGGGAGGGATTTGGATGGGAGACTCACTGCAATAAAGGATATGAATACGTTTTGGCAGGATCAGGGCCTCAGATAGCAAGGAGGAAACAGGCTAACAGAAACCACCTTTGCAAACATAAAAAGGGAAAGATCCCATGAACAGAAATTAAAGTTTTATATGCTTTTTAGTGCCAGCCAGAGTATTTAAAAGGAGAAGAAACTGGAGGACATCAGGACCGATCTTTTTTTTTTAAATCCAAGTAGAGAGTGTCCCTTTAAGGATTTATGGCATGGCACAGCCCAGGGTTTGCTCCATTTGGCATTGACTAAACTATTATTTTCTTTTGCCAAGAGATTCAGTGACTGAAAGTGCAGCTTTTTCTTCCTCACAGCTGTTTGCTCGCACATTATCAAATATTTTCACTCCAGCTTTTGCCCTTGCCTGGCTCAGGGGATGTAAATGATGCAGGAATTTCGGCTGCTCTGCTTCAGTTTAGCAGAGTGATAATCTTGGGCAAACGCTTGCAATCTGTCTTTCATTAAAAGTGTTTTTTGCACTTACGTTTAACACCGCGAATTTTTTGAATTGCCCTTTAAAAGAAGATTTCACATCCACTTTTGCCTGGAGAGAAACCCATGCTGCCACAAATATATCTGCTGGATAAAGGGGAATGCTCTTGTTGAGTGATTGTCACCAAAGACAGCAGACATTTTTACCTTCAAGTCCTGAACATTACCTTCTGGCTGCAAACTTAATTGGACAAATCTATACATAAAACAATGATTCTCCCATTAAAAAGCAAGGCCTTTCTTTGCTGCTCTATACAAAAACAGGTGTGAAAATTCTACTGTAAAATGAAAGTAGCTTTCACTACCAAAAGCATGAAACCTCTTTCAGAGCATGATTGTCTTATTTTTAGCCATCAAATGTAACACTAGTATCTAACACTTGTCACCACAAAAAAAATATGAGCACAAAATAGGAACAGAAAAGACTGGTATTTCTAAAATACCTAAAATATGTGAAACGTTTAAATATGTGTTTTAGTGTCTCTAGAAAAAGATTATACTACATTGTTTTACTAAAATCATATAAAAAAATATTAGTATTATATGGAATATATAATATCTACATAAAACAACGATCTAAGTTATATATAATATAAACATGTACATATTATAGATCTATCTAGAGAGGGAGAGACTTATACACGCACATGATGTGGAGAAAGTATATAGCAAGTAAAATGGGATTTAAACTGTGTCCCATATTAAACACTCACTTTTTCTGAGCTGGTAAGAGTAGCAGGAATATCTTCACTGAAAAAAAAAAATCCTTAGTTCTTAAACAAAAGAAATTCTAGAACAAAAGCAAAAAAAAAAAGAGAGGGAGAACAACATTCTCTGAAAATGGGGAATATTAAATATTTGGTGTAAGTCATCATCACTGTTATGCGTTTGTTTAAATACAGTAAAAGGGCGGGTTAGAGTTCTCAGTTGCTTGCTGAATTTGGCCCCAAATAAGTATCTAAAGACTCTTCTGAAGAAAAACAAAAAACCCAAATATTTTTAAATTACTTTTGAAGTCATGTCCTCATAAAAAAGTGACCTTTTTTATCTGTGTCGGGATAGTCAAAATGTAATTTAAGAAAATGAAAATGTTAGATCTCCAATTTGGCAAATCCCTGGTGCAAGGGACCCAATCACTGACTTATTCCCGTGCCTTCCTTATTAAACCAAGATGTATTTTGAGCCAACAATTTGAACTGGGAATCCTGATGTGTTTAATTGCTATACAAACTCTGCAAACTAGGCCTCCGGCTTCAGATTCCTCTGCCCTTACAAATAAGAAATTACTGCTTTCTATTCTCTTGTTTGTTGTTAAGATATACATGAGTAAAGGGGGGTTTTCACAATATCTTAGACAAAGAGGAAATACAGCTTAGGAATTTCTGATTTTTTTTTCCCATAAAATATCCCTTTATAAATGGACATCTCACCTGTAATTCATTGTGCACTGAAAAAAAACCAACCCTCTAGACCTCTGCTCTATTTCACAAAACTCTACTTTTATTATTTCTTCATTCTTCATTTAGGGTTTCCCCTGTACGGAATTTTGATTTCCTACTCTAATATCATCAACCATTCTTCTGAATTTATTATTAAATTATGTCAAATTCCGACCACAAGTAAAACAATGACAAAGCCTGGTTGAAGTCCCTGTTTCCCCTGTGATGGAGTTATCAGGGAAGTGTTAGGAGCATTTGACTTGCTGTGCTCAAAGAAGCAATTCTGGCATACACAACAAAGTTCACATCTTAGTATGTACATGGGAAAAAATTTAGCCAGCCACGGTGTAAACACTTGGTGTGAATGTTGTCTTATTAAAGGAGGGTGGCTGACCAGCAACACCTTCAAAATATTACCTTTGTACAGCTGCAATGTCCTGAAGCCCTGGATGTGAATTGGTGCTCTGCTGTAGTGTTAAATGTGAGCAAAGGACAGCACTGGGCTGTCACCAAGAGTCACCAGTCCAAGTACGTGCGACGGCCCAAGTGCTAACAATGAATCACCTCCTGCTTTAGAAACAGAGCTAGACAAACACCCTGACTTACAGGAGAAAAGTCAAAAATAATACAACTGTGAATGTGGAATAAAGAAAAAAGGAAGCAGAAATGGGGGGGAGGGAGAAGGGGGGGGCAGGTAAGATTAAAAAAGAAATGCTTATTTTTCAGTAGTATAAATAAGTAGTATACACTTCATTAAATGACCATAATAATAAGCTTTTTCTTCCCATTTGTCTGCATAGCAAACATCATTGTAAATGGTACAGTAAATAGCAACTATCTGAGATGTAACTATTTATATTTTAATTCATGGCTGTCAAGCATCTTCATGAATACTCAGTAAATTCTTTGAATATTCACAAATAGAATGATTGAGGGTCGGTTCACAAATACATATTTTCACTATACTGCAAATAATTGTAACAAGAAACCATTGCTACTATTTTTAATTCTTCATTTAAGTTCAGGGGTCCTAGCCAGAAAGACATTTCAAAAAACTTTTGCTGTTGTGCAGAAAAGCTGGTCCCTCTTCCTTCCAGCCATGCCCCCAGGAAAAACACACAAATAAACAATATAAAAAGTACAAATTTTGAGTAGAGGGGGGAGACTGAATTACCTGAAGTACTTGATTATTATAAATTGAATTTAATTATGTCCTTAACAATAAGAAATGTGCTACGCATAATTTAATTAGCAATTAGGAATTGCCTCTAGGTATACCTAGAGAATAAATAACTACACTCACTGCAATAATGTCTAACATAGTCTCTCTGCCACATAAAAGACTTCTGTATACCAACAATTTAAATATTAATACTATAAAGCACTGAAATATATGATGTTTATATTCAATGAAAATCCATAATGTTCAGCCAATGCAACTGCACAGTAAAGTAGATTGAACTCCATGTGTAACATCTATTACTATGACTATAAAAAAGCCAAAGACCTGAATAAAGCAGCAAAAGTTGCAAACAGGATTTTAAATATTATTCTAAAAAATCCTGTGGAGCTCACTATAAGAGAAAATATTTCCTCTAGAATAGTCTCTATAATTTTTCCTGAAATTCCTAACTTTTTTTGCATTAAACCATGGAGAACAAAGACCACGGGAAGAAACCCTGCTCTTTTTCATGAAAACTTCTGCTTAATTGAGAGGTTTTCCCTTTCCTCTCTCTTACATATCTAAACAAAAACAAATTATTACATTTACTCATATAGTGTCCTAAGCTGTCTTTGGAAACCATTTTGAAGAGTGTATTTCATGTATAGGAACCACACTATTCATTATTCAAAAAAAAAAAAAGAACAACACAGGAAGGTACCCAGATGCAGGGGAAAAGTCTGAAAATAGTTTCTAATTTCTTCTCATGCTGAGAGTAGCCAGTGGGTAGGAAATGAAGCCCTGAACCGCTCCCTTTCCCACCTCATTCTCCTCTTCCTTCCCCACAGCGATCCCTCTCTATGGTTTTCTATCAGTTTTCTGGTTTTCTACTCCTTTGCCACTAGTCCTGTGCCACTTTGCCACAACTCTTCTCTTCCTGATTTCACCATCATTTCATTCCCAGGAGGATAATGTACACGTGATTCAACGTGAACAAAGCAGTGACTCGGCTCATTCCCTGGTGCATTGCATCCCTTGTCCCAGCCAAGTGAGCCCCTCAGAAGGATACAGGACACCCAGTCCTCATCCAGCTAAACTACAGCACAATTATTCTTGTTTTGCTCTTTTTCTATCACTTCTCAGCTCAAGGACAAGTCAGCACCTACAGAAGCCTATGGACATTCCAGTCCTGCAGGTGTCTGAGAGCACAACCAGGAGGAGAGCATCTGACATCCCAAAAGAACAGAGGCAAAAAACGCCCCAGACATTTTCCATCCCCCTTTGGGGCTGAACTGCTCCTCTGTGGAAGGCTGTAACCATAGTGGATTACTTTCTTATGTGCCCTGTATGGGCTCAGTCCAACCTCATTTCATTTTTTTTCTAAATCAATTATTCCAGCATTCCCAGGATAAATGATGTTCAGCACCTTAATGTAACTCGAGCAAACAGTCTTGAAATGCTCTTAGTAACCAGCCAATTCACAATCACATCTTTCATTCTGAGAAGCAGACTGAGGTTGGTTTTTTTCTCCCCTGCAGTTGCATTATATGGCTGTATTTTCACAAAAGCTATTAATTATTGTCCATTTCTGGAACAGCACACTGCTAGGCACTTCCACAGCTGCCCTCCCTTTCCCCAGCTCAGGCACAATTTCCTGAGTTAGGGAGTAAACAGAATTACACTGTACAGAATAATCCAAGCAGTCTCTAATGGGGCAGTGTGGGCTTTCTGCCGCTCCGGCAGCGTCGCAGGGACCTGCATAACAGCACTGTGATGTTACAGTTTATGTGGCTAACACTCCCCAGCACTGAAGTGAATAATGTGACTGGCTTGCCACTAGGCAGATGGAGACTTTGCTAGGCTTGTTTGATGGTAAATGAAGACTTTTTTTTATTTGCTCCAAAGAGCTTGGCACAGGAAACCCCCAAATCCTACAATAATAAATCTTCTGTTTATCTTTTAAATTCTGAAGCAAAATAAAAACCATTAGGCACCCACAGTCATGTGCTGAATTCTATACTTTTATAGCTTGCTACAACCTCCTGGCATAAAAAGGTTAAGCTTTATGAAGCAAAAAAATAACTTCTCTGTGTAAAAATAACAGCCTCATTGCCTTGTATGGAGCACTGTATAATTGTATTACACAATTAAATGGCTGGAACACTTAGAAATAGCAAAGACAGGCATAATCCAGAAACCTGCATCTGATCCAACCTGATTGTTTTCACACTATCAGGCATTTGCACTAAATCTGAAGAGCAAACATGATCCAGCTAGGACACAAATGATCACCCAGGTATTACTCTCCCTGTCATGATTATTTGACTCATACAGACTGACATGATAGTCCAGCAAATGACAAAGGAATCCCCCTACATAACTCAAAATTATTCCAGTCCCAACTGTTGTGCTGAGGAGGAGGCTGCTTCCAGGCTATCACAGCCTGTTTAGGGTATCTCAGAGCAGAAATCAAGGGAGAGGTTAAGATCTCCATGGCGATTACACATTCTTAACGCCACTGAAAATAAAGTCACAGAAGTTTCACCCTTGAAAATCAGCACTATATAGTCCTTTGAAGTGCAGATATTTGGCATGCCAAAGAATCAGGCCCTCTTTCAGCAGTGTGCTTCCCCACAGCCTTCACACTAGGATACATCAACTAAAAATTTGGTATTGCCAATCCCAGTTCTTGCATGGTATTTAAATACAAGGTAAGGCAGCAGTGGAGTCCAGCACAACCTCAAGGCTGAAGTTTGCTTTCTTAAAAACCCAGTGGGAGAGTTTCCATTAAGTCTGAGAGGATATAAGGGAATACTCATCAGGGCTTCTTCTGCTATTTTTTTCACCCTGGTGTGAAAGGCTGCTCAAAGTACAATTAAAATTCATTTGCATTTTTTCTGTGCAAAATGCAAAACTTAAAGAGGGTGCTGACGGGGCAGAACCAGGATAATTTCTTTATCAAAGAATGCAATTCTTGTAGAAGTTATTAAATGTGATTATAATAACACCTATGAACATTTAATAACTGGCCTTTCAATAGGATCCTTAGAGCAGGACTGAAGAAAATCCAGCGCAACAATCAGGTGGGAAAAAAAAAAGTCTATCTGTGAATCTCTCCATGTCTTCCCAAGGTCCCTTCTTCGTCAGCAAACCCAGAATTACAGAACTGATCTACAGGCATTTCAGGGGTAAACCAAGAAGATTCTATTTTTAAAGCCTCCCTAGCCCACACATCATATGCACCATACATTTCTAAATGTTATAAAATGTTCTCATTGGAATTATTTTCTCTGCATAGGCATTCACACAGATGTTGGTATCACAAGAGAGCAGCACTTCTGCTATGTTATTTAGGGATACTGCTATTACTAGTGCAGCTTCTAAAAAGTCTATGATGCACAGTTTTTCACTCATTAAAAGCAAAGTCACTCTGGTGTCTTCAATTTTCTCCTTGGTTTTGGAGGAAATTTCTGATCAGGGAGTTCTCTATTTCCTGAAGCTCCTAAAAGCTGAAGCTCGGGTTTGTTAATTCATTGGTCATGGAAAAATATCAATGTTAGCCAAGAGTGCATCCAGCCCCTGAGTGAAGTCCAAGAACTGTAAGTCATTCATAACTATTCTGTGTGCCCTGGCCCACTGATTTTAAAACAATTTTTGCTGTGGCTGCATTCATATATATGTGCTGATTATTAATATGATTTGTGTCAGCTTTTGACCAGTTGGTTAAGTACTCTTTAGAAACTCTAAATTGGTTCTTTTAAAGGTGGTTGGCAGTAACTTCTTCCCAAGATCCTTTCCAAGAGCTACACATGTGGACATAGTTGAAAATGTCCATTTAACAATACTGGAAGTTTTCTTTCCCAAAAAGCAAAAGCTTTTGAGAAGAATGAACAGGTGCAGTGGTAGTGAAGTGAAGCCACCTACTATGACGGGGTCTCAGTTCTATCATGCAAGAGTTTAGCCAAACTTTTTTTCTAAGTATATATATATCAAATTAACCAAGAAAATCCAGCTTAGGAAAAATGAAAACTTCATTAAATCCTACAGACTTTGCCAAAGATCTTTAACTTCTAGAAAAAAAGAAAGAATTGGGAATCAGTTTTGAGTGTCCAAATGCTTGATTTGAGTATTATATAAATAAAAATGCCTTATTCTTTATTTGATAAATCCTTCTATGATTTATTTTAGAACTACCTTTTCATTAATTGAAACAAGGAGGCTTGGGATCTATTTCTAAAATGGTTGCACAACTTAAAAACATTAGATAGCTTGATGATACGAAAATAAATTCTGAAAGACTGGCCAAACCCTAGGTTTTCCTGATTCTCAATAAAATTAAAAAAAAAAAAAAAGAAAAAAAAAAAAAAAAAGAAAAAAAAAGCTGAGCTAAATCTAAATGAATCCTCACCATCTTCACTTTTTTTCTGCTGAGTCCCAAAATGAAAATCCTCCTTGGACTTCCTCCTTTGCTGTGAATCAGAATGTGCTGGCCTAAGCCACTTGCTGGGTGAATCCTTCCCTCTGACAGCTGCAAGGCTGCATTTGTGAACACACAGCAAACATTGGACAAGCCGCTGTCACAGGAGTCTGACTCAGACAATCCTTTCATCATCTTCACAATACTCTCAGATCAATAGCTCAATTAAGCAAAGGGTATATGAAAATATGATTGTAAATATTATTGTAACAAGTGCTTTTACCACTTCTTGGATTGATTTACTGATTCATTGTTTCCTGACCTTGAAGAATATGCAATTAAAAGATGCCCCCAGGATGCAAATCGCTACTAGAATTTCAATTGGCACAAATTTCTTCTCAGTTTTAAAAATTCTCAATCTGCTTTCGAAGATATTTCAATTTCATTTTACCATACCACTATGTCTTTCCCTAGCACTTCTCACCAGAGCACACTACAGCTTTTAACACAGGAAATGCAAGGGGGTTGTATTTTGAGACAGCAGATGTTTTGCAGGTGTAAAGGTTGCAATCATAACCTATTTTCAGCTGTATTGGAAACAAGCAGCAGAGAGCTGCACCTTTGGGGTTTTTTCCTCTCTGGAAACAAAAATGTCTCAGCACTGCTGCACAGTACTCTCTACCTGAGGAAACTGTAGTTCAAATAAAAAGCTATAGAAGCAAAATCTTTCAGTGCCCTGCTACGCAGAGCTGCTCTGGACAGTATTAGGAACTGGAGAGCTGGGAAGATTCTGCCTGCATTTTCCCTATACCATTCTTGCCTGCATTCTTGCCTGCATTTTCCCTGTACCCAGGTGCCCACTGCTGCTCTTCCAAATGGAGCCACACAGCTCCCAGGCTGACAGACACTGCCCATATGTTTGTATACCCACGATGCCTTTTCTGTCTGGATTCAAACAGAACGTCCCATCCCATTACTGCAGAGTAGTTGCACTATTTAGGAGGATGTCAGAGAACTAAGAGTTAGCATAAAACCCTATAACTCCATCAACGGGCACTAGCACGCTCAGCCTCTCTGGGAAACTCTGTTGATCTCTGAAATGTTGTCAGGTTTAGAAAATCTAAGTTTCTTTCACTGAATTCGATTTTACGTCACCAGTGTAAACTACCGATCGCAATATGGACACCTGGGGTGATTTAACTGACACTTGAATTGGTTTTACTAATTTTACAAAAAGGACAATGTAAATGCCATCTGGTCCTGTCTCAATATATTCAGGAAATTTTCAATACTCTCAGACTGATTTTAGTGCATTATTTAAACTATTGTAACCTTATTAGTCTAGATCAGAAGGCAGGAAAAAGAAACTCTGGGGGGAAAAAAAAGTTTTGATCTTTGAAGATCTAAGACTTGCAAGTAAAGATTCATTCAGGAATCCAACAGATGACAATAGGAACAGTGATCTGTGTGAATCGAAGTGACTCAAATGTCACCGTGTTGTAAAACAATGCAACTGCGCTTTCCTGAATGCAGCGCTCTGGGAAGGCATCTTTCAACTTTTCCATCTGAAAAAAGCATCAGTTTTCCTTAAAGACAGATACGGAATAAGCAGGACACTTCTGCCTGAGGAGAGGCTAGCTGGGCTGATATTTGATATAAGCGCTCAGTCCCAAATGGGAGGGGGGAGAAGTGATTGATGGTTTGTAAGGAATTACTTGACTTTTGCTTGTAACAGAAGCTTTTTGGATTCTCCCAAAGTTCTTGTCAAAGACAAGAAACATCTTTTGAAACAGCAACTTTCCCCTTACCAGCAGATGGAATAAACCTGTGTAAAAAATGCTGCAGATTTAAAATACATATAAAAGAAAGGAAGAAGTTGTTTGACACGCTGCCCTTTTTCTAATGCGCTGCTGCTCTGTGAGGTTTGCCTCTATTATTTTATTACCTGCCCTCTTAATACAGCGTGAGTAATTCACCTCTCTGCAGGAGGAGTTTCACAAACCCAGCAGCAGGAGTTCCCCAATTCAGTAAGACGGATATAACCACAGGGACAAATCCTTCTCGCTCTCTGGCTCCTCGAGCTCCAAGGTCAGAGTTGTATGAACTTGACTAAGACAACCCTTTCCCGAGCCCCCACAGGGCTCGGCTCTCCTGGCTCTCATCTGGACAGCTCCATCTGCCTCCTGCAATTGTCTCCTCTGGGAAAGACGAGAGCTTTAGCTCTGCTGCTGAAGTATGGGGGGAACAGAAGTATTAGGAGGGGCAGATTTTCGCGTTTCTTTCCACCGTGTACACAAGGGAGCAACGGATCTGAGCTCTGTATCCCATCTTAAAGAGGCAAACTGATGATCCAGCAGGTGGAATGAATTCATACGATCCCAGTCACACACAAATTCGTTAGACTTCTCATCAATAACTCCCAGTCCCAAAGCAAAGGCAAAGCTGACTCTCTGCCTTACATCTCGTTGTCACAGAGCATTGCTCATCTGCGAGCCTCAAGGACCATGCAAAGGACGATGTACACCAATGTGCTCTACCTCGGGGAAGAGACGAGAAAAAGTGCTCTGCCAGCTCTGGAAATCCTAGCCCCATGCACCGAGCGCTCAAACAGAAGCTGAAGTGAGAAACCGAATTAAGTCACTCCCTTTTCACGGGTTTAACAGCCGCTGCTCAAAGAACGGAATGCATCAATATGAGCACTCAGAAGCAAGGCTATTAAAAATAATTAAAAAAAAAAAAAAAAAAAAAAAAAAAAAAAAAGCAGAAGGGTCAATGGCATTTTCTCCTGCTCTTAAAATCTCCGTACCTCTCCGGAGGGTGGGCGGGCTGCATGGCTCCCGCACCCCCGCCGGCGGAGGGGGGTTTGCCCGTGGGCAAGGAGGAGCAGGAACCCCGTGGCGGAGAGGGGTTGGGATGGACATTGATGCAACCTCCCGGGAGACGCAGGAGAGCAACAAGCCGCCCTAAAAGAGCTGAAGGTTTTACTCTCATCAGCCACCGAAGGCTTTGTCAAACTCCCGGATCTTAATCTTACGGATAAGCATATATAATGAACACATTGTGGGTCTTAAAATGTGTGCCGTGTTTCTTCTCTCTTTGCAGAGGCTCGCAGTAGTTCGCCAGTGTAGATTCAGATAAACACAGGGAACGAATAATTAAACTAGCAACAATGCCTTGTTTTCTTTTGTTTAATTTGTTGCTTGGGGGTTATTTGTTTGTTTCCAGATGGTTTGGGGGTTTTTTTAACTGATAGGTGCACTTCTAATATATGCAACCAAAAATACCGATGGGCTGGGAGTGTGGTACAAGGACTGCACTGGCAGTAAAATCCGTTTACGAAATCGCTTGTGTGTTTCTTTGTGAGGAAAAGGACGGCCTCAAAGCCGAAAAAGTCTATCTATTTAGCCGCCGCACCGTTTTGTTCTGACTCTGAAGCGCCTGTGCCCGTCTCGCCGTGAAGAGACCCTGACCTGCTGAAGGAGCAGCCGTGTTTCTGTGAAGGCAAACGCGTCCACGGACACACGTTCCACCCACCCACTCCAAAAAAGTAAAGTCTTGCGCTCTCGGCTCTGCCTCGGTCTGTCCCTGCGCCCTTGGGGTGGCAAAGGGACGGGCCGACGAATGCCATCGCCGTAAACGACGGTAAACAATATATACATCAAGGGAGGCAACGCCTGGGGCCCCCGTGACCTTTCCGCTGTTCAGGTTAAATCTATAAATACCCAGAAGATATCCGAGCCCATTGTTTTGCTGCCCTCTGAAACCGAACCTGCCAAGGGGACGGAGGGGCGTCCCGCCACCCTCCTCCTCCTCCTTTGGCCTCTCGGCGGCGAGAACTGAGTGCCGGGGGAGGATGCGGGAGCGCTGCCGTGGGCGGCGGCGGAGCAGCGGGGGAGGCTTCCCGGAGCCCCCGGGCGAGCTCTGCCTCCCCGGCCCGGCCGCGGCCCCACGCGCGGCGCGCCCCCAATGCACGGGGTGGGGGAGAGAAGGTGAGAGCCGCTGTAATCCCGAATTCCTTTTCACAGCTTCGTGATTGAACCCGCACGTGATTAAAATCCAGATTTATCCCCCTTTTAAATGAGTCTCGTAAAAAAAGCACATTAACTCTGGTGACGAGATTCATGGCTGAGACATAAATAACTCGGATGCTCGGGAGATATTTTTTACAAACCTGGGGGATTTATCCGCTTGCTTTTCTCACTTTTGCCCACGCCACACCCCGACCCGCCACCTCCCCGCCTGCCACCTCTCTTCTCCCAGGAAGATGGGGCACGGGAGGGAGGGAAAGTCTCTCAGGGAGACACGGTCTCGCCAACATCATCACCGAAGAGTTTGGCCAAGGGTGTAAGATGGCACGTAAGGGGTCAGGGTTTCCCCCGAAACGGGGAAAAACAAGAAACGTTGTCTCCCCGGCACTCCCGAAGGCTGAGTTTGTGCACATCCAGCACAGATTCGCACCGAAGCCGGCAGTGAAGCGGGGCAGCCCCTCCGCCTCCCCCCCCCCTCACCCCGTGTCCCGCGAGTGGGAGAGAAATCTTCATACCCGCCTGCGCGGAAAAGATCTGGGAAAAGAAGGCGAAGCCTTACTCTACTCGCGGCCGCGTTTAGTTCCCCGCGGTGAATGGCTTTCAGACCCTCCCGCGCTGAAATGGAGGCAATTTAAGCAAAAAGATCGATAAATGGAGCTAGACCGATTTATGTTATCCCACGATAATCAAGGCATCATTTCCCAGCGAGTACTGCACTACTTGCGGCCTCTCCGCAAGCACCCCCGTACCAGCAACACCGCCAGCAGAAGGAACAGCCCGTCGCTACTCGGGGGCAGCGGCTTTGAGTGTTGAACCTTTGGGACGCTATAAAAATTCCCTTTTCTATTTTTTTTTTCTATATCGCTGGAGATTTGGCAAGTTTAAAATACGTTAGGTGTAAAGTTTGTTCTTAATTAGGTCTTGTAAAGATGGAATTTGGTGGTCATTATAGAGCCGCTAATCAATTTTCACCCAGCAGCAAAAGTACGCCGCGGAGGAATTAGGTTTAATGAAGTGACTGTGCAAATTACAGTCGCGGACTTTATTTAAAGTCTATCAACCTCCTAAAAATGATTTCTCAAACTGTTCTTGATTTCCTTTGCTTTATGAAAAACATCACGTTTACTTTCTGAGGTTTCAGGCATTAGCAGCCATTCTCTCCCGCTCTCCAATCTGGCGCAGGAAGAGTTTTCCCATTTTCCAATTCGAATTCACGGAGAAATGGGCAAATTAAACTTTTAGACCGCACAAAAATATATCCCATTGTGGCTAAAAATTTATGAAAAACGATTCTAAAAAAAAAGAAAAGCCGTTCTGAAATAAAAAAGAAGACTGATGCACAGATACTCTCTGCTATCAGAAAGCAGATTTTTGTCTTTGGTCGCGTATTTATTCTTTTGAACCGGGAAGCCTCTGAAACCGTAAACTATTTTTTGACTGGTTGATCTCTGCTGTCCCCTCTACTTTATGCCTACCCCTCCGCTGAGAGAGACGACCCTGGCAGCAGATTTTACCTACTTCTCCTTAGGATCCGCACCGGGAAAAGCTGCTGCTGTTAAAATTGAAATGCGGTTCCCTGAGAGCATAGAGGGACAAGGTCTTCATGGTCTTTAGCTCTCTTCAAAAACACTTCAAATATTTTCAGCAAATATTTTTAATACTTCGATCAATAATTCTTTCTCTCTGTCTCTCTTTTCCCCTCCTTTTGTTTTTATTTTGTTTTTATTTTGTTTTGTTAGTTTGGTTGGGGTTTTTTTGTTGTTGTTTTTTTTTTTTTTTTTTTAACTCTGAGTTTTGGGCAGCTTATGCTTATTGATAGCTCAGGGAACGTCACGCAAAATAAATAAAAGCAAATTTTAAAAGGTGTTTGCTGTTCCAAGTGCAGCGGAAAGGATTTGGCAAGAGTGAAGGATATTTCTGCCCTTTTTCTTAGGGGTTGTGCAAAGAAATTGTTTGACCTTTTTGCCCCATCCGAACATTAAAAGCATACAGAAAAACATCTAAAATTCGCTTTCTCCCCGCACTATAATTGTGAGAGCGGGGCTGCTCCCTCCGTCCCTTGTTAAGGCCCTGGGGAGCGGGGCGTGGGGACGGCGAGAAGGGCGCGGGGGCAGCTCGGGGAGCGGGGCCCAGCGCGTTTCCCCCCTCGGGATCGTCGCGGGTCCGCGGCTGCGTTTGCGGGACCGTCGTTTTAGGCCGGGGGAGACCCAGGGCTTGGCTTGTGCCACATGATAGCTGCGAGCTACTGGATTCCTTCTAAATAAAAATAAATAAACGACCGTTTAAAATTAAAAATACAGACACCAGAAGGGAAGCGTTGTGCTCCCTCTCCCCTAACCCCGTCCCGCCGGCCTTGGGGCCGCGGGCCCGGCGCTGCTCCATATGCCGCGGCTCCCGGGAGGTGCCAGGCTCGGGAGCGGGGCTGGACTCCTCGGAGTGCCCCTTGCCCCGCTGAGGTCCTTTTCCCTGCCGGGAGCGTTTTCCCTCCGGAGAGGGCAGGTTCCTCTCCGCGACCCCCCGCGCCTCCGCTGCGGCTTGTGAGCTCCGTCCCAGGAGCGGGGCGAGGCCGCGCCGCAGGGACCCGGCGGGTCCGACGCCGGGAGAAGGATCCCGAGCTGCAGGCGTGTATAGCGGGTCCCCATCGCTCCGAGGAGCCGGCGACCCTCGCCTCGGAGCAGCTTTGATCCTGGATGCCCACAAAATTCTCCTACACCGAAACCTCCGCTTAAGGCGGCACTGCCTCCATGGAGAAAACACGGGGGTTGGCCGGTGACTCGGAAAAGAGGAGAGGGGTGCGTCTTGCACCCCACTCCTTTGCCCCCGACCCACCCGGCAACTCCACGATCGAGGCTCGGGAAACTCTGGGACAAAACGAAACGCGTGTCCCGAGACACCCGGGAAGGACTATCGCGATCGACAGCCACAGAGAGGAAGGAGAGAGGGAGAAAAATGAAGCAGAGGGGACACGCCGTCCCTCACGGGCGATCATGGAGCTAGGGGAGGGGGGAAGAGACACAGTGAGTAAGAGAAAGTCCCCATAAACTGAAAGCAAGAAAACAAGAAAACCCAAACAAACAAAAAAAAAGACCAAAAAAAAAAAAAAAAACAACCAAACACAAAAAAAAACCCAAGAAATCTCTGCACAATTCCCGCTTCTTTTTTTCTGTACTCCCAGTCTCGGATGTTTTCCGGGACGCGCTGCCCGGCGGGCAGCTCCCGGCAGGACCGAGGGCGAGCGGCTGGGAGGGAGCGGGGCAGGAGGGGGGTCCCGAAGAGAAAGGAGTCGCACTAACCGGGGTTGAGGTCCAGGCACTGAGTCGGGTCTTCATTGTCCCCCAGCTGGCCATTGGGGCTGAGGCTTTCCATGGACAAATCCAGCCCCTTGTCCTCCCAGTCTCGCAGTTTCCTCTTTTTATTTGTCCCGATCAAGGCTTCTACCGAGAAAGCGTGCGCTCGGGAGCTGAGGGCCACCGCCGATCTTCGCCTCTCACTCATCTTATCCCCCAGCCCAGACCCTTGGGCAGAGGAGCGACCAGTGGCTGGGAGCGCACAGCTCGGGGACCAGAGGCAGAGCCTCTTGCCTCTTTCCCCCCCCACCCCTCCCCAGCTGCACCCCCAGAAGAACCAGCCCTCAGTCTCCTGAAGGCACTACATGAGGCTGCAGATACTCCGCAGGCAGAGCCAGGAGGGTGTGCTCAGCCCAGGTCCCAGCACTTGCTCAGAGGGGCTGCAGGCTGGATTTCTTTTTTTTTTTTTTTTTTTTTTTTTCTTCTCCCCTTTCCTTCTGTCTCTCTCTGATTGATCCAAACTTCTGGGATTTTTTTTTTCTCCAAGAGTTAGGCAGGCTGCGTGCGCCTGTCAAGGAAAAAAAAAAAAAAAAAGGGAAAAAAAAATGTCCCCGGCCAATAGGAGGGAGAGGTCGGGAGAGACCCAAAAGCTGCGACCCAATAGGGAGAGGAGGGAGACTCGGGCTTGAGGGAGAGGAATTTTGGCCATCTGAGTCCTGGAACACCGGCTGGGAGAATTAACTGTTTGAAGAACGGGGAGCCAGTAGGAAACCCATAGCTCTAAACACAGAGAGGTAACAACTCCCACACTTCTCTCCGCCGCACCCGCGTTTCCCAAACGCTGCTGCTGGCTAATCCCCACGCAAAGTGCCCGAGAGGTGCTTTACCACCCAGCGGTGCCGGATGAGGGGGTGTTTTTAAAACTTCATTTATGCCATGTATTACTTGCCCTTGCCGGCGGAATCGGTGTTTGGCAGAAGCAGAAGCAACGTCTCGAGGGGGTTGAACTTTCGCTTCAAAACGATGCGTGTCCGTGGAGCGGCGGGACTGAGCGGGCGGCGTGGGCTGGCAGGGAGACCCAGACACCCCCGGGCATGGGGAGCGCCTTCTCTGTGGGAAGGGTTTTATATATATATATCTATATAATTTTTTCCCCTTTCCTGCTTCTTTTTGTCACTCTAGCTATAGCGAAAACAAAGCCGCTAGGTATAGATCCCGGCTGGCTGCCTGCATAATATTCAGCATTTTATTTCTGCTCTCTGGCTCACTCTGCCCTGACATCCTCCCGGCTGAGGCGGGTCCGCAGCTGCTCCCACGCCCCTCAGTCACGCGTGGCGCGGGGGGGCTCGCAGTGAAAAGTAACAAGGGCTACTTTTGAGAAGGTGACAGAAGCATCTGTTTTCATTAGCTGGTGGGACCTCGGAAAAATAAATGAAGTCAAGCGAAACACTGTATAGGGAAAATACAGCGGAGAAAGCCACGGGGGGTTAATTCGATACAAGTTCAAAATAAAATATAAATAATTATAAAGTACGAGAGGGGATTAACATGGACCGAGCCGCCGTGGAAAAGCGGGCAAAGAGACACACAAATTTTCAGGAAGGGATTATTTTTTGTCCATTGTTTATCCGCTGCTCCCCGAAGGTGCAGAGCTGCTTAGGGCAGTGCTGGGGGATACTGAGGTTTTTCGTAGACGATTTTTTTCTATGGGGCTGGAAACAAGTGAAAGAGGCTCATGTGGGAGTGTCGGGGGGAAAGACACTTCCTTTTGCTCCCAGAGTGAATCCACGGTGCCCACGTCAGCGTGGTACGGCGGAGCCCTTCAGCGCTCTCTCCCCGGCCTAAGGCGCCCGCCGAGGTTCACACGCACGGAAACGGATTTCAGATGAAAAGCGGGAAAGAAGCCATTTCTTCGGCAAATCCCGGAAAAGCTAAGCCTTGTTATCTAGGCCGAGGAGCAGGTTTTGTACGTCTCCATCACCCGCCCTCCACCACTCATCCCCCTCCCCGCCGCTCCTTTCCCCTCCCCTCTAGTACACCTCTTGACAGGTCACTCTCCGCGGGCTCAGCGACGGACGCAGCGGCGCTGCCACACGGGATGTCGTGTATTCCCCACCCCGGCACTGCCCGCTCCCCGGATCCGCGGGGACCCGCGCCGGGACAGGAGTAGCAACAAGAAGGGAGCGACCGAGGCAAGGAGGAAGCCGACAGCGGCAGCGGGGACTCAGAGGAGGGCACATGTGTTTCCAGCGGGTCCCCCGGCTGTGTGTCTTTCCCCAGGCGAAGGAATGTCTCAAAAAGAAAAGAAAACAAAACAAAACAAAAAACCCCAAATAAAAAAATCAAACAAACAACAACAACAAAAAAAACACACCAAAAAAAATCCCCCCAATAAAACCCCACCAAACCAAATATTTTCCCTCTTTCCGTAAACCTCGGAAACACTTGCCTGGGAGGCAGACACCGAGGAAGCCTTTTAAAGAAGCTGGAGGGAGATTTTAGCAAAGAGACCAAGAAAACAGTGGATTATTTATAGCGTTTTAGTGTAAAGAAATGGTGCTGGAAAGGCAAGGCGATTAAAACGAATTTTGGGAACTGATGTGAGAACTCAGAAATACATTTTCCACAGCACTAAGTGTGGTTTTACTGGTGGACAGTTTAAAGCAGCCCCGACCCCTTTTGGGTCTCTTACCTTGGGGCGCTCTCCTGTGCCACCCGAGGTCTGCGAGCTGTGTCCGAGCACTCCGCGCCCGGCTCTGGCAGCCGAACACAGCCTCTGCAGGAACGACAAGAAACACAGCGCAGTTTCCAAGCCAATACGGCCTCTAATTGCCAAACCCCAGGGAGCGGACCCTTTAGCCAGGGGCGGGAGAGCAGCTCCCCGCGGTCCCGGACACAGCTCCCGGGACCGTGGGGATTCACTGCCCCGGCGACTGCTCTTCTCCCTGGCCCTATCCCGGGAGGTTTAGGACAGCCCGGGAGGTTTAGGACCGTTCGCCCTCCCTCTGCCCGTCCGCGCCGGGCGGTGCAAAAGCGGTAAACACAAAGGCATTGCTGCTCCGCCGTGCGAGCGGAGAGAGAGGGAAGACCCTGCAGCGACCTTGCGGCCCCACTGGATGTGCCGGGGGAAAGGGGAGGGATGAGGGGGGCGGGAGGGACAGAGCCAACGCTGCCCCCTCGCAGGGTTCGCTGCCCCCTGCGCTGAGAAAGCTCACCCAGAGAAAACCCCCTCTCCCCGAGCAGGGGGATGGGATTTCTGCTGAGCCTTTGCACCAAAATCTGACTGAGCAAAACGCATCCGCGTTGCCCCGCCGGCACCCGGTTCCCGGGGCTCCTCTCAGCAGCAGCGGCACTGAGGCCAGGGTCCCCCCTCGCCGCGGCGACCGGTGTAAACCTCGAGTCTACCAGAGGCCTGGCCTTAATCTGGATTCAGATCCGACTCCGACCCCCGGCCGCCAGAGATGAATGCGTCCCTTTGCCTGGTCTTTATTCCAGACTCTTACTCGCAGGGGTAGCGCCCATTAAATCCAGGAAACTGCTCCCTGGAATAAAGTGGCAGGAGCAAGGGTCGCAGGGCCAGGCCTCGGGGTTTATAAAGAAATCATTCACTTCTGCTTTCCAGTTGTCGCGGAGCGAGCCTGAAAAATATTTGTTTATATATGGAAATATTTGGGGGAAAAAAGAGAAATAAGGGGAGCCGGCTGCTGGGCGGGAGTGCTGTCCAGATGTGCTGTTTGCAGGGGCTGGGCCAGTTTCAAACCCTGCTCTACAGCAAGGAAAACCTTTCCGAAGGTCCTCCATCCAGATCTAGCCCGTGGATTTACTATTATTTCTCTTTTTTTTTAAAGTCAGTAATTGAAAACAATGTTAAAACCAGTCAGCGGCGCGGGCTGAAGGCTGTCTGATAACGTGAGCGAGTGATTTACTGGGCTTTAATACAGCGTCGATTATCTTTTAACGGATCGGAGGATTTCGAGGGTGGCTCTCTAGTAAGAGGCAAGTCTAAAGCAAGCACAAGTCGTCGCTTGAAAACACGAGCGAGGTGATGTTCCCGTGCTGCGCGGGGTCAGTTATTGTGACTGGGGAAAAAAACACGCCTGCAATTTATTTTTATGGTCTGCACAAACGGTATTGTTGCGTATATTAACTAATTCATAATTATACCCCTATTATGCTGTCGATTCGTTCCCCCTCCCCTTCCCCCGGTTTTCTCAGGCTTTGAGAATTGAACCACCGCAAAATATTTACAGTCTCAAGTGTTTTTAAATGGGCTTTGTTTGTGTTTTACAGAATAAAAATCTCTATTAGTGTTTAAACAAACACCATGCCAGTCTCTTAAGCCTTCCAGATGTTTGCAATAAAATGTCAGGTTTTGCCTTTGGGACTCGAAATAAAATTTAACTACCTTCACCCTGTAATTATTCTCTTAGCTCTCCCTTCCTAAATTTATCTGCTTTCTATCAGGACAGAAAAAAAATCCGATTATACACTTGAACTATAAAAAACAGCCACTACTTTCCCTCCATTTTACTAGGAATTCTCCCCCGTTTGTTTCGGCGCGTATATTATTTTTGTCTCTCCTGTTTTCGGGGCGGCAGGAGGAGACCAGGCGGAGCAGAAACACATCGGCACGTTTCCTGGGCTTAGGACAACAAAATGCCCCTTGTCCCAGGGCCTCTCCCTCCGTTTAGCCCCATCGCGGCCCCTGTGTTCCCGGTGGGGAGGAGAATCGGGAACTTAAAATTGTCCCTGAACTTGCATGAGCTCCGGGCGTCGCTTTTCCGCAGGCACCAGTCAGACCTGACTGAATTTCGGAGCCTCCCCGCGGAGCTGTTTGGAAATAGGCAATTATGATGAATAATTCACGCAAAGCAGGTTCCCCTCGCAAACAAAGACCAAAGTCCCGGCTAGAGACCCTTCTGCCTTCTCAGCTACTGACTTGGAACAACACAGGCAGGATTAAAAGCCATGCATTTTGTATTTACCACGCCAAACTTCAGAAAAACCCGGAACGATAAGCGGGGGACTAGATGATCTCTCTCTTCATTTGCAGACTACAGACCCGCTTTGCCTGCTTGTCAGCAGGCTCGCGGGGTTTCTGCAGCTTTCAGCTCTCGCTGCTTGCGTGAAACCCGCAGATACACACGGGCGGGCTGGTCTGCTCCACGCTCCCTGTGCGCGGCAGCCCCCGGGCACAGCCTGGGGGCGCGCCCGCCCGGGACACTCGGCTTCACACCCACGGGAGCCCCGGACCCAATCCCGGCTGCTCCTGCCGCCCGCTTTTTTATAAGATATTTATTTTTCCTCCCTCTTCTGCAGATTTTCTCCCTGACTTGTGCTGAGGTCTCTGCTGACAGGTGAATCCTCGTGGCTGCAGCTCTCGGATGGCGAGAGGCAAAAGGCAGCTCCAAGGAGGGCAGAGGCGGGCAAGACCACCGGAAAGCAGGACTGACCCCCCTTCCCCCCTCCCCCCGCACCCCAGAGAAACTGCGCACCGCTCGGGCTCCGAGAGTGAGGGACAGAGGTGTCTGATCAGCCACGACAGCCTGTCCACAGTTTGCCACCCGCCTCATTACCTTCCTAACAACCTTCTTTGCACACACACACTCACACCCCCGAGAAGAAGTGGCAAAGCCACCCGAAGTCGCTCACACAGGGTGGTGGTGCTGAGGAGAAGGTGGAGCTGGGCTCCTGGGCTCCGCTGCCCCCCTGCGCGCTCCCCCGGCCTCGTCTGCAGTGGGTCGCTGAGGTTTCCTCAGGCCCTCCTTCTTCCTGCCCCACCGCTCTTTGCAGGTGGACTCGGGAGTGGTGTTAGCCGGCGAGATGGGACCGAGAGAGATCTCAAAGCGGTTCATAGGTCTGGGCTGGGTTTTTTGTTTGTTTGTTGCCTGGTTTGGGTTGTTGTTTTTTTTTTTTCCCCACACATAAACCACCCTGAAGGAATTTCGGAGGTTTAGAGGGTTAGGAGACCTCGGGAGCAGCGGGAAAAAGATGGCAGGAAGGCTGTACATATCTAGACAAACTCCAGGACAAGAGCCACTGTCAGTCAGGGCACAAGATCCGGTCCAGAGAAGGTCACCTGCCAAGCATCTCCCGGTGGCCGAGGGGCTCAGCTCTGCCGTGGCTCAGCACTCCTATGGTTCCGACCCCGGATCGGGACGCGTATGCCTCCCTTATCACCCCACGGCACATGGCCGGAGGAATACGAGGAGCACCGGGAAAGCTGGGCCAGGACCAGGCGTGGGGCAGCCCATGTGCAAGTCCCGGAGAGGAGATTTTAGTCTGAAAGGTGACTGTTCTCAGCAGGGTGCCTGACTATTTTTTCATGGAAAAAGAAAAAGAAATCAGTTTCACGCCGGTAGCAAACAGCACTTACATAGCAGCGCATTGAAGAGCTGCTTCTTTGCAGATACTTGCTGCTATTATAATTTGGGATAGTTTGAGGGAGTTGACGTTTGGGGGTTTGTTTCCTTTTTTGTTGAATTATTTTTTCCAGTCCAAACGCTACTCTCGGCTCCCAAACTCACAGGACTGAGTGCGGTGAGTGGAGAGATCAGGGCACACGGGGCCTGTGGTACCTTGCAGCCGTCACAGCCTGAGTTACCGCCGGGGAGGAGGAGAGGGAGAAGCCAAGCGTGCTTTAATATCCCCTGGGCCCAGGCAGGACCCACCCGGCAGCCACGTGTCCCCTTGTCCCTCTCTTGTCCCCAAGCCTCACACATGCCGAAAAAGTGGCATTCCCCAGAAAACGCTGTGGGCCTTGTGCACAATAGTTCTCATATGGGGTGCTGCAGGCGGACAACCAGCCCCTTGTTACTGAGACGGGATCCAAAGCCCACTCTTCCAGGGAGGAAAGCAGGAATGCACACAGCATTTCAATGTGTGTTCGGTCAAAAAAATAAATATAAGGGGATTTTTTTTCTCTTCAAGGCACAGGTCTTTGAACCAAGAGACGTCTCTGCGCTCCCCTACCTCATACATGATGTGTTATACTGTAAACAAGCCCGTTTAGGGCCGAACCTAAAACGAAGCAGACTTTAATGGGACTATTCAAAAGATCTGTGGCCGCCGGATGTAATCCTCCCTCTATGGAAAAAAGAAGTTTATCCCCCGTGCTATCAACTCTAGGCACCACTACAGAAGCAGGAGAGTGGTCCCCGGCCTCCTCACGAGATACGTTTGTGGCACAACCCAGGAACTTCAAACATGGCTTATTTTGACCCACGTGAAACACGACTGCTGTGTAAGGCAGGCAGGCCAGACACGCGGCTCCAGGTCCCCCGAAAATGGTCATGACCCACCGGACCCCAACCCGGGCTCCCCTTCTGCATATCAAACCTCGCTCGCTCTTGCTCCGCGCCCGGAATTTACCCAGATTTATTATTAAGCAAGTCTTTATTAGCTTCTAATACTGTTTTTATTAGTTTCTAGTAACCAGAAAGCTGCCGGGGACTGGGGTCTCTCAGGACGAAATTTTGGGCTGGCGGGAGGAATTTCTCCTGGTATCTGTGGTCCGTTTTTTGCCGTGCGACCTGCACTCCTCGCAGGGATTTCTCCTGCCTGGAAGATAGAAACCTTGGAATCGAACGGAGGGCGACAAGCGTTTATGCCGTGGGATACCCCCTGATCCAGCTGAACCTTTATCCCTCCCTCAGCGCAGCTTTCTCGGCTCCCCACAGCCCATCTCGCTAATTCCCCGCAAAGCCGCGGAAACCTACAGATATCCCCCCGCTCCCGTCTCGGTGCCGGCCGCATTCCTGTCGGGGTCACGTTCTATCATGATTCTATAAGTGAAATTGTCTTCTCTCTCCATCCCCTGGGGAGACGCGACCACGCAGCAGCGAGCCCTGCAGCGTGTGCGGTGCTTGCCCCGCCGCAAGGCCTCTCTCCCTGCCCTGTGCTCGCCCCTGGCGCAGCTGGCACGGAGTCGCCCTGTGGCATACTCGGAGGAGGAGCCCGAGGGCTGCAATGCCGCCTTTCAGGCTCCCGCTGAACAATGTTTTGAGGCGGGCGGTGGGCAGCAGCCAGCTCCTGTCCGCTGGGGCCGAAGCGCAGGGACATCGCAGCAGCAGGGAAGAGCGGAGCCCCCCGGCCGGCCGGCCCCAGGGCAGGCAGCCTCGGCAGCACTTCCCGAGGCTGCCCGGCGTGGGCGCAGCAACCGGGAGGTTCCGTGTGAAGCCAGCACGGGAAACTCAGCCGCGACGGGCTCCGACTTAGGGAAAGACAGTGCCGGCAGCAGGCGCCGGCTCTCGCCTGGCACGGCCGGCCAGCGGGGGAGGTGGGAGAAACAAATTCAGAAGGGACAGCAACTCTCCCATGGGGGAAGGCAACAAAGCAAATTGAGAGCGGGATCTGACAGTTCAGCACAAATCGGGACTTAATCTCCTCGGGAATGAGCAGTCAGCGAGGGAGGGAGACTCGCTGCAGGGCAGAGGGGTGGGGGTTCAGCCGCCTGCATCCAGCCGTTCCCTCGTGCGTGGGTGGCAGGCAGCTAAATAGGTACTCCTGGCTTTGGGCTGCTGTCAGGCGGGGCCAGCATGACGAGAGCGGCCGCACAGCAACCAGACAAAGCCAGCCTGTGCCACACTGCAGCCGCGCTCGGGGAATAGGAGTTCTGCCTTTGGAAAACAAAAACACAATAGCAATTAAGCGCTCATCTGAGTGTGACTGCTTGTTTGGCAGAGACTGACCGGAACACGGAGGCTTTCCCCTCGCCAGCACGCACATTCGCCCCCATTTTCCTTCTTCACCATCCGTGCGAGAGGCGTCCTGCCCAGAAAAGCTCTCCAACTATCGGGACAAAACTCAGGTTGTGGGTGCTCCCATATCGCCCGGGGAATGAGGGCGCAAGGGGGACAAATATGGCCTCTTCTAAAATAGCAGGGCCGAGCAATAGCCTCTGAGTCAGAAGTGCCTCCGTAGCAATCATGACTGGAAGTTTTCTTCTTTACAGATGTTTTGTGGCATATTGGTCTATTTGTTAAGATCCCCCTGTGCCTTGGTAATCCTGCCCTGCCGCATTTTACTCACTTTATGTTGATGTGGTTTCTCCTCTTGCCTTTCAGGATTATAAAAATCTCTCCCTCTCCCTTCCTCTCTTTTCCCTCTACAGTCGGGTTTCAGAGAAATGTTGGTTAAACCTCATCTGCTGCTTTATTTCTCTTGTGATGGCAAATTCGGCGTCATCTGTGGACTTGCCCAATGCAAACATTGCATTAAGAAGTGTTTCAAGGCATTTTATTGTTGCTCTGCCGTGCTTTGATGTGGTCCATAGGCACCGATTGTTTATGTCTCCCTGGGACTCCTCAGTGTCAGCATCTCATTTCTGTCGCTTCTTCCTCCTCCCCCCGCATTTCTCCCCTTTTAAAAATAAGGGGTTTGAACGGTCACGACGGATCCCACCACTTCACCCTCGAGTCACTTCGGTCCCATTTCCCAGGGGAGGGTCACTTCTAGCAATACGGGGCTGCCCCCTACCCTGAAGACCACCGATTTCCCTGCCCGCAAGCTGCAGTGGGGGGCGGCCGTGTGCCTGGCCGCCAGCAGGCAGGTCTCCTGTCCCCCACGGACACCTCTTTTTCCCGCTGGCGTGTGTGCTCTCCCCGCACCCCTCCCCGCAGCGGAGGAGGCAGCGAGCAGCCCGCACCACGCAGGGGAGCGGCAGCACCGGAGCCTCCACTCCCGGGGCCGCCCGGGCGGTGACACGCCAGCCCACGCGGGAAGCCACCCTGCGGGGACGTGTCTCACCAGCTGCCTGGGCCCTCTCGCCAGCGCCCGGCGGCTGGAACCGTCTCGCCCCTTGGCAGCAGCGGGATCACTGCCAGTCTTCTGTTGCCAGTGTCTCGCGTGGGTCCAGGCGGCCTTACAACGAAATCCTGCTCTCATGCGGCTGCTGCGGATCCACTTCCACCCGCGCGGAGGGAGAAGGGCGCATCCTCCGCGCAGTCCGACCGGGACGCCTCCAGGCATGGCAGAAGCAGAGCCCGGGTCGAGCTCCCTCCAGCGCGAGCACGAGGGGAGCTCTGCAAACATCCCCACTGGGCTCCCGAGAGAGCCACTTCACACTCTGCGTGGTCCGTAGGGTCAGCAGGCTGATCCGGGTCGGTATCTTTGGAATGGAAAAGGGGGCAGAGGAAGTGATTGCCCAGCAAGACAACCGCCAGCAGTCTACGCCGCCCATTCAACACGGGCCTGTGTTTTCAGTGGGAGAGTGATGGGGTCAGTGTCTCTCGGGTCCATCACACAAACACACTCTCCTTACCCTTCCTGCCATTTGATTTTCCTTAGCACAATAAACTCCTGACCTCCGCACGGGTGGGTCTCTCCCGGGAGTCAGGCCATTAGGCAGGTGGCTGTGGCTCGGTCAGGGAGGGGGTGGCCCGAGGGAGGCAGCTGTCAGCCTGCTGCTCCCGGCCGGCCGGTCTTAGCGCTGTCCCTGCATTTACCACGGGCCCGGCGGCGGCCGTGACCCTGGGGACAAGGATGCCAGTCCAGGCTTCTCCGGGCACGGGGGAAGCAGACGAGAGAGAGCCGCCCCGGTGGGCTCAGGCAACGGGTCGGGTTGGCTTTGGTAACTCCAGCCTATGCATTGTATCCCTGGGCTGGGAGCGTTGCAAGAGACGCGAGGCTCATGGTTTTATATGGGGCAACTAATTTTTGAGGAACGCTCGAAGCAGGTTGCCCATGCGCCAATGAAAGCAGAGGGCTCTCACATATCGGAGAGGTAGGCACGGATCTCTTCTCTCTGGGGACCAGTGGCCTGAAGCTCTGTCAGGGTAGGTCTACTTTGGATATTAGGAAAAAGTTCTTCACCCAGAGGATGGCTGAGCACTGGAACAGGCTCCCCAGGGAAATGGTCACAGCACCAAGCCTGACAGAGTTCAAGAAGCGTTTGGACAACGCCCTCAACCACATGATGTGATTCATGGGGCTGTCCTGTGCAGGGCCAGGAGTCGGACTTCGCTGATCCTTGCGGGTCCCTTCCAACTCAGTATATGATTCTATGATCCCCCTCCTGCTCTGACGAAATTGGGTAGGGACCCCTTGCCAAGCCGTGTCATGGCCCTCGCCAAAGTCCCAGCCTCGGTTTTTAATAGCTGCTGGGCTCCGTGCAACCTGACGCGTCTGCGCCTCTCTCCACGGCATCGCGCCCCTCCGCCAGCCCGGGCAAGCGCATAAAAGGGAGGGTCCCATCGCACGCTCAGTCAGCCCCTTGTGCACTGGCAGACTTCTCCCTTGTGAACGAGCGGGGATGTAAGATTAGCCCTGAGCAGATGTTCCGACGACCAGGCTCGTCCGGAGAGAAAGCCCCGTCCTTCCCCGCCGCCTCTTTCCTGCGCTCTCGGCGCTCGCTCGCTCCCGCCTCCCGGGCCTCCCCGCGCGGCCCGATGACCTCATCCCCGGCATGTTTGCCATTACGCTTTGAGTTACCCAACCATTTTTTTCAAAAATTAAAAAATATAAATTGCTGCTTTGTGAGATCAAAGTAACGATTTCTGGTGCATCTGGAAACTGGAGAAAAAAATTGGAGCGGCAACAGTTGCACGACTTCAAAGTGGTTTTTAACAATGATTTTTCTTCTTCCTCTCCTCCCCAATCTTTCAAGCATCAGAAAAAGACAATGGGCTCCATGGCTGTTTTCCAAAGAAATAACCTGCCTAAAGTGCCGCACAAAATCTCAAGTAGACAGGAAACACCTTACACGGCTTTATTCTTTCGATCAAATAGAAATAGTGGGAGACTCGTCTTTCTACAAGCCCAAATCCCATCGCTTCTAAACGGCGTCTGCGGACTGTTATAACGTGTAGGTAAACGAGTTTCAGGCGCGGGCCGCCACTAAGTCTTTATTCTTTTATAGTGGTTTCTAACAACCCAGCACATGCCCCGTATAACACAGCAGCCGAGTGTAACCCCATAACTTGCAGGGAAGGAGCAGGGGGCGGAGGCGAGGGAAGATTTCACTAGCAGACACCCTCGGGCTGACAGAGGATGTAGGGCATGGAGAGAAGCAGGTACTAGGAGAGGCAGAGAAATTATGATTCCATTTATTAGTAGGAAATGCCTGCCCCGGTACCCTAGGGATCGTGGATCCCAAGAAGGGAGCAGAGCGAGTGGGAAAATCACGCTCTCCTCAAGCCCCGCTCCCCGCCGGGGTAACGTCTTTGGGCGCTCAGTGGCCCTCAGTTCCATCTCTTTAGTTGTTTCCAAAGAGATCCAGGATATTTCCCTTCCCCACCCTGTGTCCCTCAAGCCCCTCGGTCCCACGCGTCGGGACGGTGCCCGCAGCGAAATGCTGAGGCCGTAAAGGGCAAGCCCGCAGAGGCGGAGGCTCTAATGGCTTCGACCCTGCGCTCCTGACCCCGTGCCTCCCCCACACTTGTCCCTTTTCTCTCTTAACTACTTCAGGACCGTGCCTTTGAACTTGGAGCAGAGAAGAAACCCCCTTTGGCAGGGCAGTTTCCTGCGAAAGGGAAAAAGCCGACAGCGACTCTTGCGTGTCAGGAGATGCATCTGGAGCCCCGGGACCAGAAAACTTCGCCAAGTTTTAAAAGTTAATGGACAAGCGTAAGAAAGCAAAGAGGGAGAAGGAATCACCCAAGGAACCACGGAAAAGAAATCGCAGTTCTTTGTCGTCTACTCGGGAAAGCAAGAGAAGCCTCGCGTCTCCCCTCCAGCAGCTAAAAGGGCCGAGCTGGGTCAGCAGGAGCGAAAAAGGCCGGGGCAGGGGCTCTGGGCCTTTAGCTGCAGGTCTGCAGGCGATCCTTCCCCTCGCAATGCCTGCTGCACCCGCGGTGGAGCTGAGCGAGTCTCAGTTCGGCTTCGCGGCCGCGGCCTCGCCCGCCGCCTCCCCTGCCCGGGGGACCCCGGCGAAGGCCCCGCCGGCAGATGTGTCACCTCTGGGTCACACCTTCCCCCTCCGCCCTGACACCGGGCCAAACGTGCGGGTCGGCCTGTGCAGTGTAGGCTTTACTGACCCGTTTTTATTGGAGCTGCATCTTCTCCGGTTTTCGCATCGAGTTTTTACTCCGTCTTTTGATTTTTAAACTCACGGCTCTGGCGGACGCCGTCTAGCCGGTGTTATGTGCGGCTGCAAAGATTTGCAGGCTCCCCATCCCCTCTTTAGGTTTCACGACTGATCCCCGGCGAATTGGTTTCCAGGTCTGCAAGGCGCGGCTTAAAAGCGACTTTTCAAAGGCCGCCTTTTCGTTTTAACGTCGGCATTGGAAAACAAATTTAGCCCACACTTCCCTCTCCCCGAGAGACCGTCACGACGCACAAGCCCCAAAACCTCGCTGAGGAGAAGACACCTCGGCGGCACCACATGAAGTGTGAAAACCTGGTGTGTCACCAGCTCTTGCACCAGCTCTTGGGAGCTTTGCAGCACCGTCCCCACGGTCTGCGGCCGTAAACCCGCGCGGAGCTGCAATAAGAGCTCGACCCCTCCAGTCTTCGCTCACTTCCTACAAATAATCATTGTAAAGAGCTACAGAACAAACTTTTCGGGGTCGGGATCTCCGCAGCTGCCGTTTCCCTCCTACACCGTTTCCCGGCTAAACGCCGAGAGGCTCGTCCTTTCGGAGAGTACCTTTTCTTCAGCATATTGCCATATTCCGAAACATGTGTGTCTAGAAACAGAACTAGGTTGGCGGCATTAACTCTTCTAGTCCTCTAACCCTGATCCCAGATTTCGATATTGCTCATCTCCCGTTTGCAACGGCAATACAAATCACAGAATAGGGGGAAATCCCAGGGGGAAAAATTATTTCAGAAATCAGTTCATGTTTATTTTCAGAGAAAAAAAAAATCCCAAACAAGCAAACAAACAATGAACAACAAACCGGTAACCTATTTCAAATATACCTAGGAGATCAATGTTATCTTTTTTCACATAATTGGGGTTGACACCTCGTTTACACGCTGGCGCAGCTCAAGAGCTTTTTATGTGTCTGTGTTCGTTTATCTAAACACAAATGTATTTGCTTGAGAGAAACCCTTTAAATTTTGAATACTGTGATTGGGTTTTGATTTGGCGGCCCTAGGTGCTCAGGGGGGTGATGAGACTTTCCTTGTCTAATTACTCAAACAAGAACGAATTCGGGGGAGAGGGTGGGTTGAGGGCAAACTCACACCAAACAAACTGAAAAGGACTGGATATATACTTGACAATCCGACCTGGGTTGCCTCTCCCAGAAAGGCCAACCCCAAAGGTAGATAGACGGACAGAGAGCTGGACAGACTGTCGGGCAGGGACACGAACAGATTTTGCAAGTTAGAAAAGGAGCTCGAGTTCAGCCTGGAAAGGGGTGGCACAGTTCCGAGAATGGAGTTCAGTCGGATTTATCTGTTTGGATGGAAATATACACCGCCTTTGCAGGCACTGCTTCGATCGAGGCAAAACTGCACCTACACTTCCCTGTCAAGTTCAGAGGAAGAAGGAGAACGCGGAGTAAACTGTTCTTTCTCAGCCGAAGATAAAGATCACACTCCAGACTAGACGGCCTGGCAGCTCAGACACAGCAGAAAGAGGGGTCGCAACCAGGGGCTCATACTCACCCCCTCTGCTTTGCCAGCGGGTCGTGTGGACACCAGAGACAACACTTCTGGATGCCTTCAAACAGAAAGCAGGCATGGACACGGCAGCCCAACGCTTCCACACACACAGAGAGGACGCTCCCCCCCCCCCCCCCCCCCAGACCCTGCGACACACGCGGCGTGAGAGGCAGGCGAGCCCCTGGGTGCAGGCGACAAGCTGGGATAAGTTTTGGGAGCGGCGCGGGGAGCCCAGGCAGCCCCGCTGCTTTCCCGGGGCTGGGAAAGAGGGGAAATTTTCAGGGACGCGGCGGCGCCACTTTGTGTCGGCCGCGAGGTTCCCAAAAACGCGTCCCCAGGCGGGGAGTCCCCGGCTCCACCAGGGCTCCGAGGAGGCCGTACCTGGGGATGGCTGCGGGCAGGCTGCCAGACAATCTCCCCCTTCGCTTGCCCTCTGCCTTCACCCCTGCAGGGTACGCGCTGCACGCCAGACCCACGCCCACAGCACTCCTGGCTCTGCACGCATCCCCCGTATAAGAGGCTCTACACGTACCTTCCCTCTATCTTTTTTATTTCTTTTTATATATATATATATTTACCCCCACACTTGATCTTAACTCTTATTCTTGATCTGTTTACCATGGCAATTGATCTCTTCGTGTTCAGCCTGTTTTCAGCAACAGCAATAAAAATGTCCAGGGCATTTTTAGCTCTGTCGTAAGGATAGACTCACTTCTTCGGAATCGGCTTTAAAAGTGCATTTGCCTAGACTTAGTTTAATCTCTCTGCACAACCATATCTCCCAAACCATCCTATACCGTTTCAGTGTATTAGAATGTGCAAGGAGTCAAATACGCGTAAATACGCCTTTCCCGGCTCAAAGCTGCCCAGCTCGCAAGAATCAGGGGGGAAAAAAACCTAAACCATATGTGTACAACGCCACAATCCGTATTGCACTGTAAGATAAAGAGCTTTGCCGCATCGATTCAATGGAAGTCATTAAAAAGAAAGCCCGTGAAGATTATATCCGTATTTGGGAGGCAAATGCTCGTTTAGAAAATTTATTTCTAACACAACAACGCCAGGTGAGAGTTTGCGAGGCACTAGGAGAATCGGTAATGTACGAGCCTCAGCCGCCTGGAATAAAAGAGGCTGAAAAGATACTCGGTGGGGCTTATCCGTGGGACCTCGGGAGAAGATGGGAGCGGAGACTCCCCTCTCGGGCTAAGCACCGTGGGGGAAGGGAGCGAGACCGGCTGCTCCGAGACCCAGGAGTGATGCGCTACCCGCCCTCGGCACTGCCGCGGGCTCCAGCACACGGAGCCTCCAACGAAAACGCGAGGGGATCGGCGGGACTCGCCAGCCTTTGCCGAGAGAAGAACGAAAATGAGCAGCGGGGGATTTATCTAAGGCAATCAACGCTGCACCCTTCACGGAACGGTGCCGGACTCGCAATGCTTCGTTTCTCGAAACGTACCAACTCACTCACTAATTGTTTCTGTTTTCTTTCCCCTCCTAACTTGGTTTTCGTTATATGAGAATTGCTGCGATTTCCCCCGCGGAGATGCGTGAAAAGAGCGAGCAGTGCAGCTCGCCACTGCTGCTTCCCCCGCTTGCCCCACGCACGTTGTCCCCGGGGCATTTCCACGTGAACCTGGAGTTTTGCCTCTAGCTAATCCCAAAGTGCTTAAACTGTGGGCAATAATACATGAGGGGCTGCTCGGGAATGCACAGATTTATTCCCTGCCTCAGCAAAACACACTCGCTTTGCCCGTAACTGGATGAAGGCAATCGCTGCCTTGCTTTAAGCCCTCCCCAAAAGCTCCTGGATGGGAACAGAGGCGTGTAATTCTGCCCACCCACGGGCTTGGGGGGCCCAAGGAGGACAGCAGAGGCGAGGGGCTCCGGACTCGCCCCTCTCGTCCATCACCCCTCCTGCCACGCCGGGTTTGGAGACTTGCGGAGGCGAGGGGATGCAGGGCCAACGTGAGCTTTAACATCGCATTGCAAGTCTGAGAGAGGCTCAAGGCTGGGATACAGGGCCAGGACCAGACATGGCTTTCCAAACCCCACGTCTCTGCTGTTATTTCGGAGGCATCCGTAGCTAGCCCCAGCAGAGGCAGCGGGGCATGAATAAAGCAAAGAAAGAGGAAAAGGTCGTGTATCGGAGCTCGTACTGCAACACAAGACGGCGGGCAGACGTCTTTATCTGCCGGTGCGTTCGTTCTGTTCTCTCTCCAGTTTAGCAGCATCAGGTGTATTTTGCCCTGTCGCTCCTATTGCCGGCTCTCGAAAACAAAATAATTGAAGTTTTCTCGGGCATTGTTAGCACGCTTCTCCCTCTTTCCACACGTTACGGAGGTGACGGCTCGGGCCAACCTTCGGCTCGTCTCGAATTTTCCGCGTTAAGGGAAGCGGGGAGAGCTTAGTAAATAACCCCCGATGAGCGGATCTGATCGCCCCTGCACAGTCCCCTCACGTAAGCTTTTAAACCACTCGGACACTGAAATCACCCCCAGCCTATGGCTCGCTGAGGGAAAGAGCTGGGGAATAATCGTCGGGAGAGGGACGCACCGAGTCAGCCTCCTTTTCCCTGCAGGGCTTCATTACCTCGAAAGCGGAGCGGGGGCTGCCCTTGTTTCTGCCCTGAAATCTGCTTGAGGAAAAGAGTCCTCCGGGATGCGGAGATATCAGGGTAGCTTTCAGTGATGGGGCTGTGTTCCGTGCAGTAAGCAAGCATCGTTCCACAGGGAGCGAGAGAGAGGCTAAGGGGCTCAGAAAGGCCCTCGACAGGCGTCCTGCTTGTTTTTTAACCTTTGGGACGACGCGGTGAGTGCCTAGAGGCTTACGGGGGGACACAGCCCCGCAGCACAGAGCTCAAGGGATGCTCCCTCACTCACCCCGCTACACGGGCTGAGCCGGGCTCTGAGCTTTGATCGTCTCCTTGAACCCGCGGAGCTCGGAGTCCGCTCCCTCGTCCCGGTCAGGGCAGCGGGACACAGGCAGAAGCAGTTCCCGGCCCCGTGCCACGAGGAAGCAGGGCGCCGGGCTGGGCTGGGGAGCGCGGGGAGCCGGGCCGGGCCGGGCCGGGGAGCGCCAGGGCTGCGCCGGGCCCCGGGAGCAGCGGGCGCGACGCGCGTGTGGCCCCGCCCGCAGCGCCCCCGGCCCGCCGCTGCCCCCTGGCGCCCGCCGCCGCGCACTGCGCCCCCGCCCCGGGGCCCCGCGGCTCCCCCCGCGCTGGGGAAGCTCCTTCCCACGGAACGGAGCCCCAGCCACGCTCCCCGACCGCTGCTTCACTGCTGCGACACCTTCCCCGACACTTGCCCAGTTCTCTCCACTGGCCGCTTGTTTCGAGGTGGGGAGCGGGGAGAGGCCCGCAACAACAGCAGGCAGGGGTGTCCCATCCTCGAGATATCCACCAGCAGTGCAAGGCCCAAGAACAGAGGGACCAGCTCTCTAAAAAAACCTCAAAGGCCAACCCAAACTGTTTACTATTCAGGAAATTTAGTAATTTTTTCCCCCCTTCCCTGTAGTAGAATTACCTTCCTTTTGATACTAGATACTTGGAGAGACCCTTGTGTTCACACTGCAAGGAGGAGACAAAGATTGAAAAACTGCAGTAGAGCCTTTGGTTCAAGTTTCTTTTGGGTCATTTTCAAGCATTTTGCAGCACAACAAAGAGTATCAAGTTAGAAATCAACAGCCTACAGGTTTCTGTGAAGCACACAACTTGGACGCTTTTACTAAATGCATTTATTACTCTGTACTTAACTATCTGCCCTCCAGCACTTTTCACTATGTTTACTCACACCATAAGCATCACCAAAAGAGCACTTCAGGAAGAAATACTGTAACTCAGTGCCCAGTGAGAGCATCTTCAACTAGAAGGCTCAAAATGCTTCTCAAATACTAGTCTGGCCTCCCAATATCTGTGTAATGAAGTCTCCTATGCCTCATTTATAGTGAGAAAACTGAGGCAAAGCATCCTGCTCAAAGTTAAGCATCCTGCTCAAATGCAACAAAGAAATAAACTCAGATCAGATGAAAAACAATATACCAAAATAGCCTTGACGATGCACATTTTGCTGTTTTCTATCAAGCCATAGCAAAGCATTCAATAAAGCTGATAGGGAATATTCAATGTTCTCTATTTATTTAATTCTCATCTGCAAGTACATTATACTTGGGTTTTTTTTCTAACTGAAGAGAGGTAAAACATCCTCCCCAAAACCCTGCAGCATCCATCTTCTCAGGCCACCCAGAGATCTCCCTTGACAAATCACTCAAGATTTATTGAAATATCCTCATAAGCCACAAAGCTAATGAACATTCACACTTCAGCTAATCCATCTCTTCAAAGGCAAGCAGAAAGTAGAGTGAAGCCCTTTGAGTCAGAACCTGGTTGGCTTAAAGAAGAAAAAAAGTGGAGTTTCTACTCCTGCCAGTGTGTAATGCTGGTAACTGAAGTGGATTAAAAGAGCAGCAATGCTCATCACTTCAATTCTGTTATTACACGATACAGATATTTTGGAACTCTGAAGTCTATTTTAACAATAACTCTGTAGGAATTAGGCCCATTATATATAAGTCCCCCACAAGAGCACATTTTGTCCTCAGAGGAGCCAGAACAACCCACATACAAATCAGGAACACATCTGAATTTACAGAATCACAGAATGGGTCAGGTTGGAAGGGACCACAGTGGGCCAACTCCTCCAACCTCCCTGCTCAAGCAGGGTCATCCCAGAGCACATGGCACAGGATTGTGTCCACATGGTTCTGGAGTACCCCCAGAGAGAGAGAGTCCACAACCTCTCTGGGCAACCTCTTCTAGTGCATCTGCACAGTAAAGAAGTTCTTCCTCATGTTCTGGTGGAACTTCCGCTGTTCCAGTTTCTGCCCATTGCTTCTTGTCCTAGCGCTCGGCACTACCGAGAAGTTTGGCTCCATCCTCTTGGCACCCTCCCTTCAGATACTTATAGACATTGATGAGGCCACCTCTCAGACATCTCTTCTCAAGGCTGAACAGGCCCAGCTCTCTCAGCCTTTCCTCATAAGAGATTCGAGATCTTCAGAATCCCAGCACACCTGGGCTGTTTTGGCAATGGTTATTAAACACCAAAATCATACTTTCCCAACAGGTGACACCAACACTACACAACCTGCAGCACTCATGCAGTGTACACAGTAAATTCATCCACTTCACAGTTTCCTTCTAGGGGGGTTCATGTTGGTGAACGTAAGGCAGGAGTCTCACAGTTTGGATCAGTTGTCTCAATGGTGGCAGCAGCAATCCTCTCCCAAGCAGCAAGGCCCTTCTTCGCCATGTGCCAATGTGCACGCATAGCAAAGGCATCAGCTCTGGGACAGAAATGGATTTAGTTGTTCACATCCAGTGGTTTTCCCCCCATAATATCCACACAATTTCAACTTTAGGGGCATGCAAACAGTGATGTCACTAAGAGCAAGTTCATGAGGGCTGCCTAAAAATAATGGATGACACACTGCCACTTGCAGTTTACATTTGGCCTACAAGCCTAAGCAGAAAATTGCTCTTTTTCCCATTCTTGCTGTGGGAACATCTGCCAGACAGACCATGAAGGAGTAAGCGTGGGCAGAGCAAGCCCCAACCCACTCATAGATCTTTCGTGGCTTAAATACTCAAGAGGCACTTATTGAAATCTTTGTTATTCATTCAGCAAACACCATGAAGAGACTCTTGAAATATATTTGAAGAACTGTTTCCAGTCACAATAAAAAGTCAGTCTTGCAACATTCAACATACAGATTTTACTTTACTCAGACAGGGATGTGGCTTAGGGGAGGAAGCATGAAGGTAAACAGGGTGAATGAAGCCAGAAACCACCTACACCAGAAAGTCTGGATGATGCCAGAGAGCAGCATTGTTTTGCTAAGTTTCATCTGTATTCAGCTTAACAATTTCTTTCTATAAATCCTGGGGCATCAGGAAAGAACTTTTCACCAAAGATAGGAGAGAACATATAGCCAGTGTTTCAAATAGAAGTTCCATTTAATTTTATCAGCACATGACCATCATTTCGCATTGATGGATGACAATAAAATCACACCAAACTGAAATCGGAGCAATTGCAGAGTCATAGATACAATAGCATGTGGGACAAGTGACACTGTCCATGCAGCTCCTTGCCTGTGCTTTGCACAACCTGAAGTCCCCACCTGAACTGTGAGCATCTGGTTTCAGAATGGTTTAGGACACAAGAGATCTGGTACTACCTTGTTCTGCCATGAGCTATCACTTCCCACCTGTGAGGGTTAATCCAGTAACCCCCCAAATTAGACTCATACTGTCTCTACATTATTGTACTGAGGAAGCAGATGGCTTACCTTATGCCACCATCACACTCAGCTGTGTGACTGACTGCTCATGTCAGCCATATGAATGAGGCTAAGACTATGCTATCATAGGCTTTATAAGCCAAGCTTTACAAGCATGCTGTTACTCCCAAACATTTAATAACTTTTAAGGATTTTGGTTCTGGAACTCTTGCCTTGACATTTTGTCTTGCAGATACAGCAAATGTAGCACATCTGGAACTGATCAAACCTTCTGGTGTGGCACAGATTTGCTCTGTTTCCGTCTCACAGCCATGTTGGAGTGCTGAGAGCACAACAGCACAACAGACACTAAGCTCAGTGCTTAATTTTATGTCCACAGGCAGCACGAGACCGTTCCTGTAGTGGATAATCTCATCTTCAGTCATGGTGTTCTGTGACAGCAGTTTACAACAGTGGCAAAAAATCTTCCCAGGTGTTAAACTGTTTACTGTACCTGTGCAGGAGGTTGGCATTTTGTTTTAAATAAAATAATTGTGACACCAAGGCTGCAGCCTACGAGTGAAATGATCAGTGAATCTTCCATTTCCATAATAATATGGGACTGTTGCAGGTAAAATGACTTCTTATTGATACAGAATAAATACTTACCTGTCAAACCTTCCACAATATGACCATTAGCACAACCAACAGAACAACAGAAAAGACAGTGAGAATCAGTGCAGAATCTTCTGTGACAAAAAAAGAGAATTTCCCGTTACTTCGGCTGTCATCTGGACAGGACAATGTGATAAAAAGCTTGGTTGGGAATTCAATATTTAAAAAGTCGTCTTTCACAGGCTACTGAGCTAAAAAAACCCAAACCAAAACACAAAAGCTTTAAGCAGAAAAGTTAATGTCATATATGATTACAGTTTTGCTGCAGCATTTTCCCCAAAACTGGCTGATGCCAATAGTAAAGTCCCACTATGTAAGGGACTTCTGAAAAGATGAGAGATGTCTCAATCCTTCCAAGGCTTTTGACTACACAATACATTGACATTCTTCTTGCAGCTACTGTCAAATTTACCCAGAAAGAATGAACAGATCAAATAATTTAAAGGAAATTAGACAGCAGAAAGAGGAGTTTTGTTTTCCTGTCAAGAACAGATAATGTATTTCCTGAACAAAAACCCTTTTCCACTAGACTTCCTATGCCAGCTTGCTAGACTGTATCTCTGTGCAGCAGTCCATCAGTCATAAACAAATGAGTAGGCACCATCCAGGAGCTTAAATGCACAGATCAAAATGGTGAAAGATCCATCTGCTGTACTGAACATAAATCTAACCAAGCTGGACCGCTGAAAGAACACACTTTCATCAGCAGTATTTACTGCTATATTGCTGTCAGGATCATGGCCCTAACCAAGGATAAGAAAACATTTGCTTTGATAACTTATGGTTCCCAAAACATTTAGACACAGGTCAGTCCCCAAGGATCCCATTTCACTGTCCTTCCTTAGACTTCCAGCTCACTTTTAGGAATTCCCTAACCTTTAATGAATGCAGCCATAATCCTGCAAAGGAGCTTTGCTTGAACTGGTTGTAGATAAACACACACTGAATCAGAACTATGCAGAAAGCCTTCTGGGGAATCTGAGAAGCCAGGTCATGGCGTTTGAAAACTAAGTATACTTCAACCACATCTTTAAGTTACTATAATGAACAATATCCATGCACTCCAGATATTTGAGGCAGGGATGTATGCTGGAGTAGTCTTAGAGTTAATTTATGGGGCCAACCATCATTTGGAATCTCTGCTGAAGAAAACATTGTTCCTGAATCTAAAATTCTCAGTAAACTCCGTGCTCTAAACTGAAAGCACAGAGCTGACACTCACTATGTGATATCATGATTTCCTAGGAACAACTAGACACAAAAAAAAATTGTCTCAAGTGTTTTTGTTGGATCTTTGCAAGTTATTCACTGTGGAGTTGATGTTTTATCTCTAAAGGTGAGCCTTACCAGGAGATGCCATGCCCAATACATATGCAGTGGTTGGGATCTGCAGGACATCAGATGCAGTAACACACAGGAACGGCAAAAGAGGAGATTTTGAGTCTGAGACACAAACTACCAACACACTCTAAATAAAGGATCGTTGTTTCTACTTCCTTTTCTTCAGTGAGCAACACAGCAAGGGGTAAGGATACCCCTCCACCTTTTGACTGTTTTTACTTCAGCCAGGAAGGATGTACTTGGACCCTTTTCCCACCCTGTCCTGGAAGAACACCTTACAACGACTTCCACAATACCACAGGGCATGTCTATACCACACTGCAGTGGGATCAGGAGTGCGCTCCTGCAGAAACTCCCCACCAGCTGCACTTCACCTGACATCACAGAGAAGTCTTAGAGAATATGATTTGGATAAAAAACCCTATGAAAACGCATTTCAGGAGTGTACCTACTCTGTTGCAAACAAAATTAAATCCCCAGCACTAGAGTTAGTGTGAAACAAATAATCATGAAATATAAAGCATCAAGTCATCTCAGCAACTGCTCTCTAAACAGCTGTTCTAACTCATCTGCACCACTTAGTAAATGTTGCCACAAAACCCTATATAGAATGGGTGCTTATAAAAACATTCTCAAGAGGAAACAGGGACGTAGAAGAAGGGAGAGTAGCTTGGAATCAACTCACTGCTTCAAGCTCAGTTAAACCACCTCAATACCAAGATGGTTAACTTTGCAGAAAAAACTGTGACTGATAGGAGAAAGGGAAGGGAAAACTCCCAATGTATTATTGAATTAAAAAAAGGCAAATTAGTGAATTTGATTGAGACACAGCTAAATATGTAATGTCATAAACACCCACCCCAAAGAAAAGGCTCTTTTGAAGTTTTTTCTTCCTGTTTTCCCTACACAATTTTCTGAAAAAACCTAACAGTTTTGGAAAGATGGCTCAGAAAAGTTTAAGTAACCAAAATTACCTGTTGGTGTCAACCCCTCCCATGAATGCTCCTATTTTCCTTCCATTGCAAAGAAGGTGTGTTGAATGGCAACTCTATATATTAGGTGATTTGAGTATTAGAAGTGTAAAGAGACCTTGAAACTATGATTTGTCTTTTGAATATATACTTCTATCTTTGCAAGTGAAAAAGAGGTAGGGTAGAAACTAGACACACTAGTATTAAAGATTTTCAGAGTCTTCATGAGCACAGTGTTCGCTTCTCTTAAGGAACATACTGTGACTGTGGGACCTTTGCAGAAATCAATCTATATTAAAAAGTGCCACAGCAAACATTTTATGCCAAGTTAGTAAGCAGCAGCAATTGTGTGCCTTTATTTTTTGTCTTAGTGCCCTAATGCAGCTGTTAAACACTGACAAAAGTTTTGTAAAACTATGTAAATATGCACAATTATAACATGTCCTTTCCTTATCCACTACAGCTTATTTAAAACCAGGGACAATTTTTGAATAGACTTATTCTTTCCAGAGGACATTACCTGAGGCTTGTACATACTGACTTTGGTTCCAATCAGTCTGTCTTCATCCACTCTGCTTTTTCAGTCTTGACTAATTTTAGAAAATCTGTCATCGTCAAGTTCATGCATGGCAGTTCTCTTCTTCAGATCCGTAACAAATAAATACAGGTCACATCACAGACCTGGAGACGCTCAGTTCTCAGCTTTATGTTTTGGAAAATCAAATATTTCTTTCTGAATCAACACACTATACTTAACTAAATACTGCTTTTTAGAAAAAACCCAAAACAACCAACCAACCAACCAACCAACCAACTAATGGTACTATGTAGAAACATGCCCCCTCCACCCCCACCATGTTTTACTAACTCAGTCATATAAGACTGCAATCCCACATGACAAATGCCACAGGCATAGAGTGGTTATGAGCTGCCAGAGTAGAGGATTAACTCAATTTACATCACAGTACAGCAATTTCAAACACAGCACCATGAAGTGTAACAATACAGTTAAATATGCTGGCACAAGACCAGTAGGGCTTTCATTACCTTTTGACATGTGCTACTACCCCTCTTCAGAACATGGTGTCTCCTTTTGGCAATTCCCCTTTCCTGCACACTCCCCAACAAATACCACAATCCATGGGTCCCAGTCTGTGGATCTTGTGAGGCCCAAGATCAGGGCAGGCTAACACTGTTCCCCCACCACGACACTTTCTCAAGGCTCAGTAGTGAAGAGTCCATAAAGATCTATTTAACTGTATTCTGGCTCTGACCTCGGCACAACTTTCTGAAGAAAGAATTTTGTAAATTTTACTCTGTAGAATTCTCTGATTCTCAACCCAAGACTTCTTTGATTTAGCATTATGTCTTCCCCCCTACACCTTTTTTAAAGCAATCCTAGACCTGATGCTGAACTGAAAATCCTGCTAAACAGAACAGCAGATGAAATATGAGCAGCTGGAGCACATGTCATTTCTCACTGAAATACCTTAGACCTGACCAGCAGGATGGCACAAATGGCAGAAGTGAAATTCACTTCACACAAACTACATAGATACAAAAAGAAAATTCACACTGAATTTGAAGACACTATAGGGAGAAGCAGTACGTTCTCTCTTCATCACCCTGAGCATTTATTCTTAAGTCTCTGCTTTTATTCTGGTTATCCAAGAACATGTTCAATCACCATATCAAAGCTGAATAACCCCCAGCAGGGTGAACTGTCCATCTGTAACAAGATTGCATACACAGCTAAATATGCTCTTGAGAGGATTATATATCTTTCTTCTAGATTCTGATCACCTCGCCTACACTTCAGCTTCTTGTAGTGGTCAATGGAAAAATCCAAAAACCCACACAGGCAACCTTATATTCTGGTTTTGCACAATTTCTTTGTGAATTGTGATTGCTTCTGTTCTCCCTCTTTGACTAACCAGACAAGCTTAATGATGGTCCCACTGGAAGTATCTGGCTCCATGCACATTTTTTAGTGCAATCATCTCCAATGTTCTCCTTGGATCTTCCAGGAAAAAAAGCTTTTGTTTCAAACCAAAAATATTAATAATTAATAAATGATTTTGTTACAAATAATAAAATCTCTATCCCATGATACAAAAGTCCTTGTGGCTACTCAGCAGCTTCTATTGAAATCCCACCAGTCTCCTTATTTCTTGATAGATAGGAGCAGCCAGTTCTTTGGCTTTCTCTGCTCCATCCTCTAAAACCTTTATCAGATGGGACTTGTCCTCCTGGAGTTTCTTGATTTCATTCCTGATAGGTGCAAATTTTTGGATAACTGACTCTGCTACTACCATTTTGTAGTGAGCAGTGTCAAGACCAGTGGCTTGGTGCAGCACTTCTTTGATGCTAAGCCCCGTTACTGCAGCGTGAATGGACACCAGATTGGAGACACCGGGGCGAGCGGTGGGGTCATAGGTCACCTCCGAGGTAAAGTCAGTCACAGCTTTGCGAAATTTCAGCACTATTTCATCAGGGCTGTCTGCTATGTTAACAGTAGCTAACTTCTGTGGGTCTGACTTGGACATCTTCACTGCTGGATCTCGGAGGGATTTTATTTTCTTTGTCGTACCTTAAAAAAAAAAAAAAAAAGTCATGAACACAGACAATGGTTTCTTATGACAATTGCTAAGAAAAATGTGCAGCCATATGATGCAGTTGTTTATCCTTGCTCAAAAATGAACTGTGAGCACAATCACGTGTGCTCTTGTTTAGTCCTTGCACTCTTCCTGTCCTTCTAAGAAGTCACCTTTCTCCTCTTATAAACTGAATGAAACCTGTTCCATCTCTCCTATCCTCATGAAGAAGGAACTTCTGCTGGGGCTACTCCTAATATTTTATGTAGCTTACATGCTGATTTCCCCCCCAGATTTCTCCTCCCTTCTATTATTGCACATTACTGAAAGGTTCTGAGTAGTGGAGAAACAGGTTAAATCCACTGAAGAAAAAAACCCCTCTAACAGTTAATGTCCTTATTTCAGGAAACTCTACCACTCAAAATCTCTCTGTAAATCTCAGTAAAGACAGTTATTAAAATTCTCTAACTCAACACTGACCAGCTCTGTAAAGCACTGTTTTTAGACACCTAATACAGCCAATTAAATTACCTTCATACTGCTCATAGAGGGCTTATGTACTCAGTGAAAGGATAAAGGTTCTCCAGCATACAATTCAGATTGCCCCAGAAAGTGCTTTGTTCTGAAATCACCTTTGGGAAGAGTCTGTCTCTCTTCTGTAAATTTGAAAGAGCCCAGGTAAATCTGAATAGGGCCCTACCTTCCCCCATTCATGTAGGACGTTTTGTTGGTTTGCATATACTTGTGAACTTAGGAAGGAATGCTTCTTGGGAGCAAAGTGAATTTTTTCTTTTTTTCAAATTGAGCTTTTTATTTAATGGTAAACAGTCTCACCTGCATCATAAACAACACTCAGCTCCTCTTTATAGTGCTTAGTACTCAATTAGGAACTGCAGAGTTTGCAATACCTAATATTCTCAAAACTCCTCTCTAGGTCTAACACCATTTTTTGTCACTGAGGTTTGAAAATTGAGAAAGGTTTATTACCGCCTGTCTTTTCTAAGGTGAGAGCTCCTTGCCCTTTTGGGGGCGAAGGTCTCTGCTGTGCATTCCTCTACATTACTTACAACAAAGATGCAATGCTTCATCCTTGCCCAATTCTTCACGTTTCTTAACAAACATGCCATTTGCGCCATCTGACTCCTCCTCACCCCCCGGCCTATGACCTTATAGCTCAAAAATGGCTGCCAAGATTTTCCTTATAAGTCTTCCTGAGTCTAAGATCAAAACCACAAAGTCTTAATCACTGTGACAGACACATATTGAAATATTCAAGTATATATTAAACACCCTTAAAATTTGGAGCACTGTACATACATATACACTGTATACCAACAGGTTGTTCAGCATGCTTAATGTAAACATCTACCACTCACAATCTGAAGAATTCTGCTTGCTGGAGGTCTCTTGCCTTGCTGCTTACATGTCTCCTGAACGAGCAGCATGGAACAGAGACCCTGCTCTTAAAAAGTCCAATACTTGAAGAGTAAGGCTGACTGGCAACAGCAGAGTGCATCTGGCCCCCTGGACTAGAATACCAGACATCACGTGCATTCCTCTACCAGGGATTTCTAAAGCCTTATCTATCTTGGGAGTTCAATTTCACAGCCAAAGTCTCTTGTTGTCAGTTTTTAATTTTCCACTCCCTTAGCATCAGTTTGCCCCCTTTTCTTGGTCCCTCAAACTATTTCCACAATATTTAAATCCATCTTCAACCTCGAAGTGTAGTCAAGGAAAAAAAAATGACCAAGACCAGCTCACTTAAAATGGCTTTGGGCACAGGAAAGAATTCTCCATATTTCTTGTTGAACTGTTGTGCTATATCTTGGGCTAGTTCCAGGTGCAGGACTTGATCTTCTCCAACAGGAACACGTGTTGACCTTTTAATAAAAGACAGATACAGGAAACTCAGCAAAGCTCTCTGGTTCTGCTGAAATGTTACGCAAGACTGTCACAGCTTCTGCCATGACAGAGGGCCAGATGGAGCCAAATACTCAGTCCCAGCTAGATATAGGTGCTGTGGGAACAAGATCCCAAACTGACCATATTCAAGGATGAGTCTGCTTTTTGTGCTGAGCTGAAGCACATATCCAAGGGCAAAAACAGCCCTTTCTGAAGACATATATGGCAAAGATACCTGTAAAAGCAACTCATTAAACTCAACTCAAAGAAAGGTTTCTGTAGTGTCTCCTGCTGTCTCTTTAGAGATCAAAGAGCACACGTTATAGTGTGCAAACAAAGTAAGAAAGATCTGCAAGGCATAAAGTGCAAGCACCTTGTCATGTCAAGTCTCAGGAAAACGTAACTGTTGTTGAGGAGTCAGTACTGAGGATGTATCAAGGGAAGGAAAGAAGAGAGTGCTTCTTCCTCATCACAGTTGTATAAATCATGTGGTCCAGTGCCTCTGTTGTCACAAGTGTTATTAGAGGATTAGAACTGCTAGATTCAAGGGACAATTTGTTCTTCTGTACTGAACTCAATGGCTCGAATACACTTCTGGAGGGAAACACAATCTGCATCAGAGGACACGAGGAGGTGAAGAATCCATTACTTCCCCTGGTGATTCTTTCCCACAGTTAATCATACTTGCTAAAAATGTATGATTCTTTTAGATGAGGCAGACTTGAAATCTTGCCAGCTTTTGATTACTCTCCCATCCCCCAGAAGATTTTTTTTTCTAAGGCTTATGGGGTATTCAGCTCTGAATACTGGACGTGTTCCAAAGTAAGGAAGTCCGCTATGCATCTTTTAAGTTCCCAGAAAATTTCAGATCAACATGGTACTCTTTCCTGAATTACTGGGCTGACATCCAGGCATCAATTTGTCCACCTTTATTCCCAACCAGACAGCAGGGCAACCTAAAAACAGTTACAGTAGGCAATAGGAAATCACAGTGCCCTATAACTGAGAGAAAATCAGTTACCATAATCAATATACTCTACGCAGGTCAAAAGAAATGTTTCCATATGCCAAAAATGGTTCCATATTCATAAAGTTTGCCACTAAACAGAAAACATATTATCTCTATAAAACCTCTGCATGATACTTTGCCTTTTTCCTTGCTGGCTTTTTTTTTTTTTTAATATTTCTGTTCTGGTGCTATTTTTACTCCTTTCTGTCATGTATTTACCTTCTGTCCATTTTCCTGTCTCTTTGATCCTTGGTTCATCTGAGTTAGTACTGTTTCTCCCTCTCCTTCAGCTCTAAATTCTTCTTCATGACTGCTGTTCCCTTCCTGTGTTTCCATTTCTCCCTAATTCTTGTTCCTTATATTATTTTGTTTGCATTAAAACATTTCTTATTAAAGATATTAAGACAAATTTCTTCAAAGAGATACTGTTTCTCTTTCACTCCTTGTTTTGTGCTCTGTGTGGACAGCCTGCTGTTAATACAGATAGTACTAAGGAAAGATGAAACACCTGATTGTATTAGAGATGGAAGAGACAGACATGGTTGAGCTCAATCAAAACAACGTGATTTCTGATAAAGTTGGCTAAATTTTACCCTTAGATATTTGACACTCAAATCACTCAAATATTTGACAATCAAATGGGACTCACTTCAAATAAAATCATTATAATACTCAAATTAATTCTGACTTCTGCTTGCTTCCCATTATTTTTAGTTAAAATTCAGGTAAATTAGAAATACTATCTCCTGGTCTTCTGTTTTCCCTACTATGATCACTTAACATGAAACTTCTCTAGATAACATTTTTCTGAATTCATAAATGGGCAATCTTGGTTACTCTGTCCTGTATTACTTCTCTGTCCCAACCAATACACACAACTTCCTTCAGAACAATGCCACAAAGTATGTATGCTCTGAACATAAAACAATTCCTACATGGTGCCCTGTCTCTAACATTTACTTACTGAGACAGTTTAAATCATATTATGAAATACAACCAGTCATGACAATGCACTACAAATTCTACCAGCTAGGCTACAGGCTTAGGCATGCTGAGTCACCAGTCCCTCATTAGGAGCTATTTCCATTGTAGCACACAGTACAACACAGAGGAAACGGAACCAGCCCAGGTACTACAAGATGCAGTCAATAAATTACTTTCTTTCATCAGTATGAACTGGCCTATGCAGAATCCCCCACTAATATTGGTATACTACATAGAGACAGTTTAAGTATCTCTAGAGTGCACTAGACAAAATGAAGCAAAACTACTTAAAAAAAAAGAAGTGTGGGTGAACATGTAATATGTTAAAATATGTTAAACATCAGTCTGTTATAATTCCCTAAGAATTATTTTCATGTGACCAGCTGTTGCTCTTTACAGCCCTGTCAGTTGCTTTTTAACCAGGCTAGATTTCAACCAGCCACTTGAGAGTCTGTCATCCATTTCCAATCTTCTGATCTAATCACACGCAGCTCCCCTGCTTAATAAGTTAGCATGTTGACCTGACAAACATTCATTCCAGTGTAGCTGAACAGACATTGCCCATGGGCTCACATTCTGCCTCTTACTTGTACAGCAAAATATCTGCTGCTTGAAGCACAGGGTAAGTCAACAAACCAACAGTTCCTTCGCAATTCTGGCTGGCACGCTTCATCTGTTTGAAAAAGAAAAACAGAGAAGAATCATACTTTTGACTAATGGTCTCAAAGCCTGTGATTTTGATTAATTAGAATTCTGACCAGTTGAGTAATTTATTATGCAGCTCTACAGAAGACAGTGTCATGTAAAATCCACTCCTTAACATTCTGGTTTATGTCCTGTATTTATGAATTTCCCTACACTGTTCTGATATTCTACTGAGAAGGGAACATAGGGTTTCTTTTGCTTTCTGTTTGCAACCTTATTAATGGAAATTACTTCAAATGCAAAACCATCAGGCTGAGTTATTACACTTATACATTACACATAAACCCTACTTTTTAAACAGCATCTTCAGCAACACATTTTTGAAATGCTTTGTAATGGAGGTATAAAAAGGTATCAATACCTATGTTTCACAGAAAAGAGATCAAGACACAGTGATCACACACAGTCACCAGGACAGCCAGTGACAGCTGGGAGAACCCAGAACTACAGAGGCAGAGTTCAGTGTTGTCTCAGTTAGTTCACACTGCTCCCCACAATCCACCCAATGCATTCAAGTCCTCTACTGCTCCATGATACAGATCATCTAGATCAAGACAGGCTACACACACTAATTCTGTTCTAGCAATGACATATCTATGTTTCTCTTTTAGCAATAGTTAAATATACTAAGCCCCTTGAAATCTTAATTATTTCATTAAGACTGTTCAAATATATTTAGATTTGTCTCACTCTCTCCTACAGATCCTGTATTCTGTCTACATCTCTAGGTGCCTAGGGTTCAGGGAACCTAATTTGCAAAGCTCAGCACCTGTAACACCTATCTGTAGGTCTGCAAAGTCAATCCAGCCAAAGTAGGATTTAAGAGCTTAACTTTAGAACCTCAGGTTTGAAAAGGTTTGCTTTAATCTATGCCATGCATTAACATTGGTTGCTGTATTTAAGTTTTACTGGTTTTATTTAATTAAGAAGGAAAACAGGAAAAAAGAAAACATCTGGAGGTATTTAAGACAGCTCTGAACTCTGCAAGCCAAACTGCTCTTAAGCTGTTAGGTTTTTTTTTTTCCTTTTTCAGATACTTCTCTCTCCTGTCTTTTTCTTTTTCCGCTTACTAAATGTCAAAATAAAATACAAGGAAATTAAATGCAAGAACTCTGTTGATGCAGTCATGCTGATGCAGCACCAAGATTAAGAAGATGAACATTTGAAACTTGTAAAGGCAAACATTTAAGATACACTATCACTCAGCACATTTTTAATATTTGTAATTTCTATACTCCTCTTCAAACATATGCCTCTTTCGAACACTCTTCCATAAAATCTACAGAGCAGCCACTCTTTATAGTGGAAAAAGAAAAGCTGTTTATGGAACTCCTTAATCAGCAAGGCTCATGGTTTTCACTGCAATATCTTGCATTACATTTGCATTATTAAATAAACATTGAAATAACACTGAACATTCTAGCAAAATCAGTTTAACAACACTAAACAAACCTCATATTTAGTACAGTTTCAGCAAGTCTCTGCCAAGAACACAATTCTGTAGCTTCCAGCAGGAAAATGTTCAGAGAGGAACAAACCTGGAGAGACACGTTTTCCCCCTTCCACGACGGGAGTACAGAACTACTTAAACCTAAAGCAAGGATAACCAAGGTACAGTTGGTACTTCAGAGATGACAAGTACTGCCAGGACAACATTTCTACCGAATTCCCATAGATTTCTTTTCAATTTACCAAACTGTCCATACCTTCCACTGGGGCAAACGTAGCAGACGTGGCACATTAGTTAAGCACCCAAGAATCCAGGCAAGTTCTGCATGCTCAGGAACCTGAAAGTATGAAGTTAGAATCTATTTAAATCTTTTTCTTTTATATGCATATTTTCTCAAAGTCAATAAGAATAAATAGTATCAAAGACCAGAAAACCATTTATTTCTGTATATTACTTTTTCAGTAAGGTCAAGTGACAAGCTAATGGAAAGTTTTGGACATTGCCAGGATTGAATGCTCTACATTAAAGCAGTAGAGCAAGGTTCTTGATCCTATCCACTCATATTCTAAACAAGAAAGAAAATGCTTTAGCAAGAGCAGAGTTGAACAGACATATAAACTAACCAACTGCTTGCCGCTGTGTCTGTCACAGCCTCTCCACACTTTCAGATAATACCTAAATAGTTAAAAAATCTCTTTGCTTTTCTCATTTCCAGTGGCAGTAAGTTACCCAAGCTTTATTTCTTCTCCATCAGAGTCCCAAATACAGATTTCCCTTAGTTGTCCTCACCAGCCTCACTTGAGCCTTACAGCCATTCCCTCTGCACATGGCTCCAGGAACCCCATTTAAGCTCGGGCCAGACTGCCCCAGTCCTTGCCTGAGCCACACTGCACTGCAGCATGGCTGGCAGCAAACTACCCACAGGTCCTTCACAGAAGCCCAAACTAACTGCCAGGGAAAATGAAGAGCTGGGCTGCTCCACAAGGCTGTGGCTGCAAAGAGACACAACCCAGGCAGGAACAGTTGTCTCCCTGACCAGGACAATGCACTGATAGGGTAAGGGTGATGGCAGTGACAGTCTGGTGACCAGCAGACACACAAAGGTCACAGAATTAGTCACACCTGAGGACAATCCAGGGAGCCAGTGAGAAACTTGGCGGAGCAGGGATAGGGTTGAGCACAGGACATAGTGATGTAGTTCAGATGAAGACACAGGAGCTTGAGCTGGAGTTCTGGGGAACTGCACAGAATGTGTGTGGGTGGAGGGTCTAGGTGAGGCTTGTCAGGGCTTTGGTTGCACCTGACCTGTCTGCAAAACAGGAATAATAGCTGAAGTCAACTACAGCACAGCGTGAACTGTGGCTTAATCTGGCCCTCATTCCGCAATCCTATCAAAACCAATACTGACCTGCAATTGAAAGAGGATCAGGCCTCTGCATGCATATCCTTTGCTACAAGGGTGGTTTAAAAAGATATAAAAAAATCCCACTTAAGCTCATAGAACAAACGCTTTATTTAATATTCTGGGGAAACTGTGGTGATAGTGAAATTTTAATAGTTTCAGAAAGATGTCAGACAGAGTGATTGCTGCCCTCCTGCTAAGAGAAAGACTTTCTAGAGGCAGAGACAAGAAATGTGTTGTGTCAACAACTAATGTTGGATAAGCCCATGTTTACCTTCTTGAAATACACTCTTCAGCTTCTGCATTTCAAATATTCATTTTAGGATTAGTAAAAGAGGCAAGAATTGCTGATGCATATGCTCTACTTTAATTTCTTTCTTGTCACTCTGGGTGTTTTTAGTTAGCTATATAGGTGATAATCATCAAAAGAAAAAAGTGATCTATGTTCTGCTCCTTTGCTTACATACTTGATTCACTCTTTGCAATACTGGCAGGTTTGAATGTTTAAGAGCATGCTGTTTCAAAGATGTTCAAAGCTTCATGCCTGCAAAATGATATAACAACCCAGATGGAAAGCAGTAAAAAATGTTTGTTAACAAGTAAGAATCAGTAGGATTATTAATTACAATTCCTTTGTTGTCACATTTTAAATATAGTAATTTCCTAGCTAGCAGTCATTGGACTACTTTGGTTACCCATGCAGAAGACCTCCAGACTACAGCTCAGTGGTTAGATACATGAAATATTTCAGGTTGATTCTTTCCCTTCTTTCTGCCTTTCCCACAGATTCAGGGTTTTTATTCATTCCCTCATGCTTATTTGACCTGCAATCTTCTGTGCACAAGACAAAGTGCAACAAAATACCCGGAGTAAAATGAACTTCACGGAAAATACTAAGCTCAGAACTCCTATTTCATTTAGAAGGAATCACCATCTGGCTCAAAGTGGTTTCTCATTTCTTTCTTCTAGTCACGGACGGAGAGGAGATGGTGCTCTGTCGCACTTGTGTTGACAAGAACCCTCTTTAAAAGCTATGCAGTCATTGATTCAGCTCTCTCAGATGTTGCTTTCGCAGCCAAGACTGCACGTGTGTTTCACTGGATCAGTGGATTTGACATTACATCAGTTACCAAAACACCAAGTGATCTAACCAGCATTTGTTGGGTTGAATACACAATTCTGGGTCCTACCATGTTATACTCACTTCCAATCTTCGAACACACAGTCCCTTCCTAAATAAGATTAAAGCGCTGACTGTGCTGAAGAAAAAGCCTGATAAGATGGCGAGAAACTATGTAAAAGTGTACCAAAGGATAGAGATTTCAGCTGGAATACAATTCAGTACTGAAGGCTAATGCATTAACGTTCATCATCCAAACTGCAGTAACTGACTGTAGGTTGGTGTGTGAATCAGGAGGTTCTAGGCTTAAACCACAAATCATTTGTCAGACTAAATCACGGTTTAAGCTACTGTGTTTTACTTGGCAAGAGGCATAGGTAATGGCTGCCTTTGGTTGGTCATGGTGCATCTACTCAAATGTTACTCATTTAGCTACAGGTGTTCCATCACATCGATTGCATAAATTTGATACAAAGAAACTGGAAGACGTGATGATGTATATGACACCAGTAGAATAAAGGCTCAGTCTACTCTTCACTGAGCAATACCCATGGATCACAATCAGGAAAAGCCATACTCCTAGACAAACTCCATCAGCTTCTTGCTGCAGGTCCATTTAAAACTGCAAGCAAATGTCTTCATTAAATAACCAAAAAACAACAATGTAAGAAATAAAACTATATGGGATCACAAGAAAGGCAATGCATGCCTCATGTTTTTGGGAGCAGTAACTGGGGCAAACACATGAGCCTACTGCTTCCTACAGTATCTTCCCCTCATAGTTCTCCAGCATCCATAATTTTCACACTAGGAAATATCAGAAGGTATTATCCCCGGCCCAGTCCTGCTAACATATCCAGGTTCCCCAGGAATGTGTCTAATCCCTTTCTGAACCACCTGATACTGCTCACTTCACAACCACAGGCAGCAGCAAACTCCAGAGGCTTAAACCTGATGCTTAAAGAAATACCTTAATTTAGTCACTAACGTATCCATGTTTGTTTACTACTTTTGAATACCACCTGTTTCTTATATTGCACAATTTGATGAGCAATTCCACATTCAACTTATTTAGTGGTTTTCTGATTCTGTAAACTTCGATTGCATATATACTTCAGCCTCTCCTATTCAAACTGAAGCAACCCTGACTTCTGAATTTTGCCTTCTTAAGGCAGCTACTCTATCCCCTGCCACATGAATTCCTCTTCTTTGTATTGTATCTCATTCATTAGTTCCTTCTGGAGATGTAGACACTAAAACTTTACCCAATATTCAAAAAATGGGCGCACTAAGGTTTTGTATGGTGACAAAACATCATCTCTGCCTTATTCACAATACCCTTCCTGGTGATGGTGACATATTACTGGCTTTTTTGAAAATTGCTTGTGCTGAGCCAATGATTTCAGAGAGCTGCCAATGATGACTCCAGGACTTTTATCCTGTGTTGTGACTCAGCTCAATACTCTGTGAAGGTTTAGATTACTTTTACCTAGATGTTTTGAAGTATTTAAAGCTCTTCTACCCCTTATTTGCCTGCCCACTCTGTTTTATGAGTTCTTTGGGAGTTCCTTTCTGTGGCATAGCATTTAGCTATCCATAAGGACTTAGCATTGCCCATGAACTTCTCTTCACCACCTTCTTCAGGTCATGAAGGAATATGTTGACCAGAACTGCTCCCAGCAAGAATCCCTGAAGAACATGACTGCTGACTGAGCTATTCAAAAAAAAAAGTGAGCATTACAGCCTGTGTGGCTTTCAACAATGAAACGGAAGGAAACAGAGAAGAGACATTTCATATTTGCATAAATCTGCAAAACAATTTTCAGTTTCCTATTGTGTTAGGTAGTGTTTATTGTGCCTTTTTAAAAGAAGCATCACATTTCACACAATTTTCCTTAAAAAGAGTAAGACTGTTAAGAGAAATATTCTGCTTGCTTTTTAAATTTATTTTTAAAAATTTTTTTAAAGGAGGTTACCCAATAAATCTAACTAGTATTTCAAGAAATAAAAATATAAAGAGTTCAAATTAATTCAGGCTATTCTGTGTATACTTTAACCAGTAAGGAACTCAATTTTTTTTGTATTTTAAAATCTGACAACAAACTACTCTCCAGAGCTATGATGTACTGCAGGAATTGCCCACTTTCTCAAAAGAGAACAGATAATAATAAACTTGACTCTTTTTCAATGAAGACATAATTTTCTCAGCAGTGCCCTCTCCCCCAAATACGTCAGTATAAAAATAGTACAAATGGTAGAAAACCAGAATTACATCTCCAACGAACAAAACTCACAACCAGTGACAGTTCCTGAACTGCATGTCAAACCAAACTCCATGAATGTCACAACAAACTCCATGAATGTCACAATCACTGGTAATTCTGAAAATCAACAATTAAATCCTTCAGGTCAACTTTTGTGTCCTGAAAAAATATAATAGCCTGTTTTTAATATAAACATTATTTTCTTGGGAAATATTTCTTGCAGCCTTGCTGAAAATATTTCCAGGAATAACAGTCTTAGTGCTCTATTTATTGTTTCCCTTTACAAAGTCAACTATTTCCCATTAAAAATTTTCCAAGAAACCTTAACCAGATCCATATAGTGATCCCCCTTTTTAGACAGCCGAAATCATACCCTTTGCTCTTCTCAGTAAATACATCAAGTTTTTCTCTTTTTTCCTGCTCTGTGTTCTTGCTCATTTTAACACAGTTTTCTTACTTAATCTCATACAAGTCTGTAAAAATCATCAGCATTTCTCAAAGGGTCAAGATGGTCATCTCTGTGCTGTTACCAGGGACACATTTCCTCCTTCAATCTTCATTGCATTATGCATCCCCCACAACCTGGCTTACTAATCAGTAATCAAAGAGTTATTTCCAGAGCAAACTACTTACATTCCTTTCTTGTGGGCTGACAAGGCCAAGGGTGCATAGCCAGATTCCATTTATTTTTTTAAAGCACATTTATTTAACAGAGGTGACCACTTCCAGATGATAATGAGCAGTTATCTGAAAGGCACAAACATTTCTGTTTCTTCACCTGAGTGCCCTGCTCCTCCCTTTTTAAAGACAAAAAGCTTCTTAATTATTTACTTGTGCAGCCATTTGAAGTTATTAAACTCAGATCACACTTTATACTTCGATTATCTCTGGAGCATTGTATGCGGAAGTACAATCTCAGGGCTTCTTCCTGCAGATCTGTTTTTTTGTCCTTGACCCTAGCTATTCCTTACCAAATTATTGCTGATATTCCCTGGCCACAGCCAATGATATATACGTAGAAAACCAGTAGCTACTTTTAGTCCAAATAATTCTGGGTGACTTTTTATGAGACATACAGCTGAGGAGGACAGCAAGCCATGAGACTCAAGAACAACAGTGGGAGAGGCATGAATGCTGGAAGCAGGTCTGAAAGCAGGCAAATCAGCAACACTGGGCCTCACTTTTCTGAGTGATATAATTCAAAGTTGTGCGTTGGCAGCTGAAGTGGCTTTCTGCAAAAAGAGATGCAGTGCTTTATTTTCAAGATGGACTTCCTCAAGTTGCAACCTATAGCCCTTCTCTGTAAGGCACTGAAAATTTGCTGCGTACCTATCATGTGGAAACAGCTTCCCCTCAGCAGTGTAACCTCATTAAGGGCTATATTTAACAGGGCAGTAAATTTCAAGGATTTAATTTTGACAGTGTAAAGTACAAACAAATAGGTCTGAGGAGGTAGCTTGGATAGCTGCGTACTAAAAGAAATTGAAACAGAGAAGGGAAAGAATCCTACATTTTAAAAGAAATTAAACCCTTTTTTAGGACTTCTGTCTCTTCTAGAAGTACCTGTTAGAGCTTCTGCAAAATTCAAGAGGCCTTTTTTAAAGCAAATTATGCTCACATTTTTCTTAAATAAGAGGTAAGGTTTTATTAATGCCTAAGGTTGCAAGCAATATGTTCAAGATACCTAGTGATGTATCTCTGCATTATACAGCTAAAGAAAAACATGGCCATAAACAAGACCAAAAGAAAATAGACTGCACTTGAATCAAATGCACACAGTGCAGGTACTCTTATGACAGAAAATTTGACACAGTATCTCAAATTCCTATTCAAAGAAATAATTCATAGGGTAGAATAAACTTATGTTTACAAAGGCAATATCAGATTTAAAGAACATGTTAAGCAATGTATTGAATTGGGGGGGGGGGGGGTGGTTATCTAGTTATTGTCCGTAAATCTGTCAGTATCTACCTTTACCTTGGAACAATTTTGTCACTTACTTATATTTGGCTAAAACTTACAGAAATAAGATCTGTCTCTCCTTTCTGAAAAACCCGATCAAGAATATTCCTACTGGAATCAAGTTTTACTGGTTATAAACCCCAACAGACCACAGTAAATTGGACGAAGCATCCTTTCCTCTCCTTTATTCCTTATGAAATTAACTTATTTTCAGAAACACTCTCCTAGTAGAACCCACAATACTGTTTGAATAATTAGTTTGGTGTGTCCAGAAGACTGGTGAGGAGAGGAAAGTATAACAGCTACATAATAGTATGAGATGAACAAGGTAATTAAGGCAGAAAAAAAAAATCCTAGTGAACCATGACTTTCCTTCCCACTGAGCTCTAGTTATGTCTAGTCCAGTCCATGAGAGAGAAAACAGAGGAATGAGAGAAGCAGAATAATTTTCTAAATTAAACAGTCACATACTTCCTCTTATGACAGGAAGTTTTCAATGGACTGTGCTAAATTAATGTACTTTAATGAATTTATAAGCTATGATGGAATGGAAGCTTTTCAGCCCCTCTGAAAATTGGACAAGGGGTAGAGCGAATCTATTCAAACTCTGCCCACAAAACAAAGCAGATGGATACTTCTGGAAAATAACAGCAGTGAAACAGTGCACACATTTATATTGTTGTATTTTGGCTTTTGGAGTTAAGGCTAAGACAAATTTGCAAATTCCCACCTCCCAGAGTTACTGCTTCAATTTGCTTGCACACTGCAAGAATACTGCAGCTGATTATACTCAGCAAATAAATCACCCTATCCAGAAGGATGAAAACTGCAATTTTCCGCCCAGAAACTGAACATTATGTTGTCCAGAAACTCACAGGACTCCTCAGAGAAGTGTTCATGCAGCGTATCAACCACTGTCTGCTGAACCAACTCTGATGGAATTTTAGTTTCTCTTGGGACATTTAGCATGTGTCTACTACAATAGATAGGTGGACAGGAAGAACAGTCTGAGACCACATAAAAGCAAAATCAGTTTCTAATATTGTTTTGACTGTGAAGCAGATGAGATACAAGATGGTTATGGGTAAAAACTGAAATGTGTAGTGTACCCACCACAAATCAGAGAAAATGGGTTATACCAAGTAAGTTCACCATGTGTGCAGATTGCATACTGTCTCCCTTATTTACCCCCCCAAAGTCCTTTTTGGTTTTAATAAAAGATCTAAGTTTTATGAAAGATGACTGTTACAGCTTTTATCAGTTATGGTACAATTTAAGGAATATAATTTCTGTTTCTTCTAATACTCTCACGATACGTTGTATAAGTCATTATTCCATTGCTTCTTTTTTATGCCCAGTAGGGAAAGGCAGCCACTTAAAGCATATCTTGACATAATTTTCTCCAAGAGGGTTTCATACATCTTGCAGCTGTACTCCAAATAAAAAGGCACTATTTGAAATGCACAATTTTGAAATTTGCATTTATCTTTATTTTTATTCTTACTAAAATTGTCACTTTTCTATAACTTCCGACTTGAGAAAAGACAATTAAACAAGCTGTAATGAAAGAGCTTCTCTCACTGGGAGGTCATTTTACTGTCCAACATATACCACAATTGTTTTCCCAGATACTGTAATTAAATGTGCTTGTTTATAACCCTTCACAGACAATGTGGTTCCTAACACTACCCTAATTATTCATCATCATCCTTCTTGCTTCTAAGTATTTTCAAGTTATCATCACTTGTTCTTTGCAGCTACTACTATCTTAAGTTGGAATTCAAGTTTTTATATGGCAATGTAAATGTGGGAAGTATTTGTTGAACTGCAATATATACAGCCAGCCATTAACTTACTCTTTGTACATGTTATAAAACAATATAACCTATAAATGGCAAATTCTGAAGCATACAAAACTAATTTTCATCCAACTAGCACTTTCCATTTATAAGTAATTTAGCTGTATATCCAGTACATAAGAACACAGGCCATATGCTCTCTAAGCTATACAATAAAACATTGCCAATGCAAAATTTATCACTTTTATTTAATTTTAGTTGAAAGGCAAGGACATCACTGAAATCTGTTCTGGGATTCCAAGTCAACTTCACCTGTATCCTTATCACAGCAGCACCTTTTGGATCTAGTATAAGCATGAGTGGTATCTGCTCTCACCACACTTTCTCCCAGCAGTCACTCTGTGATTAATATTGCTCAGCCTTTTGCCTCTTGCTTGTATTGAAAAGAATGATAAAGTGTGTGCAAATTCTGGAGGCAGGTATTTCAGATATCTCTGGATTGGAGATTTGAAAAAAGCCTAAACAAGTAGAGTAAGTAAAACCCTTACCAAAAGGCCTTTTGAGAAACCAAGTAGCATTATTTTTTTCACATATGGCAAACATATCCCAGAGAAGCAACACAAGCAGCAAAATACAGAAAGAATAAGCCAAACAAACAAATGAAGAACAAAAAAAATCCCCTTTTCAGCAATTCTAGACCAGTCTTGCCCAGTGTAATCCAGAGAAAGTGAGAGGACACAACAGCATTTACATTAATGACTGCATGAGCAACTCCCTTAGTGGAGCTTACCATTACTAGCATACTTCTGTCGTGCAAGAATTTCATTCTGCCTTTACTGCTACAGAATCAGGGTACAAAAAAGTCATTAGTTGTGATGGGTTTTGGGGATTAAAACTAAAAGTTCTTAGATCACAATTTTGTTGCATGACGTTTGTTTAAAAAAACGAACAGAAATGTCATTCAGGAGTAATTAAAGAAAAATTTCTGTGATCTACAGATTTGGTAATTTTCTAGGTAAGGCTCAAAATACAACAATAATTACACCATGCTAAGTTACTCAGAATTCTCTCATTTAGCAATTTGATCTGGTATTGAAAAAACCTACTCTGTCCATAACTAAATACCTAATCCAGTTCTCTCTTTGTGGCTTGATTTTCACTGCTTTCCTGCTGACCTCTGGAAGTACACACCCTATTTCAGTATACAATCAGTTTTAGTCACTTTGCTTTACACCTCAGACAAATGTTTGTAAACAAAAGTGGGGCTTTTTTAGACCACCCTTGGAGACTGCTACAGTGGCTGAAAAGGAAGCCAGCTTCTTTTTTTTTTAAATCTGAGAAATTTCCAATCAAAATCAAGCAATAAACTTTCTTGATTAGCAATAGCTGCAATCCATCTTACACCTTCATTTTTAGGAACAATCATCTCGATATTATGACATTCCATAACGTACTATTTCATTATCATACTAAAACAATAATCACATTAGCAAGGTTCCTGTCTCCTTTCCTCACATCAAGAGCTACACACAGATACTCCTTTTAATTGCTTCCAGAGAAACATCTGGTGCTGCCTGGGTAAATGTAACAGATCACAGTGCATCTCTGGGTATACCTGACCCCTTCATACAGCTTGAACACACTTGGTTTGGGGAAGCTGACAAACCACTTCAGCCTGAACCAGTGCTGAAACAGTCTATATTCCCAAACAACTGAAATAGTTCTGATTGCAGTGTGACAATGACCTTTCAAAAACATGCTAGAGTCAGCCACTTCTGAAAGTTGTATTGGTACTCATGTGATAAGTATTGGTAGGAATAACATTCAAGACATCAGACTCAGATGGCTCAAACATTTAATCTAATGGTTTAGATTTAATAAGAACAATGGCCATTAGATCTGGACAGATAAGGACACACAGAAAAATTAAGGTAAGAAGGCAGCCTATTTAACGGAGGCCAGCCTAACCATCATAAGGAAAATCAGAATTATATTTAGTGGAAACTTTCATTTGATAAAGCTGAACATGTTCAAGTATAGCTATCGTAGATTTTCATTGGTTATTGACTGTATTGGTACTGTAGAAGCACCGCACACAGAGACATCACTTCCTGAGTCTGACACTTTCTCTTTGGGGCTCCAAAGATTCAATCTCTGCATTATTGTATTGTGAAAGATACAACATACTTGCTGTGGTTGAGTGCAATGTAAGATCCTCACCGATAATCTGCTGGCTTCAAGGGAAGCCTGAGTGTTGGTTTTAGCAAGACCTGGAACAGCCAGCACGAGTTTAGCTTTCAGACCAGTAGGAACGCAAGAAAAGCAACACTGCACCAGATCAAATATCCATCTCTGACAGCAACCAAAAAAAAACCAAGAACGTAAGTGCAGAAAGCATGGACACTCTCCCATCTGTGGTTTCACCACTTCCTGCAGAGGTGCAACAGTCCCAAAGCAATTTTTCAGATTAATTTGTCAAGTCCTTTTCTGAATTCATATAAATTTCAGCATGCACTGTATCCCGTGTTGAGGGGTTCTGTAGCCCAACTGTGGATTTTGTGAAATGCAGCATTGTTTTGCTTGTGTTGAATCTTCCAGGTGTTAACTTGTTTTGATACTTGTCAATTCACATTCTTCAGCGGATAAAACAATTTCTCCATTTCACTTGCAGTTTTATAAACCTTCGCTTTATTCCTCTCTAACCATAACTTGCAAAGCATTTTTCCTTCATGCTGAAGAGTCCTCTCTGTGTATTTAGTCACTAATCCTATCTTGTAACTAATTGAATCGTTCAGCTGCTTGAAAACAAGAAAAAAAACCCTCCAGACTGGCTGCTACTGCATCATTGGCTTGTAACTCACCTTGTGATTATTCCAGTTGACTTCATCATTTTGAGGCTGACAAGTCAGAGTAGAGCAAAATTAAAACCCAAGCTGGTAACATATTTAAAATGATAAACAGATTTGAAAAAAAAAGGGATAAATTTATTTAAACATACTTCCACTAGAATTCTGAGCTCATCTATTTGGACTGGTTTTTTAACACAGAGGAAAAGTGAAGCAGGAAGTATATCTGTCTTCATCAATTCATTATTCACCAGGGATATAGAACTATGATTGCCATTTGCAGTTTAACAACCGCAGGAAACTCTGCCTGTAAAGAATCGTGTTGAAAAGGAGAATGCAATGCCATTTCATCTTGCACTGATAAAATTCAGACCCTGTGTGCACATCACCTGTGCAGTTCTGTTGCAAAGTGGACACCCACTGATGGGTGTCTTCACAAGAGCAGAAGCTATGACACATCTGCCTTGGTGGGAAATTTGCCAGAAATTTCAGAAGACAGAAGTCTGCCAGTTTAGAGACAGTAACAGAAAGTTAATTGAGCAAGAAACTAAGTTGTTTGTTTCCAGGAAAATATAACATGTGATAGCTATATGCCAAGTGGGAAGGTAAGCCAGTACCCCTTGGAGTGGTCAAGAGAAGCACATGGTTTACATATGAATAAGCAGATCAGATGAAAAAACATGCAAATGAAAAGGAGATTATAACAAAGAAGGGGAAAAAAAGTCCCAGAGAAGAACATCAACCACTGATGATGATGGTGGAACTGAAACAAAACTTACCATGTTAATCACCTGTTATTTTTGATTACTGTACAGCTGGAACAATAAGTGGCAAGAGCTGATACAAAACCATAGAAACATGTTTTCCTTACCTTTATGGTTACACTGGCCACATTTACGAGTTAACCTTTTGTGACTAAAGTGAGACTTACAGAGATAAATTAGTGGTCTCCTAAGAGGTTTTTGAAGTATTTTACTCATAACCTGCACAAACTCCTAGCTCCGCTTCAGAAATTCACAATGTACTTATCCGTAAATGGGCATCTCAGTCATGGTTTCAGCCTTCAAAACTTCAAAACCACGGCAAGGGATAAGTTCAAAATCCAACACTGCTAACATTTTCTAGGACCACCAACACAAAGATGATAAAGGACTTCGGTAATGCTACATTTGTTCATGAAGATGTGTGGAAAGCCTCTTAATCAGAAAAAAATCTAACATAACAGGAACACTCACCAGCGACTGCCGGAACAGGAAACACTTCTTTGGGTCAATCCCACAGGCCAGGATGGCAGCAGTGGTGTCCAGGATGTTCTGGCGCAGGACAGCTGGCTCCTTGGGCATGGTGAGAGAGTGCATGTCCATAATGCTGTAGAGCACTGAGCTGCATTTTTCCTGAAGATTCACCCAGTTCTGAATGGCTCCAAGGTAGTTACCCAGATGAGGGGTCCCAGTTGGCTGGATACCAGAGAAAATTCGATCCACATGCATGTTCTGTGACAAAGCATTGGCAAAATTAACACATACTTTTCTTTCTTACATATTCTTTTGTATTTTAAAGTAATTTTAAAAAGCCTCATTTATGCCTGTCTCTTCTCCCCTCCTGTCAGTGTATTAATGTACAAATGACCTCAGAACTGGTAATTGCAGTAAGTCAGTTAAAATACTCTATCTTACAGCAGAGAGACTGACAACTTCCATAATTTTAAGCTGTCAGACTGCATATGGAAAAAAAGACAGCTGTAAATAAGATTGGTGAAAAGTTGGTCTCAGAAACCAAGTGGTAGATTCCTTCATCTTCTTTTGTAACAAAGCTGTTCCTCTTTAGTTTCTATATCCACATGTTGGTTTCTATATCCACTCTGATATAGAAACTTAGGGTCACAGTGTAGAGAAATTCAAACGTTTTTGTTGTAAACTCATGCAATGTCCCAGTAGATTGCCATCTTAACTCCCATGAACATTGAAGTCTTTTTTTTCTAGCTGCAAAGAACATTTTGAGCAGCTGCTGAAGGAAACCTACTTCTTGACTCAAAGGTCAAAGAATATTGAAAGAGATCATCAAAGTTCTCAAACTACCCATTTTGGCAGCAATAGAATTTCTGAAAGAGCTCTACAAAGAAATACGACTATAGCTCAAGATCATACCTGGAATACTATCCATGCATCAGGACCAGTAAAATGTCAACACTGGAAAAGAGTTCACAGAGAAACAGCAAAAACAAAAAAAGACTGAGAAGCAGAGGTTGTGAGCAAAGATTTAAAAGCTTGAAACATGTATAGCTTGGCTAACTGACAGTTACCATCTTGGAAAGTTTGTTTTCCTGCATCCCAGCCCTCCATCTGACCATTTTCTCAGAGCCCCAAGCTGTCAGCATATGATCAATTACCTCCCTGACCTTCCCAAAGAATTCCACCATATTCAGAAGTAGCTCAGCAATGTTTTATGTGAAAATGCTTGTTACATGCCAAGTTGTAAGAGCATGCAAGATTGCTCAACTTATAAATGAGGGTCCCCCTCCCCACTTCAGCAAGCTGTACAATACAAATCCTCAGACTCAGTTGTGTGGCAGGATCATCAACTTCATTATGCCCGTGGCTGCATGATTTTTTTCCTGCTAACTTTTATGAGCAACATCTATAACTTAGCAGGAAGAATTTATTTACTGATGTAGTCTGTTTTCTTTTCTGTGAATCTCTTACAAATGTGTGTGGGAGAAAAAAAAGTCATACAACTATTAAAGCATACAAAATGGCAGTAAAAGTCAAGGCCAAGTACCATTATTTTTAACTATTTAAAAGGACTTCAAATTGACTTAATTAATTTTGACTCAGACTTAAGAAAAATTAATGAGAAAGTGTTTCCAAGTGGAATAGGACTTTTTTATTTTTAAGCATGATCTGTAGTTTAGAAAAGCCTAGACTATTTTTTTCAAAATTTGCTGAAAAATCCTCTTTGCTTTTAAGTAAGCCTGTTTTTCAGCTCAAGACAATTTTCTTACCCAATGTTTAAGTGTTTGTGCTGACAGATAAGAGCAGCTTTGGGCCAGCTGCCATGCTAATTTCTCCCGCTCATATAAATGCCTACACATGTAAGTCTTGATGGCAGCCCCTCCACCCCATCCCAAATATCTTCTTGACTTCTACTATATTCTTGAGTCAGTTTCTAAGTACTCTTGGAGAACCTCCAGCACAGGAGCTTCAAGGTAGTCACTTGAAGCAATGAAAAGCACACCCCTTCTTCCAACAGTAATTCCCACTTCCAGTCCTTGTGCTCCAGTCCTCGACCACCCATGCGCCTCTTTTGTCCATTACACAAAAATGGAGTCATGATACTCAATCTCTCACTTGGCATTTGATTCCTTGTTTTCCTAGGAAACTACATCAAAACATTTCTCACCCCTCACAGAATCCACTCACCTCCTACTAAGCTACTACCTGGCCTTGGACTGCAGCCAGCTTCGTGTTAACACTGAGAAGGGCCAGGTGCTCTGCTACAGAAGGAGACATTCAACATTCCAACACATATCAACTAGATGAAGTCTTACAGAAACTTGGGATTCACTAGACTTTAGAGCTGTACTTCTATTCCTACAGGCCTAGAGCAGTTGCTAGGCAATGCAACAGGTACTTTACAGCCATAGCATTTGTCTTTTGATTCCTATGTTCCTTAACCAAGACAATAAGAAGTCAGAAAGAAAATAGTTGCCCACTAACATGGTGTTCCACCCCTAAGAGGATCCCAGAACAGCTGGTTGTTTGTCAGAGCACATAACCTCTTCTCATGTCCATGTCGTCCTTCACTAAGTTCAAATCTTGATGCTCCTTCCCACAATTACTTCTCCCCACAGTACTGCTTGCTTTCTAGCACCCATTTATATGCCTGTTTAACAATGCTCTTCCTAAAAGGCCATACTTCTTACAGCCCTACTCTCCATTTCCTTACCAATTTCATCCCTCCTGTGTTCTTTCCTTCCTCCACTTGTGCTTTACACCCCTTGCTTCCCCAAAGAGCTCTTACATACAGCTCTTGATATACAGCTCTTACTGTACCATTATTACCATTATTACTACAAAGACAATAACAAGTCACAGAGAATGCCATGTTAAGGTTATTACTATTATTAGTAATTAAGCTATTACTGCCTGGACTCCAATGACTTTATATAAAGTATGTTTTCCACCTGCACAGTTACAAAAGCTAAGAAACTTCATCAGGTGCCAGAAATCTACTATGGACCTGCATCAAGTAAAGTATGTTAGGATGACCAAGTTAAAGCATAGTGCAGAAACTTGCACATCTTCCAACTTCAGTCTAGTAAAAGACAGCATCACCTGAAATGCCTCCTAATGTTACAGCCTCTTTTCCCTGGGACCCTGAAGCTGGTGCTGCTTCAGTGCAGGAGCAGCTCTACCCCCTGGGGTAACTGTGTGTTATACCAGAAAGCAGGAATTTCTGTGCAGTCAGCACAGATCAGCTCATGTGCCAATACCTTGACCCAAAAAGTGCTGACACCCTGAGCCTGTGGAGAACAGTTCTGTCTAGAAACTTTGTCAGTACCCAAGTCAGGCAGACTCTGTTCCCTTGCAGCCGCAGTCCTTGCTTCATGTTTCCCATAACATGTTCATTATCTGCATTTTCAACTTCTCGGATCACTGTCCAGTTTGTAGATTATGTCACTGTGAACATATTGGATGTACTGGCAAAACTGTGTCCCTTAATGTATAATACACTCAATACATAAAAATGCAATAGTGACATTTAAATAGGCAGTTTGACAACGTCTTTCACCAAGAAAATACAAGACATCAGTGTCTCAGCATAAACTGTCTGTTCAAATACTGTACTAACTCCAAATATTCAAAGGCTAACAATGAGCTAATGAAAGGTAGGTTTGTTGTAATACTGCATAAGTTAGCATCTGGTGACACACTACATGTTGAAAACACACAATGTACAATGTAAAATGGACACAGTTTCATATAAAGAAAGAACCAAGTTCTCTATTCATTAAAGAGAATACCTGTGAAGGCAAGCATGACATCTTTAATGGTGCTTTGTATGTTCAAATGGTAAACAAATGCTTACAAAAGGTTTGTTCAGTATAAGGGCAATAAATAGCAAGTGAAACATCAGAAACAAACAGTAGCAGTATTATATTCAGTCTAAGCTCGGCAATTACTTAACCTGAAGTGCAGAATTCACAGAAATAAGTAAATCCAATAATGAAAACTGATCTAGGCTGAACCCGAGTAAAGCATTAGCAAATCCATTACAAAGAACAAACCCATACTGGCTCCCAGCTGAGGGACCAGTTGACTAGAAGTCTTTCATCTTTAACTCCTTTGATTCCATTTAACAACATAAAGTACGAGAAGTTACAGCAAATAGGGCCGCATGAAATATTCCATTGTGTTAGCAGAAGTCTATATTAAAAAAAGCCCACACAAAACACCCTCAAATGAATCTTGGATTTCTTGCACTAAAAATATACAGAGAACATTGCTCCTTTGGAGAGAGTTTATGTTCCCTGTTTGTTCACTCTGTGAGAAGCAGCGGGCAGCATAGCAGCGTGGCAGGGGACTTCTGCCTGGTACCATGAAATCATGGGGCTGGAATGCACTTCAATGGAGCTGTTAGGTCAGGGGATGGGAGCTGTATGCACCAAAGTACTGGAGTTGGAAAAGGATAAAAACAAAAGGAGTGAAGACTTCCCAGTGGAGCAGAGTGAAAGCCACAAGACATGCAGCTCCAGCCCACAGGCACTCACTCATTCAGACATCTGTAGTAAGCACAGTGTGAGCCTGCTGCTCATATGTTTAACTCTGTGTGGTGTGTGCACCTACACCAGTAGTGCTGCATCCTCACTCCTGTTAAGAGAGCAGTATCTGACAGATGACTTAGCACTGACTATTTGTTTTCTCTCTACAAGACCACTGCACGGCAATTCTAAACACCACAGTGCATTTCTCAGCTGCTTTACCAAATGAAGCTTGGCCCCAAATCCATTAATATTCAGGTGCTCTCTTACCTAACCTCCCTTTCATGATGAGATAAACAACTGCCACTCCTTATACTGAAAAAGTATCAGCATCAAAATGCTCTCAATCAGGAATAAGTATTATATTCTTATCCCAGACTAGGATGGCTGAAGTCTGGTCCCGCCATCCTGCAGCATGGCCATATCCATTTTCAATGCAGAAGAGGAAAGATGACAGCTTCCAAAAATCCAATGCTGCTCTCTTGGACCAAAGCAGAGCTTTTCTCTGTATGCCATATTGGTAGGAAGGAGAGCTACTACTATCAAGGCCTCAATTCAGCAGTCAAAAACACAATCATTCCCCTTCATGAGATAGATGTGCCAGAACTGGAAAACACATCATAGCTGATAAAGGAAAAGATCCATGCAGATACAAACATCCCATGTTACAGACAATTCTTGGTATCCTGACTACATCCTTGATTATCCTGGTGTTTAGCTTTATGAATTCTGTGAATGCTGAACACAAGAACTTACCTGCTGAATACATGTATTTGCCTGGTACAGTCAAGAGAAAACTGCTTCTCATATATATAGTAAAATCAGTCATAAAACAGTTCCCCCTTTACAAAGAGTTACAGAAATAAAATCAAATGAAAGCATTCACAAGACTTAAGTCTTCAGAATCTCTCTTCTTTACAACTCCACATAAATATTGCCATCACACACTTGAAATGACAGCAGACAAGCTACAATTATAAGGAAACCTTATGCCTATGCTTCAATCTGTTTTGGGTTTTAAAACCAGAGAAATGTAGTACCCATTCAAGGAGGTAAGAGAAAGCTGCCAGTAGACAAACAATTCTCAGGATTGTTTTCTCTTTTTATTTTGGCATAGGCATGTTATAAAATTACATAAAAGTATACATATAAGTGTGGCTGGTTAGAGTTCAGTTAAGACCTATTGTTTAACACAACAAACCATAAAATGATCACATTAATCCTGCCCTAGAAGTACAGAGGCAGTGCCTGTCAGCTTCTCAATCTACCCAGTCATGGGGGAGACAGATACATTTTCAAAATCAAATTCCAAGGAGGCTTTTGCTAATTATACCCTTGGAGTGACTGAAGGTAAGGACAAAGCTTTGGACTAACCAGTTTCTTTGGACTTTCTTCATGATTCTATCCCAGCAACCGAGCAGACAGGAGATAGGCTTATGCCTCCATCTGTAATACATCTTATAAACATTTTAATTTCTAAATAAAAAAAAAAAAAAAGACAACCTGACTCACAAGCTCGCCCTGGGCTGAAACAAAAGCAAGAGATTTTAGACCCAAACCCCACAATGTTACAGAAAATTATGACAGTATTACAAGAGCAGCTGCAACAGAAATCACCCCCCAAGCCACAGCGGTGGTTACAATTCACATGCTATAGCATTTAGCTGCTCTGCTTTATTTTAACAGCCATTCAGTTGGGGCAGAACAGGTGAAGAGCCAAGTGAGAGCCACGGCATCAGAGCTGATTCTAAACACAGGTGGTGGGCACGACAGAGAGAGCAGGAAGTCGACAGGAGAATCACTGCTGACATGTAGGACAGGGAAGATTGATGGCTTCCCTCTCTAGTTTTCCCCACTGTGTAGGCACGCAGGGGGTGGGGGAAAGGGACGGAGAAGCTGCTGTGCTGGCGACATAACACACCACAAGCCTCCACAGCACCAGCGCTGATTAATGAGACTGGAACGACTCAGGAAACAGCAAAGGATCATTCACAGACTTTGCTCTTGTTATAATTTTATTCGTGGGGATTCATTTTGCCCCAGCTGTCCCAAGCTGAAGAAAGTTCAAATTTGCCAGAGGAAAAGAAAATGTGGAAGGCAAAGGGAAGAAGGAGCAGCATAAGCAAACACAGACACACATAAAACACAAAAATTGGAAAATTTGAAATTTCAAACATGAAGACCTTCTCAACAGGGATCAAAAAGAGAAGAAAAATAAAACCAAAACAACACAACCAAAAACTTGTTCCAACCTCAGAGACAAAAGAAATTCTTTGGCTGACAAAAGTCACCAACTACTGCATCTTTTGCATCTGTCTACAATTTTTCTATTTCCCTTATTAATACTTGGCAACTTCAAAGCTCTGGTTGCTAAAATAATATGCTTGTCTGTTAACACTGGCTTAGAAAAACCTGTCTTGAGACAGTTATTAAGCAGCAAAATGAAGGAAAGCCAGACAAGTCAGATTTTACTAGCTAAAGCATAAATTTTAAAGCCTAATTGGGACAATTTAAGTATTAATGTTAGAGAAAGAAAAAAAAAGAAGGAAAAGGGAAACTTAGGAGCAGTGTATGTACTACTTATTTTGCTTCATTTATTGTTTTTAATGCAATTACTTCTCTGCAAACTTGCTGTGGAAAATTTTGAACATGTTTATTTTGATCTGATAATTCAATATGTCAAATACATCTGGTACAAATGCTATTTCAACACGCTTAATTCTTAGAATGAGAGACTAAAGATCTAACATTAAATTAGAAAGAAACATATTTATACCAGAGCAAGTTTTCAGATAAATAGCTTCTGAGAAAAGATTAACCCATTGCCCAGAAACTGAACTAAATTAAGATTTAAACAGCACTGCCTAGTACCCCTTTCTTGAATGTCAAATGCACTCATATTTAAGCTTCAGTAGGACTTTAATATTTATATTTCAAATGAGAAACACATTTAAAGGAGGAACATTTACAGCACATACTAACCCCACCCTATAAATTTAACTCTGCCCTCTAGGGCTAGCGAAAGAACTCAGTGTGACTGCGGCTGGGTTAGGCTGCCCTCTCATGCTGCCTCGTTACAGATGACTCAGCAAATGGCTCCTTTCATGTGGCTCGCTGCATCCCGCAAATGGATTCTCTCATTTGCTTTATGAGCCCCACGTGCCACTCGGGGTGCTAATGACAGCTGCACTGACAGACACGGGGATTATCTACAGCAGCTTGCCACAGTTCCTGCCACCACACACCACAAGGTACCTCTGGACCTGAGGCAACCGTGGACCCTTCCCTCCCGTGTCGAGTGGAACAGGAGATACAACCTCTGGTTAGGGACTTGGAGACAGCCAGCAGCCTCCTGGCTCAGAAGAGCTGGCTCCAGTTCTCTGCAGAGGCCTAGGACAAGAACCTGTGGTAACATCTGTGCACAGCTGGTGAAGGAACCAAGCACTGGGCCTGCATGGAGCCAACAGAGGTCACCAATCTTACCCTAAACCACAGTGTCTTCCTTAGCAAGGACACAGCCTAATAGTCGTTATTTTTTGTGCTGTGCTCCTTACAGTTCTCCACATCAATTTGAAGGACAGCACATCACATCAGCATGTTAGAACTCCTGTTCAAAGCTGAGCCAAAACCCAGCTACAGAGCAGGTCCAATGCACACTCTAACATGCACTACTTCTGCACCACCTGGATTTCAAAGGTGTGCACAGAACTGCAATTCATGGCCTCAGATGCTGCCTGATGCAGCCTTAACCCTGATTAAAGATTCTCAAACCATTTACTTGCCTTTTAAAAGCTGGGGCAATAAAGTTTCTCCAGTCAAACTATCTAACCATAGACATTAGCTGCAGGTTGTATCAGCCAGTTTCACCCAGGGCAGGTGAAAGGCTAAAGGAATTAATAACAATATATTTTAAAAACTGCAGTGGAAGGAAGGTGCTAAAAGACAAACCAAATTAGTGCCTCACTGACAGGAAGCTGCAGCAGCAGCTAAGCCTGGTGAACCATCAGCAGGAACCTTCCAGCCAGGCAAGGAAGGAAGGTTAAGGTCAGATTGGTACATTCTGCATCCAAATCCATCAGATGATGCACTCAATGCTCAAAAGCTGAAAACTTCACAGTTCCAGTACCGCAGGCATTGCTTGGAAGAGGTAGCACCAGGGAAAAGGAGAGGGAGAAGCAAGACAACCTTTGTTACACTGTGGAGAAAACCCCTAAGACACAAATCCAGATAAAAACTAGCTTACTGTTCATTGAACAATGTGGCTGAACCAGCAACAACTAAAGTTTTTAGGCACAGGTGCCTCCTGGAAACAGCTCCACAAAGCACCCATCAGGTCTGGCTTCCTTCTGACCCAGCTGCAGCCCCATGGACTAGCACAAAGCTCACTGGCATGGAAGCACTGAGCCAGGGAGCTCACAGCCAACCTCATGTTCCACTCTGGGACCTCAGAGTTACTCTGTATCAGTCAGCTCAGCTTCAATTCCTAGAAAAATACGGGAACAAATAATGAACTTTGAAGAAATTACAGAAATAACAGCAGACAGCAGTATTTCTCAAGAACTAGTGTCTCTCAAGAAGTCTGATAGCCTCCCATAGCACAAGAGATGCTAGAATGGAGAAGCAGTACTAAAGGTTATATCCTGATATTCATTAGGTTCCAATGCTATCTCAGTTTCCGACAAGCTAGAGAAATAACACCTCGAATACAATATTATATGCTGGGGGTGAAACTGGAGAGAGAAAAAATCCTGAAAACAGCACTTACTGATGGCTTACAGCAGTTGGGAAAAGATATATCAAATACAGTTTTGCAGGGTTTTGTCCTGGGTCCAGTATTATTTGATATTTTTGTATCTCCATTAGTAATGTGGATGGTGAAATAGAATATTCATTAAATCTGCAGACAAAACAAAGAAGGATGATAAGGGCTCAAAATAATCTTGACAAAGCAAAGAAATGGTCTGAAAAACCAGAATGCTATTTATCAGGCAAAAGTACACAGATTTATACAGAAAAGTCTACTCAGCCACACAAACACAGGAAGGAGAACAGCTGTCCAGGCAACAACTACAGAACAGGGTCTGGGGTTTGTAATATTTCAGAAGGTGAGCATGAATCAATACCATGCAGTTGCAAAACTACAAAACATTTGTAAACTATACCAAAAATTGCACGGGAATATATGAATAGGATGAAAATCCAGGAGACAGAAAACAATTTGCTCATCTTACTCAGGATGAGGATGGCCTCAAGCTGGAGAGCTTGGACAGTTTAGGTGCTGTATTTCAAAACAGTGGTAGAAAGAGGCCATAGAAGTTCAACCAAATCCAATGAGTGACCTGAAAAAAAAGACTGCACGAAAGCCAGAAATGCTTTGAGTCCAGTGGAAGGAAGACTGTGAAAGTAAAAGCTCTTAAACAATGAGCTTAAGGTAAAGTAAGAAAGATTCAGGTCAGATGTAAAGAAAAGCTTCCAAGAGTAAGAAAAAGAAAGCATTTCAGAAGACTGCTTACAGAGGTACTTTATTAAAATAAATAAATAAATAAACAGATAACTAAAATGTGTTGATAAAAATGTAAGGGCAGTCAATTTTTATTCTGGGCCAGGGGAAACACCAGATTACCTCAAAGAGGGTCTGTTCCAGTCCTCTGAGCCCATATTTTGACATAGGCATGATTAAAGCCAAAGTGAGATGACCAAAGAGGATGGAAAAGGAATCAGAATTCTATTCAGATAGATTAGATCTCATGGCATTTGAAGATTCAACAAAAATGTAAGAATTGAGGCCTTTTCACTGATAGCAGCTAAACACTGACAAGCTTTGAAAAACCATTCCAAAAATGTTGAAAGATGGGAAGTAAAAGTCAATAAAGTGTTGTTGAAAGATGGGAAATACAAGTTAACATTTAAACATTTGTAAACTGGTACATGCCCACATTTAAAAATGTACATTGCTCAACAGAATAAATGTGATAGCAGCAAGTGAAGAATTAGAACTTATTTTGCTACAAGATACATGTGGAACTGTCAAAATGCAGTGAAAAGTGTAATATATTTCTAAATTATAAATATAGATTATCTGATATATGAAAGGTTCTGTGATTTTAATATATTACACTCTTCTAAGCATCAAAACCTTCACAACCTTGAAGCAAAACAAACCAGAAGGCTAAAGAATGCCCCCAAAACTAAATACTTCCCTCCCAGAGAAATTAGAGAAGTTTTATGTTTTTGATCACAGTAGTATCCAAATCTCTTAAAACCATCTGATTGCTCTTGCTCTTTCTCTGACCTCTAGCTGAAAGAGATTTTATTGTATTTTTTTATATATTTTCTTCAAGTGAGGAGTCAGCTTGCTACTAAGATTGCCCTATGGGATATAAACAAAGAATATCGACTTACATCTAGAGAGATGTTTTTTAAAAAATATTTTTTGTTTGGAATTACCATGTTTCTTCAGAATATTGTCCTAGAAACTCAAAGAGTAGTTCATTTCCTCTCCATTATTTTATTTGGCAATTTCCTGTAGCAAGGAAAAGTTGGCTTCATTTCACATGGGGCCAAAATTAACACAGCTGTTCAAAAACTTTCACCTTGTGGTCACAGCATGAAATTCATCTCAGGTGAATAGGAAAGTTTTAAAACCACCTGATGGATGTTGAGAGACCTTAGAATGTGGAAATCTCAGTAAATTCCATAATGATGCACACATGCACAAATAAAATGCTACAGCTGGTCCTCCTTGTCTATGCTGGAATTTAAATATTTTAGACACAATAATCACACTTGTATCAGGGACTTCTAGGGAATTTAAAGAACTTTTTCTGGAGCTAGATAATCTCACAGACCGCATTTAAACTGTTGTTATCAGTGCAGGCTGGTCCTGAAATCACCAGGCTGGGCTGTTTCCACAGAAAGAACAAACAGGAGATGAGCAATGGATGAGGGGGACAAACACAAGTGTTCATTTGTGCTCAGGTCAAGAGGATGCAGCCAAGTGAGATGAGAATGGTAACAGCAAACTGTGACTTGCTTATTGGACCCCCTGGGTCCAGAAACATCAAATCAAAGTTCTCTAGCTCGTGTGTGACATTCACTGCTTTGCTTGTCCTAAGGAGGAGATGTTTCTTGCTGACTTACCTGTATTATTCAAACTGGCCCACAGGAAGCCAGGCAAATTACCAGCTCTCAGTTTGGGTGTACCCTGTGGAATATATCAGTGTAAAAAAAGCCCAAGTGTTTTTACTGTCAGTATCCCAGGAACGTGTAATACTCCATTTTCTTTGGGTACTGGCAAGTATTCTGAATACTGGAGACTTACAATGTTGCATGGTCAACTGTGAAAATGTCCCTCTGGAGGGAGTGACAGCACTCTAGCTGCTGTGACCTGGCTTAATGCTTGATGAACAGGAGTCAGAATGCTGACATTGCTTTAACTTTGCAAATATCTAAAATGTAGATAGGGTTAAAAAAACACCCAACAAAACACTCCAGTGGAAGTACATGAAGAACAGAATGTGAACTTGACTGCACAACTTACATGGGCTAATTTGTTGCCAGCAGAGATGCAAAATGAGATTTGGTCAGGAATTCAGAGGGCTGGACCCCTCATTCCCTTTACATAAGCAACAAAGAGGCTTTGAAATGTTTGAAACTGTTTTGCTCTTCCACGCAAGCGGAAAGCACCCTATGGATGCCTATTAAGTAAAGTCTTTCCACATCTTGGCAAGTATGTGATTTCAAGAAAAATATTTGCAAATGGATAACCCAATTCAAGAAGAAGTCAAAGACCACCTTTGAAAGAAACTTTGATGTAGCTATAAAAAGATTATATTTAGGAAGGACAGCATAATGTGGTTCTGTTGTCAAAAGTTTATACCTCCCCATATTTCTTTGCTGTTTTTTGTATAAAAAGCAATGCTGGTAAGCAGAGAAGTGAATGCCCATGAGACACAGGATTAAGGCAGAATCCCTGAAAAGAACTGCTCCCGACTGTTGGATAAAGACAAAACAGGTCATTTAGCAATCTCACTGCCAAAGGACAGGGATATTGGAACATCCACAAGTGTGAAAGCAAACGACAAAAATAGTCGCTATGTGAACCTGTGGTGAAATCATCAGGAAGCCTGGAGTCTTTTATTAACGTGGAAATGCTGTTGTATCTTTCCCAAGGTACAGTATCATGTACAGATTTCAAAGTCAGAACTATGCACCTGGCAAAAGGAAAAAGATGATGGTGAGACTAGGAAGTTGTGAAGATATCTGCAATTCTTTTTCTTTTTTAATGCTGTCCAACAACCTTCAAATGAGATTAACAGGTCAGCCAGACTCTGAGGACAACACTATAGACCAATATACAATATTTGATTGTCACTGAGTGTATGTGATCAGAAACAACAATGATGATCAGAACAACACATGCTCCATCTGTCAGAATGGCAGAAGGTATACAATTTCATCTCATTTCAGCTTCTGAATACTTCTGGGAATTGGAAGAATCTTACAGAAGCTCTGAGCTTCAAAAATGGAAATTTAGCACTATCCAACTCTAAGATTCTTCTGCACAGGAATGTAAATATTGACACCCACCTACGTAAGTGGTGGCTTACCACACTTTGACATATCAATAAGAAGCATTTAATTCACCTTCTAATCTGTAGTGTAAGGCTCCAAACCACTTATCCATAAACAATACAGGTAGTCTAAACAAAAAGAAATTCCTAGTCTGAACAGTTATGAAAGTGTCATCTAAATACAAATGAAGCACAGCAGGGTTTTATCTGCCTGTTACAAAGATAACATCCTTGCAGTAGTTTATAACACGAGCTACGTGAAACACTATGAAAACTGAGGAAACCCTAATTTTTAAACTTCACACAACCCTTATTCTTCATTCAGTTATTGTGCAGACATCACTGAAGGAACTGGATCAACTTCGCCACTCTATTGCTTTGGCCAGCTCCAAGGAGCAGATGCAGGCCCTAGCATAATTCAAAGAACTTGAAGCTAAAAGTAAAAGCAGACATTTAATTTCTGGTAGCAATCATCACATTTCAGCACAAGAATGAGAGAAATGAGAAAGAAAGTATATATATTTCATTGTCTATTTGTGTGTTTATACATATATACAAATATGTATCTATTTCCTCTCCTATGCAGTGAGAAATTCAGTGCACTCTCAACATGGATATCTATCTCTGGGAGCAAATATATATTTAATCCTGTCCAGTGGATATATAGATTTGCCTGATACAGCAGAAAATTATAAAATCTGCTTTATGATTTGTCTGAGTCGGGGACTCCAAGAATGATACTGTTAGTCAAGGGCTCAAATAATCAAAAGGAAAACAATTTCAATTCACTGCAAAACTCAAAAAATGTATGATCTAAGATGGCTTAACTGACTTAATGTTTGGGGTTTTTCTTCAACTTCTGATCCTACTGCAATTTGAGTCAATTCCACAAAACGTCTGTTCATCTAACCCTAGAGTCGCAGCATAAACCACAACTTGTGTCATGGAAAAAGTAATTGTTGAGTGTCAAGAATAGCACTTGCTGTATTAGCAAATGGAAATTCTATCTGCCAATGGAACAGCATTAAAACAGGACTCCAGTCTGCTGTCTAGAGACAGAGGTGATCTGCTATAGACTGCCTCACAATGCTTGTTCAGCACATGCACTAGAGAAATTTACACAAAACTTCAGCATCCACGATGGCCAGAGCAGCATCTTTCATTAAACTCACTGTACAAAATATGTTAATAAAAACAGAAGTCCCTCAAGAGAAAAAACAGGCTTAGTCAAGACACTGGAAGCAAGGGCCAGAGGGGGAAAGAATGGTGGGACTCTACCCAAGCCCTGCCAAGATGCCAGAATAAAGGGCTGTTTCCTGCTAAAACAATCTATGTTTGCCAGATTTTATTGTTAGAACTCCATTATGGAAATGAATAGGACCCGTTCATGCCTCAAAGATCCTTCATTTCTGTCTACAATGGGGGCTTTCTCTGTGCAGCTACAACAGTGGTCAAAATCCACTACAGACAAGGCATTAAGCAAGGCAGATTGCAAGAAGTCTCTCTATAACTGAAAGTCTGATAAATCTGAGTGGAAACCTGAGCTCTCTCAAATCCAGTGAAAACCCAAGAAATGTATATTCTCCCTGTATAGTAACTTGCCTTCAGCTCTGAAGATGACACAAAAGCTAATGATTTCATTCTTGCATGAAGAACTATTCCACTGCTTTATCTGAAAGATAAGCCAGTTTCCCATGAGGATTAAATGTATTTAGTTATTGTTTACTTATTTATTTAGCTATTTAGTGATTAGAATAAAAACAAGTGACTGATTAGGAAAAACCTCCATTCCAATCTGAACAGAAGACACTAGAGGTTTAATCCAAAGGCTGGAATATGTTGCTAAATCCAGCTGATTTCATATGGATCTGGGTAACTAAGTAACTTTTTAGTATCTGTGCCCAGTAACAATGGCAAACAATATTAAAATTCAGGAAAATAGGAAAAATTAAAAAAAAAAAGACACCAATTTCTACATATGAATCCACATAGAGGCTACCTTAATTGGAAAGAATTTCCCAAATCACTTAGATCTTTCATAAAGGTCGTGTATATTACAATATATTGAACCAGCCCATACTGGATACCAGAAAACATCAGGGAACAGGTATTTTCATTTCCAGCCTTTTTTCCTCAATCAAAAGCACTTAGCTGCTACTTCCAACCTTCATGCTCTGTAGAAGAAAGAGATGCAACACAGGGGACTCTCACAATCATAAATCCAGGGCAAGCACTTAAAAATCTGCCTGTTCATCCATCAATTTCAGCACACAACTGTCTGGACAGGCATTCTGAAGTTGACCTGCTGCAGTAACCTGTGTATGTGTGCAGCTTGTTACATGCACCTGGGGACTCATTTCATTAGTGGTTAACAAAGTGACCCCTATGTGACAGCAACAAATTCAAGATGGGAACATGGATGCTTTTAAACTGTTTGCATTTCATTCATAACACATCTGAATAATACTAAAAATTGAGCTCTCTCTCCCACTGTAGTTTTAACTACAATCTTTGAAATCCTTGAGGATTAGAGTCTGGTAATTTCAGTAACTTCCTTTCTCTGGAGTCCATATGGTAACTATACCTAAAAATTTTGAAGATTTAATTTGCAGTCTGGGAAAAAGCATTTTAATGGTCTTCTCCAAAACAACCCTTCAATTTTTATCTGCCTTTTTCAGAGCCATCTTTGTTAAAAAACATGAAACATGACCAGTCATTAACATAACTAGCACAGTAACAATGGAGTGATCAGGTGGCCTGAATACAGAAGGAACAATACTTCCTCAAAAAAAGTAAATCAAATTTCATCAGACCCAAACAATCTGAAGATCTCCTCTTAAAGTACTGACAATACTGGCCACAGTCACCAAGGTTCAGCACAGTCACAGAGGCCCAGCAAAGTACCACAAGACCAAAAAAGGAAAAATGGCATTCCCATCTTCAAAAATCCAGGAAAAGAGGAGCAGTCTGAGAGGTAGTCTGCTTAGCATCAATACTCAGTGAGCAAAACCCATCTTTTGCAATTCCCTAGAAGATAACTAGAGGAAAACAACAGCAAATGTGGATTTGTTAAGAGCAAAGCATGCCAGATTAGTCTAACTAGCCTTGAGACTCATTAGGCTGCCCCAGCAGGGGAAGATGCAGTAAATGCCTCTTGATTTTAGCAGCACCTTTGGTCATGAACTGTAAAACAAATCAGAGAAACTACATTCAGGGATCTATATTGTGGGATTTTTTTAAAGACACTGACAAAGGTAAAGAAACAGATACATTCCTAATTGAATTGCTAAGATTACCAGTATACTGACTAAGATTGCTTGGATTTGAAGATTCTGTACTTGCAGTGGTCCTGACTAAACATTCACCAGAGATATTTTCTGTGCAACACTCACCAAAAGGTAGAAGAAACATCCTTGGAATGGTGTGACTCAGACCAATTTTCTCTTTGTATGACCTGAAGAGTGTGTGCTGGAGTCAGTGTCTTGAGTTTCATTACAGCAAATCCAACTTTGAGTGCCAGAAAAGAAAAAAAAAAAAAAGACTAAACTCTAGCACCAAAGAGGAAAGGATTTTGTGTTAAAAAATATCAACCCTTGTGGCTGGAAGATGCCGTTCTGTACCACATAAAGCTAAAAGAGAATCCACTTTCTGACACATCACTCCTGTGAAAGTCGACAAGAGATGAAGGTTGCAGGACATCAAAATGCACAGGTTAGCAACAACAATACAGCCAGTAACAGATCATGTGTGAAGGCCAGGGAAGGCTTTCCTACCAGAGGAAAGACTAGGGTAGGAGAAAAGGCAGCAAAACAAGAAGTTCTTGTTTTCTTTAAAAGATATTCTCAGGAAGAAAAGCAATACAGGTATTGGAGTATTCTTACAGTAACTGTAATAACTACTTTGTTACTAGATAAGTACTTTAATACTAGAAAAGAAAAATGATGCCAAAGACCTCTTCTTGAAAGCAAATAACATCTAAATGTATACTTCCAGCTGAGTGTCTGGAAAGCCACTTAGTGATGCATGAGACCCTACTATCAAAAGCAAGACCTTGCCATTCCTCTACTTCATCTCTGCAGCCAGGACTAAACCTAATCCACGTTTTATCAGGACGTACACCAACAACTGACTGACTCACCTTAGATTAAATTTTCCTACTGACAGGTTATGCCATAGTTGGATTTCTCATAATTTTATCAGTAATTCCCTGGAGTACCTGTAGTTGCCATTTTTAAGAGTGTCTCATCAAAGAAACAGACTTGATGAAATGACTTTCTATAACCCTATCTTAGAGACCACTGACAAATTTGGGAAATAAGCTTTTAAAAGTCAAGATACCCCAAACATAATTAATGTCTCCAACAAAACATTACTTTCTGCTTAACCACATATATTATGCCTACAAATTTTAGCTGTGTGCTAGAAATATGTACAACAAAAAGTACAGAGCAACTTTTCCACAGCATGGTAAATCCAGCATCGTGACAAACTGTGCACTACAGCGAAACAAAGCTGGAACCACATAAATTACATCTTCTAGTGACTACGACCACATTATCAAACGCTTAAACATCAAAACTATGAGGGTGCCAGTAGACACACTGCTCAAGCTTGAAGGCAAACACTTTTCCAGCTTGGAATTTGAATATTCTTCATCAGCAGGCATCAAATACATGATCTGTTCCAAGCTGTGTAGCTGAACCACTCCCGAGTCCAGCCTGACAACATGAACAGCATAAATAAGGGAGCTGGTTTTTTCCCTCAATTCTTTTGATGATGCACTGTAAGTACCACTTCAATTCCAGTGCAATTCTTTCCAGATAGACGTAAGAGGGCACTTAAAGTGAGAGAGAAAAGCGATAAAATCCCACAACCTACAGGACTCACAAATTTAAAACCAGAGCAACAATTCAAATTACTACTGTTAGGTGAGGGTGGGTGATCTGAAGCTATACAAAGTTGGCCAGAGCACAGTGCTATTAACACCAGGGTTGTGGGTTCAATCCCCATATAGGGTTTTACTTAAGAGTTGGACTGGATGATCCTTGTGGGTCCCTTGCAACTCAGAATATTCTGTGAATCTGTGAACCAACACTAACTTTGTGCTTATTTTCTTTTAAATGAAAACATTTGAAGAATAACAGAAAGGAAGCACATTCTCAGACCTATCACACCTAAAGACATCATGGCAACAGCAGCCAGGTGATAAAGCACCTGGTACGTAATCTTGACCTGACAGGTGACTCAGATGTGGCAATGAAATGCACATCAGAGTAAATATTAAAATACAACATGAGCCATGTTCACTCAGAGTAGATTTCTTTATTATGCAAGATAAATCAGATTTCTTTGCTAGAGGAATGAAAGCAGGGGAGGGCATCTGCTGTAATACTGAACAGAGCCAAAGAGTCACCATGTGCATGAGGAAAGATAAGCATATTCAAATCCTTTCAATATTTTTCAAGGAACTTTTGAGTTCTAAAAATAATGAGTGGTTTGAGGTATCTTTGCAAGACCTGCTTTGGCAACATATTACGGGGACAGTGCAACTGTTCAGATTTTAAGTGTTAGAAACCTAGGAAGATTTAAGAACATGTAAGTGAAATTAAAGCACCTCAAGACATGGAAACACCCAACAAGTTTATTGAGTATGCCATACTGAGATTCGTTAGCTCTTCTATATTGTTACAGTTCAATGCAGTCTTATACATAAACAAATTCTGAAACAATATAAGCAGAATCCTTACTTCTGCCTCACACTAACGAAGTAGTACGAAGAACGCAGTTACTAAGTAAAATATCAGTTATCAAAGTTTCATGTGGAATAACAGGTTCTTCCTCTTTTGCTTTCACTCTACCTCCTCAATAGAAAGGGCAGAATCAAGGTTATCTGCATGGTATTAGCTGTTTTAGAACGTAATGAAACATACCTTGATTTCCCAAACTTCATTTAAAAATCCTAGTTCTGAAATAGTCCTGCAATGCGTAGTTTACCCAGATTCACCACTATATACACCAACTTTTTGTGCACTAGTGTGTGCTATAGCTTGACGTGCTCAGAATATCAGCTCCACGGCCGAGGGTAACAGAATTCACTTGCTGCAAATTCATAGACAATACAGACTACATCGAGAAACTGAAAGGCATCTTTGATCTTCTTCTTACCCTATTTATTTCTTCTCACAAGGAACATGAGACATATCTACCCTGGTACTCATTCTGAATAATGTGTTCCTTTATTGAAACATACCATACTATTCAGGATTTGGATGATGTGCGAAGAGCAAGATTTTAATGAAAAAGCCAATTGTCCAACTAGGGGAAACATTCTCTAAAATGATGCAACATTAGTATTATTGTCATCAAATTCTTCCACTCATTTTAAAAACAAGGCTACAAGCTACATAAAGATTTCTAAGGAAGCCGTTCATAGGCATAAAACTTTATGAAGGAGGCTGCCTACAAACACAAGGTCACTGAATATATACCTACCTGACTTGCCTGATTGCTTAGGGTTATCTTCCAAAATACAATCAATGCAATCAGTTGTTCCTTTATTTCAATTTTCTAGTAGAATGGGGGGTAGTGAGAGGGGGGGAAGGGTCCTGATGGTTACAATAAAAATCCCAAACGTGTTAAAGAAATTTAGACACTACTACACCCCACTGAGGTCGTGTAAGTACCAAGGGGAGGGGCTGACATACATCCATTCAGACACCTATGCGGTTTGGTTTTTTCTTTCCTGCTGGAGAAGACAGGAGTTTGTAGCCAGTAGGTGCATTTAAAGTCGAAAGGGAAGAAGTAAAGACCAACGCTGAAATCTCGCACAACGCCCAGCGGTACCTCAGCGCTTGAACGACACCCAAGTCGCCGGCACTTGCCGGCTCAGGCCTCCCTCTCTCCCGCTCCCCGAGCGCCCCGCGGAGTCGAAGCCCCCGCGGCTGAGCGGAGCCAGCGAGAAGCAGCCGGCAAGCGGGAGCCACGCTCCCTGAGGCGGGAGGGAGCGGCGGGGAGCGCGGCTCCCCGAGGGGCGGCAGGAGCCGGCCCGGCCCCGCCCCGCGCCCCCCGCATGCGCGGAGCCGGCCCGCGGCACGGGGCGGGTGGCGGCTGGGCCGGCCGCGGCCCGAGAGCGGGGCTTGTCCCAAACCGGGCACACCGGGAAGCGACGGGGGAGATGCCCCAGGCCGGTTACCTGGCCGAGGGTCCCGCGGTGCAGGGCCCGGATCAGACCACTCGGTGTCGCCATGGCAAAGGCGGGAAGGAAGAAGCGGGGGGGAGGGAACCAGGGCAGGAGCCGGGCAGGGTCCGCGCATGTCCCGCAGCCCGGAGGGCGCAGGCGCGATGCCGGCGCTGGGAGGGTGCGGTTACCGGGAAGGGGCGGTGCTGCCGTCGGCACAGGCCTTTGTGGGGGTGGAGGGAATCGCTTTGTTTTGTTTGTGGCTCCTTCTTCGCCTGTGGGGTTCTCAGCAGCGCGTCCCCTCGGAGGCTTCCTCAATCCCCGCATCCTTCCGGCCGCCTGGCCGTGCCCACGGCAGCTTTTCCACGGAGAGATCTGCAGCCTGGCTGCTGCTGGAAGATGAGCGTCTCTGCCCGTCCTGTCAGACTAACTGAGCCCCCACTGAGCGCCCCCTGAAGCTGCTCTCTGCCCTCAATCGGTTCCTGCTCTGCCCGAAAGCCGAGGCAGAAGCAGCTCTCGTTGTCCAGCACCTCAGACACAGCGTGTCCTCAAATCCGGTCTTTGTGCCCATGTCTCTTCCATTACACCAGGTAACAGAACCAAAGCAAGAAACACCGAAGTTACTAATGAGGTCTTACATGCTCCTGAAGAAGTTGTACATGAATCCTTCCTGTCAGCTCCTCTGCTAAAGGTGCCTAGTTTCTTCCCAGTTTATTTCTACCCAGTTCAATCCCCAGGCTGGGAAGCCACAAAGTGCTTGTTACCGGTGTTCAGGTGGTGCGAACCACAGCTCATCTGCAAACATCTGGGACAGTGACTGTGGGAATCTGCTGCTGCAGGCTCTGGGAAAACAAACCAGTCATCAGGAAAAAAGGTGCACTTGTAGGTCTGTTACCAGTGGCACTGCACATTGTACCGGTGATTATTTCCAGGATATTATTATGGAATGTTCCTAATTCTAAAATTTAAACCCACTGTAAATTTACATAACTGTTTATTTATTTTCATTTTGATGCATTGGTTAGTTACAATTTTTATATTTTAAAACCATGTATGAAGAGTGCTTAGTACATAAAAGCGTAATCTTCATTTACTTTCCCTGCACTGCTGTAATACAAATTGTAAGGCATGGACTTTGATTTTTTAAGAACTTTAACTTGAACCCAGAAACTCTGCGTATAATTTTTTTCATCATTTGCATCAGCGCTATAAATATTTTTCATAATTTGAGCTGAAAACTTCTACGTGTGCTGTTCCTCTTTATTCAGTGTTTCAACAAAAATGTGTCAGCCATTTTTGAGAACATAACTAGGCAAAAATGACATGAAGCTTGATGTAGGAAACATCAGGGAAGAAGCTGAAAAATTGAATATTTTTTGACATTTTCCTGTTCTAAGACCAAAAAAATAATTGGACAAGAGCTGCTCCTCTAATGTGAGGCTGAAGACGTGATCTGAGCGGAGCATCAGGCAATACCTCCTCCAGGTGGGCGGGATGGGCAGCTGCCCTACCCACTGTCTCCCAGCTAGAACTGTTCTCTTTTGGAGGCTAAATGGACCAGGTAGAGCTGTCTTAAACTAATGCTGTGAAGAGGGGGATGCTGGAGATAAATGGAATATAAGGTTATCTTTAAAAAGTTGTGAAGAAAATTGAAATTAATGTGACAAGAAAATGTTAAGGCAATTTTTCAGTTGCAAATAACTTAAACCAAAATTTTTTCCAGTATGTTTACCAGGAAGAAAGCTTTCAGCATCTAATAAATATAAATATTATAATGTGGTTATAAATCAGTAAGTCAAACATTGGTTTGAGGCAAAATGATGAAGAAAAAAGCTATGTAGAATACAGCAATAAAAAACTAAATAATGAAGATGTTAATACTCCTTAAAAAGCATTAGTGCTCATTTTCAAGGTTATTAGAATGGAACAGTAAAAGTTGATACTTTTTAGACTTTTGTAATACCTTTGACTTTGTATCACAGAGTATTCTAATAAACATACATGAAATGACTAAGAGCTGATTAGATGACAGGTCTTCAAAAGTACTTGTTACAGTAGAGGTTTATGGTGACTTGTGCTTTTCCCTGCTCAATACTGCTGCTGATAATCTGGAAATAGTGAATAATTTTTGTTGAAATGTGCCATTGACACAAATATTGACAGACTTGTAAATAACACTAAGAACATCATGATCATATGGATAATAGGAATATATTGAAGCAAAGCATGTTTTAAAATCAAATTGAAACTGAAGTAAAAAGTTGAATTAAAGTTGGATTCTTTTTCATCAACCAGAATCGAGCCTGTGCTATTTTAAGTCTTTATTTAACCCAAATTTAAGCTGAATAAAAAATAAAAATCAATGTGATATGTACAAGAGTTCTTTAACACAAGAAGAGCCCGCTGCTATGACACAAATCTAGCAGGGGCAGAAGAATAAGCATGGGATATTCTTGGTGCAGGCAGAGAGGGAGAGTGGTGTGAGTGTGTAAGGCAGGTGAGATGAGGAAGAGGTTGCCTTGAGAATCCCAGAGAAGATGAGATGGCTTGCATCCTGAGAAACAGCCAAGTTAGGAGAGGAGAAGGATTCACTGCTAATATTTGTTGTCCTCTGAAATCTCCTGCTGCTGCCAAAGCTCCTCTGACCTTTCTCATGTATTATTCCTAGGCACTTTCCCCTTACCCTTATTACTCAGTGGACATTATGAATCCATTAAAGACTGTTGAGATGTGAGGAATTTTCTACAGAGCCCAAACTAGGAAAATTTGGTGAACCAGAACTCAGTCAAAATACCACTAGTGCAATTTTCTGTTTTTAATGCCACCAAACTGACTGTTGATTTAGAAACAAGAGTTTTAGACCAAGTCTTTCAAATCAGCCTGTGTCCCATGGGACATGGTGTTCTGCAAAAGACCTAGAGTTTGTGTTGGACAAGGAATCTGTTTGCTAATGCTGTCTAGTAGCTCAAATGGTCAATTTTTTAGTACTGGGGTACCAGTCAGAAAATACTAAGTCTGCTTTGGGTTTCTATGCTTGAAGAGGGATACTGCAAAATCAGGGAAAAAACTACAGATAATAGCTGTAAAATTATTTAAGAAAAGACTAGGTGCATGCTCAGTTAATTAGTGAAGATGAAGGAAGTTCTAGAAGCAGAACAGAAGCAGTGATTCTTTTTTTCCAGTTAGGAAGACCTCTCTAGCTGGGCTACAGGCCACAAAACTTTTATTTTCATGAAGCCTTCAGGAGACAGTGCTTTACATAGGAGCATATAACATTCTACGATGTGAACAGAGTTCTGGGAGTCAGTTAGTGATGTGTAGAGAGTTTTTATGCACAGCCTCTTACCTAACACAGAAATTAGAAGTTGTTTGGGTTTTGGCAGCAGAGTGTAAAATGGAAGAATTGTTCAAAAAACCAAATAAATTTTGAAAACCTGGTTTTATTCCTTGCCACTGTGAAAAATCATGTGAACTAAAGTATTTTTTGTTCCTCACCTGAAAAATTACTAGAAATACTGTGCACTCCTAGTTAAAAGCTATCTTTTTTGTTACTGTGCTTCCAATATACTATATGCTAAAAACATGAAACAGCCAAAAATATTAGAACCTATGTCTGTTAATTTAACAGATGGATTAAAGATTTATGTGAGATTTATGTTTTATGCTTAATCTATTTGTGCTTTATCTCCCATCTTTAAGATAGAGTAACAGCTATTCAAGTCAGCATTGTCAAAATAATTTCACTAATATTCTTGAACCATTCACATCCTCTGATAAAAATAACAAAGAAAAATGTAAAAGGAAATTAGTAAGTTTCTACTCAATGAAGGGATTATGACAGGAAATCCTATGGTAAGAAAGATTTGGACACCATTTTGGGTAAAAAAAGTATTTTAAAAAATCAACAACACTCAATGAACCTTCTTTGCAGAAAAAATAGTATACTATGATATAGCTAGAGACAGTATCATCATATATATACAGAAGAAGAAAGAGAAATTAATTAAATCACATCACAGGGTTGATGCTGTAATTTCTCAATTTCTGAGTGTCTGATTACGTATTTTAGTGTGGCTTGTGGGAGGGGTAATTATAACTATAATTGTTTTTATTGTTTGCTGCAGCATTGCTCAGATACTGTCTAAAATGAGATGCCTTTGTGCTGTTCATTGCTCGAGCACGTGCCAGATGACAGTCCCTGCTCCAAATAGCTCACAGTTAAAAAAAAGTGAACACAGAGCAAAAAGTGCATGACACACAGAGTGGTAAATGAATTTGCAGAAGTCAACATGCAAATATTGTTGTTTTTCAAGTGAAAGTTGTCATTAGCAAGGTGCTACTTGAATGAAAGAGCAAGGAAATGGGATTTAGGCAAACTGGAGAAGGCAGAGAAGGGACACCGGGGATGTTGTGGTGTAAAGAACAGAGTAAGAGACGAAGTTTGAACAAGCAACCAAACAGCACAGGAAAGAGCCCAGTCAAACCATTCACACTGACATACATAAAGAACTTCCCTTGAGATGTGTAGGTTGGCATAGTTTAAAAAGCACATCTTCAAAATTCTTGAGAGCCTAGAGGTCAGCAGCAAGACTGGCTGAAGAGGGTGAATCAATTACTCTTACCTGTTTCATTTTGTATTTGAAACATGCTATGGAAGAATCTTCTGGCCATTTTTATACATCTGTCTGTTCAGTGAAGCTTTAGCAGGGTAGTCACTGGGAAGTGTTGAAGGTATGGCAGAGAGCGTGGAGTTGTACTGTCTCTTGTATGCTGAAACTCTTGGTAGTATCAAAGCATTGCAGGGAGCCATATCCTCTGAATTTAATGGAAAACCACTGTATTGGTAGCCACTGAGAAATAAAAACACCTAGAATCTTCTGAAATCTGTAACCCTTTTCTCCCTATAATATTTTGGGGAAAAGAAATTTTTCCTACGTGTTCTTTTGTATTATCATCAGTTATGGTGACGGTGTTCTTTACATTCATTTTGAATCTGTGTTTCCTGTCATGAGCAGATTAAAAACAGAAGAGAGTGGAGTGAAAGTTTTCTATTGCAAACATCTGTGTCTGAAAAAGGATTGTATTTCCATGTCCTGGAACATCAAGGGGAAAAGCTTGCCCTCCCCAGACACACACCTTTGGTTTGCAGCAATAAGGAGTTTATAGACAAGGTTGCTTTACTATGGTAAATAGAAAACCCAATTCTGCTATTATTTCCGGTGAGTAATACAGCCTGGATGTCTGAGGAGACCTTCGAGCATTGTTCCCAGCAGAGAGCTCTCTTATTCTATATCTTTAAAATGCTTAACAAATTTGTGGGTGTAACATAAGCAATGCTTTTAATAACTCCTGTCTTTTGTATCTGAAACTGCATTTTATATGCAAATATTGCTGTCCAGATAAGTGTTCGTAGGGACTGTCATTAGAAGTGGTGAACGGAAATACTTACCCTGTATAAGTCAAATGAAATCCACAGAAAAAACAAAAAACCTACAGTGTCAACAGACTTCACAAAGAAAAAAAATGATGCTGATGTATCCTCCTTATCTGTCTTCTTTTAAATAACACAAGAGTGGAAAAGGAGAGAAAAGATGTAAGAAGCACTTAAGGGGCCAGATAAACAGTACTTTCTCATACTTTTTGGTATCCTTGCAGGAATTTAGCCCTGGAAACGAGGAAATTTATTGGTTTAGGAGCTGCCCTGAGACCTTCCTATCTCCTACATAACTGCCCTCCTTTTAAAATTACAATATACTAATATGCATCAGTGCAAATATCACCCAAAATATGTTGCACTAGATTCATGTACTCCCTCACCCCATTGAACCCAGAGATCTGTTGTTTGCAAAAGTGTAACAAATTTGGGAAACAGTTTGATAGAATCATCATCTGGGCTGGTTCTTTATTTGTAATTGTCACAGGCACTGAGGAGGCTTTTGCTGGTGTGCAGCAGTGATTCTTCCTTTCCAAAGTGGAAGCACATCTCCAAGTACCAGTTTTACTTCAGGCGACATTATTAGTGAGGATGGTCTTCTGTCTCGTAATAATTTTTCTCATTTGCCAAATCTCCTTCATGTATACACAACTGATGGTGATATTTCCAAACTTGTGAACATATGAAAAACTCAAGAATACTAGAATGAAGAGAAAAAAAATGAAGAAAACATAAAGCTTTCAAGTTTCAAAACAAGCTTGGCAAAGTTAAGCAATTGCTTGTTAGAAAAATCTCGTAAGCAAACAGATTGGGAAAATGCAGGAATAGGTAGGAATTCACAGTCTGAACCTGTATTTTATAATTCTGGTTGTTTAGTTTAATAAGGGAACTCACAGGTGGCTCTTTACAGTGGCAATTAATATGACATTTCTCTCACTTTCTCTAGAGGATATATTACAGTGTGAACATTGGTCTGTGACTTGCATGTCTGTCCAAGATACTCATAAGACAATCTAGAAAGAATAAAGATGTGAATCCCTCATCCTGCTTGTTGGAATAAGAATCCTTAAGATGTGAGAGTAGGGTACAGAGAGATCTGCTCGCCTAATTTGCATTTAAATTGGAGGTCATTAGGCACCAGACACTTATATAAAGACATTGGTGTAAACCCTATTATTTATTTTTATAAACTGTTCCAGTTTCTATGAAGTATACCCTATTTCTATAATATAAATTAGTCTAATTTTACTTTCCAGTTTTAGATTGTGTAACTGCATTGCCTTTTAAGCTAAGACATGTTTTACTTTAAGAAATCTTCTCCCCTTATAATCAAAGAATGTTTTTATTTTTGTTTCTTAAAGAAACAGCATAGACTTTTCTTTATTTCCCCCAAACTGTTGTAAAATAGGCTTTACACATTTTCGATTACAGTTGTGACTCCTTAATCTTTTCAGCTTTTCAGGCTCTTCTGGTCAGGGTTAAGCACCAAAATGTGCTGCAATACTATTGCTATTCTCATTATCATTCATCTGCTTCTACTCAGCCATTTGCTAAAAAAAAAAAAATTAGCAGCTTTACTGAGAAAGTTTGCAGATGATGCACAGATTGATAGAACAATAAATAGCATTTATGTATTTGAGAATAGGGTTAGCTTCTGCACCGAACTGAGCTCAGACTTTTTTATCTAATCGCTATCAATTTCAGTGTCAGTTTTTTCCACAGTCCCACAATTTTTAAGGGTGACAGGTTTTTAGTTTCCAGGTGTGTGACCTTCCCCATTTATGTGTGTTTGGACTCGTTGCTTGAATGAGTTCCCCTTCCTACCAAACAACCCAGCTGTGTATAACTAGCTCAATGCAGTTTATCATTCCACCAAACTGTGTATCATCTGCAAACTTTATTAGCAGCACTTGTCCTGTTTTCTTCCTTGTGGTTCATAAAAATGCTAATTGCTAAAATGAGATCAGGGGCTTAACACCTGTTGAACTGGTAATGATTTAACATCCAGCTAATGTACAGTTCAGTATACACTTTACTGATTATTTTTATGTTAATCTAAAAAATAAGAGTACCATGAAGTACCAAAATAAACTGTTCAAAAAATGTAGTTATGTCACAGCCAAGTGTATTTCTAGAAAGAATGAAGTACATAAAATGCAGAGTTGTTATAATTATCTCTAAAAAGATCACTCGCATGTGATTAGTTAATAACATTCCTAGACAAAGTTTTTCAAAGTTGTTTTGTTTTTTATTTTACCTTTTATATGCACTTTCATGGTTACACTCTGACTATTGTGTTCCCATCTGGGGAACGCAAACCACCTATGGTTTATGGGACACTTGAACTGAGTTTGCAGCTGCTTTGTTTCATCAGAGCAATGAAGAGCTGCTGAAACAGATTCTAGCACTCTTTGCTTTCTGCACTCCAAATTCCTCCTGATTTGTCACCCTCCACCATAATTATTCTTCATACCCCCTTGTTTGCATTCCCTTATCTTGGCTTTATCCTGTGAATATGAGGAAGTCCCCAGGCTCACACAATTCTTCTCCCCTTGTATGCCAAACTGGTACTTAATTCTGGTGGAGTGACCAGCTGCCAAGAGCACCAGGTTTGTTGGGGATGACAGCAAAACCTCCCTGCTCTGCCACCTTCTCATCTTGTGCCCCGGACTCAGAGGGTGCACATGTCGCTTTCCTCTTCATCACTCTTCCAGGGAGAGGACTCCTGGTTTGGTGCAGGAGTCAAGCATGCTGCCTCCCACCTTCCTCTCAGCTCGCCTGTAAAGAGGGTCTGGCACAATAGGTGCTTTCCTCCCAGAGGCTTTATATGAATGGCCATACTTGCTGTTGGTTTTTGTAACTAAAAGTTGTGTTGTTTTTGTTGTTGTTGTTGTTGTTGTTGTTGCTGTTGTTTTTCCCCCCATGCAGAGTTGTTCCCTTTTGGACTGGCCACCATCATCCATTGTTCTCTATGAAACAGAAACTGCCATTGCCCTCAGGGGAGATAGTGGCTGCCTATACTGTGAGGCATCATAAAACACAGACCCCGTTGGGAACAATGGGGAAAAGCCTTCTACGCGTGGCCACCAGCTGAGGCCCACGCTGAGCACTGGGGAGCAGCCATGCTGGGGGGAGGCAGTGGTTCACCAAGGAGCCTCTTGGACCTGCCTGAGGGAAAACGAGATTGCATACAACAGGAAAAAATACCCAAACCAAACCAGCTTAATTAAAAGAAGCAAGTGAAATAAAGTCTTTGTGCAAGGTTACAAAGAGTTCTACTTCTGTGTGAGTTAGCAGAGATCTTAGCCAGTTTCGTAGGGGAGGTTGAAGTTCTTTTTGGCACTCTCTCTTTTGGTTGCCTTGACTCCCCCTCAAAAACTAAGTGAACAAAATTCTTATTTGACAGTTTTAATAGGAAACAATTTTTGTCACAGAATGATAAGCTTTTTGTCTATGAAAATATGGTATTTTTTCCACCCTCCTTCACTTTTTACTCAGCAGCTTTCTTCCTCATAAACTCTGGGCTGTGCGGAGTATGCGTTGTTTTTTAACAAGATCGGAGATAAAGAAAGGTCTAATAATGGGTGGTTCATTTTTAATCTCTATGTAAATCAATATATTCAAATATGTCTTTCAAGTTGCTGCAAAATTTGTAATCAAACCGTATGCATTGTACTTCTAAGGAGAGTACACTGTATTTTTTCATGAAGAGTAGAGAATCATCAACAAAGCATGCCTGAGTCTGAAAATTCTACCTAACTCTAGAGTATTTTGTTGCCTCTGAAACGTGCATTTAGTGAGAGAAAATATTTTAAAAGATAACAAAATCTGAGGGCAAACAGCATCAACAATTTTGCAGAAGGAATGCTGTGATTATTTTTGAAAACAAGCATTGTGAGTCAGGGAAATAAGTTGGCAAGACCTCCCTTCACAGGAATTTAAACTGTTAAGGTAATTAAAATTGCAGTTAGCATACTCACCCAAGTCAAACTGCAATCTGTTAAAATCCCTTATACTTAAGCCTCCAGATCTCCATACTTGTACATTTACAGTTCCATAGGATGAACAGTCATTTGCTGGCATTATTCTTCATAGCAGAAAATTTCCTCTTGAGCAGAAGTCTTAATCCTGCCACAGAGTGACACTTTATTATTATGCCTCTGGCCATGTCTGTGTCCTTGTAATTCAACTGATAAAATTGATCTGTAAAGATTTAGTATGTACTCTCTGCTCTTCAGAGTAGGGACAGTAATTCCTTTGAAAGTAGTGATTGATCTAGAATGAAGAAGCCTCATTCTTGCCAGAGACAGTAAATTACTGATATTGTACAGTTACTAATATGACTTTGGGAGCTCGGAGGCAGATTTTCAGGTTTGAATCACCATAAATCCCACTCAGGGTGCTAGGTGTGCTGGTCGCCTTCCACACTGGCTAAGAGAGTGTTTAGGAGTAGCTTAAACAATGAGTCCACTGCCCCAAAATAAGCATTGAATGCAGGGTCAGAGGATCAATTAGAGTGATTGAAACAATGGACAGCAGGAGGAAGCAGGAAGGGAGCAAACCCAAAAATCGTGGTACAAGAAATAAAGTGAATACACAATGGTCTTGAAAAAAAGCCAAGGAAAGGAGTTTTTTGAGCAGAGCCCTGACTGCAAGCAGATCTGGGGTCATGAGCAAAGCAACAGATTCTTGTTCAATCTTACTGTTATTTCAAGAAGTGAGACTTTTTGTGTAGTAAAACAAGATTACTTCAAAGAAATACCTGGCTCTTGTAACCAATTTCTCATTCTAATGGAAACAGCCTGCGATATCATACATACAGGCTAACTGCTCAGGCCATGGTGGAGTTAGAGACTAAAACCAGAGAGGGCACACAATGAGGAAAAACAGGGAAAGAGACAGAGGGAGATTTTAGAAAAAGACATGGCAAAGTGGGAGAAAAAAGAAAACTTGCAGGAAATTAACCTAAGGCACAGAGATATAAAAGAACATAGTCAGGATGTAATCTTCAGAGTGATAGTCAGTCAACCAAGAGATGCTAGTGTCTCGGGGAAAGAGTAAACCCTAAAGTGTACTCATGTTCAAATTTCTGATAAAAAAGAGCCTGTCCCTCCCGCCCCTTTGCCATTTCAGAAAAGCAGCCCTCTGACAGGCAGCCAGGCATCATGATGGAGGGCTAAAACACATGAAACTGCTGCCCATTTGGAACACACTCTGTCTCCTTTCACATCTGCAGAGCATTTAGCTGCTTGCATCTGGTTGTGTTTGCGCAAATATAATTCCATATTCACTAATAATTCCCGAGGCTAAAGGCCCCTCTCCTGTAACCTTGTTAATATTCTCACAAGGCCTGGTGTGAACGCCTCACAGCATTTGGATTAGAATTCAGTCTGGTGGGTTTCCCCCCTCCCCGTCTCTTACTCTTTCTCTTGCTCGTACTTTTCTGGCCTCCAGTTTCCTGGCCACCCACATGACGAGACACTCTCCCTCCCGCTCTCTCCCCATTCTCAGTTTCAAGGAATTTCCTTTTGTCAAAGGCGAAGTGTGATTGACATATTTTCCCCCTCTTAAGTGCAGTCTTCTTAATACTTGATTTAACTATGTCCTTATGGAGCTCATATAATCATTACCTAGGTGAGAAAGAGACCCCCTGCTCCCTCACTACCATCCAATCTTGGCCTTCAAGCACGAGATGACTGGCTACTTAGCGCTTTTTACATGGGTTTTATTCACTTTTTAAAGACTTTTATTAATTTGGTGGTGATGAGGTGTTCCAGATTGACAGCATTGAAAACTGAAGTAATTTGTTTGTCCACAAAGCAGGTACCACCAAAGAAGCAGAACTGCCGGCTCCCCTACCAGTGTTCCTGGGGATCCCCTTTCAAAACATCTCACCAAAGCCAGAAAAATTGCCTTCTCCTCTGGCCTTTGCAGAGAGAAAGCAATTCAATTTTCTAATCAGTCATCACCCCTGATGCTAAGACTGATAAAAAACTGAGCTGGAGCTCACCCTGACCACAGTGTCACAGGAATGAGGGATGTAACCATTTTGCTGGTCCACTTCTCGTCTCTGCTTTCTTTAGCATGAGAAATGGTTTCCTGTTGTTCTCCAGACTTTTTTCCATGTGACATGCATAGCACAGGCTGTCCACCCCAAGTAGAGTCCAAGGTGCGTTAGGGTGAGGACAAAGGGTTGAAGGAGAATGGCTGTGGAATTTGGGAACATAGGTGGGCTGCTGGCAGGAAAAGAGGAAAGCGAGTCCCCAGGCTGATAGCTTGGAGTCCTTAGTGATTCCCTGGTTAATCTGTGTTGGGTACCCTGCTGCATTGCTCTGTTTTCACCCATGTCTTGGATACAGGAAAGTTGAACTCTGCAGTATGATGTCTGTAGGTTGGCTGTGGTTATGAAGAGGTAGCTCAGACTAAGCAAAAAATTTTCAATACAGTGTAGGAAGGGTTACTAATGAGTTTTTGAATTAAGATTTGCAAGATCTTAGCACATCTTTTAATCCATATGAGAGCCAACCAGAGTTTTGTAACAGTAATAGTCCAGAAAACTGATTATTGTAACAAACATATAGGGAAATATTTATAATTATGTATGTCGAAAATTTATGCCACATCATTGTAATATTTTGTTTTCAGTTGTGGATGGACTTTGCTACATTTGAAATAACTACGGTGAAATTTCCCATGTCAGGGATTAATCTCTGTATCTTGCATCCTTCTTTTCCCCTTTCTGTGAAAAATGGAGAAAAAATACTGAATTTTCAGGAGAAGTTTTGGGAAACTATTCTCACACATGCTAAAAAACCTGAAAGAGATACCAGTAACAATTAATAATCCTTACCTAGTATGGATGAAAGAGTTGTCTTTTGATCAGCAGATGGGGTGGAGGGTCCCTCTGATGTCAGGAATGTATTCTTGCCCATTTCCGTGAAAATTTTCCCACATTTAGTCAAGTTATGAGCTTCAGGAAGTCCCACTTCACACAAAGACGTTAGAAATGTTTGTTCTCTGAAGGATTTCTGCCTGTTCTATACCTCAGAGGTGGATGGCAACCTTCTCTCTCAGCAAAGCAGTGGGGTACGTGATGTGCCCACACTGCCTCAAGGCAGGGGAGATGAACAGTGCTACTCCCTCCACTGTGGTTTCAGTGTTTGTCTGACAGACCATGGGAGAGGAGAAGGAACCTTTCTGGCAAGACTGCAAAAGGTAGGGACCTGGGACTGAAGTACTGTGAGTGAAGACATTGGGACAAAAAGTTGCTGAGCTCAGTATCTTGTTGTTCTGAGAAAAGGGTGGGGGGCTTACAGGTTGGACTGCAAACATGATGAGGGAGAAGCATGGACCTCAGATGATTGTCTCCAGAAACAGAACGGGAATTTCCACACAGTGGAAATTCATAAATTAAATACAAGAGGGAAAAAACTCCCCAAAACTAGAACTAGAAATGTAATGATTCAGGCTTCAGAGCAGGTTTTGAATGATATGCAGTGTAAGACATGAGACACCTATTGAACAATGAGTATAAAAGAAGACCTTGAATACACAGAATCTTCAACAGAAATCCAATGGAAAATTGTATGTGGTTCTGTAATCGAACATGGTAAGGTAGCTCACTGATAGAGCTGAAATAAAGTCAGGCTTATTACTGATGATCCTTGACATCTGAGTGTTTGACTTTGCAACATTAGTAGTTTCTCATATATATTATGTAGTATGAATATTATTATTCATAGAGTACATAGACCTGGTATAGCCTGTAGGCCAGGAACTCAGTGCTTTAAAGTGAGTTAGGTTCTTTATCTCATTAATGGCTTAAATTAAGTTAATTAACAACTATTTACCTTAGCTCTGGCTCCAAGCCTTAAGGATTCAAAAGAACGCATCCTTTGCAAAGCCAGATTCTGTGTATTCTGCAATGAGACGGGACCAAATGGTAATGATATTTAAAAAATCCTTTCATTCTTGTCTTCCTTTCTTCACACAAACATGTGCATCTGTGGCCCATATCTGCTGAAAATAGTCATCACCACAATATGGCAATGAATATTTTCTACCATTCTTTCAAGAAAGCTTTTATCTTTTCTTGGCCTCACAATGTCTCCAGGCAATCTATCTCCATTGTCAGGGCCTTGTTTTGTGAAGTATTGTTTCAAGAAGCACAGCCCAGGACTTTTTTTTCCTGGTATGTGCCTGGGAAGGAGTTAATTTGTAGATGGCTTAAGCAGTGTATCAGATCAGAGTCCTCAGCCTTGCTGCTGCCATGTGCCAACTGCTTCCCTTGCCACAATGACCTATAACCTGTTTTGCCCTGGCTTTGTGTGCATTTGGTTTGCAAGCTGGCCAGAAACTCATGTTGGGTACCTGACTACAAGTATTGGTCAAATACTGTGTTTTTGAGTTAGGGAAATGTGCCAGATCCCACTGCTGTGGAATAAATGAATCAATGCTTCCAGAAGGTGATGCGAGAACTGTTGTTTCCAGCCCCAAGGCAGCCCTGCCTTGCTGCAGTGGTTTGCCCCTGGTTCAGGTTTATCAGAAGCTTTTTAAAAGAAAAGCTGCGATTTCTAGGGCATGGTTTACAGTCAGGGAGTCCATGGGCTGCAGAACTTGGGAAGCAGGGGCTCTGACTGCACAGCAGAGCAGGCTGTGCCGCCAGACCAGCCCACACCACTCAGGATTGCCGTTCTGCCTTTTCCTCTGGGACGTTTCTGTTCAACACCTTATGCCACACATTGCTGTGCCCATCACCTGTGAGATGAATTCTCCACCCTTGTGTCCTGTTGGGCCCCTCCTCTGTCTGACATTGGGCGAAGCATGGCTCACCTTCCTACCCGCTCAGCCTCAGGGCTGTGGTGTGATGTTTGGAGGGGTTCTCAGGCTTACAGGATTGCATTGTTAACAACAGTGCTCTAGGTGAAAAAAGAGAAACTTCTGCAAACTGTCAACCAGCCTTGGCTTTCAGAATGACCCAACAGCTCAGGAGACAAGTGACCTGAAACCTACTAGAATGTTTATATACTCTGGTTTTGCTGAAGAATATCCCCTCTGTTCTCTGTCATCAAAAATTGACAGTAATAGTATCTCTTCTTTTTAATTCAAAGTAACATATAATCCTGCATCTTCCTTGCCACATTGGAATATCTTTAAATCTTTTCTTTTCCAACTGTTTGAATTGCTGATGGAGTGTCTTGATGTGTCTGGTGTTTTGCAGGTATATGTACAATAGTATATGTTACAGCTATATGTAAAATAGTCCTTTCCTTAATGTTCTTACAGTGTCAAAGAAAGGGTACAGAAATTCTGGAATTGGAAATTGGGAATGGGATGAGGCTTCTCCATCACAGTCCTGAAGAATAGGCCTGGAGGGACCGATCAGCACCAGAGTCCAGTTTGGAGTATGGGGAACACAATGCAGAAAGCCTTTGAATCACTCCGTTGTCATCAACGTAACTGAGAAGCCCACAGGTGAAGTATGCCTCACCTCCTTTAATCTCCAAATATGAAATATCAGGCTGCTGCTTCTGCTTGAAAATTGAAAAACAAAGACATTTCTGTCCCCTTATTCCCCCTCAAACAAAGAGCAAACATGAGGGATGCTGGGCCTTTTGGTTTTGAATCAATAATTTGACAACTACACTGTGAACATTGACTAATAGCAAGGACAATTAAGACGTGCAATAAGAGAGCAAGAGAATCCCAAATCCAGGATTTGCCCTGGGAAGAGGGAAAACTGGGATATGACACCTGGTATTTCTGTTAAGACATGAGTGATCAGGAGCTCCCTTCTGCATCTCATTTTGAACTGCCTGCAGACATGTAAGGTGCTGCTGTGGGCTGAGGTGTGAGTCAGGGTGCCTCCTTTAGGCTTTCCAGAGTCAGCTCCTGCTCCCGTGGATGTTTTGGACAGTGAATGGCATTGTTCTGTGGGCTGCAGCTTGCACCGAGAGGATTTATACACAATGTCAAATCCCTCCTGTCTTGACCCCTCCTGACTCCTAGACATCTGTAAGGGAACACCCCTGAGAGGGTATCTGTAAAGAACTGTTTATTTTGCAGTGAAGGGTAATCTCATAATAACCAGGGAGTTCCTCCAAGTTCCTGGGAGTACCGAGTGAACCTTGCCCAGTGTTGCTGGCAGAAATGTTGCAAACACAAATACAATGGAGGCTCTGAAGAAGACAGAGGGGCTCAGCACCCACAGCCCATGTTTATTTTCTCCAGAGATGAAGGGAGGACTGCAGGTCAGCAGGAATTGTGCGTTTTGACTGGTATTTATTGACTCAGAAGTCCTTGCTGACAGACAGACAGACAGTCAGGCAGCAAAGGGTTCCATTACAGTGATGCCGTTTCTTTCCCTCTTCTCTCCCAAGGCTCTCACTGCTGGCACTCTTTACACATTGCTGTGGCTTCTCCAGCTGGTGCTGGGGCGAATGGCAGCTGCCTTTCACCTCGCTGGTGCTGGAAGCCTGGCTACCCCCAGGGAACATGACTGCTGGGCTCTCAGTGACATTCGCAGCACATCTGTCAGAGATGTGGCAACAACACAAAGCTGTTCAGCCATCCCTCTGAGTCCTGGGTGAAGCTGGAGGTCTGGGTCAGATGCTGAAGGTGATCCCTGGGTGGCTACAGGGGGTCAGTGTACAGGGTCTGTCTGAAAGGGAAATATATCCCTGAGCTGTGTTCAGCCCCATTTCCATCTTCCATTCCCTGATGCAGTCACTGCTAATTAGGTCTCTGATGCCCATCTCTAATATTGTGCTTTAGGAGAGATTTGAGTCCTTCCTGTAAGTGACAGTAAGGCAGATCTACTGACAGCTATATGCAGGGATGCTACCACATTGAGCAGCCTCTGTTCATGCCAAAGGCCAGGCTTTTATACTTTTGATTCCCAGTACAGGTCCTCTAGAGTGTCCCTTTGGATTTAAGACCATGCTGGAGACTTGTATCTATTGCAAGAAGTTACCTATGCTTTTAGCCATCAAGAGCAACTTTTTTCGATGAGTCCTCACTGGAAGTGTAAAATACTGTATTCTTCATCCTTTGTCAGAAACGAGAGGCAGAACGTGCGTGTTTAAATAGCATGAATTGTTTCTCTTGTCCCCACACTCTCAGGTTTTTTTTTAAGATGAGTAATCTCATTTTGGGTCCATTAAACCAAAGGATGCTGCAGGCTGGGGTACAGGCTATCACAGAATCATGGAATGGTTTGGGTTGGAAGGGAGCTTTAAGATCACACCATTTCAAAGCCCCTGCCATGGGCAAGGACACTTCCCACTAGACCAGGTTGCTCAGAGTCACATCCAACCTGGCCTTGAACACTTCCAGGGATGGGGCATCCGCAGCTTCTTTGGGCAACCCGTTGCAGTGTTTCATCAAACTCAAAGTACAGAATTTTTCTGCACTATCTAATCTAAACCAACTGTCTTGCAGTTTGAAACTATTTCCTCTGTCCTGTCACTCCATGCCTGTGTAAAAAGTCCCTCTTCAGCTCTCTTGCAGCCCCTTGAAGTACTGGAAAGTGTGTAAGATCTCCCTGGATGCTTCTCTTCTCCGGGCTGAACAACATCAACTCCATCAGGAGTGTTTGCAGCAAAGCAGTGCCAGATAGATCTGATCACAGGTTCTTTATTCACTTCACAAACATCATATCAGCAGCATGGACAAATGAATCACACTGACCTCTTGCTTAGTGAAATTTACATTAGGGATGCTACAAAGTGGCCGTGAGGGTGCCCTTTCAGATTCAATCTCTATGAATATGCTGCCTCTGCAAATATGAATGCACATGAATGAGAACCCAAGCATCGGATAATTCAGTCCACTTCTTGATTGCCAATGCAAGATTATGTGCAACAGTACAAGTTTTGTTTCAACAGTTTTAAATCATGAGGTATCTTCCATGTTTGGATTCTGGCTGTTTTTCCTGTAATTTGATTCATGCAGTGAGGCATGGTTGCAGCTCTTTCTGTTCTGTGACAGAATGCTTCTTACATCACCTAACATATATGGAATTCCTTTCAGGCTCTACCTCATTAAAACCCTATGCTTAGATCTCCTGCCTCCCTAATGTACAGGGGCAGATCTAGGCATATTTTCACTTTGAAAAGATTTCCTCTCCTTTTCATTAATGACAGCTGTACAGCTGTCTAAAGACTGTGGAGATTTCCCTCTACACTGCTGTGTTTACTGTGTTTGTAATCTGTTTTGGAGAGCCACATGCTTTTGTTCCTCAGTAAAGCTCTTTTAAGTAGAACCTGTTTTCCCTAATGTGGCCTTCCCTAATGTGGCCCTCCCAGTAAATAGGAATAAAGAGGGTGAGGGGTTCAATATGTGTGTGGTGGATGCCAATGATGGGATGGTACTGCAAGGAAAATGCTTTCCTGGCTGTCTTAGCTGCTGAGGATGTCTCATGTCAAGGGGCTGAAAAAGAACATCTCTGTGTGAGGGTGCCTATGGAGCACCTTCAGGGTGCTTATAGGTGCACACCAACTTACAGTGCTAAGTGTAGGAAGACCAAACCAGCCCCTAAGCATTTTATCATCTAGTCATGGTGAGCTTCATGTCTAGCAGAGCAAAATACATTACAAGTACTCGGCAGAGTTGTCAGCACTCTAATGGCCTTCTGTGCCTGAAGAGGGAGTAGCTTGACCATAGAGTTTCACCTGTGGGCTAACTTACATAACTGGGATGTCCCAAGTGAATTCCTGTTTAAATAAGAGCACATTCATAGAAACAAAGCTTGATTTAAAAGCAAACGAGATGATTACCAGTCTGTTACATGACTATTCCACTGCAACTTTATTTTCCCTATTTTTAATCCACTGCTTTTCTCAACTTTCCCCATGAGGTACGGTGTCTTTATGACAGTGGCTTTCAACTTGTGACCACAGAATTCTGGAAGTCAGGGGACTGCTTCTAAAGGGTGTGTGAAATAAAAGCAAGGTACGTGTGCTGGGCTGTAATCTATGTATGTGAAATACCTACAGTAGATGTCTGTGTGCCCACTGGGATGGTCAGGAAAGCAAGATGAAAGGTTTTTTGCATGGGAAGAAGCAGGGTATTTAAATCCTAAGTTTATTGCAGTTTTGTAATCTTTAGATTCCTTTAGTTCTGCTTTGTTTCAAGAGAGGCATGCTGGCTGGTACTTTGTAGATTGATGACACCTCCCAGGAGTGTCCTGTACATGCAGAAAGAAAGGATATACAGTGCAAGGGGTGTTCACATGTGATTGGAATAGGCTCCATGTTATGGCAGTATACTGTACCTGGCTCAAAATTCTGTGTGAGGAAATCTTGGATGTGACATCCATGCACAGGGAAGAAGCTGACATCAAAGAGTTGAAATAATCTCTTTAATAAATGCAGGCACAGATGCAAACCTGTCCTGGACTTGGAGGTGAAAATTTTTTGATCCTGTGCAAATGACTATAAATCAGTTATGTTTGATCTCTAGTTCAGATCCTGTTTAATCCCTTTCAAGGACACTCCATTGTGTTCTACTACATTTTTTCTACCCTTGCTCAAAGTGCTACCATGGCCTGTTTGGCCACCATGTTAACTTTTGATCCTGGTTTTGCTCAGCACCTCAGAGCCCCTTTTCTTCAGAGCCTGTGGTTGCATCTGTTTGTGGCAGCTGTATTCTAGGAGCAGATACTTTTGCTGTTTATGCTTTCCCTCCAAAGCAAGTGACAGTCAGGCACAATGGATGCAACAAAAGCTTGCATCCCTCGTTACTTGTAGTTGGATCTTAACTTTTCCTTGTGAACCTCAGTAAGCTCCACTTGGCTTAGTTATCCCTGTCACTGCAGAAGGGGAAACAGACTTTGCTGTTTTGCCTTCTACCAGTGAATCCTCAGCAATGAGTGGTACTTAGGATATAGGTAATCTACCCATGTAGTGCAGGTCTACAGTCTCACTGTCATTGATCCATGGCTTAGGCCTAGGAAAAATTAATTTTGGCAGTATGGCTAGAGGCAGATAAAATAATTTTTTTTAAATAGCAGTTCTCTGGGTTCTTTGTCAGATCTCCTTTTGTTTGTGTTTCTTTCCCAAAACATCTTGTGTTTTCCTGCAGGCAAACAAAATGATATGAGGTATTATGTATACCTAATTTATACATAACATCTATACAATGCAAGGCACATAACTGAGTCTCCACAGAAGTATATAATCACAATTTTGTAGGTTTATAAGTTTAGATATCTTAACTGATGATGGATGTCCACAGGTGCTGGATGTTGTATATGCACAAAATGAAACTAAAGTATAATTATATGCTGGAAGCTAATGAAATTTTGTTGAACATTAGTGCATTTTGACATATATGAGGATTGAGCAAAAATGCTTAATTAATTATTATATTGTCTAAAATTAGCAAGGGTGCACTTACCTAATCCTGGGTAGGAATGAAATTTTTGTCACTGGCTCTTGAACATACATGCTTAAGTTGGAAAACCCTAGCTTTTGGGTTCAGGTTTTGCAGCATAGATCCATTGTATTATGAACTGGGAGTTATATAATATGAAGTGGGAAATGGTTCTTTTCTTCAAAGGCTTGACTGCTTCCACTTTTGTCAAGTTTTTGTTCTATGCTTATCCTATGTCCATCTACTTTATTTCCATGTCTCTCAACTGCACCTGAAATGCCTGTTATTAACATGTACTGTTAATATTGCTAACTTAATTTTCAGAAGTGCAGCAAAAAACCAAAAGCAGTTGCCTTTGGCCTCAGCTGGAATCCAGCACCTCTGAAAGTCAGACACTCCTGTTTTTCAGTTGGAAGAACTGATTCTCTACTATAAAATGCTTTGAATTTACAATTTAAAGAACTTCCAATCTGTGTAGGTTTTAAAACACTGTGTACATGCTATGTTCATACAGGAATCTGGCAGCCATTTCTAGGGAGCATTAAGCAACAAGATCTTGTACTGAACAGCAGAAATATTTTTTATTTAGAGATTACATAACTCTAACAAAATGGAAACCAGCCCCTGTGCTTCACTGTAGACCAGAACTTTCTCTTCCCAGATGGAGGGTGACCTTTAATTGTGTCAGTTCCACCCCACATCCTCAGAAAACAAGGGCAGCTGCTTCACACATGAAGGGAAGCAGAGACTGAAGGAACCATGCTGATCTAGGATAGATCAAGACTAAGGTAACCTTACAAGAGCTACAAAAATCTGACTTCATCCATCAGTCAGGTCTCCAAGAGTGTCCAGGTAAAAGTAATTGGTCTTAAATGTGACAAACCGAATTAGCCCCCACCTACCTCTGTCCCTTTAGCATCCAGTGCTCTAGCAGTACTGATGCATCCAGCAAAGCTGCCTGTCACCGCTAATCCATGTGGGATGGATCAAGCAGTGTTTGATGCTAGCAGTACAAAGAGTGACACTGAGCTGGAGTGGGAGGACTGGGCAGAAGGGGAGCTGATGGTGCCCTCGGGCTCAGTCTGCTGGAGAAGGAGTTCCCATGTGGACTTCATGTAACTGGGACTCAGCAAAGAGAAAGAAACTAGAAACACACCAAGTGTTCTTTCCTGAGTTAATCAATCAGTACTCTTATACCCCTTATCAGTAATTGTCCTAAAAAATCCACCGCCAGCTGTGCTCCCCTATCTTTCACTCCTCTTGTTCCAGACACTCTCCTAAACTTTCAGGGTTTTGATTCTCTTTCCCTGTTCCTTTAATGTCTTCATGGTGCAGAGGGGTTGGGTAGGCAGGAGGTGCTGGGACCCCTTCTGTGGAGCAGCTGTGATTGCTTCCTGAGGATGTGTGAGAGTTGGGAAAGATTGCAAGGTATGATTTTTTACTGTATGCTGAAAGGCTTTCTCCATCACCCTGAAGAAGGACCTGAGGAGTGGTGAAAAGGTATAGAGTTGTCAGCCCTGAAATAAAAGTGTTTGCACAGTTGGGAAGTAACTGGACAGTGTCTGTGTCCTCTGATGGGCTGAGACAATTCCATTACTCACAACTTGCCATAAATCAGGGAGTTCTGCTCTCTAAAGTAGGTATTCAGTGTGTGCTCTGCTATTCCTTAAAGTTCAGGGCTCTTGGTCAGAGAAATGACTTCAGTGAGGCGGTGGCATGGAGTCACAGCAGTAAAGACTTTATCATTTCTTTTGACAAAGTTGTCACTGAAGGCAGTCAATTGCTAAAACCCAGTTTTAAAATAAGAATTCACTTTGACTTTGTTTATGTTAACTTTCTGTGAACAGTCAAGCAATTTACTTTTATTGACAAGAGAATCTGTAAAAAGTCAATGTCGAAGATACATATGTGTGCATTTAAGTAAACTGGTTTAAAGTTCTCATGCATAAGCATTCAGTTTTGAAGTGCTTTCACATTCCCTGAGCCAAAGGAATGGAAACAATACAATGTGATTTATCTGACCAATCAAACCTAACCCAGACAGCTGCGGTGCAGGCTCTCCTGCTGGCTGCTATTTTCATGCCGGCAGAAGAAGAGGGTAGATGCCTCACATGATTGTGTTTTTGTTGTGATCTTGGCACTCTGCTCTCCTTGCTGATGACTCAGAAGCTAGAAAAAGTAAAACAAAAGTACAAGAAGGGTCAAATGGGAAAAGCCAAGGAAATCTGGTGCTCACCAAGCAGCTGCCTATCCATGGTCTTCACTGTATTTGACCTTTCCTTTCTATATTTGAATATGGATATGTTGATAGAGGAGCAGTTTGCGTGCTGTGCTGGATATGAAATCTCACTCCCCCATAACTGATCCAAAATCCTTAAAGGAGCTGTGGACAAATTCTATTCACCACGTAGCATATTTGGACAGAATACGCTGATATTTTGTGTCACAGTGTTGTTCTCATGTAACCTGGGGGATGCATGACATCCTCACTGAAGTAACAGCTTCAAGCTATACCTTGTATCCCTCCTGTGTGTATATCCCTATGAACAACTCAGAAATAACATACAAAGCCCTCATTAAAAAGAAAGAAAAAACCACTGACACCAAGAACCGACATCTAGATTGCTCAGGGACATGCCAAAACACCAGCAAAGCTGCTGCCAAACCTGAAGATGTCTAAAGTCTTTGCAGGGCTGTTCCATTGCCAGCAAACCTCCTTGTGATCTTGAAAGTGCTGCTCAGCACTTAAATCTTGGCTGCATTAGGTAGCACAGCACATAACCTGCAAGATCTTGAGAAGAAAACCAGAGAGGTGCGAGCAGGATTCCCCTGCACAGCCCTCAGGTCTCTGTAACACCACAGAAATCCATGCCTGGGATTCAGGCAGGTTATGTGCATGCTTGTGATGTGCTGGTGATCTCACCCAGCAGTATGGATCAGTTCGTAGCTCCCTGTCCATGCTCGTTCTTGGCTTCTCTCTTACTTGCCTTTCCTCCATCTTAATCCATTACAGGGAATCTTTGCAAAGGACTTGGGAGGAAAGGTAATCTGAGGACAGGTCTGTATTTTCAACGGGCACATTTTGACTGGGGTGTGCACTTGGAACAAAATGACACTCAGAATGCAGTGCTCCTCAAATCAAATGCTTAATTAGCTGTAGTAGCATGACCTGCTTGCTATCTAAAGTCAATTGTCAAACAAAAATCTCCCTATAAAAACAAATTCTTTTGAAATCAGAAAAATTGAGTGGTTTTCTCTTTTCAAACCAGAAATAAAGGCAGATGGATACATAATGTGTGAATACTACCATTTTTGGTTTGTTGCTGATCCATGCTTTCAGGTGAAACCCCTGTGGCTCCCAAGGGTGTCAATGACTGTGAAGGGACCATTTTCCAAGGTGTGGGGAGGCTCCCGGTGGGAGCTTCTGGTGGCCTCCACAAGGGCAGGAGCAGCAAACATCTGCTGCACACGTTTTATGTAGCTCTTGTTTGCAGCAGCCATGTGGGCAGCGTGGTGCATCTCACACATTTTCTCAATCTGTATCCCAACCAGGTAGGATTGACAGCTGGAGAAAACCATATATTCTGGGTGCTAAATAGGTTATCCGCCATCCATAAGAAAGAAAAGCAGAGAGCTTTACAGCCGTGCCTCCCAGCTCTGCCCTTGGTTGTGACTTTGCCACTGGCAAGGCTGAGTGCCTGACCCCTGCTAACGTGCGGTGCCTTTAATAAGGAGAGGGAGGGAAGTAATTTTATACTCAGCATGCGAGTGATTCATGTTCTCAAAGGGGATAAAAATGTTATTAGAAAATTCTCCTGCCAAATGTGTGGCAAATGAAACCAATTTATTAATGCTGTGAAGCCAACGTGTGAAATTGGGATAAAAGGTGCGGTCTCACCCCTGTGCTTACTGTGGCAGAATGTGTGCAAGACAAAGGGCTCTTGTCCTCGGAGAGGGGATGCTTCTGTTGTGACTGCAAGCACCAGCAGCAAACAAACACAGCAAGTTTTCTTCAGCACAGATGCACTTCAAAGTGTTGGGTTGAGAGATGCCAAGACTTAAAAAGTAGACCTTGATCATGGGCGATCAAGCTGCTGCTTGAAACCTGTAGAACATTGTCAGGGCACCTTTGAAAATGCTTTTATTCATTTCATAGTTCAGGGCTTCCCATTCATTTAGGGTTATTATTTATTTTATTTTGTGCTAAGCAGCAGTCTCAGTGCTCAGTGTTCTGTGTGTCTCACAAGACACAAAGCAAAATCAGTGCCAGGCCCCAGAATACTCCTGACCTGAAATGAAGTCCACACAAGCAATGCATGGGTTTTAAGAGGCCCAGACATGGCCCATGCTTTCATAGTAATGTGTATTACATGGGACAACGATGAAGGTGACCATATGTTCATGAAGTACCTATAAAGTAGGTGCTGTACTATTGACAAAAGCAAGGTGGAAGAGGTTTATACTGAAGTGACTCCTGAGTGGTCAAGAGTCCTTTGCCCTGCTGCCCTTAAGCTGAAAAGGTTTGTGACTCTTCCTGCATCCCCCTAGTTTTTGCTCTCTCTCTGCCAACACCATGATTAATGTGACTGAACAAGACTGAAACAGTATGGATGGAGCTAGAAGCAGGATGAGCAAGTCGTAGCTCCACTTCTTTTTACTTCGTATGCAAATAGCATCATCTGCCTGTTTTCAGTGCCTGGAAAACATCAGCATCTGGACAGAAAACAGCCAGAGCCAGTCAGGACAAAGGAAATCTGTGGAGGAATTTCTGCCTTGGAAAGCTTGTCTTCTCCAGAACAGTATCTGCCTTTCTATCATATAAGTAGTCATACACAGTTCTTCTGGATTCCTTTCTCTTCTTGAACAGTCCACAAAGCATAGAGTATAATAACTCCATTTTTTAGTTGCAGGTATCTAAAAATCTGGACCTTGTTTAATCAAATTCTTTTTTCACTGGAGCAATCATCATCTCCAAGGTGGTTTGTTGCATTATTTCATACTCAGAAACAAGGCAGAGGATTCTTCTGATCAATTTCTAGAGAGCTTTAACCCAGGCATCAGCTCACTTAGCCCATCCAAGACCAGTCTTTGTGCTCACATTTCATTCAAGAAAGCACTTGCGATATTATCCCCATACTCTGGCAGTGGGGCAGAAGGGTCAAGCTTTGAACAAAGAAGTGAAATGGATTCTGAATGTTCCTAGACAAGAAATGTGAAATCTGCCTGTTGTTCTTTTATGCTGAAGAGGAACACTTAGGAATGCTGGAAGACTGTAAGGCATAAAATTTAGCTGCTCAAGTCAAGCACATGTTGAGTATGAGTGGCTACCTATCTTTCTTTCATTTACTTTATAGATTTGACCTAGAAATAAAGTTGTGCAGATTTAACTATTCTCAAAACTATGAGGTTTATTTTCTTCCTCCCAATTTACCTTCTATTATTTAATCTCATACTGGTAAATTTATTCATATATGGGATTTCTTCAGTCTTCTCTCAGCTACCATTGTATGACTTTTCTTCCTGCCATCAAACAGCAGACCCATTCCACAAGGTCTTAACATTATTTGTATTTTGTCTAAAGAAGGGATAAATCAATTAGTTTCTGGCATAATAGTAACATTTTATTAGCATAAGTCACAAAGCTGAGTGATCCAGAATCCAAATTAATTTTTGGGATTAGTATAAAGTACCCACAGTCATCTGTCAGGTAAGTGTCTCCATCTGTCTCTGTTTATGGCTGGATTCGAAAGGTGAAGTTTTCTGAATCAGTAGCTCAGTCCCTCACCTTCATATCATCAGCTATCAGCACTCAGCTTTCTTGCCACTAGACCAGAGTCCTTCCAAGAGTGAGGTAACCACAGCTGATGGTCAGGATACAGTATTCTTAACTGGAGTCCAAAGTCTCTAACACATAAAAAGCCATAAATAAATAAAACCTACCACTAATTGGCAGAAAAAAATATTCAAGCTCCATATATGCTTCAGAGCTCCCGGATTCATGACAGGGTCCAGTATCATACTCCTAATCCAAGCCCCACAGTGTTTTGACCTTCACAAGCTGCTTATTGTGGTTGCAAGTTCCTACTTCCTGTGTCTCTTAACTTTGTGAGTGAGCTTTACATACTCCACATTTTAAGAACATCCTTGAGACTCAAAGCTTAATTCCAGCATTTGTCCACCCTCTTTATGGAAGTGACCTCAGAAATACCTGGCTGTGGGCTCGCTCAGTTGTTAAAGCCAAGGAAAGTCTTACTCGTAAATTGCACTTTGAAATAAATTCAAGTATGCACTTGCCCAGAGTATGGATGTACTTAGTATTTTCTGTCTGATAAGTTGATTCCATGTATTCTTTGGGCTCTTCAACAACGTTGAGAACCCAATTCTCATTGAATGAGTACATTCAATTCAGGAACTTTCCTAGAAGAGCCTCCAGGGCAGGTAGAACCTATAGACAATGTAGGCAAAGGATACTTGTGCCTAGATTAAGGCAAGAGGAACACCTGAAGCTGCATCTCAGAAGGTGAAGCCTGAGATGAATTGACTGTTCAAATCATACTCCAACAATCTGTTAATCAAATTCCCACCATATTTTTTTTCTTCTCTCTCAGTAACATGAAAGTATTACTACAATCCATTCAACTATCAAGAAAGCCTGGAAATCATCCCTCTTTGAAGAAGTCTTCTCCATGGGATCCCTGGAGACCCATGTGCTGCATTTCAGGAGATCTAAGAGTTTACAGTGCTAACTCTGGAAATGCATTCCCTAGGTAAAGACTGTTATTTGCACAGTTCTACTTTGCAGACCTGCTATCTGAATTGGCTAATCCCTTGCTACAACCTGTCATGGATCAGTGACTACAGAAGAATCTAGTCTGAATATCACTAAGCAAAATAGAAGACAAATAACTCCATTAATTATGGAATGAAGGGAACATGGATAGCAATTTGTGGTACTCATGTGGCATCCACTACAACTTTGATGCCTAATAATGACATCAAGGAACTGAACCTCTTTCTCTATTTGCCTTCAAGAGTAGCTTCCTGAATGGATTGTCTGGAGTCAGTGAAGAGCTAATCTTAACCTGCCATCTCTCCATCAGCAGGGAAGCTGAAGTGGTAAGGGCTTTCCTCTACAGGTAGTGACTGTCATGTTGACTATCTGGAGCCAATATCTGTGAAATATTGTCACTTCTGTCAGATATAGTTGAAACTGGCTGATCTGTTCCAGCAACATTGTGAGAAGAGAGAGAATAGAAAGGAAATTCTAAGTAAATGAACATCCCAGTCTTCCATCTTCCCCTTTGACAGCCCACATGTCCTCATAAGCCTTGCTTCCTCAGGAAGCATTTTAATTTACACTCTGAGCAGCAAAAGCACCCAACAGACTTTTCTGCCACAGTTTGATAATCTTGTGTGCTGGTCAGAGACTTAACAGTCAAAATGATGGAAAGGACAATTAACCAGAGTCTGATGTCACTTGGGCTGCTGTGTCAGTCCTTTGGTGTTCTGTTGACATCACCAGGATTACTCTGTATTTCCACTGATGTGAGCAGATTAAAACATAGCCTCATTTGTGCTGTAACTAACTTTTTTAGGGAAGCATAGGATTTTCCATTTTGTATTACAATACTTAATTGGGAGTTGTTTGTTATTATAACATTATTGTCATGTGGCCTAAGTGTTAGTGGGCAGGGTCATTTGTCAATGTAATTTTGTATTTCCTGAAATCCCAGATCCTTGAATGTCTCAGACACATTGCTTTAGCCAGGAGCAGTGTAGATGTGACTGAGCTGTAAGAAGCTCTTGGTATTGCTTTGCCACATAAATTGTGATTTATAGCTGTGTATCTTATTGTTTGTACTTCTTGTTGTTTGCAGCTATATGGCAGCAGTGCTCTTCACAGTGTGCCAGAACTGCATTTGCTCTTGGATGTCAACATTTCCACAGCAGGGCTGTGTGATTTTGGCTGGGCCTGGTTAGCATTCTTATGTATATGGACATATTCATATACATACCCTCGTGTGCCTGCTCCACTCTTCTGTGAATGTTTGATGCTGGTCTTAGAATCATAGAATAGTTTGGACATATTCATATACATACCCTCGTGTGCCTGCTCCACTCTTCTGTGAATGTTTGATGCTGGTCTTAGAATCATAGAATAGTTTGGGTTGGAAGGGACCACTAAAGGTCACCTAGTTCTACCTCCCTGCAAAGAGCAGGGACACCTCCCACTAGATCAGGTTGCTCAGAGCCCTGTCCGGCTTGATCTTGAATGTTTCCAGGGACAGGGCACCCACCACCACTCTGGGCAACCAGTTCTAATATTTCACCACCTTCATTGTAAATATTTTCTTCCTTACAGCTAGTCTAAATTGACTCTCTTTCAGATTAAAACCATTACCCCTTGTCCTAATCCACAGGCCCTGCTAAAAAGTTCAGCTCCATCTTTCTTATAAATTCCATTTAGCTACTGGAAGGTGCTATAAGGTCACCCACAGCCGTCTCTTCTTGAGGCTGAACAAGCCCAACCCTCTTAGCCTTTCTCCATAGAAGAGGTGTTTCAGCTTTTTGACTATCTTCATGGTCCTCCTTTGGACCTGCTACAAGGTCCAATATATATAATATTTAAGTATTACAGCATTTATCACCACAAAGAAGGAGTGTCCCGACAAAGACATTGGCATTTCCCATCGCTTAGACTGCAAAACCTTGACTGAGAAATGATGGTCAAAGTGAGACAGGTAGTAAATATATGCCTCTACAATGAAGGGTCTTTCAACAGTCTGTGTAGTCACAGTTGGATTAATTTACCTAAAAATTGGAAAACACATTCTTGAAGAGTTCTCTTCTTAGTAGATAAGACTTAGCAGGGGGCAGTGAGGGTGTGCTGGTATTGGTTGGGGTAGAGTTAATTTCCTTCACAGTGGCTGGTATGGGGCTGTGTTTTGGTTTTGTGCTGAACAAATTGTTGATAATATAGAGATGTTTTTGTTATTGCTGAGCAGGGCACACACAGAGCCAAGGCCCCTTCAGCTTTCCATACTGCCACACTGGAAAGGAAGTTGGGGGTGCGTGGCTAATTGTGAGGAAACACAGCCAGGACAGGTGACCCAAACGGACCAAAGGGATATTCCAGACCCTATGACATCATGCTCAGTATGTAAAGTAGGGGAAAGAAAGAGAAAGGGGGGATGTTTGGAGTGACAGCATTTGTCTTCCCAAGTCACCATTAGGTGTGATGGGCCCTGCTCTCCTGGAGATGGCTGAACACCTGCCTGCCCATGAGAAGCAGTGAATCAATTCCTTGTTTTGTTCTCTTTGTGTGTGCAGCTTTTGCCTTCCCTGTTTAACTGACTTCATCTCAACCCATGGGTTTTCTCACTTTTACCCTTCTGATTCTCTCCCCAATCCTGCTGGTGGGGGACTGAGCAAGCGGCTGTGGGGGAGTGAGCAATGAGGGGCTTGGAGTTAACTCCAACTCCTGGTTGGAGTTAAACCACCACAGAGGGCCAGCTGCTCCCTAAGGGTTGGGAACCTGGAAGCTAACAACAGTAACATGACCAGCAGGGCAACAGGTTTACCAGGCCAGGGTTACTTCCACCATACCTAAATGATGTAAGCAGAGCAGACCAGGGCCAGGTGCAACCAAAAGTCCAGATCATCAGGCAATCTTGTGATGATGAAGCAAGCAGAAGGTCAAAACAGGAAGTCAGTCCATGGGACAGAGTCCAGTGGTTGTGGGGAAGGTCTGTAGTGACAAGACAGGTCCATGAACAATGTCCAAAACATGGGGTTCAAGATCAGGCGCAGGCAAGGCCATGGCTTCTCTGGAGACCAGTAGCCCTACAAAGCTCAAGTAGTGGCTGTAATTAGCTCAGGGCTGAACTCATAGGAAGCTCCTGGGCCTGTGGACAGGATGTATGGGAGAGTTCCAGGTGTAAGGCTGGTCAGAGAAACTAAAGCCGGTTAGTGCAGTCAAGGGCACCGACAGCTTTAAACTGAAAATACTGTAGAAATAGTTAGAAATATGGCCCATTATTTAGATGAAACTTTCCTCAGTACAAAATGCTCTGTAAGTATCCTTTCTATGTGGCTGAATTCTGCTTGAACTGCTCCATGTGAAAAAACGTTTTCTATCTAATTCGATTATGGTCTAGAGCTAATGTGAGCTCTAGAGCTTGCAGGGGCTCACAGAGGAGCTTTACCTGCAAGATTCAATGCATTTCCAGGGAACATGGCTAGTGTGTGTTCATCGAGTTTTTTCTTAGTCTATTAGTCTCATTTTGTGTGAAAGGGAGTCAAGGGCATGACCTCTTAATGGAAAACAGATGCTATGCTTTCAGTTTGGGGCAGTATTATATTATATTAACAGAAACACTCATCTGAGAACAGGTCTCCAAAAGAGACTTGTTCTGCAAAGGAGAGAATTGTATCTGCAACTTCTCCAAAAGACCTGTAGGCCAAGTGATTTAGCTGCATTGTGGGAAATTGCCTAAAGTCCCCACAGGGCCTGATCCACACTTGCAGTCCTTAGCTCATGTATTCCCAGTGACAACTTAGTCCAAAGATCTGTCCAGTCTTTTCTGGAAATCCAGCAGTTCATGTGGCAAATGCCACTTTTTATGATTATTAACTGGAGCAGGAACTTAAATCTTGTTTTCACCTGCACTGGACAAGTGCCATATCTGCTAAATGTGCAGAACCAGTCACTTGGAGTCAACAGGAGTAATGTTGACTCGCATTTTGGCCCACATAATGTCTGATGTTTGTTTGGAGTGGAATCCTGTCGATAGGAGAAATCAAAATGGAGAAAGCTCATCTCAAGTTTTTGGTCTTTACATAGGTAAAACTGAAATCCACAATTCTGGTCAGGAAAGTGTGTCTTCAGCAAAGAGTCCTACTATAAAATCAATATAATTGCAACTCTTAGTGATTGCCATCTTTCCTAGCACTGTACTACATGGTGTTGGAATCAATGCTCCACAACTGAGTGGAAGGAAAGAATGCAGAATAAGAATAACATGTTTCTGTCTTGATAGGATGCTGAGCACTGTAAATCAGTGTGGACTTCAGCCAGAAAGAGTCTTCAGCCCCTGCTGAGAGTGTCAGCAGCAGAGAGTTCCCCAAGTTTATATCCCTTTGCACAAAATTTGTGCAAATTCGAGCCCCTCCTCTCTGGTCCAATAAATTCTGAAATAGATCTTCATTCTCCATTCCTGGAACTTGTGATTTCAGTCTCTTGGGATTTGGGGTTTCTGTGCATTTTCCCCTTAAAATGTCTCTGGTTGAACAAAATAAAGTTGTTTTTCTACAGTGCATTGGCAGAAATAATAAAACATCAGTCATAGAATGCCAATATATTTTCAGCCAGTGTGTCAATGCCTTTTCAGATATGCTGAGAATGGACAGTCAAACCCAATGCTGGCCTTAACCAGCTTAATCAGCTAGTAGCACATTGTCTTCAGATGAATTGCATCACCTTACCCTAAGGTTAAATAGGGTATTTGGAGGGCAGTCTCTTTATGCTTTTGCTCTTGTTTTGACAGAGCATGCCCTTTGTGCTGAGCTCTTTGAGCGAAATTCCACAGTCCCCAGCTGGAATGTAAATACAAGTGGAAATCTTTAAGTGGTGAAAAGTGTTGTATCTCTAGTTGGCCAAAAGTCAGGTGAATAAATACAATTTCCATGGCAAACATAACCCATAGTAAATGGACAGCATGGCTGAGTGGTATGTGGTCAATTTGTTTTCCTCTGCATGTAGCTGAGCTCTCAAGTGGGATTCTGTATCTAGAAATAACTCATACTGGGATCCCTCCTAGACTCCTCATAGTTAGGTTTCTTCCTTTTAGTTTCATGTCCTACTTCTCTCTCTCTCAGGATGTAAATGGTGTATCCTGAAGAATACTTGTTGAGCTGGCACACAAAGGATATTCCTTAGATAGCAGGAAAAGCAACTCAGATACATGGTTTGAAAAGGAACTGGTTGGTTCTGTCACATCCCACAGTTGGTGCTGTGCTGTAGGGTGAGTTGCCTTACTGTGAAATTCTGTGTGAGGCTGACACAGAGTGCTCCCACCCTGATGGAAGAAAGCAATTCTTTTCCACGTTTTGACGTGAATGGAACGCTATACACTAGCAGGACAAAGGAAGTAGGTAGTGCTGGTGTGATGAAGCCTATCAGCTGGGAATCAGTAACTCTGAAAGTCCAGCTTGTGGCAGATGACTGAATATGACCTTTTGGCGCAGGGCTATGGCTGAGTGAGCCCAGTGAGTGATGGCTGGGTAATCACTGGGTGTATAAACAGACAACACTGAATAAAGGGATCATATGTCCTCTGCAAACAGCACTGGTCATATGTATCTGGCACAAGATATGTGCCTGGTTCTGCTGTCCACACTTCAAAAAGGTGATGAAAAAATAATGAGAGTTTAGAAACTACTACAGATATGACCACAAAGGGAGTCTTCACAATGAGAAAGCAACTCAACGATGGCCTGTGGTAACTATACAGACAGAAGACTTTGATTGAACAGCTCAGGCAAAGGCAGAAATTACCAAGAGTCTGCAAGTTTGCACATTGTGAAATAGACAAAATCAAACCATTTTGGACTTGGTGAGGCCAAAGAGTTGCTGGAAATAAACCATCAGCAAATGCAGTGTATTCCTCTTTCCTTGAAGTGACTAAGTAAATTTACATTATGGCTGGCAGTTTGCCTGTGAGATGTCCTCCAGCTCAGAGAACTTTTCAGGATTTATGTAGGACTTCTGTCCCTTGTGTTGTATTGGAAATGAAAATAACCTCCTATTTTTCTCCTTTAGCCATAAAATCTACGTCTACCTTCTCACCTGCTTCTTTGGCCTGTGGGATTGCTTATTCTCTTTTGTGGTGGGCTTTGAGCACAATCCTAAATGCTGAGACAGTTCATATTCCTAATCTACAGGAAGGGTGGATTAAATTCACTGGGATCATTTTTCAAATTTTCATCATAAACAAGGAAGCTTGCTTGTGCTTATTTCAGTTGTGTTATTGTATGAAAATGTCACGTTTAGCAAATAACTGGGATCTTGCTGCTGCTGCTTCTTGTGTCTTCACCTCACTCCTCAGCTTCTTTGGGCCAACTGCAGCTGTTGTGTTGGTGCTGAGTGGCTAGGAAAATAATGATCTGGAACTCAGCAGCATATTGTGTGCAAGCAATGAATTTATTGCCAAGAGTATGTATAAAATAAATTACTGCCACAATCTGTTTAGAAATCCTCACTTTCCTTAGCTTTATGGCATCTCCTTGGACAGTGCTGGCAGGCTGGAGCTCTGGCAGGGACCGTGGGTACCTGGCCAGGAGGCTGTGATTTGGCACATGGCAGTGGGAGGGTGGGAGAGGGAATCAGAAGGAGCTGGTGAAAAGGCTGAAGCTAAATTTTGCTCTTTTATGCTGTGGGATCAAGGTAATTTTTCTGAGACAAGCAGCTGGATGAAGAGGGCAGGACCAAGGTGAGAAAGAAGCAAGACAGAGACACATAGTAGGATGGGTTAAAAGGACCACATTGGAAGGAAAAAGAAGACCATCATTTCCAGGCTCTGAATGGAAAACTGAGAATCATTAATATTTTTTATTCACTTACATATGAACAGTACTGTGAGAGGGCTTAATCTCTGTATGTAGGATTAAAGAGGTTGACAATCTAATATTTCTCTCTATTTGATAAAACAACATAGATCTGTGTTGAAAAAATTCTGTGTCCTGTTGTGTGCCATACATTGCCACTAGTGTGACATATTTTTGTGTTTCTAATTTTCAGGAAGCCTTTAAAGAAAATGTGTCATATGGATGTGTACTTAAGGGTAGAACCATAGCATGCATCTAAAGGAGAGCCTAATTAATGTAGACAGCATAAAAACCCAAGCACGATAGATTATTGCTGATTTGAGATTATCTGTCATTACAATCGCTAGCAGTGTTTTCATAATTTCATTTTTCTGTTGGTTGATTTGTAAGGTTCAACCCCGTAGGTAACTCCATAATCTAGTAGGCACTGACTGCTTTTTGCAAGACTTGTGCCCATGCACACTGGTGTTACAACTCAGCCTCTGCTGAAATCCCTGGTCTGCCTTCATTTTCTCATACTCTAATCACCCCATTTCTATGGCTTCCCTGAGTCCCAGCTGTCCAAACCAGCACATACCAAATTCTGCTGCCCATCTGTTCATCTACACAGAGAAGCGTGACCACATCCCCACAGCCTCAACCAATTTCATTCACTTCCTGCTGTCTTTGGATTCCAGATAAAGCTCTTTTTTTAAAGAAACCTTCCTCAAATCTGTCCACTGACTGATGTTAGTGTGCATGCTTTCCTTTAGAAGGAGGCTTTATCGTAATGGCTGTATTGGTTTCCTAACAATGCCTGCCTAAGTAGGTTTGCTAGGTGGGACCATGGGAAGGGCAGGCATTTCTTTGTGTCTGCTCCCATTAGGCATTCAATGCCGCGTGCCTCCACATTTCAACTGGCAGCTGGTTTCCCGTGGAAGTTCTTGCATCAAGAATTTGCATTTATCCCCTGCTGTGTTAGCAGCAGAGTCAAAACACCCAGTCACTGATATGGCCCTGCCATATTAGTGGTATATGAACACATGAAACTACAGCCTCTTCCCCCAGTTGCTTACAATGTGCTAGCACCATGCAACATGTACCCCTGCAGCAAGCACTTCTTGTTTTATTCCCTGGTATGGATGCCTGCAAAATGAACATCGTCTGGAAGCAATGGATCATTTTGCCTAGGCCACCAAACATGTTTGTTGCTAATAGCTTTGGTTCACTATTTGAGCATGTCCAAGCAAAATGAATGGCCTGGATTCAGAAGCCTTTGTATCCCACCTCCACTTTTCCCCACACATATTACGTTATGTTCTATAACATAAGTCCCTGATCTACGGACGTTTGTTTTCTAGCCCTATGTAAAGTACCATGTGTTTTACAGAACAGAACAATAGTGACAGCCACATTTTCAGTCAATGTGGTTTGGTATTTGGATGTCTTGCCTCTGCCTCTCTCCCATCTTTAGGTCACTGTATTATTTTCAGAACTGGCATATCTCAGCAATCAGCAAGTGACATATACCTGGGCTCTGCTTTACCTGGGGGCTTCTTGAGTCCTGTGCCATGAGTTTGTCCCAAATTTAAAACATGCAGTTTCTAGAAAAGATAATCCCAGCAAAGTGGTAATATTTAGCTTCTTTTTTGCAGCCATGACATCCAAGCAATGAGTAAGCCCACCAGAATACCTGTCTGGCAGTGCACATGCCTGTTGTGCCGGTCTGTAAGCCAAAGCACTTCAAGTGATGACCAGTGAAAGCAGGACACCATTGCCTGGGAAACCAAATAAATAGAAGCACACAGCCATCCATCACTGCCATCTGGAAAAGATTGGGCTGAACGTCTTCCTGTCAGGATCTGCTACAGTATTTATTTGTGTAGCTGAGCTTTGACTTTGGGGATTTCAGCAAAATATTCCTTTCAGCAATGACTCGAAGAGAAGATTTGGGTCTGATTGTCAGGCTAGTGCTAATTCCTCTGTTCAGTTTTGCAAGATTACAACTCTAGCTAATAGCTGTGATTCTTATTTTTTTCACAGGTAGGGACTTCTTGTATTGAAACAACATGTAAGAGATGATCCCATTTTGATATTGTGTACATGTGTTACCAAAGCAGCATGAATGACTGTGAGCTGGTGACAAGTACAGGTGTAAATGATTCATGATGGATGAGCTTGCTCCTCCAGTGGATGTCTAAACCTGATAAGAACAAGTTTTTGCTTAACACAAATAGTCTGGTGGGTTCTCCTTACACAGCTGAAAGATGGAGTTATTTTAAACGTTAAAAATAGAAACATCTGAATTTATCTAGTGTACAAGGAGCTTGTGGGTCAGGTAAGCAGTTCTGAGGATACTAAGAAACATATATCACAATGCAGTAAAACAAGCCTTGAAATGCACTAAAGCCATACTTAATACTGGAGGGACAGCATGAGGTGTACAAGCTATACACAACAGAAGAGGGTAACCACCAAGCCAGAAGGCGAATATGAACAGAATCATCTCAAACCAGAATATCATAGAATCATAGAATCATAAAATTTTTAAGGTCAGAAAAGACCTCCAAGATCACTGAGTGCCACCTTTGACCAATTACCACTTTGTCAACTAAAACATAGCACTGAGGGCCAGGTCCAGTCTTCTCTTGAATACTTCCAGGGATGGTGCTGAGTACAGGGGGAGAATCACTTCTCAGGTCCTGCTGGCCACTCTATTTCTGATACGGGCCAGGTGCCATTGGCCTACTCGGCCACCTGGGCACTGCTGGCTCATGTTCAGCCACTGTCAACCAGCACTTCCAGGTCCTTTTCCTCTGGGCAGCTTCCCACCACTCTGCCCCAGCCTGTGGTGCTGCCTGGGGTTGTTGTGACTCAAGAGCAGGACCTGGCACTTGGCCTTATTAAACCTCATACAGTCGGACTCAAACCATTGATCCAGTCTGTCCAGATCCCTCTGCAGAGCCCTCCTGCCCTCCAGCAGATCAACACTCCCACCCAACCTGGTGTCATCCAGTAACTGACCGAGGGTGCCCTCGATCCCCTCATCCAAATCATTGATGAAGGTCTGAAACAGGACTGGCCCCAACACTGAGCCCTGGGGAGCCCCACTGGTGTTCCCAGCTGGATGTAACTTTATTCATCACCACTCTCCGGCATGGACATCCAGACAGTTTTAACCCAGCAAAGAATGCACCTGTTCAGGCCATGGGCTGCCAGTTTCTCCAGGAGAATGCTGTGGGAAATGGTGTCAAAGGCTTTACTGAAGTCCAGGTAGACAACATGCACAGCCTTTTCCTCACCCACTGTTAGGGTCACCTGGTCATAAAGGAAGGTCAGGTTGGACAAGCAGAATGCCACAAAATGTCAGGTTTAGGGAGGAACATAAGCTTTACGTGTGCTGATAACTGCAAGAAATTCTCTTTAATCAAAGAAGGGCAAAGTAATTTCCTAAACTGAATAGGAAAAATAACGTTATTGTTCAAAAGAGAGGGAGAGTAGTCAGGAAAGGCACTACGTGGTATCTGCTTTGCCATCCGAGAGGGCTGGAGAGGATGTGAAAGGCACAGAATAGTTTGACACCAGGACTCAGGGGGTTCTGCTGACACAGGACATGGACTGAATTACTGAATTCACAAATACACTGAAGTAATAGAAGAAAGAAAAAAAAAAAGAATTAAAAATACAGAGGACAAAAGAAGATGGAATTGCAGTGGGCTTGTTCTGTGGGAGGAGGCAGACATTTAATTAACATATTCAGAGAAAGATCTAATAGTCAGGAACAGTCTAATAGTCAAGATCAGAGTGCAGGAGTCCAACACAGTGTTCTGCAAAGCTGAAGTGAACATATCTGAGAGTAAGAGCTACTATTAAGGGAGAGATTACGGTGCAGAAGACTTCGGTCTGGCCAAAACAAAATGCTGCTGATTTGCAGGAAATTTGTCCATAATAGCTTTGGTCCAGAGAAAACCAAACCTCAGGGCATGTGCAGACAAGGATCTTCCTTACCTTTCAGCTCTTCACTGTAAGTGCTGTTCTCTTTGTTCTCTTTGAGTGAAATATGTTTTGCCAAATAGTTTGCAAGAGCAGCAATACATAGATGAAGAAATAAGCACTAAGCAAAGGCGAAATTATCTGCTTTCAGGGATCAAACAATATGGTATGTAGTTTCTATACTGTTTTACAGGAAGTCTTAGGAAACTGTCAGACTTGAAAGCAATGGCCTGGGAGCAGCAGAAGAAAATTTCTCAGTGACTGTCTTGCTTTCCAGTGAAGATGAGACTCTGGCATTCTGTGAATAAAATGTATAAACTCCTGTCTTTAGTGAAGTTTACAACAACAACAACAACAACAACAACAACAACAACAACAACAACAACAACAACAACAACAACAACTGAAGGCAAATAGGAGAGTGGAAAATGAGGAGAAGAAATAAAATCACAAATTCCCTCAGCTGCTGGACTGTGGCTTTACGTTGTGGAACAGTAACTCTGGGACTTCTATGTATCACGGTGATGTAAGTACAACCAGTGCTTAGATATTTAGATGGACAGATATTGCAGAGATGCTACAATAATCACACCTGCTTTCTATATCTAGCATCTTGCTTACTTAGGACTCACTCTAGAGATGTCAAGCAGCATTGCTTCCATGCTCCTTGCATCTGCTCCCTTGGAGGAGGCTGTGATTTTATTTTCTGCTTCTCTCTCTAGAGAAATCATGACGCACAGTTGTAGCGGATGGTTGTATTGTGAGCAGGTCCCTAATGAGTTCAGCTCACGTCTCTTCCTGCACAGTGGTGCCTTCTTTGGCTGCCTTACTGGCATGTAGTAGCCAGCTCACAGTGTCCTGCCAACATGGAATGCACGATCAAGTATTCTGAGAGCAAATGTCTTTTTATTTTTGTTACCTTATATTCTGTAACAGAACTTGGAAAAAGGGAGCATTGGTGTTTTCCTAAAATGAGAATGAACTTCTACTGTGCCGTTTCACCTCATTTCATGCTGCTAATTAGCACTATTTACCTGTGTGCCCTGTGACAGGTAACATTTTGGTTTGTTTCTTTTGCAGAAGGGATTGTGTGTGTCATCCTTTGTCCATAAAAATAGAATATTTGTATATTGAGAGGGCCAGATGTGAAGGCTGAAAATATACAAAGACATTAAAACATTACAATTTATTATTTTTAAGTATATTTCATGACTTTTAAGTAAGCCTAACAATTTTCTTGCATTTGAGTTGTGGCTTCTGAACTCTGGGATGGGCAATGCAGTAGTCTGAAGCTGAAGGGGAAATTTTTCTGTTGGCTTTCATAGGTGCAAAACTATACCAATATGTGTTATTGCTAATAAGCTCAAATTTATTTTGTTTATATAAGCTCCTCCAAATACACTGCATGCACTGGGCTGAGAAGGGAAGGATTTTAGAAAAGACACATGGGAAGTTTCAGGTAAAAAGAAAGGACAAAAGGATGAAAGGAAGGAAGAAACAGAGAAAGAAAGAAAGAAAGAGATAGAGAAAGAAAGAAGGAATTCGGAAGGAATTCGGAAGGAAGGAAGGGAGGGAGGGAGGGAGGAAGGAAGGAAGGAAGGGAGGGAGGAAGGAAGGAAGGGAGGAAGGAAGGAAGGAAGGAAGGGAGGGAGGGAGGAAGGAAGGAAGGAAGGAAGGAAGGAAGGAAGGAAGGAAGGAAGGAAGGAAGGAAGGAAGGAAGGAAGGAAGGAAGGAAGGAAGGAAGGAAGGAAGGAAGGAAGGAAGGAAGGAAGGAAGGAAGGAAGGAAGGAAGGAAGGAAGGAAGGAAGGAAGGAAGGAAGGAAGGAAGGAAGGAAGGAAGGAAAGAAAAGAAAGAAAAGAAAGAAAAGAAAGAAAAGAAAGAAAAGAAAGAGAAAGAAAGAGAAAGAAAGAGAAAGAAAGAGAAAGAAAGAGAGAAAGAGAGAAAGAGAGAAAGAGAGAAAGAGAGAAAGAGAGAAAGAGAGAAAGAGAGAAAGAGAGAAAGAGAGAAAGAAAGAAAGAAAGAAAGAAAGAAAGAAAGAAAGAAAGAAAGAAAGAAAGAAAGAAAGAAAGAAAGAAAGAAAGAAAAGAAAGAAAGAAAGAAAGGAAAGAAAGGAAAGAAAGGAAAGAAAGGAAAGAAAGAAATTTGCCTGCTTGAACAGAGGCTAGATTTTGCTTTGATGAAGCCGCAAAGAATTTGAGCACATATGAAGAACGTCTTATGAAAGTCTTTTAGAACCCAAATAAGACATACTTCACTCCTCAAAGCATTGCCATAGAGCAATCCCTCATGTCCCATTCAGTACATCAGCCACAGTGCATCAAGCACCTCCAATTTATCACTCTGGCAACTCTCAAGTACCCTCTGTTCAATCCCCTCCTTCAGCCTAGGCAGTTGCCTTTATTCTAGCACATCTTTAAGTGCAGGAAGACTAGTAAGGCAGAAGGAGGAAAAAAAGCATTGCAGCTTATATCATGCTACTGACAATTATTTTAAAGTGATAGAAAATGAAGGACGAAGCAGGAGACTGAGTGAAAGCAAATGTAGAGCCCGTCATCAAAAAAAGGAGCAAGATTGATGCTATTGAGGGCTGTGGCTGTCTCAGATGGCATGCAGGCTACCAGCTGGACTGTAAGCTGTGATATAAATACTTTGTTGAGGTTTTTTTTTTAATATTCATGGTAACATTTTGAAAACATTTTTCTCATTTCTGGAGTCACACTCTATGAACTGTAAAGTCACAGTAATGTGCTCGTAGGCCAGGAATTGTTTAGAGTCAGGAGTAGAGCTGGTAGATATTTTTCACTTGAAAACAATTTTTTGATGAAAAATGGCCTCTTTTGTGAAACCTTCTGTATTTAATGAAGAACAGAAAGCAAATATGTTCTTTGACTCTAAGTTAAGAGTAAATATCATCCCAAGACAGTGTGAGCTCCACATGAAGGGGGAAATCAAAGAGTGGGAAAGTGCACACACTCCCTAGAGCTTCTTTCACTCAGAACCTGTCATTTCCTCCATAGGGGTGCTTAATTGAAACTGGTACAGGATACAAATGTTGAATACAGAGGAAAATAGCAGTTGCAGGAGGAAGACTACAGCTGTTCTAAGACTTATCAGGGAATATCAGCTAAGGGCTGATATTGTTGTCCTCAGATTCAGAGTCCATGGTCTACCTGTTTGAAAGATACACCCATGCAATGATACTTTCTGGTCACTTTTCATCTTAGTGTTATTCATAGTCTTCCAGTGGTTCTGGAATATTTATGTTCTGAGGTGGGTTCACAGAGTGAGCCACGGCTGAGGCATTTTTCAGTCTAAGCATAATTACCTTCAAGTTGTCATCATTTCCTAGTGTGCTTATTGGAGCATGTAATGTGCTAATATATGTGCTATTTGGAGCTAGTAATAAGCTGGATTTGTCTCCATCATTTAAGTACTTAAGTAGTGAACAGTTTTGGAGTCATATGTCATTGAACATCTCTGTGCTTAAACATATGTGAACTCTCAAGGACTAAGTTTAATCCCTGGCATCTTGCTTTGTAGAGAGTGTCAGCCTTGTGTGGGACAAGGGAGCTCATTTATTGATTAACTTGGTGCTTCATTCCACATGGCATAAGAGAGACTGATGCTGTGACTGGTTGCATTTCACTGATGTACTTTTATAAGCTGATGTCTTAATTACATTCCTTGTCAAGGTGAAGGGTTACAGACAGCAGTCCCCAGAGGCAGATATATTGAACAGGACCTCTGTGACTTGGACTTTTCTTATGGGAAGCCTATCTCAGATAAAGGTTCCTCTTTGGAGGAACAATGAACAGAGGCCATGGATCACCTACGAATTCAGCTGGCAGCTCTGACAGTTGTGAAATTGTCCCATCAGCAGTGTCATTTAAGGGAGACAGATCTTGAAACAGAGCTAAATAACTAGAAATTGCCTATTAATTTCCTCATGGTTCTTCACATTGGAACAAACTTTACACTTTTCCCTTAAATCTGATCTGGTCAGACAGCACTGAGAACCTTCTGTGTGGAGAAGTGAACATAAGGGAGTGTGTGGTCCCTTAGGGGCCATCCTGTGCCCACTGTAGAAGTCCTCACTGTTCCACAGGACTGTGCCCCACTGAAAAGCAAGGAACCAGACACACTGTGTCTGGAAAGGGAAGTCTTCCTTGGAAAGCAGTATTCACAGCTGGTGGGCAAGCACCTTCCTAGAGAAGAGGTAGCAACTTGCCATTGTCTTGATTTTTTTCTTGATTACTAGATTAGTAGCACTTTTGATGTCCCAGGTTGTTTCTTCTGCACCAAGATGAGTGTTAGATAGCCAGTGGAGGCATAGGGCCTTATAACAGATGTGCTAGTACACATCTGTGCTCATACTCCATGATAATTTTAGTTCAACTTGGCTAGAGGGCCATGTTATTTATCTTTTATTTCCTTTTATTTATGCTGATATTTTGAAAAATGCATGTTGCTTGTTTCTAAAGAAGGAACAGTTGCAAATAAATGACAAAGCTTATCAATTGAGTATGAATGACTGCTGAAGCTGAACATGCAGAATTTTTTTTAGTTCAAAGGCTCTCTTTAATTTGTCCATTACCATTTGTAATTTTCACCTATCAGACTTATATTTTCAAGTCTGACCACTGGTCACATTTTTTTAAAAAGTGTGAGAAAAAGTGATTTAGTAATTCCTAAGTGTGAGGAAAAGTGCAAACCCCATGCTTTCCCAGTAAAAAGGGATGGAAATGTTATGATAATATAGTTGTAGACAAAAACTTCAAAATAGGCAAAAAAAAAGTGTCTTCACTGAAGAAAAAAGCTTGTGGATGTGCTGGTGAAAATTGATTTGCTTTTGTCTCAATAACAAGCACTCAGGGATCACACTCAGCCTAGGCTCAGTTCATTTTAAAGTGCTCTCGTTCTACTCTTAACAACAAATGCCCACTGGAGCCTTTACTGTGTCCATTGTGTTTCCTGCATATAAATTATTTTAGTGAACTGTCTGTCTGGCACATGCAGTAGTGGAGGGCACTGTGCATGTGCATTTGAAGTAGGGAAAATGGTATGGCAGAAGTAGGCAGATTTCATTGGTGCTGTAGCATTATGATCGCTGCTTTAATAATTGCCTTGGCATTCTGAAGGATCAAAAAGCTACAGAAATACAAGTTATAATGTAGTTATATAAAATTAGAGCGGCAGTAAAAATGAGAGTGGGCTAGAAGCAGGAGAGGATACATGAGAAAACAGTTCCTAAACTGAAGCATGGATTAAAGGTTCATTCAAACAGGTTGCTGTGAAGCTCTGGACTGACCACAAGCATGTTAAGGCAGCATTCAGCTCCTCTGTAAAACATTTGCTGGTCCACAGGAAGAGTTTGTTGCATTAAGTAATTTATGGGGTGCTAAGAAGTTCCTTAAGCTATTATTAAAAACATACAAAATCTTCCCTGGTTAGGACTCTAGTAACTCAGACTTCTAACTAAGCAGAACTGATAGGGCAGGCCTTTTGATGTTTAATGAGTTCTGAAGCAGATGTGAGATGTGATAGACAGAGGAGCCGGGGTGATTTAGTGCTCATGGAACAAAATGATGAGATCCCCTCCTGGAAAAGAAAATGTAGCTAAAAAGGACAGGTTTTTTTGGTTTTTTTTTTTTCTTCTTCCCCCCCTTCTTCCTTCTCGGTGCATATGTTTTTGATTTCCTCCTCCCGTGCCTCTCAGTGCTGGCTCGTTTCCATTCAAACACACACAGAACACTGAAAACTAATTAGCCCTGGATGCAGCCACAGGAAGTTAGCCTGCCAAGTCCCCTTTCCCCCACAATTCCTCAACTTTCTCAGCTTGCCTCAGGCCAAGGGCCTTGCACTGGGCCTCTCTGTGTAGGTTGCCAGGTCTAATTTTACAATTTCCCTTCACCTTATCAAGTGTGCCCCAGGCCCAACAAGGGGGAAAGGATCAGAGCCAATGTTGTGTTGTGGGCCTTTCTCCCCCACACCCAGTCCCCACCCACCTCTTTTCTTTTCTGCATCAGTTTTGGGAGTCTTGGTCGTATCTAGTTTCGGTGTTGACTTGTTAATCTGACCTTTGCTAATGCTTTTTAAAGGAACTAAAGGGAACTTCACCATCTTGTAAAACTTGAAAGTCCCTCTTCTCCAAGAACTTTTCTTGAAGGTTAACAATTTTTCCCGAGAGCCAGAGGAGTACAGGTGTCAACCATTTTCAGGCATCTCATTTCAAAGCAGAGCCCACCACAATCCCAATGCGAGTAGCCAGAGTCTGATTAGAGGAACGCAGCAGACTGGATGCCAGCCTACAGCGGGCAGAGTCATGACATGTGCAACTCAGCTAGAAATTACCAGCATGGCTGTGAAGTTATCACAGTCTGGAAGGATATTGGGGTTTTCTTCTTGACTCTTACGCTTGGTTGCTGTGAGACATTTAGCAAAAGTCACTTCAGCACTTTTGACATCCCTTTCTAAGCTGGTTACACCAGGACCGTAATCCCTACAGGGAGTACTTTGAGCTTTGGGGATGAAAGGCACTGAAATACGATGCCTGTTATCAAATCGCAGTGGAAGGAGGTGGAGAAGGAAAGACATCGGGCAACCAGAGCCCCCCTTCCTTCTTCTGTGGTATAGAGGAGTGGGAACTCATGGCCTTGTTGGACTGTTGCCCATCCATTCCAATGTCCAGAACCCAAAAGACTTCAGAGGAAGATCTGAGGATAGTGTGATACAATAGCTGAGGAAAGAGAAGAGTCTAGTTTGGCCTTGTTTCCCAGTGCCATTCAGATCCCCAGGAGTTAGGAAGTGGCAGAAGCCCTCAAATACAAAATGTTTTGTTGTTGCCTGTGGCAACTGTGGGTGTTCTTGGTCCTTTTTTACTGTTGTTTCCTGAGTTCCACAGGGTAATTGTGCGTTGTGTGAACGTCCTCTTTCCATTGCTGTGCTCTGTGAATAGCTGGAGAAACTCATGCTGCATCTGCTGGTGCTGCACCTGCTCTGTAGACAGAGAACTCCAACAGGCATGGCTGAGAGAGGCAGGTCATTTGGGAACCAGCTCTAAATCAACTCAGAGTTTGAAAGTCACCTGAAGGAAAATATTAAGTACAGTCCTAGGAAGGGCTGCTGTAGGAAAAGAATATCCTATTCTTATTTCATTTTTCCCTGATCCAAGACTTGAGAAAAGTGTTGTATTTAAGTTACATTTTAAACACATTTACCATCTTGCCTTTGATTTCCATGAATGTTCTTCCTGTAGAGCAGGTGGTGGTACCTGATGTGGAATGATGTGTCAGGAACCATGCCTGCTGCCAGCCTCTTTTCACAGCCTGCAAAATGCCTGTGATGCTGTTTTATTTAACATGTTGTAAATTTTGTAAGTGTTAGAGACAACCCAGTCACAGAGAAGTAACTTCACTGCATAGGCACACTGTTCTGGAGTGGAGATCAAGCAGGAGCACAAAAATATGATGTTCTAGACTCCAGTCTGGAGCATTCTTAAATGTGTGGTGTGTAACATGTGAGTAGTCCATTAAATGAAAGGGACTACTCTGGTGACTGCTGTAATGCTATGTTCAAATAGCTTGCTGAGCTCAGGCAACCTAGATAATTTTTAGGGGAAAAACCAATTGTCTTCTTTGGGTACAGACAATCCTGCTCACCTGATGTCAGAGATATCAGTGTCGCATAAGTTCTGTTGGGCAATCTCTTTTCCCCTCTGCATCTAGACCTGGCACAAGTGACTCCCAGTGTGTTTGGCCTGTCCTTATTACAACATTAACAAATGTAAATTTGGCAGGGTGGCAGAGCTAGCAGCCCACTAGCTGACCTATATACCCTCCCTCTGGCTCTAAGTTTTAACACTTCTTGCAAGAAAACAGCCTCTTACTTTTTTGATCCCTGCCTGAGTGTCAGGACTCTTGGCCAAGATTATCACATTGCAATTGGTTGCTGTGAAGGAATCTCTAAACCCCAGGGAGAACTAAACAGCAGGACACGTGTGTCTTAAAAGAACAAAACAAAGACCAAAGCAGTTTTTATGCAAACATCAGTATTTCTTTTAGCAGGAGCAGACCAGTGCCGAAAATGGAGCACTTGATAAAGATTATTTTTGGTTCTTGCTTTGAAGTTTTCTGAGAGGTATTGCTAGTTATAATGACCTACAATCCTGGAACCAAAGCACACCTGTGTTGTGCCTGTTTTCTGAGATTGGATGCCTCTAGTTCAGCTAATTTTTCAGAATTCTTCACTTTTCCAGAAGAGCAAAAGGAGGAAAACAAAAGTCTAATGTGAGGAGTTTTCTTCATTTCATATCTGTGACTTCAAAGAAGAGCTTATATTTTACTCGAGTCCTAGCAAAATAAGCCCATGTGGTTGGTCCTAGACCTATGACATTTACCTGATTGAAAGTAGAACAAGCTAAAAAATTTCCATCCAAAATTCATTTTGTAAAACTAAAAAAGAGGTTTTTAGTGAAAATGGAAGATTACTCAAAATAATCCTTATTTCTTTAAGTTGTTCACTTATTCTTCTTAAAACCTAAACAAAAAATTTTAGAGTACCATTCCTGAGTTCTTTGTGGCCAGGATTTATAATCTTTTGTCAGTTGTTTAAAAATGTGTGCCTTGCCTTTTTTTCCCCTTCCCCTTCCCCTTCCCCTTCCCCTTCCCCTTCCCCTTCCCCTTCCCCTTCCCCTTCCCCTTCCCCTTCCCCTTCCCCTTCCTCTTCCCCTTCCCCTTCCCCTCCTTTGCCTTCCCTCTCTCTAGTTCGTCCTTTTTCTCAGTGATAGGCTTTTAAAAAGCAAATGTTTAACATTCCTCTGTCAAGTTTCTCCTTCAGAAATCTTCACATTTTTAAAGGTATTATTGCAAAAGTTCCAGTCTGTCCACTTTTGATAATTCTGTGAAGGAGATTATACAAGTGTAGCCTTTGGTGATGCCTGAGCATGGTGAACAGCTTCAACTGACTGCACATGGTTGGGTTTGAGGAGATGAAATCACCAGATTTGAATGTCTTAACACAATAATCAAATTTTAAAATGTGTGAGAAGCTGATCTCTTGCCTCTGAATTTGTGATCAACTGTCTCTCTCCAGTTAAACAGGCCTGAATATACAAGATTTTCATTATCTTTCTGTGTGGTCTTGCAAATTAGACCAGGTTCCTTCAGGATCCTCCTTATCTAATACAGAAGATGATCTCTGAAGCCCTTTCTCTGGAAAGTGCATTTGTGAATGTGTTTAGAGAGACTCAACAGAATAAAATTTCTGCTATATTTTGCCATTAAAATCAGTGCATAGGAATGGTCTAGATCAGGACTCCAAACCTGATGAACACCCTCACCTGCTGCTATTGTGTCTTGGAAGATAAAAGGAACAGGAGGAAAGACAGACAAGTTTGATTGTGTTCCCCCATGCTCTCCCCATCACCCTTGGTGATGTTTTCAGGCTGGGATGCTCAGAGTTTAGTTTCTGGGTGTTGTTTGGGCATTAAAAACTATCAGCCTTCTCAATTTCTCTACCTTCTTTGTCCTGTTCCTTTCCTCCACTCAATTTCTGTGCCACCTTTCCTTGCCTCAGGCTTTGATCTCCATGTCCCTTATTCATCCTGCTGTTTAACACAGGGAAAGACAAAATTAATATTCCCCAAACAGATCAAGCCCCTCCCCACAAAACCATGAAAATTAGATAATAATGAGCATAAACCACTTCCAAATTGCTGTATTTGGATGTATTTTCTTTTTTCTCACCCTCTCATTTTGGTTGTATGCTAGAGCTGGTTGAGTGTTGAATTTTATTTGATTTGGGCACTTTCCCAGGGAACTTGGATTCTTTCAGAAAAAAACCAACATGTTCACACAAATTAAGACTTGCAGTGCAAAAGTAGTGGTTTACATAGTTCGCTTGATGCCTCTCTTCTCCCTAATTTCCAGATTTTTGTCTCTTACAGCATCTCTCTCACCATCAGCCCTTTCCTGGTGCATGATTGTGCCAGTGCTTTAAGAAGTTATCTAGGACTTCACACTAGAGGGGCACACGGTCCTGAGTTACCCAACACACATGAAAGCTAACACTGGTCAATATCCCATAGGTATTTTACACAGATGAATACATGATATTTCTGGTACTTAAATCAGTCACAAAAGAAAAATTGTATGGTGTACAATGTGGCAGATAGGAACTAGTGGGAGAAAACTATTTAAGCCGGTATATGAAAAGCAAATAAATTAAAACAATCTCTCTCAAGAAAGTGAAATAAGAAGATTAATTACTACTACTACTCCTTCAGTGGAAAACAAAGAGACTCTCTAGTGCAGCTGACATCCTTAGAAATTCTTTGATGTCACTGTCATCTTGGGTTCCCATCTCTGAGAAGCTATCTGTCTCAGTCTCAAATATATCCATGCATATAAACACGGCTTTTTATTTTTGAATCACATGAAATAATTTAGTACAAACTAGAAAATAACTTCCAAATGCCCTTTTTTGCCTGCACTCTTCTGAGAACATGTGGGGAAGATAGTACATACTTTTCTTACAAAGAAAATGAAAATGTCATTGTTTTCCCCAAATGAATTTGAAAAATAGATTTTGAAAAAATGCATCCTTGAGATCAACCCCTCCCATATCAATACATCAGAGGAGTAACCAGTCACCTCTGCAGAAACATTTATTGGTTTCCATCATGTTGCATTGTTTAAAGATGAGACAGCACGCTCTGCAGAGGGCAGAACTTCCTCTCCTCTCCTCTCTACTTTAATTGCATTTTGGTTCTCAGTATTACATAACTTTAAAGGCATGTTATAAATATTGTTCTGCGTCATAGATCATGTCTGTAATTTATACAGCAGTTTCACGTAGACATCGTCTCCTAAAGAAAAAGTTAAACATGGGAAATTAAAATAAAAGCCAACATGCCCATTTGAAAGACATTTGGTGCTTTTTTACCCCAGAAGCTAATTTGATGTATTTTGCATGGTATGGTGATTATGCAAAGTCAGATTAGAAAGGTTTGATAATTTTGTTGAAGTCAGAAAAAAATTTTGAATGGAATTTTTCCCTCATGTCTATAATATCATGTAACTGTTTTTGTTTTATTGTTTTAAATTCAAGATGAAATCATGTCTGATTCCCACCTGCAGTGAGGTAAGCAGATTAATGATAGTGGGGAACACCACACTGAAAAAAAGGCAGATATGAGAACAACCAACTTCATTCCTCGAGTTTTACACAGTAGAGCAAGAAAGAGGGGTGCTACAGGTACAGACATTTGCTCTTTTCACATTTTGCTCCAGCAAGGTAAAACTTCAACTCCTATGGCAGAGAATAATCCAAACATCTTACTCCTTGTTACAAAATCTTGCTCGATTGACAACCTCACAATCCAGCCCACATTTTCCCATTTGTTCATGAAATTATGGCTATGCAAACTGTCAATTTTATCATTCAGTGTACGAAGATATTACCATTTGGCTTCCAGTTGAATCCTTCTAAGTCTACTGTGGATGATTCACCATAATGTTGAACTTTAAAGGATGGAAATAGATATTTGAGTAACAAATTTTTTTTATGTAAATAGCCTTAGCATTAGCATATCAAATGCTCAGGCTGTCCACTTTCCTGCAGAGTGTAAGTTCTGTTAAGCTTTATCCAGAAAGGGAATTTTTTTCACATCTTCATCTCTAAAACACAACATTTCAATATCCCTACATTATGTTTTCTTTGGGGGTTTTTAAACCATATTTCATTACTAAAACAAGTTTGTGTATTGCATTACAAGCTCTGTAGTTCAAGTTCCTGTTCTCACTTAGTGGTTGGGTTCCCTGGCTGGACAATATCTTTCCATGATGTACTCAAAATCTAGTGATTCCCAGGACAAACTTTCTCAGGAAAGGTGCAGTTTGGGAGTTGAGTATGGAGATGGGATGGATCTCACATAATGGTTTCAGTAATGTACAAAACATAAGAAAGCAGCCATGGCTTTGTTGATGGCACAGACCTGGGGACATCATCAGTGCAGAAAAAGTCATGTTTTACACAGGAAAAAGCAAATGGCCATAAATATTGGTGCATGGAAAGGGGACGGCAACGTTGTTTCAGAGCAAGATAAAAACTGAGGATTTGCTTGATTGCAGGTTGGCTGTGAGCTGCCAGTGGGATATGAATGTGGAGAAAACATATGTCATCCTACAGTGTACTGAAGCACTTCTACCAGATGTTGACTTTTAACATCATGATACAAGAGCTCAGTGAGAACACAGTTCACGCCTGGCAAAGCCTAAACTGGAAGTAAAATTGCAGAGGATGCCTGCTGGCATGGCTGTGAGTAGAAAGCCTGTCTTATGTGTGGAGACCAAGATAATTTGTCTTTTTTAGCTGAGCCTTCAGAAGACCAGGAAGAAGATACTAATGTTCTCTGTGCTTAATCCAGGGCTGAGCAGCCAGGGTACAGAAGAGCCATATAAGCAGAGTGACCATCCTGCCACAAGAGCAAATGGTTCTGAGCAAACGTGTGCTGTGAATTGGAAGAGTGAGGAAAAGCATCGGTAGGAATAATGGAAACTGGAAGCTGAACAAACTCTAAGATGGAGCTGGTAAATATTTTAAAAGGATTACATGATGTGATTGCCTGCTTTGGTGACTGGGGAGGTTCATTATGGTTCTGCTTTCTGCTTCCTTTCAGCCAGTGTAGCCCTTTCCTGGACACCAGCCCTTGGAAACAAAGGCTGAGAGAGAGTTCATGGGATATCTGCCCACACATCTATCACATGGGTTGTGCCAGTGGTCCCTTTGCACGTGTGAAAGGATGGAGATCATCCTGTTGTGCCTCAGTGGACTCCTTCAGGCAGTCACACAGTCTCTGGCACAGGTTTGCCAGGAGCTGGGTAGAAAACTTCCATTTCATGTTCTCCATATGGCTGCTGTCTAGCAGATGACATCACCTAAATGCCCGTAGTCCTGGCTCTCCCCCCAAAAGGCAGAGTGATTAGGGAAAAAATAAACCAAACCTCCTTCCTAATCCCCCTCATCCCTAAAAAGGTGCAAAAGTCAAAAGTCTTAATGAATTTTGTCAATTGAGGAGCAGCAACCCATCCTCAGGCCTCATAATTTGTTACCGATACTTAATTGCAGGGTTGGTTTTCTGTGTTTTTGTTTGGGTGGGAAGCCTGCAATTCCTCTTAAGGCTCTGTAACTTACTTTGTGACATGTGGTAACGCTGGGGAGAATAAAGACCAGGAAACATATGTGGCTGACAGGCAGGGCCAGTTGTCTTCCTCCTGCCAAAGTAGGCTGCCTTCATATGTGTTTCTGGCAGGGAGCTGCATGACACCTCTGGTTCCCTCCCTTGTCTTTCCAAGAGTAACAGAGATTTTCTTCTTTGCAAAGGAAAAATGAAATCATGACAAAAAGTAATAAAAGCCATCGTCCCAAGGCACTCAAAGGAGTTTGAGACAAGAGTTGGTGGGTTTCTAGCACAGAATTATTTCTTTGCAGATTATTACCGATTACTGTATTTTATCATTTTGTATTTTATTTTGAAGTGTTTCATTTCTTTAAGGTGGTGACCTTCAGCATGCTGAAAGCATAAGTGGATGATCTTACCCTGTTTTGTATAGTCCAGTAATCCTTATGCATGTTTCAAACACTATAAGCTGCTCCTAAGCTATTCTGAGACCATAGTTTACTAATTAAATATTTGATTAATTAAATGTTGACTTTACCCTTAAGCAGAGCTCTAGGGGAGCAATGGTAGTTTCCCTGCAGTGCAGAAGGAGCTGGCAGCAAGGTGGGTGGTGGTGTACTGGAGCTTTCCTCTTGTAAAAATCCTGGGAAGACGGGTGTCCCAAGCCCTCAAAAGTGATTAGCCCATCCACTTTTAAATATTTATGGCTGTATGATTCTTGCATAAACTGTCTTTCCCTTCTCTCTGTTTTGTGATGTCTCTAGTTATTAAATACTCTCTGAGAAAATTACATTTTATTTCTTTCTCTTTCCTCAGGAGGGTATTCACCTCCCCAGCCTCAGAACATCTCTTTGTTCTTTCTCTTCTGACCTTTACAGTCCCCTGTGGTCCTTAAAATCCTACTACACCACAGAGTCCCCTGAGATCCCTGTCAGCCCTTCCTTGCACACAGCATGCACACAAGTTTTTGTAACTACTTCCTCTTTATTCTCTGCGGTCTCCCCACACATCCCTATTTTCCTTACGTCTCATCCTCCTCCTACATGTTTTATGATCTCTTTGCCAGTGCAAAGTAGTCCCCAGTAACATATTTACTACTCTTTTAATAATTTCTAATGATTAAAGTGTCATGAGAGGCAGGACTTGCCTAAATAAGTGATAATTCAAAGATGAGACCCTAATTCTCTCTTTAAAAGTACAATCCAATTTGTCTTCCTCCCCAGCTTTGCCAAAACTACAAACCAGTCTGTCTTACATTTCATATATATGATCTCATGTCAGAGCAGAAGTTTTCTGGAAAATTTGAGAGAAATTGGATGAGGCATTTTTGGACTTGTACAGAAAGTGAAGCATTCTTTTAAATGGATTTTTTTTTTTTAAACAAGTTTTCTGGCATGTCATGACTCAAAAGCACATGGACTGGAAAATTCCAGATCTGCCAAAATCATAGGTTTTCTCCACACAGTCTGGGTTTTCAGGTTCTTCTTGGGGCCCAGAGAGTAAAATCAATAAAAGGAACAGCCCTTTTTTGGTTGGTTGTCTTTCTCCCTTCCCTGATGGAGTTGTGGTGGGTACCAAGGGACAGTCTTCCACGTAATTACTATCAATTCTCAATTCCAGGAACAGAGGGTTAGGGAAAGACCTGGCCAACCTGAGCCAAGCCCATGTACGTTCAACATCAGACTTTTTTATGGTTACTGAATGATGGGTTTTGAATGTTTTATCAATAGGTGGTTTTTCAACTTGAATTCTGAGTCAATAGCACTGAAATAAAGATTTTTTTTTCTTTTTTCTTTTTTTCTATTTCTTTTGTTTTTTGTCTAATACAAATTTATTTTTTTCTCCCAGGAAAATAAATCATTTTCTCAATATGCCTTTTTTTTCTTCAATACCAAGTCAGAGAATTCATTTAAATGTTGTGAATTGTTTTTTAGCCTTAAGAATACTACCTGTAGGCAAATTTCAAAACAAAATATTTTGTGGAAAAATCAAAATGTTTATCAGGAAAATGTCAAAATTATTTTTTTCCTGTGCCCCCCTCCCCCCCCCCCCCAAAAAAAAAAAAAAATTCTGTAGACTTGGTAAATTCAGTGTGGATTTATGAATAGCTTTGATTAACCACAAATTATATTTTTCTGAGCAAATATGTTAATTATTTGCACCGAGGTATTTTGTAGCTCCATTTTACAGTCTTTTTCTCTGATGATCTCATCACTGAGTGTTGCTTATGACTTGTTTGGTTAAGGTTTGAAGTTGAAATAAACCTATGAGTCCCTTTAGGAACTTGCTTGCTGATTTTTATGAGCCTGAAGAAGCCCAACCCAGCCAGCTATGACATATTTGATTTTTTTTGTTGTTTTTTTGTAGCTTCCCTTTTTGGGTAGAGCATATGGTGAATTCTCAGTGGATGTGGGAGAAATTACCCAAGCAGTTTTAAACACAGAGAAGGTGACTGGGAGCTGTGTATTTCCTCCATGATAATGCCATCAATCTGAAAATTCAGAAGGCTTTGTCTGCTGTAGTTGAGGATCCCAGGTGCTCTCTCCCTGTGCAAGCAGCAAGCTATGAGTATATGATCTTGCCAAGATCAGCTCCTATCAGAAGTAGAGGAAATGTTGCACAGAATGCTAAAAAATAAAACATAAAATACATAAAATGTGCATTGTTTTATTTTGGGAGTGAGAAGAGTGGTGAGGAAACTCTCCATCTTTTTCTCCCTTTTTCCTCCTCCTCTCTTGTACAAACCCCGTGGTAACTCATGAGTGGCATGTGTATGATCTGCTGTAAGGGCCAGAGCTTTGTGAGGAGTAAAGCTGGAAGCAAGGCTTGCATGAATTTTTTATTACATACAAGTTGGCAGTGATGGGCAGTGTGGTGCAGTGCTGCCAGGAGAACAGTGTGACTGTCAGGGCAGAACATGATCACAGCTGCCAACACGGATTTCATGTCCTACCCTGGTATATAAATCAGGTCTTGCACTGGCCTTTTGCATAAGATTAATTTTATTCTAGAAAGGAGTGACATTTCTTCCACAGAAAAATGAGCACTCCAACAATCTAAATTAAATTAAAATTAAGAAAATACCATTCATGTCTGAAGAATGAAAAATAATGGTGAAAGACTGGAGTTTAAAGTAAGTAGGCTTAATGGAAATTCAGTGAGGTAACGAATCTAAAACCTTAGAAAGTTCAAGGTCTCAACAATCTGTAGCCTGTTTTCCTCTTGCAGTAATGAAAACAACCCACACAGATTTGCAATCCCTGTGTACATTGACAAGATGAGCCATCAATGTGCGTTGTATGTGATTTAAGAACATCTTAAGCTCCCACCCAGGACATGTGGACATCTACACAACAAAAACTCTTTTCCAACTCTAGTATCTATAGCAAAATCATGACCTTTACATCTCACAAAAGGAACAAAGATTCCCAGATTCCCATTTAAATTCCCCCTTCCATGTACTGAAAATATTAAAACAATTTAATCTCCTTACAATTCCCAATAGTGCCCTTTAAATCAGCTTTTCATTGGGAATTGAATACATTCTGTAACATAAACTGAAACTGGGAATTGTAAGCTGCCAGCAAAATATGAAGGTATGCTACATTTGCTCAGATATATAAGATATGACAAGATTTAATATGTATTAAATTTAACAGGTGCTGTGATCTCCTGCGTAGATACACAATATTCAAAGGTGTACTCCAGAGAACTCTACATTCCCTGCTGGTTCTGCATTTCTGTCCTTTACAGCATATTTTTATCTCTAATCTTACCTCCCATTTCTTACAATCCAGATTCATTTTATTTAAGCAACATTATCCATATTTTTATCAGGTTCCTAAATTACAGGCAACATATGCAACCTTAGCTCTGGCTTCCCAGAGGTGTTAGTCGGGGTAACTGCAAACTGTGTAGCTAAGAGAAACAGAATAAAACTTGGATGTCACATTTCTCACCCAGTCAGAAAAGCTGTTTCTCTCACATGCTTACTATTTGAAACTTATATGGAGAAATTATTAGGGAAAAGATGGATGGGAAGAAATAATATTTTTATTTTTGTGAAAGGTCCTTAGACTGTGAAGAGCCATCCATTGCTACCTTGATCAGGAATGTAAAGCATGTCAATGGGTCCACATTCATCTAAAAATTACCGGTCTTGCTGGGAAGACATGGTTCTTGATTGCCAATTACAGCACCCACACGTTGATTTCACTGGTGCTGCAGGCTCTGTGTCCCCACCAGTGACCTTATTTTGTTTAATGTCTCACCCACTCTGGCATTAATAGAGACATCATCCCCACCCACACATACTCAATCGCGTTCCGTGATTTCTGAACATACAATACACACCCTCATTCACTCAGCACTCCCACATCCACCAGCCCTTCTGCAGCTCAAGGAAGTCACAGTGAGCTTTCTGAGCCAGTTTTCAGTGGGGATCTGCCAGCTGGTGAGAGGTAGGTTCTCTGAAAGTTTGTTTTCCCTTTTCTGTCAAAGGAGGATGTTGAAACATCACTTACTGGGAAAGCTATGTGACAGGAAAATGTCATCATCTCAGTGAGCTGAAAAGAACCATATTTTGCTCTCTGCCTGTTCAGTATTTTTAAAAAGGAGCAAAATTTTCCATTGATGATGCCCTGTACACAGAAGCAAGGGGGCTGCTCAACACTAAAACAGAAACACTATTAGATATAAAGAAGCTGCATGAGGTTAAAAGCTGAAAATCAGCCTATTAAAAACACAAGAGGTAAAATAAAAACTAAACCCCGGTAAACTCAGGACATTGATGATGTTCCCAGAGATCTTAATGCCCAGAGTAACCACCACAATATTTGGAGTGTAGGCTTTTCCATAAGATAGGCCAAGGAATTGCACTTGGTGGTTCCATCAACAAAATGGTATCTTCTGTTTTATGTCTAAATTAGCTGCTAGAAATACATTCCATTTTTTATTTTGAAGTCTCAACTGATGAAGTGTTGCTTGGGTAAGTGGCTTCAATGGCTATTTTCATGGACAAGAATGTAATCCAGTTTAGACTCTGAATCCTTCAGTTTCCAGTCACTCGATTTCCTTTTGCTTTTATCTCTCTTTCACTGGGTATCTTTTCCCCATTAACATACTTCCAAGAGTTGCATGACACTTCCACTTGTATAAATTAACCAGGAGGATGTTTACTTGCTTCAGATGAGAATAAGTCACCAAATTTTGTATGAAATGTGATGGAAATCGTTGAGTTTCCTTTCCAAACCTAACTTCTTACAGTTCTATGGTGAACAGTACTTCAGCTAAAATCTTTCTATCAAGATGGAATCTGATTCTAAAACATTGAAGTGTCTTCATAAAAGGTAGCTTAAACACCACACAGAACTTGTTTTTAAACCTCCAAGCAAACAGGAATTAAGCACTTTTGAAATGTGTAAGGTCATGCTTCATGATCAGAATGATACCTCAGAAACAGTTACTCCCATCCCAGGTAGTTGTCCAGAGGAGGACCTGGGTACAAGATATCACTAGTTGCCTTGAGAGGAGAAAATTGTTGATCTGAGAATGCACATTATATGAGGAGTGTGAATATGAGGAGTGTGAAGATGTATAAATTCTGTGTGTTGGATGCATAAGTTGCATCCTTTGTGTGGGAATCTGGTACATTTGTGGGTTTCACTGGTTTGTGGATAATGTGAACTGGTGAGTCCATTCACTGCTGCAACAGGCTGGTTTCAGGCCTCTGTAACCCTGATGAGAAAGATGGCAGACATCTTAGCTACCAAAAAAAAAAAAAGAAAAAAAAAAAAAAAGAAAAAAGAAAAAAGAAAAAAGAAAATAAGTTCAAGATTCCTTAACAGTGGATCCAGCCAAGAAAATTTCAGAATCAGCCACAATATTGTCAGCCATCTATGGAACAGACACAGCTCTGACATCCAGAAGTGCACTGGTCCAATCACGTTCCAAATTTATGAAGCTTTCCTCTAGAAATATGAGTCTTCCATAAAATTTCAGTTAGCATTTTGTAATAAGGCATCAACCTCCATATATACAGCAGAGGGGATAACTCTTCCAAGGGATTAGCTTAAGAGTGGCGCCGCAGTAATGCCATTTAGATTTTAAAAATCAATAGGGTGTGTACTTTAAGGAATGTATGTTGTATGATAGTTTGCAACTCTGGCACAAGAGGCCCAATGTTTGAAAGCCAAATCTGGTCAAATTGAGATTGGATATGAAGCATGTGCTTGGCTGTGGAGTCAGTTAACTACTGAAGCAACTTATTTAGGCACATGGTGGGTTTTCTAGTATTTGGAGACTTTAAATCAAGCCTTTGAGCAAGGTTGAGTATCTGTAGTGGTGTAGAGAGGAATGTTTTAGATAATTTGTTTTGTCTTTATATTCCCAATCTTAATTTGACCAGATTTGGCTTTCAAACATTGGGCCTTTAAATGTTAAATGAGAGGTTTATTAATTAAGCAACTGGATCTCTCCAGAACAGGAAACGTAATGGAAACGAGTACACCACTTCTTAATTAAAAGTAAACAAACAAATACATCTGCAAGAAACTCAGATGAGGAGAAAGTTTTGTGGTTGGTATTCTGTTATATCTGTCATGACCCACAGAAAGCATAGATGTAGCAAGTCACAATGTAAATCTAGAGACAAATTCCCTGTCTGAGGAGCGTGGGCATCCAGTCAAGAAACTTCACTGCATTGCCATTGGTTATGAAAGACTTGATGGCTGTTTTCTGGACTCACTTCCAACAGGGATATGCAGAAGAAATGTTAACCAGTATTTTTAGTGTTCCCATTGTCTGCCTGACAACATATGTTAAAGTAGGAGTAAAAATTACAGAATCATCTTCGGTTGATCTTGAATATTACCTAGCACAGAGACTGCCAACAAGCTAAGATGTTATTGGCAGAGTTACAAAAAACTGTAGGCCTCTACAGGATTTAAAATCAAAGTTGTAAACCTAAAGGGTTTAGATTTTTTTTCAGGGACTTTAGTGGCCTGTGGTTGAGTTATAGCATATCCTTTGCAAATCTTTTCAGTTTTGATGTAAAGCATTTTTATAATGGAAAATCCCTCATGCCTCCTAGTAGGTGATTTCATTGTTTAATTAGAAATGCTGTCCAATCCAAATTCGTTACTCTCATAGTCTTTTCTTGCTAAACTAAAGAGTTCTTTCTTATCAGATACCTCTTCTCCACATATGTATTTGTAGTTAAGGTTCAAGTCTCTTCTCAAAACACCTGCTGGATAAGGTAGGTTTGCCTTTCTTCCTTTCTCACTATACAGCAGATATTCCTGACCTCATATTACTCATTAAATTATTTTCTGGAATTTTTTGGAATCCATTTCAATTTTGACCATTCTGTCATGGGTGTAGGCACCAGAACTTGAACCACTGCTCCAATCACAACACTTTAGCTGTGGGCACAAACTGTGCTGCTGCCCATTTCTGTGCAGAAATTAGAAAGATGAGAGACACACAGTTGTGTGGGCAGCTCCAGGAAGCAACGCAGAAGTGCCTAAGCTCCACTCCTCCAAGGTGCCTCTGGGAAAAGCCATCCTCTCTTGTCAAAGATGGTACAGGGAGCGTAGAGACACCAGCTTCCCTAAGATGAGCTTAGCCTGAGTGAGAAACCTTGGAGCTAAAAATTGCTTTGCCCATATTGTCACTACATGATAATCTAGCAGTGTGCAGATTTTCTCAGGCAGCTGACTCAGAGAGAACCAGATTTACTCTTTGGCCATGAACCAGGTTCCTGGTTCAAGAACTTTCCTGACAGTTTTCCGTGTGGGATGTTATTCTGATTCATGTTTGGTCTGCAGCAATAATTCAGTCCCTCCATACAGTAATTTTATGCTTTTCTAGCTTGTTTTCTTGGAAGATCTCAAAAATGCTATAAATATTCTTTGATTTACATTCAGGATGATCCAAGGAAGAAAGTAAATATGACTGCCTTAATAAGATTCTTCTGAGCCTTGTTTTAATGTTACATGTGAGGTCAGTTTCCGAGAGGGAAATAGTTTCTCATGCAAACTACTGAGCCCATTGTATCTCTCTACTTGATATTAGAATTATTGTTCACTGCACTGAAAATTATCTCCTCCTTTGTCTGTGTAAGTAGCCAACCCTGTTGCTATAGTCCACAAATACTTAAGTGGCTAAATGTGGAAAGGAACCTTCAAGTATCTGACACAGCCTGTTGGGATATACTTGAAGGCAAGGTGTTGAATGTGGCTCCTTTTTTCAACAGCTGGGTTTTTCTCTCTCAGCATTCAAAAGAAGAAGGAAATGTGGAAATAACCTCCCCGAAAGCATAATGGAATATTCCTGGTTCATACACTTCTCCTTTTGGACCACGTCCCCTTGGATTGCAGAGGAAAAACTTCAAAAGGAGAGGGCAGGGAGCTGTTTTTCAGTCTGTTTGTCTAAGCTGTGGTCCTTTGTGCTATGAGAAACCTCTCAAGCAGCTTCAGCAAGAATCTTCTTTCTGCTCCCTTCCACATCCTCCTTTATTCCTACATCCCCCTCCCCCTCCTCACTTTCTTTCATGTGGATCAAGGCCTGGAAAATGACAAGGCTCTTGATTAATAGATACAGAAAGTCTTCTTATGTAATTTATTTGCTTTCTGCACCTGACTAGAATCACTAGGTTTATCTGGAAAGGAAAATATATCGTCCTTCCTGACTCCGAGTGGCAGCGGAGAGAGCTGAGCATGTGATATCAAGCTGCGCATGGAAAGCAAACAAAACGCCATTTCTGTATTTTGTAAGCATCTCAGGTCATAAAAGTGTCAGCACACTATATTTCTTGCTGGGATCCTCTCTGTTTTATTATCTGAGCCCTTTCCATTGTGTTGAATGTGCAAGGAGAGTCTCCAAAGCAGGCAACATCTGTTTCCCTGTCATGTTTTTGATTATCAGCTCCATATTCCTTGCAAGTCTCCCGCTCACATATTCCAATCAAACTCAATGGGGGCTGCAGCAGTGAGGACACTTCCTTATCTCCCTTCCCCCAGACTCTCCATCCATCACTCTCACATGCTGGCTCACTAAATGCTGATGCAAGAGGCCTGTTCTTACACTTGGGTAACACACTCATGACCTCTCCAATTTGTTTTGTTTGCTTAAGTCTGATTGCTGTAAGGATACCTGCCTCTTGGTCCTTGACGGGGGAGAGGTCAGAGGAAGGAGGCAGGTGGGACATCTGACTGATTTTTGCTTTGGTACCTGTGGAGAACACTTTTCTAATGCAGTTTTAGATGTGTTTCCCAGTTTTCTTCCCTCAAGAGGAAGTCTCTTCCCCTCTTTCTCAGTTCCCAATTGCTAAATCAATCTCTCTGTCCTTTGCCAAGAGATCTGTTTTACCATTTATGCAGGAATTTCAATCTGAAAATGGGGATTCTGCCAATAAGAATCAATTAAAACAATTGTCTTTTGCCTATGGTCTTGCACTCACAGGATATCCGGCACACTGAGATTTGGGAATGCAGAAGTGTAAGTTACATTGAACTATGAGTTGTTTCTCCAGTGATGTTTTGTATTCATTTTCACAGAATCTGTTTGTGTCCTTGTGTGGTTCAGCAAGGAACAGTTGTAGGGTGATGCAACTAGTGTTGCAGCTGAGATACAGAAGTGGCATTCTGTACACGAGACTTGTATTTACTCAATTAAGCTGTACATTCCTACCACCACAGGTAACATCCATCCATCCATCCATCCATCCATCCATCCATCCATCCATCCATCCATCCATCCATCCATCCATCCATCCATCCATGACAAAGCCATGTTGTGAACCCACGTGGAAATATATCCCAAAATATCTCCTAGATCTGGGAGAGACTGGACTTCATATTTGTGTTGATTGTTGACAGTTCCTCTTGCAGCTTGATTAACAGGTGTGTGAAAGAGATTAAGGGTCCAGCAGGTCAATAACAGCACCAAACCGACTCCATGATGAAAGGCAACAAGGACTGAATAAAGAAGAAAGACAAAAGAAAGTGGCTCCTTGCAGAGTACCTGTCACTAAAGATGACTTCAGGAAACAAAAGATAAGAGTGACAAAAAGTGGGAAGAAGAGATGGATGGACATAGCTCAGGTAGAAGCCAGACATGGAAGACCACAGTCTTTGTTGGTGGGCCCACAGAGCAAACTGTGAGTGCAACAGGCAGACGGATGCGAGAGATTGCAGTGCTCAGGCAGCTGCAAAGCAGGAGTGTTCTAGAGGGAGTAGAAATTTCTGAGGAAATACAAGGTGGGGGAGAAGAAAAGGAGCTGTAATGAGATGGGTTACTGGGAGAGTCAGAAGGTTCAGGGTATGAATAGCCTGAATGGGAACCGTGGGCTGGGACAGAGAAATAAGGACAGGTGATCAGGAAGAGAAGGAGGCAATAGAAAATTGTGGTGGAGGAGATTCACAGAGTGCTGTGTAGGAAAAGGAGATAGAACAGGTGAGGAAAGAAGATAAGGAGTGTGAGTGAACATGGGGGTGCCCATAAAATGCAGAAAAGGAGGGGGAGCAGAGATCACACACAGCAGAAACTTCCTGTCAGGGATCCAGGAAGAGAACACACAATCCCACAGCTGAGGTTACTCATCCACAGCCTTTTGCTTATGTTTCATACACCCTTTATTTATTAGACTGTTTCTTTTTTTTTTTTTTTTTTTTTTTTTTTTTTTTTTTTTTAATATGAATGCTACCTTCCCTACCTTCATGGTCAGAAATGTATTTGCAAAATATACTACTTCCGGTTTTTCTAAACACCATATAGAATTGATTGTTTTGTGTTTAGTATTTACTGCATATTTATGTGATCAGAGCTAGCTAAAATTATTTCCTAGGCTAGCTTTTTAATTCCAATTCGACTACATAAAAGTGTGAATGGCCCCATAAGTTTTATTGGTATAATTTGCCATAATGTTTATAATTAGCTCATTGGAAAACTTCTAGTATTAGACTGTTCTATTTAATACAGTATTTTTAAAAAGGCATAATAATCAGCTTTACCCTTTCATAAAATACACAGCAGCAAGTTTGCATTAAGGAAATGAAGTATTTCAGCTTGAAAGTAAATCATCACCTAGAGAATTTGCTTCGAGAAAGCATTTCAGTTATCTTCAACTAAAATTTGAGGGGGAGGTTCCTGTCCTGTTCCTTTAAAACCACAGGATAGGAAAAACAGCATGAAAAACCTTGGCTTGGATATCTGGGCACCAAAAAGCTTTTGGGAAGACACTGCACTTCTGACATGGGAGATGGGAGAGAAGGTGATACTTTCAAAAGGCTGTTCAGTTGAACATTCAACAAGAAGCTCTTGAGCATGAATTAGTTAAATTTATGAAGGCATTCACTCTGATTGTAGAAGAAACCACCTATCTAGACAGTACCAGGAACTGAATGAGATTATAGGGAAATGTGGATCCTGTTACTGTGAATTAGTGACTTCAGTTTTCATTTGTGGGTATTTCAGATGTGCTCGCCAGGAAACAATCCAATAAAAGGTAATGTACTGTGCAGTGGTACAAGGAGAGTTGATTGCAAGACAGATTGACTTAGGGCTTAGCTCTGCAATGGGTGTAAAAGCAAGAGCCAAGGAACATTGAAATTCCAAGTGCAGTTTGGCCTCAAGTTGCTATGTGGTCCCTTACACAATATAAAGGTGCCACAAGGTTTTGCACTGTCTTGATCTCACGTGCTTGACCTTCTCAGTTTTCTCCCCCACACTTTGACAACTCTTCTGCCCTTTCTGCTGCATCTGGGAGCCTCTGACTTGCCTCTGCCTTCCACACAGCTCCCTTGCAGTGCTTCTCCCCACCCAGGAACTTTGCAACCTTCCCGTACACTGTATTATCCCTTCCTCTTTTCTTCCTTTTTGTGTTTCTACACCAAGTTTGCACCAAGGGTCAGTTGCAGGGCTTTAACTGGGAGATGTCAGAGCACCAATTCTACTGTCTGGACCTGGCTGTTGATTAATATTCAGGGTAGATGCAGGCTATGATTTTTTTGCAGGCGAGTTCCCATTCCATTTGCAAATGCAGTTTTTATGCAGTATGCATGATTGATAACAATAGAAACAAATCTGGAAAACCTGACAAAAGCAATCATAATGTTATTAAAAACAAAGAAAGTGTTCTTTGTTTCTAATTTCTATTCTGTTAAAAAATATTTGCTCATAAGTCCTATGTGCTAGTCATTTGTGGTGCAATATCACAACATCTGCAATTTTATAGTCCAGACACACTAATTCAGACTGGGAAAAAAGGTCTGGCCATGTTTTGCAGTTGGGAGTGTGCCACACCTTATGACCTGGGCCACTTTATGAAGGGCTTCTGACAAACTTTCTGTGCTTCTGATCTTGCCTTCTGCTGCAGCTGCTTCCCTGCAATCCTACAGTGTATACATCATTTGACTGCCTAAATCCAGTGCTGTCTTTGAGCCTTGATGCCGTGCATCTGATCTCACCTGTCAAAGGATAAGCAGCAAGATCTACAGTATGGAAGCATGAAGAGAAAGTAGACTTTGTCAGACAGAAGCTTTTAAAATAGATTCCAGTAGCGTGTGAGATGAATGGGAAGAGAGAGAGCAGTAGGTGGAGCAAATCTGACATGAGAACTTTAACATGGAGCCAGCTTCAAACATGCCTTACACGGCCCTCTGAGTAACCCCTGTTCCTGTCCTGCACTGCAGGAAGCCAGTCACACTGCCTCCTATTTTATCCCCTCTCCAGGTCACCAATGAGAGCATGTCACCTTCACATTCTTCCTGTCCTCACCTCGTCTGGCTTCCACCTGCCTGAGGTCACTGAGAGAAATCAGAGCAGCCTTCAAGCAGTTTTAGCTTTTAGGAGGCACTTGCCTGGCAGCCAGACTGGGAAGTGCTAAGAGTGCTTTGCTGCTAAGGTTGCACAGTGCTAAGCTGCTTTGTCCTGTCTTTTTTTTAGGGTTGTGTCAATCACGTTGTAACTCTAGACTCGGGCCTTTGGTTTTAGTAGCACAATTTAAAATGCTTTGTCAATTATAGGCAACCTGAAAACTGCTTGAAAACTGGCTTACGAGCTATAGCTCTCCAGAAGTTTGCAGAACACATTGCACACTGAACAATAATGTTGATATTTTCTAGATCTTTTGGCCAGGAGGGTGAGCCTCAACTTTCTCATGTCTGCAGGTGTGAGGGTACTGCCTCAGGGTGACTGGAATAGAGAAAAGCCCAATAATCAGAGAGTAGGTCACTAGGTGACAAAATGAAATCCTACTTGGGAAAAAAAATAAACCAGCACATAGGGGAAAATTATCTAAAACACATTATTCACCAAGGGAGCCATGGAAATAGGTGGGTTAAGAAAGAGACCTAAGTTTGAGAGCAGTCTGTAAATTAGACATGAATTTGCAACATGTCAGCAACACAGTTTGGGATGCATACACAAAAGCACCACATCAGAGAACATGATAGTAAACCCCCTCTCTAAATGCCTGGTGTGACCACACCTGAAAGTTTCAGGGGCTTTGAAGTCAGTGGAGCTGTGCCAATGAACACCAGCTGAGCATCTGCCTGTTGGGTTTGGTTATAGCGGCATCATTAGAGATACTTATTGACAAATTGGGTGAAGCCAGTGAAAAAGAACAAAAGTTAAGACTCAGATGGCAAGGCCCACACCTGTAAGTGTGTAGATATATATATATATATATATATGTATATATAGATATATGTGTGTGTATATATATATATATATATATGTATATGTATATATGTATGTGTGTATATATATATATATGTATGCATGTATGTATGTATAAATGATCAAGTAAACTCTGTATGATAAATGTCCAAATGTTGGGGAAGTGTCATTTATACAAATTCCAAACAGCTGGCTGGTTTGGCTGCAGCTGTAATGCACTTTAGGATACAGTCCCTAAGGACCTTTGTAGAATGGTTGGTCTTTGCATAGATTTGCAGGAGAACAAAGATCTGTTTGTGAACAAACATGGGTATGGGAGCAATGTTGGGGCAGTGCCGTGCTCCCCCTTGGCATGCCTTTTGTCATTGCAGTGTCCCTGGAACCCTCGTTTTTTTGTTTTTTTCGAGCCTAACCCTAAGCAAAACCCTAACCCTAAGTGGAGCACTAAAATCAGCCATTTGGTGAGGCTGGTGCCAAGCAGAAAATTCATTTTTAACTACAGAGTCTCTTCCTGGATGCAGCCCTCGGAGTAATCTTTTTTTAGGCACCTCAGCAAGAGACAAATTTTTTAGACCTGATAATCATCCACAGTTGTCATGGACTTCAATGTCAAGGCTAAGGGCTTGTTCTCTCTGCATAGCTGGTCTTAGTTATACAGAAGTTAAGTTTAGATGTGTACATTTCAGTATAGGTGTCTAGATTTTAGTTGCTTAGTGTATGACAGCTGAAGTTGCCATGAAGATCCAAACATTTTCCATTTCATTATCTAAAGATACACTGACCTTGACAGCTAGTCAAGGCCATTTAATGTAGTGTCCCTTGAAAGGAATTCCTGAAGATGAAAGTTCCCTGTCATTCTGTATAAGACTATTCAGGACCTGATTCAGAGCTCTGGAAGTCAGTGAAAATCTTTCCATTGACTTCAAAGTGTTTTGAATCATTCCTAGATAATAGCACAAATTTCATTTCATTCTTTCTTTCCAATTGGGTTGTCTGAAACTGCACAATGTATGATTGAATCCCTATGTCCCTTGCATACCTTGCATGCCAGCTTCCTTTAACACCTTCTGTGAAGCTCGTGATGTTAAATGACACACTCAGTTGCTGTAGGCATCTTTCCAATCTGGACCCCAGCTGCTTGAGGTCTAACAGATTGTTCTCAAAGGACAATGTGAAAGCAACATTTGATGTATCTACTCAGTTTAGCTAAACACCTCTAAACAGATGACTATGAAAGTTGGAGAGTTAATCTAGTTTTAGGCACAGAAGCCTCAGCAGCAGACAAGTGATTACAAACTTACCTATTCATTAAGCTTGATAAAGGTAGATATTTTTCATGTTTCTGGTGATTATAATACAGAAGAGTCATAACTCTGAAGTACCTGCAGAGAATCTAACCACTTGAACATCAGAGACCCAGATGACCCACATCACATACACAGATGATTATGAATACATGACCTGTTGCGGTGAACCATGGCCAAAGCCAGGGTCAGCCGGATCAAGTGGACCCAAAGGTCCATTGGTTTGATGTTGCCACAGCCCAAAAGCCTTGAGCATTCAAAAGGCTGTGAAAAATACATAAATCCATGCCTTATCATTGGCCACAGCCCTCCCCTCCCCTTATTTCTCATATTTGGTTGTATTTCCAGAGAGTTCTATGTTCTTCAGTTGTTAATTGGTCATTGTTATTCCTTCCCTTCTCCCATTTGCTGTAATTCCTTCTCCCCGCCTCGGTAACACCCCCTGCCTGATGTTCCATTGGTTACTGTGTGTTTTCCATGCCCAGACCGTGGGAGTACAAGATTCCCTGCAAGCCACGCGGCTTCAGCTTCTCTCAGGGGATTTTTCCCTGCAATGACCCCCTTCCTCCACGAAGGAGTCCCTCTGGTTTTTTCCTACCTCCTTGTGTGCCTTTGACACTGGTGGGCGAGGCGAACCCAAGCAGGTGCTTCGCCGGCCCTCCTGCACCACGGTGGGTCTCCATCCATCCTCGCTCGAGGCAGGCAGAAGATTGCTCAGTGCCCGGGACATCATGCTAGCTGGCATGGGACTGTAGCAATGACCAATTCTGCAGGGAGGCTTTTACTCACAGAAAATGACAAAACTTATAAAGTCTGCATTCAAAAGCCCCATGCTAAAGACAGATAAGCTTTATACAGTGAAAACTCTTCGAGTTTCTGTCATGTTTTGTTGCCACCAGATGATGACAAAAGTCACTATAGGGTTATTCATCTTTGTATGTGAGATGGGAAATAAAAATCCTGGAGATACCTCTCTGCTGTGCCTGAAGTTGTGCTGTCTCTCCACCACCCCACTGATGCCAAGAATCCTCCAGATAGTATTTAGCTACTATTTAGATCCTATTATTTCTGGAAACACAAAGTCTGCTAGTTTCATTAACATTTGGTATCCTTATAACAAAAACTTGAAGGAATTGGAATTATCGATCACAAATTAATTATGTGAGTGTTTTTCAGGGGATTCAGTCCCATCCCTAAAGCTGATCTAACCTGTGGATAGTTCTCCTAAATTCATGGACACTTTTCTCTCTAACAGTGTACAGTTCACCTGTGCTTTCAACCTCCTCATTTGGACATTTCCCTTGCATATGACAGTGCAAAGAGACATCACCAACTAATATTGATGTCTAATGAATGCAAAGAGCTGAAGTGGAAAAAGTACATAGAGGAGGCAGGACTATTTGCCCGTGTCATTCCAGCTGACTGTGGAATGGAAAAAGAACAAAGTTGAGCAAGGCAGAGGAGAGGTCAGCGTATTCCCCATCATAGGGGCAAAATAGCAGCATGCCTTACTAATAAAACCTGCAAAGAAACAAATAAGAAAGCCCTCATATGTAGAAACACACTCCAAATACCACAAGCACTGATGGAGAGGAAATGAGATGATGGGTGAGTGGAATGGGGGAGAGCACATCTGGCGAATCAAACAGTGCTGACCCGGACACGGATTTCAGACTCCAGCCTGCAGTTTGGAGGCTCTCAGAAGCTTCTCTGACCATGTCAGACAGGCCTGCTTTTGTGCTTCTGTATCAGTCCCAGACACGTGTAGGCAGGTGGAGTATTTACTCTGTCACAGCTTCACACTATTTTTCTTGAATTAATCCATATCTCCTAGAGAAGTGCTTGATCCCTGCTCTGTCATAATTTTCACTGTCTTTGTGAAACTGAGTGCTCAGTCTTCTAATGTGAAATCTTCTCTCAAAGGTAATAGGAATTATGAAATAATTGTGGATGTGACCTGTGGTGAGTCAGGAATACCTTGCATGACTGAGGGCTTGGAGGTGGACATCAGACAAAATCATGTATAATCTTTTGCAGACCAGAGCAGAGGAGAAGAGAACAGACAGCAGTGGAATGCACTTAAGAGAAATAGATACACACATGAAAGAAAAAGGCCTTGATATTTAAAATATTTATGGTCTTAAAAGGCATGAAAACTGATACTAGCCATTAACTAATAGACTTTCTGCCTTTGTGATGCAGCTTACATCCCTAACTAAAACCACATCTCTGTTCTGACTTTGTCTGAAGCCAGGTGCACAGATGATTAAATTTTGGTCCAGCTCTAAGGAGAGTGTCTCCATCCTGTCCTCTCCTCTAAGCACACACCATCTGTATGATACTTATTCATCTCCTTTTGCTGGGCTGACATACTGAGCCCATATTCTTCCAGCATCAGTTGTCCTCATACTGTCAAGCTGTGCAAATGGAAGGGATCTATGCCTAAGGGAGTAACAGGCTCTGGGAGTAGGCTTGTGCTGTATTAAAGCACTATTAACTGCTCTACTTTGACCTTGATGTTGTTCATATGTGTTTTCACAAAAGAGATTTGGGGCTCTCACTATCCACATTTGCCAGCATGACTTATACATCTGTATTCACTATATTTAAATGCTGTGTTGCTGGGAATGTCCTCCCTGTGAATCAGAAAAGGGAAGAGGTTGGCTTTGTATCTCCAAGCATATGGATTCCTTGTAATGAGCGGAGGGTAAATTGCTTAAAGCATTTTTATTTTATTTTCCAAACATAATTTTTGAGCCCCTGTTCCTGTGTCATAGGCCTGCTTGTAGCAGGAAATGATAAACCCAGATCCTGCCTCTTTGAGGAAAGGATAGGTGGAGAAAAGGACTTCAAATACATGTATGTTTTTCATAAAAAGATAAGACAGCTACTTTAAGTGTGCTGAACATACCAGAGAATAGAAACAGACTCCATTTTAATATTTTTTTACTTTTTTTGGTTCTTCCTCTGGTCTAAGCCAAGGAGCCTAACCAGATCAAATATATGCAATATGTTTGACCCACATGCAAATGTTATTCAGACTTGGATCTAATTCTATCACCCAGGTTTTCCACTCTAGCAGATGTTGAGCCACACAAGATGCATTCAAACTTCCATCTCAATAAGTTCCTCCAAAGCAGGCCACTACTGACTGACCTTACCCTTTATTCTTTCTTAATTTCCTCTAAAATGCAAAAAGGCATTTTCTCCCTTGTGTTTCACAAGGTTTCAGGATCTGTCTTCTGTAGAGGATGGTGCCTTCTTGATGTGACTCTGCCCTGTACTTCCCAGGATTATTTCAGGATGATGGATTTGGGCTGCAGAGGGCACAGACGTAACGGCTGAGGCCTCAAATGTGTAAACTTTGAGAAGAGCAGGTAGAGAGCACAGAAAACACCTGATGGATTCCACAGATAAAGAGGCTGATGGTGGAGATCCAACACTGCTTGTTGAATGTATCTTGTCACGAAACAACCTCATCCTTTACCCCATATCACTGACAACTGGTGTCTCGCCAAGATACCAGGACAATGCTAAAGAACCCAGAAGGACAAGGATAAACCTGTGCTCTCTCTGCTTTACCAGTAGATCACCCACCAGTACTTTATCCATTTCCATCTGATAATCTGATTAGAATTTAGGGTGTGATAGGCCTACGCCAGGCCAGACAGATATGCCAAAATTTCTAGAGATAGGGAGGAAAAACTTAAAGTGTTGACAAGAAGGTGACTACTTACCAATAGCATTCTGTCAAGTGTCCTACACCATTATTTGGATACCATAAATTGCATATTCTGCAGGACATTGTCCCTCAGTAAACACAGAAGTCCCAAGTGAAAGAACATCCAGAGAAGTGAATTGATAAAGGTGAGATAGAGTATGGAAATTACAAACTCTGCTTTGCAGCCTGGTTTCCTTCCTAGCCACAAAGTCCTTGCTTTCCTCAGCCACCTAAGAAAGCTTGCAAGGAAGAACTGTAGTTCAAACAGGACTACAAACATATAAAAAATATAATAAATAAATAAATAAATAAATGCCTATGGAGGAGTCCATTTGATTAGTGGGTTAGCAGGCAGATATAGGTGTAAAGGAAAAGTAGAACAGCAGATCATAGAAAGGCTTCTTCCAGAAGCATCAAGTTCCATATCAAGATAGTTTTTAGTGAACTCATATAGTAAATAGGACAAGAAATTTTTTGCATAATGAACAATCCACACGTAAATGTAACAAACATATTCAGTTGGGTTTCTTTGTTTTGTTTTGTTCAGTAATGGTCAATAAATTATTAAACTTGGTAAACTTAGCTTGTTAATTGCTCACTCTGTCACATGTAAAACACAGCCCAAACATGGGAGATTAGGACAAAAAAGGATCTTGGTTTTATCTAGAATTTACCTTAGGATTGTTCTTGGGGCCCATCCTTAATTCTGCTCTGAGAAAGGCTGTATATCCTCTTTTCTCCCACATGGAGCTGGGTGAAAAATGTGGAACCACTGCAAATTAATTAAGAATAATGAGATATAATAACTTTAAGATGACATTATTAGTGAGATGATTTACTGTACTTGAGATTATAATGCTTTCACAGGGGAAAGAATTGGCGTTGCTGGAGAAAAAGTAAGCAGGAGAGCAATGCAGTAGCCAGCAAGTAAGCAACATTTCCCACCAACATCCAAACTAACAGGGCAACAGCCAAACTTCAGGCTTCAAACACAACACAGCTGGAAAATCCATTGAACATTTATAAAGCCCTCGGGACAGAGGAAGGGAGAGAAGATGAATGTACAGGACTGTCAGTGGGTTCTCTTTGCAAGCAGATATGTTGTTCTGCTAGGTTGGAATCTGTTTACTCTGCAAGTTTTTTACTTTCAAGAAACAAACCTTTTTATCAGGGCAGACGCTTGGTTGGAGGATAGTGCTGGCCTTGCTTCTGGAAGGAGCAGAGCAGGGAGTGCTGCAGGGAATCAAGGCACTGCGAAGTTCTGGTGTCCTTCAGGCCAGCCTGAGGAACCTTTTCACTGACACCTGCCCCTCACACAAACCTTGCCAAGGCTCTGGACCTCCATGAAAATGCATTGAGAGGGGCTGTTTTTAAAGCTTCTGCCATAGACCATTTTGGCTAATAGGAGCCAGCAGAAGTGATATGCATGAAATCTGTGTAAATGGGGAAAGAATGCTACATTTGAAAAATAATGATTCCAACATTGTTGTAAGTATTGCTGTCTAAAGGAGAATTATTTTTTTCAATAGGCTGAGAAGACTGATAAGAAATTGATTCCTAGAGCAACTAAATATATTATTTTCTGCATTTACTTCTCTTTGTTACAGAAATTCAATACCAGAAAAAGCAGGAAGCTTATTCCCTCCACTATATCTCAGTTAGCATAGTACTGCATCTTCCCCTGCTGCAGTAAAATAAAAGATAAGACCAGCACTAAAGAGCTGGAAAAAGAGCTGGAAATTTAATTCGCAGACAAATTAGTTACATTGCATTTAATATTCCCAGTGAGGAAATGAAGAGAAATTTATTCTGTTCCTGCTCTCCTCAAATTCACCAGAGGGAATGATAACCCTTAATTAAAGAAGACTGATTGCTTTTTTTTTTTTTCCCAAGCTTTCGTTTGCCCTAAAATAAAATGATGAGAAATAAATGGTGCATATAAAAAAAAAAAAAAAACTGCACTGGAAATGCTGCAGTCATTCAAATTTCTCATTGTAGGAGATACTACATTCTAAAGAGCTCTTTAATAATCTGGTAGGAGAGGAGGCCAAATTGAGCAAATTCATGCCCGGTTTCAGTGGAGCAAATTCATTCAAGAAAACAAACAAAGCCCAAGGAATTCTTTCTGTTCTTTCAGAGCTCATAATTTTGGATAGGTTGAAAGTATACAGCCATTTTTTTTTCATAAACACTATGCATAAACATGAAGAAAACAGGAAGATCTGGATGAAGAGGGAGATGGATGGTAAAGGATAAAGGAGCCTAGGACTAGAACTTTATTGATGACACCTTGGCATGGTCAGATGAAATTGAACAAGAAATTCAGGCTGAACAGCAGAACTGATCCTAATGCAAGCTTAACAAAGAAGATGGTTGTGCCTAGAAAGCTGTAAACCATTAAAATATTTGTCAATATTTAAGGAATGAGATGTGAACTAGTACCTTTATTTGCAGCTCGTTCATCTTTCCATTTCTTTAAAAACGCAAAACAGAGGAGTTGGGAAGTCTGGTTACAGAGAAGACAGCTCAGTACCTTCTTCTCAGACTTAGACTAAGAAGGAACTCTGAAGAGTCTGAAGGCAAGGGGGCCTGTGATAATGGGTACATACAGTAGAGGGTGACTCTTGCATGGCTTGTTTCTCCTGGCCTGAGTGTAGCTATGGTGCTACCTTAGACTGGTCACTCAAAGGGCTAATGACAGCATATGGACAGTCCTTGACACATTTCCCACAGGATTCTACCGGAGGAACTGTTACAGGTCTTTTCCAACCCAAACAGTTCTAGGATTCTATGTAGGAAAGAGGTACATGAAAACTGTTCTCCTGTTTTGATCAAGGATACTTCTAGCTCCAGCACAGATCCTTGTGCAGCTCCTCTGGAGACATCTGCTCTGAAAAATATTTATCACTACTCTCTATTTCCTTCATTTCAATTAATTTTTTTCATGAATTTCCTTCTTATACGTTGGCTATTTCGTGTACTTAGCAGGCTTTGGGGAGGGACATATCATGGCAGATTCTGTCTACAGGGCTGTCTTTGACAATCTGCTGATGATCCTTTCAGAGATATCCAAGGAAGGCTCTGAAAAAAGACTTTTCTTTACACAAAGATTTTGACTCGCCTGAAGTATATTCTATTTCTTCACATATGAAAAATGAATTCTCTGCTGAATGCTAATGATTTGTCAACAGAAGAATTTGCCCTCTGATGCAAGCACACCCTGGTCTTCTGGAGCTGTGCTGTTCACATTTCTACATTTAAAAAGTATTATGAAGCGTAAGAACTGTGTTTCCCTGAGTGTCCCCCAGGATGTGTTTTAAAGAATGGCTTTGTATGTGTCACCTTTCAGTCTCCAGGACCTCAGGAGGTTCCAAGTGGAAGGTTGCACGTATGATTAGTAATTCAGGGTTTCCATCCTTGATTTCTGCTAGGTATCATCTGACTCCAGCAACTTGTAGAATTTCACTTTGTGTATGTGAAACAAAATCTCATCCGCAATGACTTTGACTTCAGACATACCTTTTGCATTTCCCCCCATGTGAAAACTTTTCCCCTGTTCTTCCCAGTGAAAAGCCCTGCAGAATGGTTTAATTGTCTCTGGTTTTTGCCTAATCAGTAGCTGGCCATGCAGAGCCCCTAGCAAGATTTTTCTCCAGACATTTTTGATGAAGTACTAGTTTTGATTTCTTTAGCTAGTTCTTCTCAAACTCTTTTAGGATTTTTGCTTTTAATCTGCCTGACAACACTATTCTTTTCATTTTATTGGTTTGGATACAATAGACATCTTTTTGGAAATTGCCTTTTTACTGCTAATAAACTTGCTTACTTGGATGTTTATATGTGCTGGCCTCCTTTAATCCATTCTCCAGCCTTTCTCAATAGGTCATACGCAGCGGTGTTATGCTTCCAGTCTGGTGTTCTTCAGAAGTTTCCATGCTGTTTGCTAGGATTTCTCTTTGCTGACCTTTCTAGATTCTTTTTAACAAGCTCCCTCATTCCTGCATGGCTTTTCTTGAAGTGGAGGACAATGGCAGTGGCGTGTTTGGCCTTCAGTACTCCTCTAGAGCTGGTGAAGCTGAGCTCTCTGTGGTCACTGTCACAGAGTGGAGCTTCCATTGGAAGGGCTAGAGCCACAAATCTGAGGACTCCTTTGCTCCTGTGGGCTCTGACCAGATGCTCCATGGAATAGTTGCTGACAGAGCCCAAAAATGTCATCTCTGTTTCATCTGCTGGTATGACATTTGTCAATCTACAGGAGGGCAGTTGATGTCTCCCATTGCTACTGTTTTTCCTGCCTCTCTGATTTCTTCCAGTGTATTGAATTCAAGGCATTTTGTTGTCCTGGGTCAGCAACATTATCTGTCATAACAATAATCTTCCTATTTAGGCCTGGAATTTCAACCAGTACAGACTTCATGTTACTTGAGATGGTGAACTTGTAGACTTGATTTGATTATGTGCCTTCAATGAGGCAAAGCAATGCTCTGCCTCCTGCACAGGGTATCTCTGTATTTTATATCCTGTGTTTAGTGTCCCCTTGATGGTCTTCTTTATTCCAGGTTTCCAATATGTATGGTAAATCAGTGTCTGAATTTTGGATCAAACATTCTTCTTCCCTGTCTCCTTTTTTAGATTTCAAAGGTTGTGTAGAAGTGAGTGTACCACTACATTGGTTATTTTATTGGCACCTTGTATAAAATTCATTATGTTTGTTTTCCTTTCCCTGCTGGATTACTTGCATCTCTTGGATTCTGATTTCCTTGAGGATTCAGAACTTTCCCATTTTTTTATCTCCTAAGGGTACTCATGTTGGGCCTGGCCTTCTCCACCCCTATCGGCTTGCCCTAGCTACCTGGGTTTTCCAGCCTGTTGGGGAATATTTTAATTTCAAAATTACTGTCTAGGGCCTTCATTTTGCTAAGAATGTCTGAGGATGTTTTCAATTTGCCACAAGACCAAGCAATATCATGAAAGAGACTTAGATATGCTGTATGTTTTCAAATCAGCTGGACTTGATGAAATTCCTGCTAGGATGCTGGGAGGGTTGTCTGAAGCAATGCCAGCACTATTAGCTGCTATCTTTGAGGAACTGTGAGGTACAGAGATGAATGTGTTGCCTCTTACATTTTTTTTTCAATAATGAGGGGGCAGGGGAAGCTATAGTTGAGCCTCCAGAAGTCAACTACAAGGTGAGTGGCAAACAGAGTGGATTTATTAAGAAAAGTCATACCAAGCCAGTCTAATATGTTCCTGTGATGGGACTTGTGTCTAGGGAAGAACAGCAGCAGAAACATAATTTTAACTTTAGTGAGGCTTTGGACATTGTCTCATATGAGCTTCTAAGATGCAAGATAAGGAAATATTGTCTGTGTACAATTTTCAACAGTTGAGAGCAATACGACCTAACAATACATTCAGAGAGTAGTCCTTGATAGTCAGACTTAACTTGGTTATTGAGATCTCTATTGCTAACTTTTTAACTAATCAAATGGATTACCTAACACAGAATATATTTGAAGAATTTGAAATTACTTTAAATGATCTTAACAACCTGGAGAAATAATCTGGAAAAGCTAGGATGTAGTTTCGTGAGGAAAACATCTGCCTTTAGCTTTTAATCACCTGCTGTTCATGAGCTAGAGAGCAGCATTGCAGGGAGGAATCTGGAGGCTGCAGTGTGTACCAAGCTGAAAGCTTCATGCAGAGCTGCTGCAAAAAGAGAAACCCTTCAGTGGAAAGTTGCCACAGATCAGTGGGCAAACAGGGTCACACTGCCTCAACTCAGCCAGGAGAATGCCTCTGTAGTGGGTCAGCCTTGGGCTGGTGGGGACTGGGGCAGCCTCTGATCCCATACTGTGGCCTCTTGAGAGCAAATTCTCTGCTTTCAAGAGAGAACTGAAACTCTACTGGGAGTCTAGACATTAGCAATAGTAGACAAGCTAACCTCCAATGCACCAGGAGAGGTTTGCTTTCCTGAAGGCATCAATTCTGGTATTCCAGAGCCCTAGGCTCAGCTTAAGCACTAATTCAGTCTCAAGGGTAAAAGCAGTCTCTCATTCGTACTTTTGAGTCCACAGTCTCATTAACACTGAGGTTCATTAAAATCTCCTTTATTTTCTGCACTTCCACCACCACGAAATCTCAAGGCTGAGGTGGATCTTTCATGATAGAAGTTGTTGTTGACACTGTCACTCAAAGGCCTCCTTTATACCATACAATTTTCTCTGTCTCTGTTTCTCTGAGGTGACTTCCTGGATATATTACGGTGTCTCCGCCATGTATGTGGGATGGAGTCTTTTTATGTCATCTGACACCTCTCAACATTTTTAGCAAAAAATGAGAGTTCTTTGCTAGGTGGTGGATCTCTGAGATTTGAGACTTCTATTACCCCTAGTCTGACTCTTATTTGAGTTGAAGAAGAGATGAGACTACTTCTTTGTTTGGAAGAGATGAACAAAAGTGCCTGTCTCCTTTCTTATCTCAGGATGGAATGGCACATCTGAAGAAATAAGTAAGGAACATACTGCTGAGTAACGAACACAAAAATACTGTCTATCATCACAGCTGAATAAACAGGAGTATTGGCATAATCTGTCTCCTTTGTTCCATATGAAGGCCAGGAGAGGACTCAGCTGGAAGATCATGGCCAGTTCCTGGTGCTTTAATTAAGGAAGGATGTTGAACAGCTGGAGAGTCAGAGGACAGAACTTGGGATGACCAGAAGTCTAGAAAACATGGCTTGTGATGAAAAGCCAAAGGAATTTGCATAACTTGATTTAGAAAAGAGACAATAGAGGGGGTGGCCCATCAGTGAACTTTAAATATTTTTTAAATAGACATAAAGAAAAAGGGAATGAATCTTTTTTGTGCCCATTATGTATGGAAAAAACTGAAATTACAGGAAGGGAGATCCAGATGAAACGGCTGTAAATTTTCCTTGTATAGTAAATCAATGAAACTGGTTTTCTTTGGAAGAAGTGGCATGCCAGTGGAATGGAGTGGAGTGGAGTGGAGTGGAGTGGAGTGGAGTGGAGTGGAGTGGAGTGGAGTGGAGTGGAGTGGAGTGGAGTGGAGTGGAGTGGAGTGGAGTGGAGTGGAGACAGGCACGGATGTAGCTAATTCTGAATTCAGGAACAGGAGTGGACTAGATGGCTTCTCCTCTCCACCCTACTTTTCTAGTCTTCTATGAATGTTATCCAGTGGCTGACAAAAACTTAGTCCTCAATGGTTCCTGATAGCAGGATCACTCTCACTGCAAGTGGAAGCTACCAGGACGTTTTACAGCTGATAAAATGGGACACCAAGCGCAGAGTGCTCTTTGACTCAGATCAGGGCAGGTCCCAGGTACCTCTTGTTTCTGTTTTTAGTGTCCTCTGAGGATTTGAGTGAGCTACTTCCTTCACTGCCAGCACCACAGTACTTTAGAAACAAAGCCAAGAAGGAAGGCCATACAGCTACACAAACCTAGCTGGCCCAGCAGGCCAGGTAAGGCTAGGGACAAAACAACCCAGAACTAAACCTACATAAGGGTGTATCATGATTAATGTCATATCCAGCTGCCTCTGACTCCCTGGCTTTAAGAAGGACAGCTGTCCATGGGAATCAAGGGAAAAACTGCAACCTGAGTCGTGTCTGGGCTCCTCTGCTGCTCCACCCTGTGTGAGCTCAGTGTCTTTGGAGACAGCACTGGCTGCAGCTGGTGAGAACCAAACAGCTTCTGCAGACCCTCTCCCAACTCTGTTCTTGCTCACCTCGCACTTTACCCATATTTTTCATAAATACTGTAAGTTGTACTTATTTGTGGATTTCTTTGCCTGACAGTAGTCTTAGATATGTACCTGAGGGGTGCTGTATGTTTTCATACTGAGAATATACAGTCATTGTCCTCCCTTCTTCAGCATTTCCCAGTTCAATGACTCTGCATCTGCTCTCTGAAGTCCATTTTTTAATATTTTGTTACGGTCTGCTCAGCCCATGACCCCGCTTGCACACGCCCTCCCAGCTACCTGCAGGTCATCACTCCTCACATGACCTAACTGGGTGTCCTACATCAAACACTGATGTGATCTTTCCTCCCAGCCTATCAGACTTATTCAAGCATTGCTGGTGTCAGAGTTTACAGCTCCAGGTTTTTTATGAAGAGGGGTAACTGGGGGAAAAGACTGCATTATCTCTCTTCAGTGCCACAAAGCACTTCTTCAGCTGAAGAGATAAAATGGAACAGACTTCCAGTAGGACCCAGAAGAATGATCCCAAATTCTTCTGGTTTTTTGGGGGGGGAAGGAAAGGAGAAATAAAAAAAAAAAAAAATTGTAAGGATGAGATGAAAGAAGGGATACCACAAAAAATTCAGATGAATGCTGAGCATAAATCAAGTTCTCTTCTGGGTTTTGGAGGCAGAGGTGGTTGCAGAAAGAATGGCTAGATGCTTGGTAGTCTCCTAAAACACTAGAACAGTGTGTCATAGATTGTTCCCTTCTGCCTCTTTCCCAAATTTATCCCCGTCTCTTGATCCTTCTATCCTCCTGAAACCTTGCCATCCCAGGATATCCCTGCCCTTTTGGCTCCCACCTGCTCTGTCTGACCTTGTTTCCTCTGCACATCCCTCCCTGCCTGTCTGTGGTTGCTGTCCTGCAGGTCCTCTTTTGAGCCATTATTCTTCTTTTCCTTCTGCCCTTCAGTGCTGTTTTAGGCTGCATCCAGCTCTGGGTGGTATGGGGTGAGGGAGAGTAGGGCACAGCCAGCTCTCTGCCCTTGGCTCATATTTGGGGCTGAGATCCTATGGCAGAGGCATGCTTTTGCACTGGGCAAGTCTTCAGCAAAGATAACATCTGGATTTCAGACAAGCTCTGCAGACCATGTGCAAGTGGAAAGCAATGATTTACAGCTAGGTCAGATCTGACAGGATTTTCATATGGCCACCAAGTACAGGCTGATGTCTCCAGGGATCAACCCCTGCTAATTTCAAGCCCCTGCATGAAGCACAGAACTGCAGTGAAACCACTGTAAGACATTTTCAGCATGGGCCAACCATATTTTTCACTAACCTCATTCTTGGAAGTTGCTGACCAACTTTCAGTGAAATGTTCCCAAAATAAAATTCATCCGTACACAGAGAACAAGGATGGAAAAATTCAGCCTAGAATGACTAAAATATGAAAAAATTAAATGCAACTGAACAAGAGATCTTATAATCAAAACTGTTAGGCAATGTTAAATAAAAGATTTGTTGCCATCTCCACCTGTAACAGAGGGATGGCTATGTAAGTATTAAATTTGGGAAAAACTTTCTTGCATGACTGACATGCAAGGAGAAAGCATTTTCCTTCCGAACAGGAGGCATATGCCCAAGAAAGACATCTGATAAGGGGAAACAGTGGTGACTGTATGCAAACTGTTATGTGATCTGAATTATTTACATTGCTTGGAGTTCACCAGATTCTTCACCAAAGTGTTTTAGAGTCCCAGACTGAGCTGAGCAGTAGTGGATGCATCAGGGAGAGAGATGTCAGCTTGACCCACGGTGATTTGCCATCTGTGAAAAGCAAACAAATACAACCAACTGGAGGAAGGAGCATTGTGGCTGTAATAGGGACTGGAGCACAGATTTACAGAGGATCTTTGTGTTTGGACTCACGAGCCTTTGACTATGTTAGTATTGAAAAGTAAGCAGCTGCAAAAGCCCAGCTACACAGATCTGTCCAAAAATCAAGCTTTGGCTGTTGACTGCTTCACACTCTACCTGCAAGGCTGGACCAGATGTGTAATTATTTCCTATGTTATTTTCTTCAGTTTTCAAAAGAAGACAGCTAGGTGTCCAACAAAGTTTTTAGAGAGTCTTTTTAAGGTTTTTGCTGTACTCCAATAAAAAGGCTCCAGGATTTTAAAACTTGTCCACTTTTTTCAAGTATATTCAGGGGTTGTAATAAAAGATATTATCTCTGTGGCAAATTTTGATTTCCTCAGATTACAGCTTCACAGCTAAATCAAGTATTAGTGGTATCAGAGAAAATACCACTTTTGGGACCAGAAGTCACTGCTACTTTGAATTGAGTCCATTGCTGAAAGAAGAAAATATATCTAGATGCAAAGTACAGCCTCTTAAAAGCCACAGCATAAACACATAGATTTTCCCCCTCTCCTGATACAAAATACAGTAGTCACAGACTATTTTTAATTCAGGTAAAATTATGATAATCATGAAAGCAGAAACTTTATGGTTTGCTGAATTGGCTGCAGTGTGCATCCCTAAAAGGCTCTGTTCCCTAAAGTAGGGAAGTACTGAGATCAGCATAATGAGAAATATGACAGAGGACCCTGCAGACAACTTGTAGGCTGAAACAAAGATCAGGCCAGATGTAGCTACATTTATTGCTGTGCTGCGCTCCAGAAAATGCTAAAAATAAGGCACAGGGAGTGAAGGTTTCCAAACATATTAGCAGCACTCTTGTGGTGTGATCGTAGCGATTTTAAGGCCATAGTGCCTTGAAGGCCAGCAAGTAGTGGGTTCTTTTTGTTGCTTCTACCAACGTAGATTGATATATATGACCCAAACCTGACATCTAGTGGAGGAAGAATGAGGGCAGGATTTTTCGTGCCTTCCCAGGGATGCACTGGGCTGTGTACACACTGAGAGAGCAGTTTGCTCTTCTCTTCAGAAGTGACCTGAAGGCTCATCTGCTGGGTGGGGAAGCAAACCAAGGAGCTCGTGGTCACTCCAGCTAAGTGTGCACACCTTGTATAGTTCATGTCACCTGTATCCACAGCTATGCATGCCAGAAGCCAGTTCCACAGTGCTGTCAGCAGATAATGAGCTCTGAAGGCTGAATTTTAAAAAGTTTCAAAAGACAGTAGCAGAGATGAGCATGTCTGGTTGAATTTGGGCAGGGTCTTGTGTAACAGAAGGAATAGGTGTTCACTACAGCTGCACAGATGGCATCAGTGACCTATAATTTCTGCTGTCAGATATGTCAGGTCTGCACTCTTGGGCCAGACCAGCCAGTTCAACACTAGGTCTTGAGGCTACAGCTCTGTTTAGCTTCCAGCTTTTTCCCAGTGCTGTAGATCCCTCACTGCCCTGTCTGGGCTGCTTGAGCTGAGAGGCCAACAATACTTCAGGAATGTTTTAACAACTTTCTGCCTCGTCCTCTGCACCTGCTATTGTAATATCTCAATTCTCAGTTAGCAAAAATTAAAGCTTCAGGCTCTCATACTTGCATGGAAATGTTGAAAGCATGAACCCTAAAGGCTAAAAGAAGCCAAAAGTCAAATAAAACTGTCCAGTGTTTATGTTCATATATTGTAAATTTAAATCAATATCATAAAACTGTTGGTACCTCAGTCCTGACAAGAGCACTTATAGGCCATTAAAAATGGCAGAAGACAAAGGGTATTTTAGTTGTTTATGCACTGTAGGAAGCAAGAAACATCTCCCATGCGCTAGTAAAGAGTCCAGGCTTTGTAGCTGGGAGTTGTAACAACTCATACTGTCTGTGAATCATCATTTTGGTAGGATGGAGCAACAAGTTACCAACAGTTCAGAGATTCATTAAAACCCCCGAAGTAGTGTTGCTTGCCTAAATGAATGCACAGCCATCAGCCACTGACAAAGAGCTCAGCTACAGGGCTCTGTCCCAAGCAATCACAATGCTGACAAGGTGATGCATGTTTTTAGAAGGGATTTTTAATCTCCTGACAGCAAAACAAAGTTAGTGTTATACAAACAGTACAAAGTTTACCACAGGATTGAGCTTTAATCTCTGGTGGTTGCTTATTGACTGCAGAAGAAACAGAAGCTACTCAGTGAAAAGACCTCCTCAATATCCTGTTTGCAGGAAAACTTGAAGGAGAGGCTCTCACCCCCTGCAGCTTTCCCTGAAACCCACAGTAAGTCTGAACTGAGGTCTGAATTGGAAGACAGGACTGGGCCTGGGTTGTTTAAAATTTGTGTTTATTCTGCCATGAGAGGACTTGGTTTACCTTAATGGGTTAATGATGATTCTGACCTTTCTAAAAGTTAGAAGAGCAGAAGTTGTGACAGGTGTTTTAAAGAATGTCACAATCTATACATGAAGATTTGCACTATCATCAGTGTTTGATGTCTTGAAGTCAGAGAGAGCAGGCTTGGAATACTTACACCCCCTGCTACCTAATGCCTGTCACACGAGACAGAAAAATACTGAAGAAATCAGTTGCATTTCTTCTTCATCCTCCAACGAGTTCCTCATCTTGGGCTCTTTATTAGCAGAGAACTGTGAGTCCTAATTTTCAAATGCAAACATGGGTACTTCAGTCAGTGAGACACAGGGTGCCTGCAGTTTGACAGGTTGTTTCTGTGTACATAACCTGTGTGTTTATCTGTGCCAGAAGTGTACAGCATGGGACACACGGGACTGATTTTGGTGAAGCTTGCAACCCTGGCTAATCTGCAGTGGGAAGCTAATCCTGAAAACTAGGATACTTACTTCTTCCTGTACATTTTTTAGAAAAGTCAGACTGAGCCACAGCTGTTTTAAAACTTCATGTTTCCACATACCTTGCTAAATTCCTATTTTAATCAGTGCCATGGAAGTAATTGCAACAAACAATTTAGAAAATTGACTTTGTCTGTGTTTTGTACATATTTCTGCACACACGGGCTTGGTTTGCTAAAACATTAATTTGCATAGCTTTTATTTCTTGCTACTTCAAAAGTATGTAAGTGCAGGCACTTTCTGGGCAGCATTTATGTTGGTTTGATTAGACATCTGGGTCACACAACTTCACTTCCATTCCCTGAAAAGCTGAGGGTAGTTCTCAGAAACATGTTTCATGTTGTGGAATTTGTTTTTTGCCAGTGTTTTCTCATGGTTTGTCCAAATTCTGTATGTTCCTTTTATAGTATATATCAGTGCTCCAGCATGTAATGCAAATGCCCTGAAGATATTTGTTACAGAAGAGAAAGGAAGATCTGTAGAAAATGCTTTGTTTTTTCCACAGCACTGGCCTTGACAGTGATTGGCACTCAAAGTCTGGACATAGTTTTACAGTGTGTTCATGCTGGAGCAGGTTAGATGTAGACTCTGTATTTACTTGTTTCCAGACTTCATGATCTTGAATTCCATCACTGTGCTCCGTAACTAATTGTTCAGTCATGGAGCCGTCCTTAGGGGTAATTTAACAAGTGATGTTCTGGGACAACCTTTGAGCAGAATTAGTGGAACAAATAATGCAGCTTGTTTTAAGATGTAACTTATGACAGAATTACACAACTGAAATAGCAGAGGACCTAAAATGTCCTCTTCAGGCTGCTGTTTAGAACAGAACGAAGAGAGGCACAGCGATGCAAGCTTCCTCCTGCCTCTCATGGCTGCATCTGCAAGTTTTCTTCGTAGTAGGGTAGAGAATTCATAGACTGATGTGCAAGATAGACTGAGATAATCTCTCAGCGGCTTTTCCAAGAAAGGTGGCTCTAGGTTTTGTATTCAGTGACATAAGAGCCCCTGAAAGAGGGAACGACAGTTTAGGGATCTAATTTCTGCTCCATGTTATTCTTTTCTTCAAGGTTCCCTGCACCTCTCTCAGCAATGGCTATGGTGTGTCTTTCAGACTTTGAAGCTTATGCTAAGAAGTATTTACCCAAGATTGCTTGGGATTATTTTGCAGCTGGAGCAGACGACTGTACCACACGAGATGAAAACATCCTGGCGTATAAAAGGTAATGTGAGGAGGAAATGAAGGGGGTTGTACTGGGACCTTTTAAACTGGTTTTGTGCAAGTGTTTGGACTTCACAAGCAAAGACACCTAACACCTTGTCCTTTCCAGGTGGGTCCTTTCCAGGAGGCCCCCATGCTAAATGCAAAACCTGAGTGACATACATTGTATGCTCTGATGCCAGACTGAGTATGGCACGGGTTGTATGAGGCTTTCGGGATGCTGAGGGTACAGGCAAGTGCTAGGGTAGGGTACAGTGTGCTATGGTATGTGTGGCGTGACAGGAAGGGGCACGAGTAGCTGTAATAGAATAAAACACAGCACTGAGCTCCTTGTGAACAGCAGGAAGCCTATGTGCAAGTCGGGTGGGATTTGGGGAACATGCTGCAGAGCCTGAGGGCAGACACACTGTACAGTGAGGCCTGGTGAAGTGGAAGGCTCAGCCTGGCTGCAAGTAGAAGGAACCTGGGGATGGACAGTGGGAGAACAAGACATGGTGAGCCGAGGCAGAAGATGCAGAAATTAAGTACTGTGGCCAGTAAAGCAGGATTAATGAAAAGTAGAAGTGACTGAACTGCTGGCTGAATTGACCTCTAAAAGCAAACAGACAGGACAAAGAGTCTTTGTTACGTGCTGTTCTCTTCATTGGCTCACATACCTGCTTTGCAGTTGGTGAATGAAGACCTGCCTTCCATGAAACTTCAGAAAACTCACTGAACATCTACTATCCTGAAGGGGGTTTTTTGCCTTACAGAATTCGTTTCCGGCCACGTATGCTGCGGGACGTATCCGTGACGGACATTAGGACTAAAATCCTGGGGACTGAAATCAGCTTTCCTGTAGGAATCGCCCCTACAGGCTTCCACCAGCTAGCATGGCCTGATGGAGAGAAAAGCACAGCCAGAGGTACTCTTCTGCTCTGGTGCCACGTAGCAAAAAGGGAGTTGTGGAAAAGCCTCAAGAAGCTGTTAGGATGACTTGAAGTGTGACTGAGAAAAATTTTCAGGCTTGAAGGGGCAAACTCTGTTCCCACTTTCTGACACCCTGCATGGGAAGCAGTATAGATGTGCTTCTTCTCCAGCTACCACCATACAAATTCAGCCCCATGGAGTCTGCTGCAAACTTAAGACAAGGGCAGTGGACACATTTCTGGCTCACACCAAAAACCACATAAGGTTTTCAGTCCTGGGGACTCTATATGTGTTGTGAAAGTGGTAAATGGGACTCAGACTGTGAATTCCTTGTTACTGGTTAAGAAATGTCTCCCTTGGAGAAAAAGATATCCCCTTTGCACAAATTCTGTGGTGGGTTTGGGGAGCTGACCCCTAGAAATGATTTTTCATCTGTGTACACTGAGTAGATTTAACAGTGCATTCCTGGGAGGACTCAGTCATAAAGATAAAATTCATGCTTTTTAAAAAAATGTAGTTGCAAAATGAAAGCACAGCTTGGTTAATTACCTCTCCCTTTTCTGCTTTCTTAACCATGGACCAAAAAGAGTGCATGGTAAACACAGTCACTGTTAATTCCAGGGGCACAGCTGCCCTGTGCTTTGTAGGATCACATGAAACAGGAGATCGGGTGGTCTCTGCAAACAGTGCATGGTTTTGTATCTGATGTCTGGCAAGAATCTTCAGATCCCTTTGTTTCTGATTCCTTTCCAACCCCTCCCAAGCGGCCAGAGCCATGAACACCTGCTACATTGCCAGCACCTACTCCACCTGCACGCTGGAGGAGATCTCCGCAGCCGCGCCCGGTGGCCTCCGCTGGTTCCAGCTCTACATCCACCGCAACAGGGCAGCGTCCCAGCAGCTGGTCCAGCGGGCGGAGGCCTCGGGCTTCCAGGGCCTCGTCCTCACCGCGGATCTGCCCTACACAGGCAAGAGACGCGACGATGTCCGCAATGGTTTCTGTCTTCCTCCCCACATGAAAGTGAAGAACTTGGAACGAGCCTTTGAGGTTTGTAAAATGAGCCTGTCCTTTCATTCACTGCGCTGGCATGTACCACATGAGACAAAAACCACTGGGTAACTGCTGCCTTGGCATTTGCTGTACCGGGGCGTATCTTCTCCCTTGCTGGTTCTGCAGCATCCTGGCTTGACCTCCTGCCAGACTGGATTCTGTCTTCAAAATCCCCATCCAGCTGCCTTAGAGACACTGATCTCCACCCCCATTGTAATTATTCTCCTCCAGAGACATGTGACATTTCTGGAGCTGCTGAACATGTCTGTTGGCAAGTTTGATTAGTCTGTTCTAGGGCAAGGAAAGACGCCAAGGGACCTGTGTATTGTTGCAGCTTGTTGTTTCCTTTTGGGTGTAGGGAGATGACTGGTCTGAGTACGGACTGCCACCCAACAGCTTGGACCCTTCGGTCACCTGGAATGATATCTACTGGCTGCGGAGCCTGACCCGCCTGCCCATCATCATCAAAGGCATCTTGACAAGAGAAGATGCAGAGCTGGCAGTGAGACATGGAGTTCAGGGAATTATTGTGTCCAATCATGGAGGAAGGCAACTGGATGAAGGACCTGCCACTGTAAGTGAGAGAGCACATGTCCCACCTTTTCCCTGTTTACGGTCTGCACGTTTGCATTAACCTGGGTATCTCTGTGCCTGGGTTTGTGTGTACACTTCTGGTGGACTTGAGTTTGTCCAGTGGCCATGGATGTGTGCAGATGTACTTTAGGTTTAAACTGGTGAGGTCCATGCCCTGACACAGACTACCTATTGAAGTATTTCCTCAGCTTCTTGGGAGGGCTCTGTAAGTACCACGTAAGTGCAGATAAACTACTGGCCTAAGTCAGGAAGAGTTTCTGCCTGTGTCTCCATTAGCTGGTGCAGTGCACACAAACTCCTTGCGCACTGCAGCAAAAAGGAAACAAAGCTCTGGAACCAAAAATGTACAAATGAGAGCATAATGTATTCTCATTGTTCACATCTGTCAAAACATGCAAAACAATGCAGCTAGATTTAGTGAGAGGTCTGCTTGCGTATTTACAGGCTCAAGTCTAAGTGGAAATTTATTGACTTGCATGAGCCAGAAAAAGGATAACTTATCTGGAGAAAAATTCCCCTGCTTTTTAATTTGTACAAAGAAATCATGTGTTGTTTGGATGTGTGTGTATTTCACTGGCGTAATTTGGCTTCTGACAGTTTTTCCAATTGCTCTTATTTTACAGTTCTGCATTGCACAGTATCTTATGAACTTTCTTTTCTCAGTTTTCTTTTGTAAAATAAAAATAGGTACCAGGGAATTCTCTTCTATTCTACGTCAAGGCTGACAATAATGAATAATAAAAATTAATAAAACAAATGCTAAAGGCATAATAACAGAAATGGCATCCACATTAGCTGCTCTTCTACCTTAAAAGTCACTTTACATACACAGACAAGGAATAGATACCTAGTTGGGCTCTGCTATTCTTCTGGTGCCAAGCTGGCTCTTGCTGAGCTAGTCCTAGAAAATTTCAGCCTGAAGGTTTTCAGCTTGAAATTCAGAAATAAAAAGAAGATTAAAAGAAGGCAAAAGGGTATAAAACACTGCAGAAAAGAGCCTTTTGGGTTTGCTCTGAAGGAGAGTTAATTATGTCTAGTGCAATGTCCTGCCCCTGGTTGTACTGCCTTTGGGGCCAGCATCTCTGTGTGGTGCTGCCCTGCAATAACATCCGAGGCTCTAATCCATGCTGGACTCTACAGAAAAGACTTTGGGGAATCAGGAGACCTAACCTGGAAGAAATGATTGACTGTACTACATAGCAAATGAAACTCTTCACAGATACTTTATGGGGAGGCACTCAACAAGTGGTCACCAGGATTAAGTTGAAATGTAAGGTTAGGTAGTTTGAGCAGTAGAAGTTTGACATCAGCCGTTTTTGCAAACAGCTGTATCATTCATCATTGTCTCAAATGAAAGTAAAATATTGATGACAGTTATCCCATTGAAATTTCTATTCTAAATCTTTCATAAATCTAGTGAAAAAGTTACTTTTTCACTTATCAAAAGTGATAGCAAAGAATATCAGCATAAGCAGAGCACTGGAAAATGGCATTAAGTACCTGGGAAACAGAATAGCAAGCTGCACATTATTCTGCAGCTCCTGGTGCTCACTATTTGTGATGCATCATCACGTTTCATTTGGAGAAGGTATCCTACTAAAGCATTGCATCCCTGCCTATCTCTTTGGAATATATCCTCCTTCTCTTGGAATCAAAAGCTGCCCTCAAGGTGAGACTGGCTGCTTCTTTGCAGATTGATGCTCTGGTGGAGGTTGTGGAGGCAGTACGAGGCAGAGTCGAAGTTTATGTGGATGGTGGAATACGAAAAGGAAGCGACGTATTAAAAGCACTGGCACTGGGAGCAAAATGTGTCTTTATTGGAAGACCAGCTTTATGGGGCCTGGCTTACAAGGTGAGTAAGGAGCTCTGAGTTCAAATGCCTGCTTCTCACACTCTCCAGCACTCCTGCAACTGAAGTCACAGGGTTTTCACCAGTGCAGAATATATTTTTTAATTTTGTTTTGCAGAGTTTTAAGTGGAATCATCCCAAATTGAATGAAACCCTGACATTTCCTGTGATTTAAAAATATCACTGAATTACACAATTTCCTGGGGTTTTAAACAATGAGATTTTGAAGGTGATAACATTGTTTTGTGGACCTGATTTCTTGGTGTTGCAGTTTGGCACTAAAATACTGTAGGACTCAGAAAATTGGAGCTGGGCTTATTAGCCAGAAAGATGAGTCTGACAATTTTATTTGCTTTCAGCAAATACTTGGGAACAGTACATGGTTTTGATACACCAGTTTCATAGCAGTGCTATGAATTCTTCAGAAATACACATAGAACTCCATCCCACTGATGGCTGAAATATTTTGGATGAGGCTGAGCAAAACTGTGTCCTGGAGATGCCTGAGTTTTCCACTGCTATTTCAGTTCCAGCTTTGCTGCTTAGCCCCTGGCATATTTCTATGATCCAGAGTCATGAATTAGGTGTCTGATGCAGAAGGTAAACATAATATAAGTAAAATTAAAATATTATTGTACTGGTTGGGTTTTTTGCTTTTTTTTTTTCTTTTTACACTCTGGATGGAACCTTTCAGAATTTTCTCTAAAAGAAAAGATACTTATTTTTATGGTCTAGAAACATTTTCTTTCTTTTAAATGGCACTCTTGTCCAGTGATGTGATTGCTGTGGATTCCAGTAGCTAGGCTTTGTGGAAGAAATTGCCTGTATCTTCTGAAAAAACCTGTAAGAGTTGGCAGTACTGTTTGTTTTGCCAGTAAACATCAAAAAAGGGCCTAAGATGAAAAAGATGTTCCTGTGAGTTGCCTGCACTTTTTCCACAATGCAAACAGAAAGGAGATGTGATTTGGGGGGTTCAGTTGTGCTTTGATATTATATTCCACGGAGTATTCCTAAAGATGTATCTCAGTGGCATTACCATAGCATACAACAGAGGAAGGGCACAAACACGTGCTAACATTGTCTGCACCCAAAGCATTCATTATTACAAGACATAAAAAGAAAATTTAAGAGAAAAAACATTTTTAATTCCTCCAGTATTTTATAGGGAGATCAAAATCTTATATACATTTTGTTGGCTTTTGAGCTTCTTGGTGTCACACAGAGAAAAACATATAGTCTATTGTTTTTTATATAGTTTATTGTCCAGTATTTGAGTAAACTACAGTTTCTGAAGTGGTACCGTATATAAAACTCTCATTAGTTCATAAAAAAACTGTCAGCATTGTAAGGCTTGACATTTTAAATAGCAAGCCCACTGGTGGGGGAAAACAGAAAGCTTAAAAAAAAGAGCCAGCTACAAAATGTCAGAAGTGAAAAACAGCTTTGTTTTCTTTCCCTGTTCAGATGTATCCCAAAAGGAAAAGCATCTAAATTAATCTGTGATGAACTGAGCACATCCATCATATCATTTTAATCATTCATCTGCATGAGAGACTGGAATTGGCAGGGACTTAAGGGACTATCCCAGCTCTCAGGGTGCAGGCATCCTGCAGCACTGCTCTGTGCCAGTGCTCCTTTTACCCTGACTGCTTTCTCTGTTGGGGCAGGGTGAAGAAGGTCTTCAAGATGTCTTGAGAATTCTGCAGGATGAGTTTCGCTTGTCTATGGCCTTGGCTGGTAAGTTTTTTTTTGTAATGGGTGTTACAGAGGTTTCTGCATGCAAGCCCTATAAAATCAGGAGTGTGAGGGATGGATCACAAAAAGGGAATCTGCAGGAGCTGTGCGGGTTCTTGTTGCTATACTTGAGGAGATTCTCTGCTTCCTGTGAAACCACTTGGCATTCCAGGTGTCACAGCCATCAAGTCTGCATGGAGGGAGTGGGTTAGAGCAGCTTTGTGACCCAAGTAAAGAGATGCAAAACTCCTAAGTATAGCCAAGCAAAACTTGGAATTTCTGTTCTCCTGGGAATGGCAGCATATGTTTTTCAGTACTTAGTTAGTGTTTATCAAGGTAAAATGCAACTGATTTTTTTCTGCATGAAAAATTCATTAAAAATGGATGCAGAGTTTTTCTCTGTGTGTTGGAGAATACAGTCTGTTGGTAATTACACATGCTTTAAAAGCCTTTGTGTCTCCTCCAAGCTTTTACTCTCACTCTGCATTTCTCACTCCTGCTCCCAGCTGTACTGGCCCTGTTTGACCCCTCACCAAACAGCAAATTTGCAAAGCCCGGTGCCAACTCCAGTTTTACTCATGAACAAGTGGGTGGTGGGCACTGGAACAGGCTCCCCAGGGAGGTGGTCACAGCACCAAGCCTGGCATGGTTCAAGAAGCATTTGGACAAGTCTCTCAGGCACATGGTGTGACTCTTGGTGTGCCCTGTGCAGGACCAGGAGTTGGACTTGATGATCCTTGTGGGTTCCTTCTAATGCAGGATATTCTGTGATGGTAAGTATGACATGCAGATCCAGTGCAGAAGTATTCAGACATCAGCATGCTCTAGCAGCCATGAACTCAAGTGGATAGCAATGTTGACTGGGAGATTGGAGCTGCAATCCTGCAGGGCATACTCGGGTTTTATGGGTTACTTTTTCAAGCAGTAAAGATTCCTTTTTTTTCTCCAGCAGACTTTTACAGTTCTTTACATGCAAAGGGGCACAGGATTCAGCAAGAGTAGCAGGTTGAGATCCTTTTGCTGGAGCTGTGAAATTCATTGGATAATATAATCTTTTGGGTTGGAAAAGACCTTTAAGATCATCGAGTCCAACTGTTAACCCAGCACTGCCAATTCCACCATGAAACCATGTCCCTAAGTGCCACATCTACATGCCTTTTAAATACATCCAGAGCTGGTGACTCAACCACTTCACTGGCAGCCTAGTCCAGTGCTTGATAACAATTTCCAATCTAAGCCTCTCCTGAACACAGGATTTGAGGTGCAGCCTCACCAGGGCCCAGCACAGGAGGCCCAGCCCAGGTCCTGCTGGCCACACCATTGCTGATAGAGGCCAGGATGCCTGTATCACACCTGGGCACACGGCTGGCTCATGTTCAGCCAGCTGTCAACAGCACCCCTATCCCACTCCTATTTGACCAAATGAAATGGGAATGCATACCTCCACCTCTGGCCACTTGGCACACAGCAAACCCTGTATCTTTCCTTTCTACATTTTTCTGCTGACTTGACTGGACCAGATTTCACCCTGCTCAGTTTACTATAAAAATAATATTTTTCGTGTTTCTAACTCTTCTTGTGAGGGGAGTCCGGTGCCAAACCTCAAGGCTGAAGATGACATTGAGGAGTAGAGATATCAAAGTACCAACCTATCCCAACCTGGCTCATACAAGACTGTGATTCAGAGCAGGGGGGCTTCCAAGCTTCATCCACACACCTTTCTCTCTCATGAATGTTTCATTTATTGCAGGCTGTGCCAGTGTCTCAGAGATTGGCCAACACCTGGTTCAGTTCTCAAAGCTGTGATCAGCCTCCTGCCATGCCCACCAACTAGAGGCAGCTCAAGCTGAGGCCCCAGCCAGACTGAAGATGAAAAAGGAGGTGCAATAAGTACCTTATAAGGCCTTCCAGAAGCTTCTGAAGAGATTAGGAAAGGCTCTGTGTTCGCACAGGCTGCGCTCTGCCTTTATTGAGACCAATGAATTCCTTAAGAGTTTGGGTAATTATTACTTGCTTAAATACATTACCTATGTTGGGTCTTCCTCCAAAGTTTTGCTACACTGGACAGCCAGACATGGAAAACTACATGCCCTGCTTTTTCCACTTGTCATGCCAACGCTCACTGTAACTCAATCCACACACCTCTCCTGCTCTGGGACAGTAAATGTTGAGGCTGCTATCTTTATGGAAAGACCATAGATTTGGTGTTTCCTGGATCTATTCATAACAGATATAGAAACAAGATGCATAAGCTACCAGGGACCCCAGCTACCCTTTGAAGGTGGGGACAGTTCTTGCCCACTGCTTCTAAATGCAGAGCAATGAAAGAGTGGAGCAGAGTACAACTTCTGGGGCAAAGAGCCAGCTCTCAGTGTGCAGAGCCCCTGCCTCACCCTGCTTTGGAGCTGGAAGATACCCTGGTACCCATTTCCCTGGAATGTGCAGGGGGACCCATGCTACCAAAAAGTGACCTTTTGCATAAACCCTACCTTAAATTGGCCCAAAAGAGGCAGAAGGAAGAAGCTAACCCTGTTAGCTCATTCTGTTTAGACTTTAATTTCTCTCAGAGATAACAGTGTCTGCAGTGATCTTCCAGAGGCCTTCACACGGAGGCCTTCCTCTCTGTTCCAGTAACAATAAACCTTGTCAGCAGACTGACAGCCTGGCAGATAAGACTTGGGAATTAGACCACATCACACACATTGATGGATTTCAAGGATGTACAAGAAGAGAATGAGACAACTGGGAGTGCTCAGTCCCGAGAAGGCTAAAGGCAGGGGGAGGGGGGATCACATCGCTGTCTTTTACCACTCGTTTGGATCCAGATCAGCTTCTTGGATGTGTGCAGTAAAAGGCTGAAAAGCAATGGGGACAAGATGCAATGAGGAAAATTCCAAGTAGAAATCAGTGGGGGGAAAAAATCACCATGAGGGCAGTCAGATACTGCAACATAGGGTTTGTGAAACTTCCATCATTAGTGATATTCAGAGCTTGACTGGTCAAGGTCCAGAGCAACCTCTCTGACACTGCTGTGAGAAGAGGTTGGCACAGAGATCTCCAGAGGCCCCCTTTAATCTGAATTGTTGGGGGATATCAGAGAACAATGAAATAAGAGCTGCACATGAGATGTGTACTCTGCCATACCACTGTGCTGCCATGATCAACTACGTGGAGCTGCAGAGGCAGTACGTGTATCTCTGTGAAAGGCTGTAAGAAAGCATTTTCTGAGAGAAAAGCAAAGATATTTGGTGAGTGAACTTAAACTAAGACATCACAGGGTTCAATCAGGCTGAGTCTGTTTAACAAGCCCAGTTTTTCCAAGACATTGAGAGTTTTCTATGATCTGTATTAGGCCTGTGCCAATGCTTACCAAAGTTTTATGCCCCCTTGCCTGTGCCCTGTTCTGCTTTTTGTACTTGACTGTTGTGAATACCACTGATACACATTCAAGCAAGGTTAAATCTTACAAAAAACTGTCCCTGAAGATTGTAAACATGTGGGTTAAGGTGCAATCAAACTCTGCTGCTTCCTTGCATCCCTGGAGGACGGGACAGAGAATCAGTCTACTTACAAGGGTAGTTTATCTACAAAATGGATCCAAATATAAACATTTTTCTTTGGCATATGATGCAAATTTCTCCAGCCTTTAAATATATGATTCACCCATCAATTTCAGCTGAGGAAATAGTAAAGGGAAAAGGACATAAAGGTTTGTTTCTACTTAATTGCCCAACTTATGGGCTCTCTAATATAGCAAAGACTACTACCAGAAGGTTTTTTTGATCCTGGAGATAATGTCTGAAATGTTTACAATCACCTTTCTACTGGAATAATTTTGGTAGTACTGAAATAGGAGATATTTTCTTTGTCAGATTTGAAGACACAGAAACACTGAAGCCCCTTAAGGTGGTTTTCTTCATACCTTGATTAAAGCGTCTTACAACTGTTTCCCACTATAAGAAGTTCAGAGTCTGGTGCAGGACAGTTGTCCAAAGGTTAATTATTTAAATCTTGCTCCCTCTTGTCAATGTATAATTAGAAGAGAGGAAAATGTTTCCAGGAGGGAACAGTGCCCCCCACCCTGAAGGGCAGAAGTTTTCCTTGAGTAAATCTACACCTTGAAATACAGCCTCTCTCCCAGAGCTGCCACCATGTAGGCATTTTGAGCTTACAGGCATACAGTGGCAAGAAACACATTAATTTTCCACATGAGAAGAAACACGAATTTGTGTGTGTGTGTGTGTGTGTGTGTGTGTGTGTCTTTTTGGTCACAATTACTCTATATTTTGAAATCAAAAGGTCCAGTTAAGTAATGAGCATGCTTTTTGCTTTTCCCTGCTTCAGTTCTCATCAGTCTGGGCAACAGGGCAGACTTTAGAAACCGCTTTCCTGAATTAAAATTCTTTCTGGATGAAAAGATCTCTTCTCCCATTCTTAATCCTGGATAGCCTGATTGAGTACAAAATTGTTTTACCTGATTCCATAATAAACAGCATTGCTAACATTGTAAAATTACATGTTATCCTATCTAAAACTTCCATTCCTTGCAATGTTATTGCATATAATCATTCCAGTACCATGATACAGTTTTTTCCTGATGCTGCTGGGAATTTTCCCTTCACTATTTCTCTTTCTGTTTTCTCCACTACACTCCCTCCCAGTCCCTTTTTCTCCTTGTGACAAGGCTAAGAAAACACATTCTCTAACACCTGCCAGTCATTGCCTCAAAGTTTCTGTCACAGTAAGCACCAGTAAAGTCAGAGGAGCAGCAGGGCCAGCAAATCAGGGACACAGCTGGGATGGAACATGGCATTGCACATGCACTAAGCTATCCACTTAATCCATGTATAGCATTCCTCCAACACACCCCAAAATGCACAAGCTCTGATTTTCTAAAATGATGCTCTTAGTCATGCAGTCCATTCTACAGCAAAATATCAGATTGTGGCAGCTTTGTTTTATAATGAAGTCAAAGAGAAGGAAGACATCAACATTGTTAAAAAATGTCTATGCCTCAACACCGAATGCAGCGTTGGTAAACTTTTTAGATACTGCTCAATTATGTTTTAGTCTGCAAGTCCCCTGCCTGTGCAATAACTCTGAAGTTCATCAAGTTGTTCCTGGTGGTCTGGGGTCTGGTGGACTTTGGCCTTGTTGCTCATTGGCACCACTCTGGGGTGTACAGCCCATTCCAGCATCTGCCTCCATGTCCTTTGGGGAGCACCAGAGCCAGTCTTGTCTGCACAGGAGGAGCTGTCATGCCACCCAGGAACCCCACCAGCAATGTCAACAAGAAACAAGGGGTGAAAATGTTGTCTGCAGGTGAGACTGCAGGAAGCACCAGTAGGTCTGAGCTGGAATTGAGCAAATTGCTGCTGTCTGACCACTGATGTTCACAGACAGCAGTTCAGATGAAGGCTGCTATGTAGTGATGTATCAAATTCCCTCAAACTAAACCAAGCATTTGTCCAAGTAGTACCTAAGAGGACAAAAGCACAGCAGCAGTAAATCTCCTTACAGTCCCCTAAGCAGCACTCATATTCTCATACAAGACACTACCCCTGCTAAACTTGGTCATTCTAACAGGCAAGCTTGGTGTAAGAGAGCATTTTCTATCCTAAGAGGCTGTGTGGTGTTGTCTGATTTTATAATGCCTCTTTAAAGCATTTTATTTCCTTTCTAAAAGCAAAAAGGAAGCCCTGTTTCAGAGAATGCTGCTTGCAGCAGCAGGCTTTGGCCAGTTATTTTTCCTTGCAAAGTGCACAAAATTAATTTGCAGCAGCTTCTGATAAGAGCATACAATGCCAAGGTCTTGACTGTGAAAAGCCAAGGAAAGAAGCACTGATAAGAATTTTTTTAAAGCTTTGTTGGGGTAAGGAACAGATTTTCAAGGATGCTGGGACTGAAACAGTTGCCAAAACTTCATCATCTGTGTCAGCTAGAAACCTTTCTCCCCCAAAAGAAATGGTTTTGCTTTCCTCCTGTCACTTGCAAGCCCAGTTTTGCTCTAAAAAAGTGTGGCATGCTTCTTCTACAGCTTTTCTCCAGGGCTGTCTTTAATGAGTGAACAAAACCCATGATAGAATAAAAAAAGGAGCTTAGCATTTAGTGGCACGAATGGAAACAAAGCATTTTTAGAGATCCATTCCAGCTATGCTCCAAATCAGGGATCCCTTTTTCAGTGATTTCAGCCTAATTAATTGTGTTGCTAGACTTCTTCTTTGCAACTCCCTTTTCGCTTAAGGCAGCTCCCTATTTATCTTCCTTCTTCAGCAGGGATGTCAGCCTATCCCTGTGTGTGAGAGAGAGAAAATACAGCTGCAGTCTGTGTGTGCTGACAGACCCAGGAAGGCAGAGCTGGCACTAGGAGCTTCAGGCTAATGCCTAAGCCCTGCCCTGGTCTCACACTAGAAAACAGTTTTGAAATGGAGTGAAATGCCAGGGAGAAACACCTGGGTATTTTCCCTGCAGAGACACAAACAGCCTGACTTTTACTAGGTACTCTTGCACAAGACATTTCCAGAGGTGAACCTTTCCCTCCTGCAGCTTGAATTTAACTCTGATGGTACATTAAACAATTTCATCACTTCAAATGCCTCTAGTATACTGAACAAATACAAAATCCTGGGGCTTAGTTTTTGATCTTGCACAGAGAGAGTGAGAAACCCATGTTGTAATGGGGAAGCCCAGTACTCCCAGTATGGAAGCCCAGAAAATATACAGCACTAGAGTCTACTCCTCAAACCACTCTAAATAGCTTGTCCTGCTATTTGTATTTAATTTTGATGCTCCCTACCTTCAATATTGGCACAATTTTGCACAAGGAAATGCAGCTAGAGAGAATTATCAAGATGAGGGTTTATTCTCTGAGGATTTAGGGATGCAGGACCACATCTAGGCTCAGACCTCACTGCATCCAGAGCATTCTTCTTCGGTGGGAGTGGTGTGGAAGCATCACATTCTTTTGCAGCAAAGGAGCCATTCAAGAGGGAGGGGAGCAAAATGACTGAGGTGGTGCTCTGCAGTATATAAATACAGGCAAATCTCCCCCACAGTCTTCTGAGTGCTAGAGAGGTGGAACTGAGACTCGAGGCAGACTTTTGTGGGAAACCTTTGTGGGGTTTGTTCAGCATTGAAGTTGTTTTTGAGCATTTTCAGATTTGTTAATTTAATTGGTTTGTAATGATTTGTAAAAATTTTTTCTTTGCATGGGAAAAAATGTGGACTACTTCTGAATAGGAATAACTAGCAAAAGTAAAACATGCTTTAAAAATTGTTTGATGTAGGGATTAAAGTTTGTTTTTCAGTAGTGTCTCCTTCTGGTAACACCCTTTGATTTGTAAAGTCTCCAGAGGTTGATGTCATATGTTCATTCCCTCAGGCAGGAGGAGAGCCAGCAGGAGAACCAAGCTCAAGACACAGAGGAGCAACCCAGAGCAATGTCCCTGGCTGGGGTAAGCTGCCTGGTGACAGGAGCAGGAGGATTTCTTGGCCAGAGGATTGTGTGCTTGCTGCTGGAAGAAAAGGAGGCGCTGGCTGAGATCCGACTGCTGGACAAAGCCTTCAGCGACGAGGCACTCGGGAGATTTGAAAGTAAGTGCCATTCCATGAGGACTGTGTGTGCAGCTATGTGTGTTGCTGTCCCACATGGGGAGCCTGGAAGCCTTTACCTCTCATCCAAACCAGCTTTGCAGATAGAGGTTTTACCTCAAGGAAGCCTTGCTTTATCCCTGTCTCTCCCCCCAGCACAAAAATAGGGCGCAAAATATGAAAACAAGAGTGTTCTTGTCAGGCCCTGAGGCTTCTTTATGCTGTTCATGCAGTAAACAGGCTGTCTTAAACCTGACTTCTATTACAACAAAACCCACAGAGCAAAATTAGTGCAAAAATCTCACACTTCTTCTTGGGGGAAAGGAAAATGCAAGCATTGCTATACTGTGCTGGGCTCTGGTATGCCAGACTAAAAGGCAGTGACAAAGTTGTGCATACAAATTCTAATGGTTTTCTTCAACCTGTGATTAATTAGATTAATAATGATCTTCTGGCTGAGATCTGTGGTGAGGTATTTTTAAAACTGCTTTTGTTAGTAACATTATTGCAGTTTCCTGTTTAAGCAAATGCTGAACACAGAAGAGACAGGACCCATTTGCAAAGTGCACGGCAGGACTCTGCCTTCTTGAATGGACTGGAGACAGCACAAGTGAGTGATGTGCCCAGTATCAGAAACAGTCTGTGGCAGGGAAAGCATCTCAGAGTGTTTAATTTTAAATGTCCTATTTATTGAGATACTGAGCACATCTATAAAAAGGCCCATAGGGGGGCTAAATTCAGTCAGGTTCATAAGTCCTTGCATTATATTTACTTGACAATAACTTCCTCCATCATATCTTCACTGCAAGGCTTCCTCTGTACAGGCAACTATATGGGAACCCTTGAGGAATATCTCTGTATGATTTGCTAAAGTGCCTCGATCACTCTAGAGCATTTAATGTCATCAAGGAATAGCAACAGTGCTCCAGAAATGTGGTACAAATTGCACAAGCCTTTATCATGGTTTTATACAACTCAGACTTCTTCCTCATTAAATCTGACTCAGCATTTCACTGAGGATTTCTAGATGCCCTTGAGCCTTGCAGCAGCCCTTCCTGCTCTGGGTTCCAGAGAGTTTCCACAGAAACAAACCCAAAACCTGCAGCTACAGTAGAGGCTGAAGCAGCAGGACTGTGTGTGGTTTAGCACTGATGCAGCAGTGCAGAGGCATCTACACTGTTCTAAACCAGATGAGTTTTTTGGGGATAATGGAGCATCCTGGGGAGTGAAAACAATTGCTTGTGTGGGCACAAACTTGGCTGAATGTCAGCAAAGGTTTTGATGGTTTTGGGATTTTTTTTTGTTAATAGGCAAGTTCTGTGCCCTTTTTCCTTATCCTCCCTTCTTCCTCCACTGAGCACTGCCCACACACCCCCTCTCCTATTCTTTTAACATTCCTTCTGCCTATCTGAGCAGTGCAGGAGGTAGGGAAAAATCAGTTACCAAAGCCTTTTTTACCCTATTTACCCATACAGGTAGTAGGGACCACAGACTGACATTCCAGATGCGTTTAAACAGATTTGAACTCCTGCACTTTGACTGGCAGCTCCTCCGTCTGTATCAGCCCTTGTGGTTACATCTCTTCTAGTGTCCTGCCAGTCCCTGTACTCGGGACTACCTGGAATGTTTCCCTATCATTCCCTTTCAAGCCCTTCTCTATCACAGTGACTCCTATTCCAGGTGTGGGGCTGCTACAAAACCTGTTGGTGGGGCTGGAGTCTTCTGACCTGCATTATTTTTACTACAGGGACTTTTACTTGCTAGCAGACATTGTCTGGATTTCTGGAATAGCCAGGAGCAGAGCTGAGTGGGTTTTTTCCTCACTAATCTCTTCAGCACCTTGCACTTGCAATATCTGCTCAGAGTCAGGGCTGTGGGTAGTACGACAGAAAAGTATGTGCAAGTCACAGGTCTTCATGCCAGAAGGCGCTCAGGGGCACTCCTCTTTTGTCCAAAGAACTTTCCTGCTGGGAGCTTGACCATCACACTCAGTCTGAGTAGGAGAGTGGCATTTGTGGTCTGCCACAGCCCCAGGGAGTCGGGGATGATCCAGTCCATGTCGAGTGCTGTGAGTTGGAGCTTACCCAGTTACACTGTGTGGTTGAGAACGAACGTCACGTTGAACATGGTATTTGTTGCCTTGGGTTTCTTACCTCCCATCTCCACTTCTGATTTATCTTTCTGCCTTTCCTGTGCTTCCACTTACACGATTCTTTTTTGTGTTGTTTACTGTTGCATTGGCACTTCCGGAGAAATCAAAATTCCTATGTTGTTCTTAAGTTTAGGGCAAATGTTCTGACTGTATTGCTGAGTCAAAAACTGCTCACAACAGGACACTGAATTTCATTGAGAAATTATTGCATTTTTAAGCAAAAACTACCCCACAGCAAGCAGGGAATTTACTTACCATACAGAGGACACAGAAACCACTGGTGAAGAAGAACAAGCTTTCCCAGTGAGTAGGTACTTTGTCATAATCACTTTATGCAAAAATGGAGAGCTGACTTGAATTTATTCTGTTCCTCCCCCTCTGACCTACCCACACGTGTTCTTTTGATGCTTGGGCAATGGTTTGTGTAGACGGAAATCAAGTTTCTCTCTGCTGTCCACCTCACACTGAAACCACTCTCTGAGTCACTTCTTCTTTCCTCTCTTTGCTTCCAAGCTCACCTGTAGTTTTCTCTTCACCCAGAGCAAAACAAGATCAATCTGCTGATTCCTGGCATGCAGCTGATGCTGCTCAAGTCAGCAAGGCCCATATTGTACTTACCATGTAACTTCTGCTGGCTAAAATGGAACAGAGGAGCAGATTTCCTGACTCATATCACACACACAAAAAGCAAGCCCAAACAAGGCACAGAGCACCTAGACAGCAGATTTCTTGTGATCAGCTTTAAAAGGGACAGGCTTATTCTGTACATTTCCCAAAAGCTTTGATATGTATGTGGAAAAACTTCAATTTTCCTAACTCCTGCCTGGGCACTGTGATCACTTTGAAGGAGTCACATGTCAGAATTTATGTTGTGAAAACTTTTTCTGTCTGTTCTTGGCATTATTGCAATCCCACAAAGCCTTATTCATGGAGAACATCAACCTAAGGGCAGTAAAAAGACTAATATTTATTAGAGCAAATCTGACTACCAGGTGCTTAATAAAAAGCCCAGCCCTAGTCTGACACTTTTGCATCCGTGCAAGTAGAGGTCAGTGTGAACCTTCTGGAGATTGAGTCCTAGGAAATGAATGCAGTCTGTAAAATAAAAGAGCAGAAGAGAGCATGTGGCAATGACTGTGCTGGGGAGGGCAGGAACTCTAGATTTAGTAACAGTTTTGCAAATGTTTCACAAATCTTAAATCTCAGACCAACTGTGTGGTGGGGAAAAAAAAAGCCTCTTAAGCCTGTTGCATCAGAATAATTGTTAAATTGATACAGGGTTACATTCTAGCATGCTACAGAGAAAATGAGATAAAACCATTCTAAAAGACATTCCCACTCAGTTCCAGATCCCAACAGCTGTCTCTCTCAGTGTTTCATATTAAAGACATGGGATGAAATACTGCCTGCTTTGGAGCTGGTGACAAAGCACTTGGGTACAATTTCAGTCATGGCTGAAGCTAAAGCTGTACAAATTAATCAGGTTCTTCTCTAATCTAAAAGGGGCATTTGATTGTGCTGGAAGAAGGACAGAGGCTCTCTGCCTGTGGTGCAGAGTCCCTGCCCAGTAGCTGTGCCTGGGGAGCCACCTAGTGCAGCCACAGCAGAGGCTCTCAGAGGATTTGCTGCAATGACACCACCTCCTTACAAGTCGTGGGTCATGCTGAGAAAGTCCTCTCCTCTCCCATGGTATGGCTGCAGCCAGGCCAGATGACTGAGCAATGCAGAGCAGCATTGCCTTGGACTGTAAATTTTTCCAAGTGATCATCTGGTGCTGGCTCATGTTTGTGTAGCTCTGGGCTGCAAAAAGAATGCTTCTGCCCAGCACAGCTTAGGGAAGGATGGCTCTGAGACCTAGAGCTCCACTGGCGTCACACACAGCAGCTGCTGTGGAGGGAGAGGGCTTAAAAAGCAGGATTTAATCAAGCCAGGGCTGAGGTAGCTCAGGAGAACAGAGTTGAGAGTTCAAATATGAACCAGAAAGACGTGAAGGCTAAAAATGACCCCAGAGCACAGACACTGAAATGGAGCTGGAGCTGGAGTTGGAAGAGGCACTGTAAGTCCTGGCCAAGGTACAAGATAAAGATGTGTAAGAGCTGTATGTAATTTCTTAGAAGAGCTGCAATACAGGCAAAGTAAAGGGGCAGAAAGTAGGTATGAACACATCCCTGTGCTCACATGCTCTGGGTGGAGAGAGATCATTTATCACCTTGAAGACAGGAACATGCAGTGCCTGTTCAGTACACTTGGGTTAGCACATCTATAGCCAGCCAGTTGCCAGAACATGCACAGCTAAAACTACTCCTCTGTGAACTTTAAAACAGTCACACCTAAAGGAAGCTTGCTAGCAGCAGAAAAGATTTCTCTTTAAAAAAATAAAACAGAAAGGAACATGTTGAATATTGGCTCCAGACCTATGGTAGGTAATGCAAAATAAATTTCTGTTTAGCCCTGTAGGTAGAATTTGACAATAGAGTAATTGGGAAATGCCTTCTGTTTCACAGCCTTAAAATATCCCTGCTGTTCCTGGACAGTCAGCACCTGCCAGGCAGGGTCAGCCCTTCACCAGTCCTTCCAATGCTCTTCTTAGGATGCCTGTAAGGTCTTGTGCTCTTTTTTCTGCTGCCCTGCAGAGTTCAAGGGCAAGACTGAGGTGAAAATCCTGGAAGGGGACATCCGAGATGTGACATTCCTGCACCGTGCCTGCCAGGGGGTGTCCCTCGTCATCCACACGGCTTCCCTCATTGACACCCTGGGCCTCATCGAGAAGAAGCTGCTCTGGGAAGTCAATGTGACAGGTGAGCAGGTGAAACACCTCTCTCAAACCCACGTCTATGTTCTGATCACCATCTGCTCAGGAAAGGGAGCACCTGTCCTGTGTTTGTTATGAGCCAGGTTAAGGGGGTTGTTCTGCACCTCATGCAGACATACCTAAGGGTGCAAAGCCTGTGCTTGTGCAGCCCCAAGCAGTTCTGGGCCTCTCCACACCCAGCCTTCCACTCCAGGGCAATGCAGGACCATTCACTCTTGTCAACACTTACATATGCCCATCCTGAGATCTGCACAGGCTCTGTCTTCAGTGGTGACAGTCATAAACCCACGCTCAGTGGAACTTTCTGAAAGGAATTCACATCTGAAATCCCAATGCCCACCTCAGAAATTGGTTCTTGTTCTCCCTCCCCACATAGCATCCCTGCCTGTGTACAGTTTTCAATTTTTACAAACACTGCAGACTCTGTCTGCAATTACAGAAACGTTGCACTGATCCACAGCCTGTGGCTCTCTTCTTGCTATTCCTTTTCTTCTCCTTCTTCTCCTTTTCCTCCCATTTGCCAGAAGGCAGTTGATAGGAACAAGAGCTCTCCCACCCTGAGCTTATAATTTAAAATTCCCCAACAAACTCAAAGCTATGGGAGGGAGGGGTTTCAGTGACTCAGTGATGGGATGTTCCCTTCTACTAAGGAACCCCCATTCTTCATGAAAGATCAGATGAAGGGAGAAGATTTAGACTTAGGAATGGCCTGCATAGCATCAGTTGCCAGGAAATTTAAATGTATTTCCTTAAAGAATGACTTCACCCCCCCATCTGTGATGCCAAAACCCTCAGTGCCATTCAGAGAACTGGTATAACCTAACCTGCATGCACACTGACCTCGCTGGCTGTGTTGCTTCAACAGCTTGGGGGAGATTTGGGGAAGATGTTCTTATTTACATGAACGGCTTTCCCAGTTCTTTTGTTCCTCTCTGCCACAGACACAGGGCTTCCTCACAGGAAAATAAGGAACATACCTGTAGAGGCATCACTTTCACAAATACTGGCTGCTCACCAGTGTTCAGAAGAACAGAGAATTCTTGGTAGTTGAGTTGTTTCTTACATGTACCTTAAAAACAGTGGGATCACATTTTAGCTGTTTTAGCATGGCTCACTGCCTGTACCACTAGCTCCCAGACCCTTTCATTTCTGCTCAATCAAACCCACAAATTGTCAGTGATTAAAAAATAGAGCCCAGTGGGCAGCCTCTTAGGCCCCTGTCAGGAGGGAGGAGCAGAAAGGCAAGTTCCTGGAAACCTGTGCATTGGGTAATACGAAAATATACGTGGTTGGTAGCTCAGAAAGAGGATTTGTAAAGCTCTGTGTTTATGATGATACTCCTGCTACAATCCGGTTTTTCACAGCAGAATGTGTTGCCTAAACACATTTTTCCATGGGGAAAAATAATTTTAAAAACAATTACAAAAAAAAGAAAAATCAAACAAATATTAAAATGTCCCAAACCCAGAAAGCTCTTTAGTTCTGACTCCCCACTACTCACTCCCCTGCCAACAGTGTCTGCCTATGGGTGAAGAAAGCCCACTGGGCCAGTGAGGGTAAGCTGATAACATTTGCTAGAATGAAATACCATCCACAGTCCTGCTGCCAGAGCCAACTGACCACAAGGTCAGTCAGTGAATACTGCTGCCCTCTCTGCCCTGTTTCCTCCCATTTCCATTCTGATGCTTCTCTGGCTTTCTGACCAGCCAGGGCACTGCTATGTACTTCACAGTCTTGCAGGATGAAAGTTTTGTTTCTCCTAGGAAACAGAACTTGTACAATATAAATGTTTGAAGAATCAGAAGTGGATGTTCACAAACCACAAAGGACAGAAGAGAACAAGTTAAACATGCCCTGATGCAGGGCTTTCCTCCACTGCCACACAGTATCTCAGAGCAAAAATATCTCTTTAGGAAGGAAGGGAAGCAAATTTTTAAAAGGGAAGGAATTGAGAAAATAATTGATTATAATTGAAACAAAATACCTTCTGTGAACCAGATCCTCAGCCAGAAGGGCAAGCAAACCACGGAGATCCACTCACTGAATAAAGCATGTAATAAAGCAATAATTTACTTTATTACATGCTGTTTGGAAGACACTCAGATTCCCATTACTCTAGGAATCTTTAAAGTTTTTACATACAACTCTGATTTGCAAATAAACCACATTTTATTTGGGTGAAATTCATCTTGAACAGATACCAACTGTCAAGATAACTTTATGTTTGCTTTTTTTAAAACTTGCTATCTCATTTGATTTTATCAAGCCCTTATGCACTTTATTACTTTCCCTCATTTTCTAAACAGTATTGACAGCAGGAATTAAGCTATTATTTTAAAAATAATATAAAAAAATTATTTTTTCCAGATTACCCTGGCTTGTATGTCATCAAAACATAGTGACTTGCATGAACTCATTTTTCACATTCATTTATTCCTGTCTGTGTAACTTTTTTTCAGTGCACTTCCTTAATGTTTCTGAAAGGCTTATCCAGATTTGTTTTCCATTTGTTTCAATTTCTTTCTTTTTCTTGTTCAAGCTTAGAAAGAGGAATTTTGGTGCCCTAACAATATTCAGTTTAATAATGCTTCCTATTTTTCACTCATTCACGAGTCCATGTTCTTGGCTCTTCTGAACCTCTTTAATTCATTATATTCGTTTCAGTCACACTAGTTTGATCTGCATTGTGCTGCCTTCACTTGTTGCTGTGACAGACTGAGCAGAATTGGAAGATAATTTATGTGCCTCATTGCTGGTGTTTGAATTTATCCCCTAGATTTTAGGCTACGCTCTTCTGATACTATATCAGTCATTTTAGTTTAATGTTCCTTTGCCAAAGATGTTTCCAAATGTCTTTGAGCTGTGTCTTCTCTTCCAAAGTCCACTGGCCTTTTTACACTTAATTTCTCCCATTACACCATGCACAGCAAATAAGGCAATTTCTCAATTGCCTCAAAGCTGGGTGGAAAAAGAAGACTAAATGCAACACATTAAAGTATTTATTTCCCCCTTCAGTGTGCTTTCCTTGTTTAACCTTCTTGACTATTTGAAAGACTTTGAACAGTTGACCTCTGCTGCCCCCAATGAAAGCATTATGATAGGATTTTAAAAGTAAGAAATCCTGTACTACTGCAAAGAAAAGCCAGAAGATGCCAGAAAAGGAGGCATACACACATAAACATCACTTTTCTCACTGCACTTTATGATCTTTGACTTCATGTTATTGTGCCTTGCTTTACCATGTTTCTCTTCAAGCCCTTCTCTTTAGTCAATTGAATATTGGATAGATTTGCACTGAGTGTGATGGATTTTGGACCAAACCTTCAGGTCTTGTATTAATTCTGTCCCTTCTTAACAAACAACCCAAGAGCATCCTCACGCCTGAAAAACACAGGCTTCAGCATAGAGCATGGATGATGCCTAAGGAGAGGGGCAGCTTCTGAAGGTCCTCTGCCTTAAGCCAAGTCAATCCAACCAAGAGGCACGAGTTCCTGAATCTCTGATCAGTACCCATGCTAAGTTAAGGAAGGGCAAAAATTTTATTCTTGGCGTAAAAAACCCCCACAGCATGCAATTAGGACCAAATGTTCACCCTTGTTTAGCTCTGGAAGGTGCCCTGATGCTACTTAAATACAGATTCAGAGCAGGTTCAGTGTCATTGAATATACTGCCCAGTTCAGGACAGGATTCTCCCAGCTGCAGGGAGGGGAGATCTGGCCAAGCTCAGGCCAGAGGTGCTGTTTCTGACTTGAAAAGCCCACTTTTTCCTGGCTGGGGAGCTCTAGACTGCCTTGCATGTTTCTTTTTGAAGGTACTCAGCTGCTGCTGGAGGCATGTGTCCGCTGTAACGTCCAGCACTTCATATACACCAGCACCATAGAAGTGACAGGTCCAAACTGCAAAGGTGACCCCATTTTCAACGGTGATGAAGATACAGCTTATGAGAGCACATCAAAATTTCCGTATGCCCAAAGCAAGAGACTGGCAGAGGATTCTGTGCTGAAAGCAGATGGCCAGGTGCTGAAGGATGGTGGCACGCTGATGACTTGTGCCCTGAGATCCATGTACATTTTTGGGGAAGGGTGCCCGTTTCTCCAGGGCCATCTGGACAAGTGCCTGTTGAACAAGAACGTCTACCTGCGCTTCTCCAGGAAGGAGGCTCTGGTGAACCCTGTGTACGTGGGGAACATCGCCTGGGCACACGTGCAGGCAGCCAAAGCCCTCCGAGCCCCGCAGAAAGCCAAGCACGTCAGGGGCAAGTTCTACTACATCTCAGATGACACTCCTCACATGAGCTACGCTGATCTGAACTACGAGCTGACCAAGGACCTGGGGTTTGGCATTGAGCCCCAGCTGCCCATGCCTCTGACAGTGCTCTACTACTTCTCGCTGCTGCTGGAGATCGTGAGCTTCTTGCTGCGGCCCTTTGTCCGCTACATCCCCTCCACCAACCGCCACCTGGTCACGCTGCTGAACACCCCGTTCACCTTTTCTTACAGAAAAGCACAGCAGGATTTTGGCTACGTGCCCCGCTACACGTGGGAGGAGGCCAAGCAGGGCACTGGTGAGTGGATCGCCTCTGTCATCCCCCAGAGAAGGCTGTACTTGCAAAGCAGCACTGCCTAAGCCTGAAGAGAAGCTGAAACCCAGCTAAGCAAGTAGGGCCTTGAGCCAGGGGTGAGCTGGGTGAGCAGCAGCAGCAGATCTCTACAAAGCATTTAAATGAATACTTTGTGTAAGAGCCCACTGACACCCCCTGCCTCCAACCTCGGAATAAATAAAAGTGAAATGCTCATTTGTTTGTTGAGTACAGGCTGATGAGGATAACTGTACTGCATAGTCCACACCCACTTCTACATCTTTGCAGCACAAAGACTTATTTTAGTAAGACTCCACACAGTCCATGGTGTGAACACTTCAGCTCTTCTTTCACTCCACGCCACCTCTAAGGCTCTTGTAAAACACAACTCCTCCTAGAAGTATGATTGCACTTTACAAATGTGCACCACTCAGCTACACCTTGTTCACTCAGTGCTTGCCAACCTCACTGGACAGGCAGCAGGCAGAAGCCACCTGATTGGAAAAGCTGTAACAAATCTTGCTCACTTTTTCAAGGGTGTTGTGCATTTCGTGTGCTGTTCACCCAACAGTCAAACTTTAAGCACTGTAAACAAAGCGAGATCAAAAGCACCATGTAAGTGCAATACAGTTTTAGTTAGGACAGTGTGTGCAGGGAGAGAAGGGACAGATTTGGTCAGGTGAATACTTCTTTATACTGATTTTGTGATAATTTTTTCAATAAATCTGGTGGGTGTCCAGCAGAACATCTTCAAGAAAATGAAAGGGAGAAAAATATTGCAGGACAGCCTTGATCCCGGAGGGGTTCCCACTGCAGAGTCAATGTATTTGTGAACACTGAGGAAAAATAAACAGTGCTGAAAAAAATCATGCTCTTACCACGTTTCAGCTGGGAACAAAGGCCAACTTTAGCTGATAGGTACACATGTGCTGCCCCTGTGCTTCTCTGATGGTCACAGGAGCTTCTGCAGAATGTGTAACTTGACTTTTGGGCAAAAACGCAGACCTTGTCTGAACAAACAGATATGATCCAGTGTTTGTTTCTTAAACATACATCTCACTTGCTGAAAACAACTCTAAAAGATGGGAATTTCTCTGTTCTGTTTTGGATAGTGGACCAGAAACATTTTACCTGACTCAGTACTAATGTAAATAAATCACATTTCCAGGGATGCTGACAGCTCCAAGTCTGTGCTGAGTTTAATTATTCAGTGCCCTAGACATTAGATAGTCCCAATGCAAATATTACTGTGTGCTTTAGTAATCTTTGGTTAACTATGTAAGATCTGAAGTGGTAGAATACCAGACTCCCGAACTTCCAGTCAAATTCTGGGGACACATACCCTCCACAAGGGTATGGGCTTTGGTTTCCATCTGCTTGTGAGAAGATTACTTAATCCCCCCCCCCTTCAGACATGTGATGATTCACCTTTTCTGCCATGGTGACATTGCCAAACATCCTGAAGGAACACAGGGTGACTTCCCACAGAGGTTTGAGGAGAGAAGGAAGGGGCACAACCATTTTGGGTGCTGCTGCTTTAGGCCCTACCGGAGCATCAGCTGGTCCTGTCAGGCCTCACCTCGCCCTGCAGCTGTGACACTGCACTGAAATCTCTGTGATTTCTCCTTCTCCATTCCCTTCCATGGACACTGCTCCTCTTCCCTCCCCTGCATGCACACTCTTATTTTATTTATTCTGCTCTCTGTACAACCCTAGAACAGCAAAAATGTGTTTCACACAGTAACACCCACAGTTTTTCTAGGCTAATGATATTTCATCCTAATGCTCAGTGAGTACCAAGCAATGGGTGCAGCCATGGCTGCTCTGTGACTGAAGTAGGAGTAGGAAGGGCAATCCGGGCACAGGGAAATAGAGCAGGAAAAGAAGAGGGAGAACAACAGTAGCAAAGCTGCTATTTAATAGGGGGAGACACTTAACACATCAAAGGGCTGGGATATTAAAACACCTACCAAAAAACTGGGACATCTTTCCCCAGGTTTAACTGAGGTCCTAAAATATCCACAGATGCTGCCAGGGAGAATAAAGGACAATTTTTCTTCCACAGTTCAGTGACTTCTCAAGTGCAAGCTCCCATTGCTGGAGATTTCTTTGCAATTTTTGCCTTCTCAGGAAGAGAGTGGGATCTTTTCATCTCTCCAAGAGCATTGCTCCCAACAACCAGATTTCTAAGTGCCAAATTCCTCCTTTGTTGAACTTCCTCCCTGTGTCTTGCTACCACATCCCTTCCTTCAATCCCCATGACAAGCCGTCCCTGCTGACAGGAAGCTTATTGCCCATTTCTGTCCCTCCCTGAGCCCCCTTGGGTTGGCATCTGTGCTGTCTTTTGCTTCAGGTGGCTGCCCAAAACAGTGGAGTGCCTGCAATAAAACATCCTGGAAGCCCAAGGGAGTGGATACCTGAACACATTTATCCTGCTGCTCAGCAGGCACCAGAGCTGTGTGTGCTGTTACCCAGTAACAAACACAAGCCAATAAAGATATCCCAAGGATACCAAGAGGGAGAACAGGGAGACTTACTGCAGAGGGTTGATTTGCTGCAAGTTCTACTTTGCAGTAGCTTGTTTCTACACCCTTACTCTTAGCAGGTTACCAAAATGGCTACAAAATGTACTTGATCAGGATGAGCCTTATTGTTTTTACATCAGGACCATTCTTGTGCTCTAATTAGTTTGTCTGGCAATCAGTAAAGCAAACTATTGGTTATCAATGAAGTTCCACCATTAACAGGATGACAGTCAGTAAGAACTTTACTTCTGTATGAACAATGGAAAAGAAAAAATCCCAAAGCATTAAGACTGCTTTGCTGGGAAGGTGTTTATTTACCCTTCAGGCATGCAAAAAAGGAAGAAATAGCAAATATGTATCAGTGATACTTACATGCTACAGGTAAATTAATGACTTCTGGTTCCAGCAGGTACAAAAACCTACGTTTATAGAGATGACCATATGCTGTTAAATATTTTGTCACTGAAGAAGAGCAGACTTTTGCTTGCTAAAATGGACCAGGGACTATAAGAATGCACATTTTGAATAGATTTAGGAATAATGAAGAAGCTCCAGAGGAACAGAAGCAAAAGTGGCTATCATGTCAGTACCAGAAATCCATGTCTGAAATTGGTTCCATTACCATAGGATACAGTCAATGGAGGACAGTTGGGTAGTTAATGCCAATGAGCATGTTTTTGTGAAAAACCCTTTTCATCATTTTATCAGACAAATATGACACTGGTATTCTGAGTAGATTGCAGACTTCAAATAACAATAAAAGTTTTTTACATTACAAAGTTAAGTGAAATAATACAGACTAAATTATGAGAATCATAAAATTAATGTTAACTTTCTCAATTATGATGTTTAAATGTAAAAAAAAAAAAAAAGCTTTGGCTCAATTAATAGGCATTTTAAAAAAACTTTGGCTCAATGGGAAATATTATGTACAGCCCCTGTTACGTTGGAAATCAAAAGTAACAATTGTTTCTTGACCTGAAAAACCTGCCACTTATACATGTAGATATAATAGATTTTAGTGGCTGTAAAGCTAATTTAGGAAGTGGGAGTACAGTCAGGCACATTCCCAAAGACCAGTTTCACCACTCCTTGTTGTGACCCCTGCAGTCCCATGTAATACTCTTCTCCCTCCTGAAAGCTCTCCATCTGCATCTCTATCTCAGTTCAAAAACCACTGGATAACTGGAATTCGTGTATGGCTGTGCAATGGATTTCTTACTCAGACCAATGCTTGCTATTTCTAGACATTCCTCATTCACATAACTAAACTTGTCACATTTCTTAAATAAGATGTGCCTCTCCAGTGCCGGCAGCAAGCACTGAATATTAAGTAGTTAAGGACTAATCTGCAAAAGGGAAAAGAACATTAATCAAAACCAAAGAATTATTAAATCTCCAGCGTGGTTCTATACCAGGTGCCACTCAAAATGCTTAACATGCATTGTGGAAGACCACTGAAAGAAAGAAAGATTAGGGGGTTTTGCTGACTAAAATGTGGAAAGACAGCCTAGAAAGTTAAAAGAAAACAAAATACATGAGGGCAAAAATTGCTTTGAAGGTACTTATATACTCTGTAATCATCTCATCCTTTTGTACTTTTTGTAAAAAAAAAAAAAAATTACAGGAATGAAGCATCTTCAATTTCTCCATTTTCTTTTTCAAATAGTCTTGCACCTTAAATTCTTCAATGTGGTGATTTCATCAGAAGGTAGACATATATTTTTCTGATAATCCCACATGCAATTTTAGTCATCCATTTAGGTTTGATTTATCTAGACCAAAAGCACACTGGATTGTTTACATGCTTTATTTGGGCTTTCTACATGCTTCGTTTGCAAGTGCTGATGATGTAAGGAATGCTGCACACTCACACTAAGTCCAAGAGAGTTCACCTTCAGGGCACGCTGCTTTTGGTCCATCTTGCAGTTAATGTCTCCTCTCTACACGGCTCTTGAAATAAACTCTGGCACACAGGTATTGCTGCAGCAATGGGGTCTCTGGCCAGCCATGAGGAAGAATCAAGAGATGAAAACTGTTTGACCCCGAACGTGGCTCAGTAGATTTTGCCTCTACAAAGTGGTTGAGGCGGCCATTCTGCAGTGCTCAGCTTTTCCTGCTTCTAGGGACTAGCTCCCTTCAATGTACTGGTTACAGAGGAAGTAGTTACTTTTACAATGATCTCATTTAATTTGAACTCTCTGTTCCTGGCATTGCTATAAATGAGGGAAAGGAACTAGGAAAACTTCACAGCAGGAGCTTGACCACCTCTTGTAACAAGCACTGTGATCAACTGCAAACTGACCGGGTCCTCCCGCAGGATACAGATCCCAGCTGGAATCTCCTGCCCGTCAGTGCCTCTATGCCTGGTCTTAGGCTCTGGGAGCAGCTGGGAGCTCTGGAAGCCCTGCTGGGCATCAGGGTGCTGGTGGCAGAGGGCAAAGCTCCCTGCTGTACTGGAAAGGCTCGTGGGAAGTGGCCACGGACACATCTGGGAGAGGTCCCGGGCTAAGGACCGGATCCGCACTCTGATCTCGCCATCCTTTCCCAGGGAAGGTGTTTTGGGCAAGGGATGTCCTGGAGCGGCCGCTGGGTGGGGTAAGCGCAGTGCAAACCTGGCACTTGCCCTGTGTGTCCCCTCCCCGCAGCTCCTGGGCGAGGACACAGCGGGCAGAGCGGGATCGGGGCACAGGAGCAGGACTTGCTCCTCGATGGCATCCTTGGCCTGGAGAGAAAGGAGTGTATGACCAGCTGTTCGGCAGGATGGATGCTTTGCTTCACACAGTTTCGATCTGCCGGCTCTGTTGGTCTGTGCCTCTTACTGCCACAAGATGGTATCTTCAGCGATGGTTTCCCCTCACTTGCTCTGCAAAGCCCAGCTTAATATTCTGACTGCGGAGTTTCTGTCTTCACAAAGTCTGCACTTTTATCACAAAAAACGCAGTGCAAGGTTGCTGGTGTGGGCTGCCTGCTGCTGAGTACGGGGGATCCAGACAAACAGAGACAAATGATCAACATTTGTCATATCACAGAAGTAGGTATTCATCCCACCTCCTCTCCTGCTAACACTCTTGGGTGCTTTGCAACCCCAGACAACTCCTCTTACAAGTCAAAATTTCACAATGTTGCTTTAAGGGAATGACTTGATAAATGTATTTCAAGAAAAGGTCTCAGGTTCATCCTCTGAACACTGCTCCAGTGGGAGTGATGCCATGCTTAGCTGTGACAACACAAGAACTACAGCACAGCTGAGACAGTGTCTGGAAGAAGCTTCCAAAACCAGAGTGTCACTGTCTAGCTTTTTGTTCCTGTCTGAGAACAAATTGGTTAATACACTGGAAGTCTGCTGGGTCTCTCTGTACAAGCAGATAAGTAGCACAGGATTAAAAAAATCCCCTGAGTTTCTCCCTTCTTTCCTCCCTCCAGCACTCCTGCATCAAGTGGTGGAAGAACCACTGGTGATAAGAGTCAAGTGTATGAATCCCATTCATTTTTCATTATTCATTATTCATAATTCATTATTCACTTTGGTGTGCAAAAATTATTCTGTCCCTGTAAAGACCAGTGCAAGGATCCAAAAGCAATTGTGGGGCTCACATTTATATTACAGGAAAATTTGACTTGGATGTCCTGTTTTTGAGTGTTGTGTTTTGTACTTCGTTACTGTGAGCCATCTCACTGAAACCAGGATGTTGCCAACTGTTTAAACCAGAGCAGTCAACAGGATAAATTGCCTGGTATGGCTACAAAATGAAGATCCATGTCTGCTTCACATTTAAGTTGTAAAAAATTTTGTTTTCCAAAAAGCAAGTTGCCCTTACTAAAGCATTTGTAGCAATGCTCAGGGTGAGCTTAATGCAGCAGTGCCCACTCTTGATCATGATGCTGGAACTTCTGCCAGATCAGGAGATAAGCCAAGTTTTCTTTATTTTTAAGAGTGGTTCTCACCATTCTGAAAGAAAAGGCCAGGGCTTGGAAATACTAAACTATGAGTGACCCAAAGGCTCGAGATTTAAAAAAAACCCACAGCTGCGGACACAGAAAAAGACCCTCAAACTTATTATTTAGAAGCAATCTCATAATTCTTACAGCCTGCATCATCAGTTTCTAAAAATCAGGCTTGTCAAGCAGCTGAAATCCAGTCTTTTCTCAACAGGAACCAGTTAAAATCTCATGGTGCCCACAGAGGTTACAGACCCTCCACATCAGGTGATTTTTTTCCCTCCAGGAAGAAGGCTCCTCACAGTCACTGCTCACATCCCACATCACAAATTCATTTTCATCCTTTGTATTGATTTTCTGATCTGTTCAGGGCAGACTGCTGTGCCCCCTGTGCTTGGCTGGCTCTGCTCAGCCTCACTGACTCCTCAAACAGGGAACTTTGCACATCCTGGAGAGTTACACACATAGGGATGGCTAAAGGTTGCTCAGAATTTGGGAGACACTGTGAGTGTCTGACATTTGAACCTTAATGTTCAAATGTCACCGTTCTGGGAGTCAGTCTGATACTATTATTGAAAACAAATAATGACTTTCCAATTCTGAGCTGACCAGCACCAGAGCACATCCTTGCCCTTTCCCAACAGCTCGAGCTGGCAAGAAGGTCCTACTGCAGGGGTAAGAAAAGGATGTGGGCAGAGCATCTTCGTGATGCAGCTAACAAGGATCTGGCACTGAAAATAACCTGTTCAGAGGGAACATCTCCAGGGCTACACTGTTCTGTGAAGGGGTGGAGGTGCTTTACCCACAGACTTCTATTAAGAAATAGCATGAGCAGGATCTGGAGGAAATTTGAGGCGGTGTATTGAAAGGTTTTCCTAAGGGACACACTTGAAAAAGAAGCATTTGTGTATTATTTAAGCTAATAAAAAATCAATGTAACGATGTCACCTGGATGTGGCAGTGAATTTTTCACTGTTGTCACTGAACTCATCAAAGCCTGCTTCACAGCAAAGTAATTAATTCCACAAGTTGATGGCTGGTGTGTATTGAAAGATTTGGAGGACTCTTTTCCTGTGGAAAATTTCCACTTCAGTTGCAAAATATCTAATGAGAACCTGAAAACCCAACCTTGCTGTGATACAAATAGAAGTACAGTATGGGAGCTTGGCATAAGGTTTAGCCGACATTGACATAAATGGCTGCCCAAGTTACACTGGTTCTAAGATTTGAGCACACTAACTGCAAGAATCTATAGATTCTTTGAAATTATTTGCCTGGCTAAAATGCATGACCACGTATCAGTGCAGAGCTAAGAGAACACTTGCAAAAATGCCAGAGAACTGCCAGGGAAATCCCTTGATGTGAACATTAATTAGTGTAGAAATAGCCCACAGGCATAAAGCACCTCAAGCAATAATGGGATGTGTACCCAAACAAAGGACAAGACGAGCCATTTACAACTGGGGGCAAAAAGAATTTAAATGCATGCAACAGAGAGTATCTTAGGAGATTCTCTTGAGGGTACTGATGATCTTCACTTATTTTGCTGTGTAAGAATCACTGCACAAAGGACTTTATTTGCGGACTGTACAGCTCTTCTGTTTTAATATCATATTCTTAGTTACTTGGGGTTTGTTCAATTAACAATCTTTAGATCAAAAGAGATTGGTGCCCTTATGTTGTTAACACTGTGCTCCAACACACTGCAATCTGTTTCTGATTTCTCCATAGCAAATCCAGTGGTGAAAGGTCATTGGATATCTGTGTTAGAAAACTTAATAGGAAGTATTTTGGTGAATTTCTATTCATTACTCAAGCAGCATAGCAAATGTGAATTAATTACTCCCATCCATGAAGTTATGAAAGCTTTTTACTTCGTGATTCAATGTCATTTTACACTTGTCCTGCCCTAGAAGCAGATAACAGAGGAAAGGAAAGAGCTTTTATAAATTCAACCCTAGACTTAGAGATCCCACAGAAGCTCTGGATTGCATGACAGGAAAGGACCTCCTACATCCTTGATTCAGGTCCATGAAACCGCAGGCAAGCATCATCCTTTTATTTAGCAGATATAAACATGTTTTCTACTTCTAGGACCTCATTGTCAGAAATTATTCAGGCATTGCAGGTATCATTTTGTGTGGGGCTTTTGTGTTAGGTTTCTCCTCCAGGAAAACCAGCTTTTTTCTTTCCCAGCATGACCAACCACTTGATGTGTTGTGGACAGCAGTTATCCCCTCTGTCAGCTTTCCAGTTTGCCAGGCTGAACTCTTCTCACATCTAGCCAACCCTCCAGTCCCTGATAAGCCTCAATTCTTCTGTCTCCACTGAGACAAGCCCTCTGAAATACAGGTGACCAGAACCCCACCCCACATCTCAGATGTGTTCACCCATCTCCACATAGCACTGACATGCTTTTTGTTTCATCAGAAACACCCTCTCAGTGCATGGATGCTTTGCCAGCACCATGAGGCTCCTTGGCAGAGCTTGCTCTGCTCCCTGACAGCCGCTATTGATTCAATAAGTGACTGGACTCATTCCAAAGAACAGCCCCCTCTCCATGGATGTCAAGGCCTATTAAAATACCAAGATAACCACCTATGGCTCAGGAAGCTGCAGATCACTTCAGGGTACATTTGTGAAGTATCAAAATTCACTTTCCTGCTCTTCTGTTGGAATTTGCTCTTGATCAGAGTTGGGTCAAGATACGAGGTCAGACAGACCTTAGTTTTGACTCAGCACAACCATTCTTTTATTTTCACTCGCTTTTTTCAGCCTGCATTGGTGATCTGTGTATTGTGGCTGACTGTATGTTCCATTTTTTCTGTTACTGATTTCAGACTGACATCCCAGATTATAGTGGAAGGTTTTGTTCCTTGTCCCAGGAGAAACAAGTTTGCACTTTGACTTTTTAAATTTGTCTTCTGCTGTTCCAGGCCTCAGCAATATCTGATCCTTCATTCTCTGTATTGACAATTCTTTCTGGTTTTTTCTACAAACAAATTCTTCTTACCATTGCAGACAGACATCGTACCTGTTGCCTGTGACTACTTGTACAATGGAAACCATCTAAGAAAGCAAACAGCCCTGTTGGTACACATGGACATAGTGCTTTTTCCCTCCTCCCCAAATTATTCCCTGAATTCTTACCTGCAAGTAAGTTTGGCTACATGAGTGACTGCTCTTTCTCAAACCTTTTTGCATGGCAGTTGGCTCAGCCTGAAATATTGTCAAAAAGACTCTTGCTCTTCACATTTAAAAAAAAAGCACACCATCACCAGCCTTCACACATCCCACACGTGAAGCAGCACAGATAGAGTAATGCTTCCTTTCCAAAGCCCACAGAAAGCCTATGACTTTGCACTGAGAGAAGCCAGCTCCCAGAGCTACAAGACAAAGGCTAAAAATAACCCATTAAAGGATTAATTTCAGGATTTTTAAATACAGCTAATTAATATGCATAGGAAAGGCACATGGTCTCCAGGAAGGAGCACACACAATCACAGAGTCTGCAAGGGAAGGGAGGGGGGGTGGGTGACATGCAGGCTGAGTGCCAACAGAGAGATAAAAGAGGATATTCCCTATATATATCCCTTGGGCAGAAAACATGCGAAAGAAAGTCTGTCTCAGACGAGATGGAAGCAGAGGGGTGAAGCACTTCACTGTTGAAGAGGCAGAGACAATGCAGTGCAACCACAAAGGACAGGACATGCTTTGATAACACCAAGTGAATTCCAGTGAGGTGGCTTAGGGGCCGAGGACACCACAGGGAGATCAACGGATGCAAAAGCTGCATGCAAAAAGCTAGGGAGCAACAGCTGGATGAAAAACTGGATCTCAAGGTGGATAGCGTGGCAGTACAGCAGGGGTTATGAGTTGCACTCAGTTATGGCACTTTGGAAGCAATCTCCTCTTATGATCATTACATCCTGAGGCTGAAGCACCCTGGGAAGGCTGGGCATTGGATATAAAGCACGGAAATAGGACATGGCACGCCATGAAAACAAGGTGCCACGTATGAGCAACGTGGGTGACGTCAGACAGAAAGGATTATCTACAGTTAACATGAATCACAAAGCAAATCTGGTTATTTACAGCCTGTATTGTGAAAAGTAATAGCTATAGCAGCAGTTCCAGGGAATTTCAAAGTGCAGGGGGAAAACAAGCTCAGCTGAAGCCATTTCCTCATGCCAATTTCCCTGTGAATAACACTTAAACAATTGCAAACTTTTTCCATTTCACAGACAGCAGAGCAATGGATGGACAGGCTTTATTGCCCAATTGTTTCTACTTAAGTCTCAAGAAAAGCTAGGAGTTTAACCTGGTGGCTTAAGAAATTTATTTAGTACCACTGCTTGCCTGCCGGTCCCTTTACATTCTTCTAAAAGGATCTTTGAACCTTTTAGCCACTTTCACACAATTTGAAAAATGGGGAGAAATTTCAAACTTTTGTGAGGTTTGGTGGCTTTCACAATGGCACAGAGGAAGAGTCTGAAACTGTTGTGGATGAAGCTGCATTGTGAGAACAAACTGAGCACTACAGGGACCTGTTAGAAGCACAGGGGTTTAATTTTGCAATAGGGGGTCTTTATGCATGTTTAAGTTGACAAAGTCCTTAGCAGAACTGCAGGGCAAATAAAAGTTGCAGCACCACCAAGCCTTTGGAATACGGACAGCTTCACAGTCCAGTGTTACTGCAGGATGCTGCTATTGGAGGCAAAGGACAAAAACCATACCCTTTTCACTTAAAGACATTCTTTATTCAATCTTTTTTATATACAATATTATTTTTTAATCTGTAAAAAGTACATATGCAGGATTCCAGGTCAGAGGCAGAAGGTTTCCACATCAGAAGATAGACTTTCGCCCTTTTATTATTTTGGAGGAAAAAATAATCTGTCAGTTTTAGACAAAGCAAGAATAAAGGCAGAATGCAAATCCAACTTCCACCAAGCAATTAGGATTAAAGGCAACAATTCACTGTAACAGGTCAGGCTGTCTCCTCCAACTTTGGTGGCTCCCAACTTTCCTGGGCAATTACAGAGCAGTTTGTTAGAAGGCGCTGACAGCTGAAGCAGCTCGTGCTTATCATCTCTGCTACAGTTGTACGCACACAACTTGCAAAAGAGCCTGGGTTTCCTCTTTGTATGGCAACTCCAACTCTTGAGTCAGAAGACTGTTTCTCAAAATTCAAGGAATTCAAGAGGGATGTCTTACTCAGGGTGAACGGATCTCCCAACTACAGTATGGATCAAGAGCTTGCTTTCATTTTTCTCTGGTATCAAGAAGCTTGTTTCTTATTTGTCCCCTTATAAACACGGACTAGGCTTAATAGTGTAAATATCAGGCTCAATTTTCTAAAAGCCTGCTCCTAGAGCCCTTAAAACATAGACTGCCTCACCATCTTCTGTGGGTGCCATCACACTGTTGATTCTTTCAGTGTTCATGCTGTCAACCTCTTCTCCATTCACACTGAGGAGAGTCACGTTTTGAAGGTTTGGAATGGCATTTTCCCACGGACAGAAGAGGGGATCATAAATGACAGCCCAATGGGCTTTGCTTAGGGGGTGCACCTCTAACCTTAAAGGATGGTATTACAGGGAATGTGTAATTACTGTCACTTCTCAGAATGCAGGCAACATTCAAATCTTGTAAAATACTGGGTGGGAATATGTCAGTGCTTGGGAGCTAGAACACAGTGATCCACAAATTTGGAGCAGGCAGATGAAGGAACAGCAAAGGTGTGACTGGCACATGGAACTACTTGCTTTTCCTTCTGCTCCAGGGCACTTGCTATTTTCTATACTTTTCTTGAACATACCCTTTTAAGGACTATATTGTGCAGCAAAATTAACACTCAGAGTATCATTCAAGGGTTTTGTTTTTATTTAGAGGACAAAGCTAAGAAGTTGACTTCTTGACTGCAGGACACACACAGCTCCGGGGTTGTTAATGGAAGCTGCAGAAATCTGGCCTCTTTGAAAAGTCAAGCTCTAACTGTTAAAAAAAATTTACTGTTGGCAGATCCTGACCAACAGGCAAGTTTGAGGCTTGGATTAAGAAAAGAACCATCCTTGTTTTGACTGCATGCAAACAAGAAACAGACAATTCTGGGATTTCCAGGCTCTTGCCCAAATCCAGTGTGCCAAAAATGTACATGATTTTGTTTTTTATTTCATTCTGTAAGGGGAGAGGGTATTGTAGAAATTGTAAAATGGGACAGCTACCTAAACAAAATGAGGATTGTTTTGTTAGAGAGTACAGTGCAAGACTCAGAAACAGCTAGGACTAAAAAGTCTTTTTTGTGCTTAAATTTACACTCTTATCTTCAAGAAAGTAAGACAGCAGCAACAGAATGAAAATGGCAATATTCTACTGTACCTTATGTACCCAGAGGGAAAACAGTCTGAACTTTGGGTTGCACATACTGCCATTTTGTAGATCAGAACCTACTTTTCTGTGAAGGACTCAGAATGAGGGCACATCACTTCAGTCAGAAGTTTCAGCATCTGTGGTGCTTGGTAATTAAGCACATACCTCACCCAGAACCCATTACCTCCAAACTCTGCTTGATCTAGGAAATCTCAGGATGCAATTATGAAAGACATGGCAATTAGTCCTTAAAATGCATTATTTTTGATAGATTCTGCACATCATTAGTTTCTGGAGGAAAATGATAGTTGGTATTTTAAAGAGTGATGGAGTATGAACTGACTGTTGTTGGGGTAACTGGAAAACAAGAAACAAGTGTCCTTTATTTGGTACCTGCTGCTTATCTACACAAAGAAACAGAAGTACTGTACATCTGCTTTGAGAAAAACACCATCCCATAACATGAAATGGCTTAGTCCTCAATTCAGGCATTCTTATGGCAGTAAGTTAACCCACTGGGATTCATGGAGAAGTTAAATTTGAAGGGTTCCTCTTTAATTCACAAGAGGGGGATGGAGGAGGAGCAGCAATGATAAGAAGTTTGCTGTTTCTGGGACTCCAGAATTCTGTCCTTGACCTTCCTCTGAACAGACTGGCAGCCATTCTACACCTGCATTTATCAGGAGGTGTACAGGGATGGGTGTATGGGGCAGAAATGCTTCTATTATTTTTAACTCTTTTTTTTTTTTTTTTTAACAGAAGAGTCAGCTTTTCCTCTTTCTCCTTTACATTCAGAGAGATTTAGGAGAACAAGGCAATCAAGTGCAGTTTTAAACTAATAACAGTTCTCACAGGATCAGAAAAACAATTTGAAAACACAACATAACTGAACTTGGGAAAATGAAAAATTACTAGTTCTTCAGTAAGTCACTGAATAACAATTAGAAAAATAAATTTATGTGGGGCCAGTAACAAGAAGCCATTTATTAAGCTACTTCTAATTTTAAATAAACAATTACTGAAATCAGTACTATTTACTATATCAATTCCTTTGAAAGTTCTCAAATTATTCTTAAGATACTGCTGCAAATTACAGTAACAAAGTAACTGGGATTAAGATACAAACATTGAGACTGGAACTTTTTCCAAGCTCCATGTTTTACTTCTCTTAAAGTAAAGTAACTGTCTGGAAAAAAGCATGTGATAGCATTTTTACTTAGATCATATGATGATTTCTATGTCTAAGTTAGTGTCACAGACAAATGAAAAATAATTTTGGGGGGAAACTCTACAGTCAGATGTATTATGATACAGAAAAAAGTTTTTTTGTATAAAACTTCATATAAAAACATTTTTGAGGGGAAAAAATAGCACTCATTCCCTTTGCTGTAGCCCACTGAAGAGTTCTTCCACTTGCTTCAGTACAAAAACATCATCAAGATTTTTTAAAGACTCAGCCTGTGCACTAATTAGGAGGGAAACCAGCACCTAAAGGCTGTTTTTCAGCAAAGGGGCCAATCACCATGGCAAAAAGATTTGAGAGCTATATAGGAGAATAAAAAGAATAATTTGAGCTGTAAGGGTTCTGAACAACAGTAAAAAGAGATTGAGGAAGACAAAACAGAAAAGATGAAAAATCTGGAAAGATTCAACTATTTTTAGCAAATAAATGACTGAAAAAGACCCCATTTAAGTAATACTGTCCAGCCAGCCATGAAGTACTTGAAAAAAACCCCATGCAGGTAGCAGCATCATAAATTAATGAAAGAAGAGACTCTTCAGTTTCTTTTCCCAGTCACATGTAAGAGATGTTATGCTGTTTCCAAAGAGCATGTTGGATTTGTACTGGGGCACCCAGAAGAAAAGCAAGTTTTGTAAAGTAAATCAAAGGCAGTTTTAGGCTTCTGTCAGACACACACACACACACATATATATATATATATATATATATATATATATTTATATATACACACACATATAAGTGAAAAGAAGGTTCTGTGAATAGTCCAAAGAATGAAATGTAACTTTTAGGAAAAATCCAGCTTGTGTAGAAAAATACAAAACAGCAAACTCTTGCTGCTTAGCTTAAGGGGAGCTTCTTTTAGTTCCATATCCAGTATCCTCCTATATAAATCATGAGACTGTTATGCTCATGTTGTCATCTCTGTTTATTTAGATAAAAGAACCAGGACTAAGAAGAGAATGGTTTTTTTCATGTGACATAATTTGGGAGGAAGGGAAACTTAGGCTCCTTCCTACTGCTATGATATACTCCAGACTCTGGCTGAGCTTGCCAAATGAACTAAGCCCACCCTGCTGACAGTGAACTACAAACCAAATGCTTACTAATTGATTTTTCTTTTTGGATAGAAGCATTATTTTGAAAAGGGAAAATGAAGAGGCAATATTTTTTGCACTGTAACAGCTTAGAGGCTCTGAGAATGGCTGCCAGTCTGGATACACAGACACTCCTTAGAAAATTTGGACAGGTACAGAAAGAAATTCAAACCTGATGCTGCTGGTGCAGTGGTGTTGCTTTTTGTTGTTGCTTTGTTCATGCCATCATAAAAAAAAAAAAAGAAAAGAAAAAGAAAACCTAGGTATTTGGAACCCACCCAATCTGAAGAGGTGACTGTGTGTTGTTCCTTGCAACAGCAAGCAGCAAGTTCCTCTCCCTGGATGGGAAAGCTTCTTCTTCCTTGTGCTGCTGCACTGATATTATCTGTAGATTCCATGTCTTGCCAGGGTTCAAAGCACGTGAAGTCTCTGTCCTGCAAAAATCACACTCACGTGTTTTGGTCATGTATAAAACAGAACTTTTAACTTATTTATATGTTGAAGAGCTTCGTTTCCCATGCCAATACTTGCTTGACTCGGGGGTCTAGGTTTACCAAGTGTCTGTCTGTCTCCTCTCCTGCTTAAAGTCTCAAGTGGTCCATGTAAACAAAACAGAGCTGAAAACAGTCTCTTTTCCTCTTCATAGAGCTGTTTTTATCGATATGCAGGATTTCCTGACAGTGTGGTGTTGGCTAAATGTAAAACAGGCAGAGGATGAGCTTCTGTGTTAAAAACCCAGTTGTCTAATGGTAGAAGATCATCATTGGAGAAAAGCAGATACAAATACCTGGATACCAAGACAGAGATGAAAAACACGGGTATTAAAGCAGAGCACAGGCAGGCAGGGGCAACAGAGCAGCTTCAGGCCCCACAGTTCAGCAGCTACAGCTATATACAAATTACTTGCTTTCAATCTTTGTACAGCATACACACAACCTTCCCTATTACGATGTTCTAAAGTCATTTTTATTATGATCAAGCCCTTCAATGAAAAGTTGTTGTAAAGACAGCATTTTAATCTTTCCAGGAAACTCGTTTTTCAAGTCTCCTGTCAAAGACTTGCAGTGTAAAATAAACATCAAGACACCAACCACAAGTATTTGGGGGACAGGAGAGCAGAGAAGAAGTTGTCAAAAAACTTTTCTTAATGGAGTAAACCCACTTGGAAATGACTAATCCTCTAATATGAACCAAAGATTTCATAACAGCACAAGAGAAGCTACTAAACCATGGCAGGTATCTGATTTGTCATCACTGTTCTGGAAGCTGGGTCAGCTTCTGGTGAGAGGAGATGAGACAACAGATTGTGGAGAGGGGTTTTACAGATGTTGTACATTATAATACAATGCAGAGGACATGAAGCATGTAACAAAATAAGGGTTACTGGACATATGCAGGAAAAAAAGTATTTGATGTTCCTTTTTTCTTAATGCACATTTTGAATGTGGTTGTGCTGTACTCTGTAGGACATACTGGTAGTACGGATCTGTCAAAGTTTCCTAACCCAACTGCTAAAACTCAAGACATTTCCCTTGTTACAGAAAACCTGACTGTGTGAGTGCAAGCGCAACAGCGTGGGCATACAGGATCTCTCAGCTCCTGCTTGCTTTCCTGCCATCCAGAAAAAGACAGCTCTTGCTGCAACCAACAAAGAAAGGGTGTCATTCCTGTTAGTGGACTCTGACACGTCCAGAACGTGCACACTTGTTCTGCTGTTCCTTCGTTCTCTCTTCATCAGACACTGGCAGTGTCTGCTGCTTGCAGCCGTGTGTCACTGCCTGATCAATTCTCCTGCTGCCTTTATTTGCCAGCTCTATCCACAATCCAGTCAGTGGGGCTCTACTTTTTCTTTCCTACCTCATCAATTAACTGTTTACAGATAAAAATTTCTTCCAGAGATGATTCAGTTTTGTCACATGTATCTCATCTCTTTCTCCACCCTCTTCATTTGTCTTTAAAGTACCAGGCCCTTCCTTTCCTCAATACTTCTGCCTTGCTCTCTCCTGCTGCAGCTCTCTGAGCTCTTTCTCACCACAGCAGCAATATTTCATCTTACTCAAACTCACCTTCCTCATTTGATTCATGCTTTCCCTTTGAATAACTTAAGCAAACTATTTCTCCATCTTGCTCCTTCCCACTCAACAGGTACCTTCATGCCAGGTACTGCCCAAAACTGTCATAATCTGCAGTGTATCTTCAATGAATTGAAGTATCCAAGCAGCAACAAAGCGTATGTGGGACAGTTACGAAATTTGAATTTGAGAGGAACAAAGATGCAGAAGTAATCATCAATAGCAGAAAAGATTACAGCAAGTATTCCATAAGACACATTTCATGCCTCTCTTCTGAGGAACATCTTCATTTTCCTCATGACATCACACCCAACCCTTCTGCCTTTATTTTCATTTGGGCTATCTTGCTTGACCTTATGTTCTCTGTTTTATCTCAATGTGAAACCAGTTTCTGGTTTGGCTATGCCAATTGCATCAATGTCAAAACATCTAATATCCAGCTCTTCAGTATACTTTTGTTTTGTCCCACGAGCAGGAAAAGTCCCCACCCAAAAGTCAGTAAAAATTTCTGAGTTCTCTCCTAGAACTGCCACCTTCTGCAATCCTTGCACTATAGTATATCCAGTTACTGAATGATGCATCAGTGAATTTTCAGATCTCCTTGTGATTATTTAAGATGCAGACAGGATTCTGGTGATACATCAAAAGTCAGCCTTGTCACCACAGAAATCCCTTAGGAGCAGATTTCATTCTCCCATTTGGCTTTTATAGGCAGATCAATCAAATAACATCGGGTCCTGGAGAGGTACTGTTTCTCTGACCTGACCTGTTTGAAACTGCTGCCTCTCTCTTTGGGACCATTGCTTTTAGTCTCCAGAAAATGAACTTGAAGAAGTAAGTGAAATAAAATTAAAGAAGACAACAGAGGAGGTAGCAGTGGCTGACTTTCTTTTTATAATGGTAACACGAGGCAACAAAGTATTGTGATTGCGTAGAGGAATTTGGTAAGGAGCCAGCAGAAGGATAGAATAGCCACACTATCCCCTTACACATGATGAACTTAGAGCCCCTTCTTCCCAGTGAAACACGCTGTGATGCCTGAATTAGGCACAAGAACTGCCATTTTCAGGACCTGCTTTCTCCCTGTTCCATTTTGTGCTCCTAATACTCAAAATCACTCTTTGCTTCCATCAGCTACCTGTGGAGCCACTACATTCTTCTAGAATTTAGATGAGAGCTTTCACAGAAAGATGCAGGAATGAAAAGGACTTACTTCAAAGTTTCAGCAAGGAAAAAGCTCTGCTGTACATCGTCATATGTAGGAGATGAGGAATAGACATCCTTGACACCAGAAAAGCCACCACTAACTCGGCAATACTTCTCAATTGCCTGCAAAAAGGAAGGGAAAAGACACACAGAATTTAATTGCAGAACAAAATTTGCAAACTGTAAAGCATCAGGCTTGATCAACAAAGAAGGTGGTTTTTCACGTTGCATTATTCTGCCGTGAATCTCTTTGTTGGAGGATGCTATGGACATTAACAGTTTATGCTGAAAAGAATAAAAAACAGACTGGACACATACAGAAGTAGCATTCCTCCAGGGTTATTAATAACACCACATATGGCAAACTGCTACATGCTAAGAAAGTGTTCTGGGGAAGAACCCTTTCCTCCCTGGGTTTTACTGTTGGCTGATATTGATGACATGACAAGGACTCCATAGACTTCTTCTCTGAGCTCATACAGCTCCTCGTAAGTAACACCGAGTGGAACATCCATCACTCAAATCAATGCAATATGGGCTATGACGTGCACAGGAAGGTAACAAACATCCCCGGATTTTGGAGCTGGAAGAGTCTGAAGAGTTACAGGAATTCTTTGACTAGTAGCTAGTCATGGAGACTTACTGGAAGTAGAAACAAAATACTGTACTCATCTTTGTGGACTGTTGATTTCATCCTATAAACTCTTCTAGCTGCTGCTTTCTCCCCTCATCTCCCTCTCCTACATATGCTATTCTCTGTTTCCCCTTTATACAGCTGAAACTCAAGTCAGCCTGTGTGCTGGACTGCAGCAGAGCTCTTTATCTTCAAAGGATGGAGTTTAAATCCATACATCTTCCATGAAGGAAGGGGCCAATGGATTCCCCCTGCCCCCCAGCTCCAACACAGTACTGTGAAAAGCACAATGGAAGAGGAGGAGACTGGAAAGAAAGCATTAGCAGCTCGGAGCACCTCTCGCCTACACTTCCATTATTCCACTCGCACACACGACCTCACAGCACACAAGGATATCAGCCATTAAAACTGGCTCTGAAGAAATGACTCTGAAATGATTCACAGGTTATTTGTGCTTCCCTGCTGCTTTGACTGTGCTTCCTCAGCAGACACCAACTCTTTTAATAGATTCATGCCGGGACAGAAAAGAAGCAGGGATGAAGGAAAATGTTTGTCTCAGGATGTCTGTCATTACCAATGACTGAACGTAGCTACCTGTAGTTCAGTAATCTATGGTTCAGCCTGATAGCCTGTGTGAAGCTCCTCTCCACATGGTGCTTTAGGCCCAGATTTTTGTTAATTTTGATTTTTGCTAGTTATACTCAACAGAAGCTGAGGGGAGTCAAGGCAGGGGAGCAAATAAGTTTTGAATGATGCCCTTTTTATGCACAGAAAACAGATTCAATCAAAACTAACTCTTCAAGGACCTCACTATCGCCTTTGCATACTAGAAATACTGGGAGACAAAGAAGAATTTTCCACTGGACAAATGCACAAAGAATGTCAGCAGATGCTGTCACTGAAATCAGGAGGAAAAGCAGAAAGTTGAGCAAGATACCCAGGACAGTAAGTCACAGCACAGCAGTACTACAGCTGACCTCCTCCTAGAATACACTCTTCCCCTGTGGAAATGCGAGCCTGTTCATGAACAGAGGAATAATCCAGACTACAAAGTTCTTTCAGATTTCTGAAAAGCAAGGTTTTTAGAAAAGCAACTGGAGAGACTGACAAAAGGATTTTATTGGAATGGCTGTGGCTCTAGAGCCTGAGCTTATGCCAAGAAAGGTACAGTCTTTCTTGGCAAAATCTAATTCTTACTGTAATTCCTTATCTCAAGCACTGCTTCCTCCAAGTTTGGATGGAAACACTCCATTTTCTGTTGGGACTTGAGTCTAAAAGAAGAAAGTATCTGGATGAATTATTTTCAGATTTGGTTGCTTGTGCAAGCTAGGGCTACACTGAGACTATTCACATGCTGAGATCTGGGTTGACCAGATTTTCCCTACAGTGAAGAGAAAGGTGTATGTACCACATCTAACCCAACAGCACCAAATGCACGACAATCTCTTTGTCTGCATGCTCTTGCACATCAGAAGTAATGCACCTACTACATGGCAGCCAAACAACATCAACAAAACAAAAAACTGCAACACCACCCTCCTCACACAAAATCAAACCAGATCAACCAACCAACAACAAAAAGGAAAGAAAAAAATTAATTGCTTAGCCAGCTTCTGAAGAAGTAACACATTTGCATGCTCCTCCCCTACAGCCACTAGGCAGGTGTTACATAAATAAACAAGAGCCAAAGCACTTTTGCTTTATAGGCAGAAAATAAAGTGCCTCCTCTTGCCACTATCCCCTTTTATAATACTGCAGAACATGACCTTGTGTCTGCTCTAAAGCATGGCAAGATGGAGGAGGAAGCCCCAGCGGTTACAACTCCTGCCAGAATTTCCAGCATGCAGAGTCTGACCATGCAGGTGTTTCTCTGGTGAACCAGTCAGCAACCCTGATGCTGTGTGCCACAGCTTGGACAGGAGAAACCTGCTAGTGACTGTGGCAAAATGAAAACAAGGAATAAACAGTACCACTCTTAGGACACCATCTCCTTCCTCCAGAAGAATTAAATCCCCAAGTCAGTGTAAGAGACAAAACTTGCTTATTTTGGAAACTGTAGTTAATGGACAGCACTGAGATCCTGCTCTGTGCTGCAGAGGTCTCATGCTTGGGCAACTAAGTGCAACATTGGTGAAGCCAGCAGGCCTGCAAGCTTGGAGAAAGAAAATGTATGATCTATATTAACTTTTTTTCCTTACAATTACCAAGTAACCTTGTATCTTCAGAATTTTTTCCTTGGGAAGGCAGGCTCATGTTCAGAATAGGCAAAGGATTTACCCTAGCTGATCAGAGTTCTACACAGTACAGGTAGTAATGAACTGTACAGGAAAAAAGCCTCTGAAAGATTGCTATACAGCTATTCATCCAAACAGAAGATTTTAAAATACGAACCAATAATTGACCTTGATTCAGAGGTGTACAGAACTTCAGGACACTGGCTGAAAAGCTTGGTGCCACAGACAAGCTGCTTAAATGCTACTTGAAAATTTCAGTGTTCTGTCTTCACACAGACCTCAGAGTATTTGGTGTAGGGGCATTGGATTTGCCACCCGGATACACTTTCAATCCAAAGTTGAAGACCAGTCTCCCTGATAAAAACAACACTAAATTTATTGCACCCCAGAATACAGGGAAGCTCCAAGATGACTGGAAGGGTATTAAGGTAATGCTACCATTATGAGGCACTGGCAAACAGAATAATTTTAGGATGGCATACCTGATGTTAGTTCCAATCAATTACAGAAACATATGGAAAAATATAGAAGAATTAGAGGATAATTGACACCAATCAGCATCTATCTTGGTCACAAGCTTGATTTCATTCCTTGAGAGCTACAAATTTGACAAATAAAGATAACTGCAGAGCTGTAATATAAGCTTAAAAGCTTCTAAGGCAATTGACAGGGTACTTTAAGATGTTATGGGAAGACAAGGCAGCACTATACTATATCAATATAATTCAATTTAAAACTGACTGACAGTGCTCTAAGAAGGAACTGGCAATGCAAAATCATCACAAAATAGAGCTGCTTCTCACAGAGATCCACAAGGAGCAGTCTGAAGTTTTATCAATCACTGCAACACTGCTGCTGGCTAAAATGACATAACGTAAATAACAGCAGACAGTGTAATCTGCTGGTAACTGGGTGCCAGACAAAATGAGTTTCATATAACCAGGCACATACTCCTAAATCTAGTCATCAAGACCGTGTAACTGCAGACCCAGGCTAGCCTGGAAGGTAGAGACAACCTTTGGAACACAGAGACACTTCAAAGACTTCCATGGCCATGTAAGAATTCAGTCTGAGTTCTTGCTAGGACATTGTGGCAGATGCACGCACAGGGACAGTAAACAGGGAGACGGTAGCAGGGACACAGTTTTATTTTTGCACAGGCTGAATTTTTTTTTTGCTGAAGTCAAAACTGGAGTATGCAATTCTAGAATTCATTTTTATGGAAGGATGATGAACTAATGTAGGTTCAGGTATTTGGACAAAATGTTTTACAGTGAGAGACAATACAATTTGTTTAGTATCTTCAGTAGAGTCAGTAGCAAGCTTATTACAATCTATGAAAATTCTTTGGAAAGAAAACATGGGAGAAAAGACATTTTAAAATGGCATAGGAAGTCATAGGAAAATCCAGTGACTGAGAGCTGAAACTAGGCAAATTCAAACGGGAAATAAAACATGTTTTTTTTAACAGCAAGAGTAAATAAATAATGGAACAAACTACAAGAAGTAGTGGATTTTCTAGTTTCCTTTATTCAAATACCAGATAGAACAGGAGAATATTCAACAGCGCGCTCCTGTCAAACACACGTGTCTCTACTCAAAAGTGACACAAAGTGAAATTTCAGTGCCTGTAACATACAGGGAGGTCAACATGAACCTAAGTTCCTTGGAAATAAAATGTGATGTGCCTCTAGATTGGACCCCAGCTCCCTCAGTTTCTTTGAGGGTGTTTTTTGTGGCATATGTGACTTTTCTTGACTGTGCCAACAAGATACCCATAAAAACTGTGCCAGTTTCTTCACCAGCTGTCACACTCACAGCTTCTAACCCATGAAACTGTGAAACCATAATTCTTTTACCTCCAGCCTATGTCTGGCTCTTTTCTGTCTACTGTAGTTCACTAAGTAGAATCACAGAATGGTTTGGGTTGGAAAGGACCTCAAAGATCATCTAGTTCCAACCTCACTGCCATGGGCAGGGATGCCACTCACTAGACTAGGTTGCTCAGGGCTCCATCCAACCTGGCCTTGAACACTTACATCCACAGCTTCTCCGGGCAACCTTTTCCAGTGCTTCACCAGCCTCTCAGTAAAGAACTTCTTCCTAACATCTAATATAAATCTGTCCTTTTCAGTTTAAAACCATTGCCTCTTGACCTGTCACTATGTGCCCATATAAAAACACCATCTCACCTCTTTTAATAAGCCCCCTTTAGGTACTAGAAGGCTGCAGTGAACTCTCCCTGAGGGCTTCCCTTCCCCAGGCTGAAGAATCTCAGCTCTCTCAGCCTGTCTTTGTAGGAGAAGTGCTCCCACCCTTGGATCACATTTGTGTCCCTCCCTGGAAGTGCTCTAACAGGTCCATGTCCTTCTTGTGCTGAGGACCCAAGATCTGGATGCAGGTGAGGTCTCATGAAGGCAGAGAGCTATAGGTCTGTCCACTCCATCTTACTATCAATCCTCAGTTTGCCTGAAGTTAGCCCGAGCTTCAGGTCTTGTCTACTATTTTCACTGTTAGTAGAAGCTCTGATGAACTGAGCAGCCTCTGTGGTGCAATCCTACTTAGTGAGATACACAAGTCCACAGCAAACAGTTGAACCCTTCATTCACACAGCTCAGATTAGTAATTGGCTTTACATGCCTATTGTGAAGTGGTGGCTCTTATTACTTGCAAATAATTAGCCTGAAAAGGATTTTAGTCATTTTCTGTATTTACCCTGAGTATCCTGCATGCATATTTCTGTAATACTTCAGCCAGCCCTCCAGCACACCATCATCCAATTTGACTGGCCCAATACAATTGAGATGACTGTTGTCTCTTGTGCTAAGTATAGTATTAGGGAGAATTAGCCTTTTTTTCGTTAGGAAAGAGACAGAGACCCTGTCACAGGGATTTATGATCACTGAGGGAATGTAAGATTGAACTTCCTGTTTTTTCCTTCACAGATACTGGATTTGGAGAGATGTAACAAAACATGCCTTGGAAAAAGCATAGCATTTGCATTAAAGTGCCTAGGTTTTGCCAAAAAATATAGGTAATAAATCCAAGTATGCTTCAGAGGTTGGAAGGCAAAAGGAAGACAAATTCAGACAGTGTTGTACAATAGCAGTAAGCCAACTGCTCTGCATGTCACACCAGATTCTTCTCTATTTATAAGTGACAGAATAAACACAGCCAGAGCTGTGTGTGATAGGAAAGAAGGAAAAGTAGTGAGTAGGTGTAAGGAATAAACACAAGAACTTATTATCTACATGCAATGAACAGAAAACCCTGAGGAACAAAAAGCTTCAAGCTTCTGTGTCAGTATGATGGTGGGGTAAGAAAATTCCTAATTGTGGGAAGGAGGGGTTTGCAAAACCATTTATGAAGAAGTCAAAAATATGTTATGGCGATGTTCAATAAAGAAATCCTTTTTCAAGGAAGCAGAAGAAGTCTGTAAGGACAGAGGCAATTAAGCACATGGGCTGCTTGATTTACAGCTTCGACGGAGGTTGACAGAAGGATAAAATAAAATCCTACCCCACACACAGAGAAAATTGGAGGCAGGGGAGGAGGAAGGGAGGGTTTGTTATGAAAGCATTAATGAGGACCAAGATAATGAAAGCAAATGAAAAAACTGAACAAAATGCAATTAAAAGATCTGCTTTGCAGTGTGCTTAAGAGACCGATCCTGGCCTGAAAATCTTTGTATTTGTAAATTCTTTAACCTATTACAAAGGACCTGACCTCAGTTTGAATCATCCAGCCATAGCTTCTGAAAGGAGCTGGTGTTAGATCAGCAAGCATTTGTAGTATCTACACAGGCAAGGAGTAGGTTACGAACTTTGTCATATTAGAAACATGCATAGTTTGGGGAGGGGGATGATGAGACTCAATGTTCAATGTTTTGGAGACAGCAGCAATGCATTCTGGAATACAAATGCTACAAATGTGGAACCTGTCTCCAGAACAATGTAATTCTGGTTGGAACAAAACAGACTAAAAGGCAAAACTGCACTAAGTCGCAGCCTTAAAATACTTGGTCTCTTCTATGTGGTTGCAGCTGTGCTGAGAGATGGATAGGAATGAGCTCGGCTAAATATTCTGAACTGTCGTAACTATCTTCCACCCAATAAATACAGGCATCTCAGAAGATTTCTTCCTACTTTTTCCTGGTCTCTTGCTTCTGGGCCAAAACTGAGTTTCAGCCACAGAATAAACTTATCCAGACTCTTGGTTTGTCTCTTCCTTTGCTCCTCCCTCATCTCCTTTGGCTGTAGTCAAAATATTTCATTACTGTCTTGTTATCTTTAATGCTTATTCTCATCTCTGAAACTGGTTTTGAGCTGTTTCCAAAGACTGCTGGAGTGATAACAGGGAAGTGGAGGAAATCTCAGGGGCTGTGGACTACTGATAACAGTAGGAGTCATGACTAGCGGGTTCTATGTCTAAAACTCATGAGCTGTGCTGAATGTACCTCTCAGCTGAGCACCTGACTCAGCAGATGCCAAACAGCAACAACTGTGTGCACCCTCATACGTACCCCAGTTTTCAGGAACCTATGAAAATCAATTACAATTGAAGTGTTTCAGAATCATGAGACTGAAATGGCTTCAAAGGGAAAATGCACGAAATTAAATTACTGACAGACAATTAATAGTTACCTGTGTTGCCTCCCAGCCCCACTGCCTGTACTTGGGATCGTGGGTGAATCTCCACATATACCAGTAGGTCTCAATCACCTCTGGCCTTAGGATGTAATACTTCTCATTTTGCCGTACTGCCACCGCCTCCACGCCACCATCAAATTTGAACGCTTCCGGGCCCAGCTTTAGTGCTGCAGAGGAAACAAACAACAAAAAAGTAAGAAAAAATTTATTCCAAACCAATCTTTGTGTGAAGGATGGGTAGGAGACTGCTATATCCCAAACTTGTGAAAAAACCAGAAACTAGCTTGTCGCTAAGCAGTCTCATAAATATTTCCTACTGTTGAGACCTATAATTTTTCTTATTTATCCAATAATTTATCCAATTCCTGTGAGAAAACTACCTATTTTGACAGGACTACAGTAATCCTCTTGAAAACTAATGAAACACTAAGAATATAAACACACTAACACATTCAATTTTAGCATAAAATTGAAGTGACTGACATCAGTTCTTTACAAGCAAAAGACAAAAAGAAAAGAACGGTCAACACAGGTTTTGATGTCCTTTGATCCCACCCAGCACAGCAGGAAAGATCTTGGAACTAAACCAAGTAGCATCATCCCAAATAATCTGTATCTTTATCCAAACTGTTGGTTTAAGGACATGCTGTCAGGCCACTGTAAGTGATATACTGTGATCTTCAAGTAAAGGGCTTACAACTGGGCAATGAAGTCTTAACTACACCTGAAAATAAATCTCTGAACTGAGAGATTCACTATTTAAGCTCCTAAAGGAACCTGTAAAGGCCCTGTGCTGGCACCTGGAAGACTACTCATAGAAGAACAACACACCTGTAGAAAAACTGTCTATAATATGAAGTTGCAATTACACATATTTTGTATTAGACAGCTGCACATTAGTCCTCAAATTTAACATTAATAATGTACTCTTATCTACAGCTGCACCTCACCATTTGTTTTGGCAGAGAATTTTTAAGGCACTGAACTCTGAAGCTGCACTCGAGCTTTAAAAATTATCAAAGCAATTAATCATGTAATTCCTATGGGCTAGAGGTTCAAATTAACCATGGTCTCATGGGTCTGGAAGGGGAACCTTAGAATACTATAAAGAAAAGTACGAGCAACTCTCAGTGCATGCCCCAACAGAAAATCTCCAAAAATGTTCCTTAATCTTTTTGTTTTCAAGGCTCTGGATGCCAAAAGAAAAAGCATCACTCTGCTTCAGCCACATGAATGGTAAGGGAAACTCCATCAAGAAATGTTTATTTTGCTTCTTTCAAAATAGGCCAGTTTTATCAGTTTCAGTTAAAAAAATAAACAAATCTCACTATAAAATGGAGGAGATCAGATACAGCATTCTACCTATCCAAAATTCTGAATATAAGAATGGTCATAGTGGACCAGATGGAATTTTGTCTGCTCCAGAATAACATCATCAACAATGGCCAAAATGAAACATGGATGGGCAAGTGGAAGCGCCCATCAAGTATATGAGATACCTTTTCCCATCTTTTCTACCAGCCTCTAATGTTTTTGAGCTCAAGACTTCTCCCAAACTAGACATACTTTTTTTAGGTGGTCAGTAATTCTTAATAGATTCATTTCCCAAGTACTTATCTGGTGCTTCCTTAAATCTGTGTAAGCCTTGAGCATCCAAAACAACCTCTGCTAAGGTGTTCCACATCTCTAACACCTATTTGATGCAGAACCACTCTCCAGTCCCTGTGTAATTCTGCAAATCTGCTGAATCCTACCTAGAATGTTCCTTTTCCACCCTGAATAATACCACCCAATTTAGTTGTGCCTTGAATGGAAACTGTTCCATGCCTTTAGTTAATCTTCTTGCCTTTCTCTGTAACTCTTCCAATTCTACTATATCCTTTGTAAAATGAGAGGACCAGCCTGAATACAGCAAAAAAACGTGCGGGCAAGATTAATACAGTGACATAACGGCATTTTCTATTTTGCTCTTTCTCATTTTGTTTTTCCTGAGTGTTACTGAGTTGACATTTTCATATTCTTAAGAGCAATTTCCTGAATTGCAATGGTCAGTTAACACTCATCTTCTAATAATGTGAGTTTAGGAATAATTTTTTCATAGGTGCCTCACTTTACATTTAACTACACTGAATTAAATTTATTAATTTATTATGCTAAGTGATTATTATATCATAAGGTCCTTGTGTAGCGCTTTTTTTTGCTATTATCAGCACACTTACCTTACTGTTCCTGCCCTTTCCTGATCATTTATATATGTGTATGTTTTATTTATATATAACACATATTAAAATAGGAAATGGAAATATACATAATGTGTATAAATACAGTATAAATTTTACACACCTATACACATATGTGTAAATATATATCAAATATTTCAGAGTACCACTGGTTAACCAGCATTTATCCATTGCAAGAGTGGACTATTTACCTCTATCCTGTTTTCTATATTATGCCTATTTTATTCCTCCGTACAGGTACTTGCTGCTTGGATAGTAACTGCTTGATGTCCCTAATTGGCCTTAGTAAAACACTTGTGAAAAAGCTGTTTAGAAATCAGGGAAACACAATAGCTATGTTAGTTTTATCCACCAAAGAAGCTGGATTTCAGGCAGTTCTGGTGACCACCACCTACAGAAATTGTGATGTCTTCTCTTGCTTTGTAGCCTGCTCATGCATTAAATCTTTAATTATTTACTCACACCCATTCTTAATGCTATTGGGCACTACAAGAAATTAAACTACCCAAGGGCAGGTGACCTCTGCACATTGTGATGATTTCACCAAACCCTTATCTGAAACCAAGGATGTAAAATTAATCACAGCACTTCTACTAATAGTCGACTAAAGAAAAGAAGCTATTATGGGCACAGTACCTTTCAGGGGCCATTCTTCTAAGCCAAGAACCATCTAAGGCCATTTTACAATGCTATAGTGCTCACAATATAATCCAGATATTTTCATAATAATAGCGCTGGTAGGTTATAGTCTAGGCAGGGAGAGCAGATGAGAAACAATTTCATACAAGTGCAAAACTGCAAAGCTAAACTAGCACCATTTTAAAATATTTTAACTGACACAAAGTTGACTTCAATGAGAGCTGTATTTAGCAGTGCCAAAAAAAAGGACAAATCCTTATACTTTTTGATAAATATATTTCTAATTTTAGAAATATTTTTGAAAACATTGTTTAATGTTTTGTATGTTCCTTTAATTTAATAAATTTCCTCAAAGTAAGAAAGGATTCATAATTGTAATAATACTTGCTAGGCTCTAACTCATACAAAATAGGAGGAAGAGAACCTCCAAGGTACTTCTGTTTGAGACTCCGAACCATTGCTATTTCATACTTCTCACAAAAACATGTAATTATTCTCGTTTCTTCAGCTTTGCCTGTTTAGCTGCTTACTGAGAGTCTTGGGACAGAGATAGCATCTACTCACAGCCTTGCATATGTCTCAACTGAATTCTTAGTCATCTGGCTTATTCTGCACTAGAATTGTCACACATAAAAACCAGCTAAAGCTGTACCGCGATTCTGAGGACAGCTCTTGTCAAGAAACTTAAAGTGCAAAAAATTTCAACCTAAAATAAGCTCTCTGTAGTCAGTCAATACTTTACACATTATCAGCTAATGGCTAGGAAAATTCTTATGCATAAGGGATGGTATAATGTACTAAAAATACTGTGTGCTATAGATCAGCACACAATGCCGTTATACAGATAATTTTGCTTATTTATCTAGCCTCTGCAATACCTATGAAAGCTGATTATTCAGATTGATTTGCTAGTGATCTTTCTATTCTTTCAATTTCATTGGACTTCTTTCTTGTTGCCATTTACAGATTTCGCATTGCCAATTATTTTATGCCTGTGCCATGTTTCTCAGTGGTGCATGTTAAGCATGAAAACAAAGAACTATTCCCCAGAAACTGGAACACCTCAAGATGTGCAGTACTCACATAAGCTTAAACATCAAGAAACCTTGCACCATGAGCACATGAAGCTGTATTTTTGTATCCTTACTTGTGCCCACTGACAGCATTATGATTTCTTGTGCTGCTACATGGGCATACAGATCAGAACATGCTTTCTATCTTTGTTTTTCTCAATCTTCTCTCCAAACTGAGAGCACACTGGACTACAGAAAAATCCTGAAACCTCCTGTCATAGGACTGGAGATTGAGGATGGCTGCAGCATTAATCTATTGATAGTTTATGGTACAAAAAAATAGTAGAGTAAGTAGGAAGCAGAGGCATGTCTAGATTACACATCATAAGACTATTCTGGTTACAGTTAAGTTTTCTAATTGACCATCAATAACCCTTTTCAAATCCTTGATGTTTCTAAGGGGTGTCACATGCATTCCCAATCTCCTGAAGAGGGGAAGAGCCTTGGTGGGGCTTTCATGCTGTCTAGTTCAATCCTGGAAACACAAATCCCTTGCCCAGAGGCAGACCAGAACCACAACTACACCCCCTGCCTTCACCTTCCAAAGACCACCAGCTTTCTCCAGCTGTTGAATTAGAAAGGCATCCTTTGAGGAGTGCTACAGACTGACCTTCAGTTTAAGCAGAATCTACAGGGGTTTTCACAGAGCCATGGCAAGAGCCCAAGCTTCTCACAACATACCTAGTCACTTCTCCAGCCTCTGACTCTGGAGTCTAAGGTCTTCTCTCAGATATTCCTGGAGAACATTGATAGGTGACTCAGATTATCAGCAAGACTATGTCCCTGCGTAAACTTCTCAATTACATGGCAGTGATGCCAGTTGCCACTGGGACATAATCGCAAGAAAATACAGGAGGAATAGTTTCAAGGACTTTCCAGCTTCTCTGTACTAGTCAGCACTGAAATAACCAGCTTTCTGAAACATCAATATTTTTTTTTTAACAGGCTTTCAAACCTGCAGTATGTCCAACAGGTTGATGACAGTTGGCAATATAATGCCCTTATTTTCTGGAAATGCTTTTATTCTGTGAAATTCTGTTTTAATTTTGCTGAGACTCATGCTCAGCTATGGAAATTTAGGTTGCTTCACAAAGCGATATTTTCATAATAAAGCATTACATCACCAGCTACATACTGTAGTTTATTATGAGCAACTGTGGGATGACACAGGAAAGGGCATCTCTGCTGGTTTATAAAGAAAGAGCTGCCTACCCCTTGCACTCAGTCTCAGCACCCTTCTCTGTCCTCTGGGGATGCCAAAGGGGGCAAGTTCTCTCAAATCCGTAGGAGAAAGAGATCAGGCAATCCTCTTTCCCTGCTGAACCATAAACCTGTTAGCTGAACCAGGATGATTGTCTGCCCTCTTAGAGATGTTTTTCTGCCATCAGCCAGTTCTGTCATTAAAGTGTACAACTATGTCTCAAATACTGCTGTTAAAACAGAATGAAGAAATTGACATTTGGCACATATAAGTTCTTAATTTTCTTTGAAAGATCAGTCCAGAAAACTAAAACCAAAACATCCAAACACAAACAATCCACATTCCTGGGACTGCATGACTGAACAAAAGAAAATGAGGGCACTGTAAATATATAGCTGTCTGTACAGCTTTCAGTCTTTCTTGCTCATGTGTTCTTATGCAGTCATTAAATATGTAATCAAAAATTTTATCTCCCCCATCTTTTGACTTATTTAGGGTACAGAATAAACATCTGAAGGAATAAAATTAGGTCTGCTCAAACAACTGTAAATTTAACATTGCTTATTTTAAAATGTCAAACATTTAAATGCAATTTTTCAGAATGCAACAATAGCTACTATGTTCTACCTTTCTTCTTAAGCATACTCATATTTTTTTCTTTTCCTTTTTTAAATGCTGTTGCTACCCAAACGAAATTATCGCTTGTGTGACTGAATTATTTAAAAAGACAGGCAACTATATAATGATACAATGTAATCCTGTGAATAAATACATGAATTCTCATCTTAAAACTGCTTTCGTTTTAGTTACCATTATTTCTACTGGGGAGGTATTTCAGAAGCTCACTTCTCTGATGGCTATGCAAAACCATTTCCAATTTCCAACCTACATTTATTCACAGCAAGCTTAAAAATCTTGCTCTTGTTACAATTGCATTCTTTTATGTCTTAAAATAACTATTTCTCTTCAGTGTTTACCCCTTGAGATGGCAATAATTTTTTTCCTTTCTTCGGTATTATTTTTCTAGCCTGAGCAGACCAATCTCTCATATTTTCCCCACTGTAACATAAAAGCTCTGTCGCTCTATTCATTCTGTTGGTCTTTTTCTGCATTTGTTCTGCTAGAAATTCAGATTTATACAGAGTATTCTGGGTGACAAATTACACATGTCTTCTAAGGCAGTCTTAATATTATCTAATCTCTGCTGAAAATTCTTCATCTGATACAGACCAGGACATTTTTCAACTCACATTCAGACAAAGAGCTCCTGACTTTTTCTAGTGAACTTCTTATTTCTGTTAGTCCAGTTCTCAAGATCTTCCTGCTTACTATTCTGAGACTCTTCCATTTTAATTATGTCTTACAACTTTATGGCCACCCTAAGCATAATCAGTACATTTCAACTTCAAGCATCAAGGTCACTACTAAAGATGTAAAATAATCCTGGTCCAAAAGACTGGCCTTGAGAAACTTCCAGCCCAACAATGAAGTCTGATGCCGCCTCCTCACTTAGTCAAGCCTTTGACCTCACAGTCCACACAGTAGTCTTCATCCTCTCTTATTTAATTGTACTTACCCAGAATGCACTATTACTAAAACCAGGAAAAAGTCTATTTTCAAATTTTTCCCTCAACTGTAAGAAGAGTATATATGAAATGAAATGAAAAACTTTCCTATATATCTGTGTGACAAGAGCTCACACAAATTCTTTCCTCCCCATACCCATATAACCTATCTTAGCTGACTGATCCAAAAATAAGGACAAACATGCATGAAGGAACCATAAAGTCTGGGTTTACATTTACTCACCATGATGTAGAGCAGAAGTAAATACACGAATATTAAAAATTCATACTGGTATAAAACCAGTGTATGTTAGACAAGGTCCATAACAAATCCTAAAAATAATTACAACAGTTGTTGTATTCCAACTATTGAAATGGTTAGATTAACAATAGGTCTTACTTGTCCTGTCATATGACTCATGACATGTATGTGCAATTTCAGCTCCAAGCTGCAAATAATGTCCAGCTTTATCATCTCTGGAACCATCTGCTCCAAGGGCAAACATTCCCCCTGCAAAACAGGTCAAATGGCCCATCTTTCTTTCAAGATGCCCGTTCTTCCACTCCCCAATGAAGGTCAGTCCTCCATTGGACTTTCTGATGAGATGTTTTTCTATGGCCTACAAAGAGATTAAGAGAACTTTCAAATGCTGTTTCACATCCAAGTTTTACACATTAACATTCCTTTATAGAACAAAGTACTGTTTTCAAAACAAGAGTAATTTTCTTTCAAATTCACTTCTGAGCCCTACAGGAACAAACAGCTATAAGAATATAATTTCAAAGCACACAAAATAATACCCTAACTGCTAATAATGCTAATGACATCTAACACAGGAAAATCACAACATAGACAACACTGTACTTTTAGTAGAGAATTCACACCTATTTTATGGCTCAAACATTATTTGTCTAAATGTTTACTCTGGGAAGTACCCATTTGTTGCTCTGTGTGCTCTGTGAGTACTCAGAAAACACATTCATATTGGAAACTTTTGGTCAGCAATATATGCAAATCTGTACTCTCAGTCAGTCTTTAACAGGAGGTGACAGGAATGCTCCAGCCCCTTTCTAGCTTCTCCATGGCAGCTTTCTGATTGCACATTCTCAAACAATGGGTGTTAGAGCAGCTGTTAACAAAAAACTTTATTATTTTATATGTGAGGCAACTGCTGCTTTCTTTTTGCACTTCTGTACCAATATATGTTGTTGCTTGTGACTTATAAATGGCATCCTTCTCTTAGAAGGAGAATAGCTGACCTAACTTTCCAGACTTTGCAAACTAGATGGAACAACATTTGCTTAAGCCTCTTTCAGAGAGGATCACAATTCCCACCAACCTACTGCAGTATTTACTATCTCTAGCATTAGACAATGAGAAAGCAATGAAAGAGAAGTGCTGGTCTGCATTCCTATTGGGTTAATTCCTTCACTAATACCACTGACAGATCTGAGATTTGTGCTCATGGCAGGATCCAGCAAGAAGAACACAGAAATTACTGACAGAGCAGAAACCAGTAGGGCTCTGACAGCAGCCAGGGTAGTTGTCTAACCATCATGCAAACTGGCATTGACGACTTCCTTCTGCTGCTAAAGGAGCCTGGTGTGGTTAAATGTACAAGCCTCATTGGTTCTGAAAGTTCTGGTACAGGAAATATTGGATCTGCTGAAAACTGCCACTGAGAAGGATTCTAAGATCTGGAGCATTAACTCTGTTGATTCCATTACTCTAGACTGTGACAAAACTGATGCTTCTCGACCATATGGTACATAAAAGTTGAATCCTCTTTGAAAGAAAGCCACTTTAACTATGAAGAGGAAGAAGGCACAAAAGCATATGGATTATTTATTTCTTAGAGGAAAGCATTTTTTCCCAAATGTTAAATGGCATTTCTTTTTGAATTGTATCTTCCCATAACTTCGTAACTGTTGAGGAGCAAATGGTTGCAGAAGCATTTCCAGTGAGACAAAATTGCTGTGGTTAGCACCAGGATAGCCAACAAAGGCTAAATTTATACCCTTCTCCATGAGCTGCTACTCTGCTCCAGACTTGCTTTCATGGTTTGACTGAAGAGCATGTTTTAGGTGCAACATGCTCCTCTTCTGAGCAGAAAACACATCTTCTGAATTTGAAAATAACTGCCTGGTAGAAGGGGTATTTTTGAAATCTGAAAATCAAGTTCTATCAGCTACTTAATTACTAGGTTGGATTCTGAGAGTCACAAAGGAAGCATCTCAAGAAGAAAATAAATGCAACTCTCTCAAAATACTTTAATATTCAACAACCCACTGCGTACCAACTGCAGAAAAATGACAATTAATATTTACAGTAATTAACATGGGACAGCTGGGCATTGTTCGGAGCACTGCCTAGCAGATAAGAAAAGTTTGTGCAGGTTGGGATAGATGTGGCATTTGCATCTTGGGCTGGATGGCTGGGGCCACAGAGCACTGCAATAGGTACTGCAAAGCCATGACAGCCAGCTGGACTACAAGGAGTACACACGTACCAGAGTGGACACATATACCCCAATTCCCTAAGAGAAGATTTAATTCACATCAACTAAGAGATTAACTAATGGAAGAAGTTTCCTTAGTCTGTGAAATGCCTGAACCATAGGGGTGGCTGAGGTCACTTGGTTTGTTCAGCCTAGAGAAGAGACTGAGGGGACACCTCATTGCAGTCTTCAACATCCTCACGAGGGGCAGCAGAGGGAAAGGCACTGACCTCTTCACTCTTGTGACCAGTGACAGGATGAGAGGGAATGGCCTGAAACTGTGGCAGGGGAGGTTTAGGTTGGATAGCAAGAAAAGGTTCTTCACTCAGAGGGTGGTTGGGCACTGAAACAGGTTCCCCAGGGAAATGGTCACAGCACCAACCCTGACAGAGTTCAGGAAGTGTTTTGACAACACTCAGGCATATGGTATGACTCTTAGGGTGTCCTGTACAGGGCCAGGAGCTGGACTCAATGATTCCTGAGGGTCCCTTGCTATTCAGGACATTCTGTGATTCTATGCAAAAACTGAATGTTCTCTATCTGAAGTTCATGTGCTTTTCATGACTACAAAAAATAGCATTTTCTGAGCTGTCTTGCAGCAGTACTTGCTATGTTGTGACAGCCAAGCACACTGCTGAATCCTTCTTTTAGCTACCTAATGCTGTGCAGTAAGAAAGACTGAGGATCAAATTTATGAGCCTAACAGATTAGACTACTCAAGGCAGCAGATCAAAACGAAGCTTACCTATCCTCCAGCTGATGTGAGAAAAACACTTGAAACCAGACTAGCTGGAAGGCCCACATGATGATGTTGGAAGCAAAGTTAAGAGGCCCATCCTCAGTTTTTATTACCACAAAAAATTCCCAACTAGTTTCACAATTTCAGCTTTTATCACAGCTGTGAATTTACATACTAGAACATGGCAATGAAGTGTCCTTTACAGTGGAAGACTGCACCCATGTTATATACAGAGAGGTTTGGATATGCAACTTGTTTGTACTCCTGTTAGGAAGTATGTGGTGACCTGGATAAGACTTCATATGCCATGGATCAGAAACCATGACATCTGAAGAACAGATGCTGCATTTTTCTTCCCCATGATAGCTCCAAGGAATGAGATATCACTGTCTGCTGCAAGACTTAGGAGTGAGGTTATGTTGTCCATCTTCCACTCATCCTGCTGTAATAAGATAAGGGAGTGAAGTGTGGCTGGACAGAGACATTCTTTTAGACTGGTGGGTGATGAGAACATTTCCAACACTGTGCTGTGAGTGGGAGGAATGCATGCTACACCTTTCCCCTTGCTTGCATAAATGATGCAAAGAACTTCTGCTCCACATTTTGAAAAACAAAGAATAAGAAGCGTTAGCTATGGGCTGTGGAGGAAGGCCTATATTATAGGCAAGAACAAAAGAATGTTAAGGGCATGGCCTCTTAAAAATATCTAAAATAAAAGCTCTCATTGCAGTTACGCAAAGCAAATCCTACTTAATGACTCTTTGCCCATGTCTTTCAATGTCAAGTAGGACCTGGGAGAGACACAAACCCTGAAACAGAGTATGTTCCACAGCACATAAATCAGTACAGTTCATGCAGACTCAAATTTACAGGGTGGATTTAGCTGAGAAAAAGCTGAAGGAACCCTCTGATGCTTGGACTGCAGGTAATTTCACACATGAAGCAGGGGCAGCTTGGCTTTTCCTCCCTCCTATCCACAGTGTGTTTGCAAGCTGATCCCAAATTTCCTTTGCTCTGTCTCCATTCAGATTTGCCCATACAAAATGTCTGCGAGATGGTTTACAGGGAAGAAGATGAATAGGAGAGTTTATTTCCTCTAATTTTGAAGTGCTCACAGTTCAAGAATCAGAGTAAAATATTTCAACAGTAACCACAATGGATGCTAGATATCCACTGCTAAACATTTTTAAATGCACAGGACCCAACAAGCTGTATTTTAGCCTATTAAAAATACACAACTAATGTTTTGAACTAGTAATGTAGAATTTAACAAACCCTGGAAAACTAAGGAAGTTCAAAAGGACTGGGAAGCAGACAATGCTTTATGAGTAGTTTAAAAAGTTAATACAACAATCAAATAAAATTAATGATGTGGTTTCAAAAATAAATGTTTGATTGGTATGTGCATGCTGATACTAGGAATATCATGGACTTGGGGAATTTCTGGGCATTTTACAAAATATTAGTCCTAAACAAATTCAAGGCAGCAAATATGAAGTGGATTAAAAGCTGGTTTGCTATAACAGTTCAAAGTAAAAAAAAAAAAAAAAAAACCTGTGAAAAAATCCTTATCCCATGAAGATTCTGCATAGATACTTTATTCAACACTGGCTGGTATTTCTAACAATGATCTCCAAGAAAAATGCTAGAAAAAAATTGCAGATAACACAAAAATTGATGGAACTATAGATAATGACAAAGAAAAAGTCAGTTCTGTAAAATCACTCAAAACAGGTGACAAAACGGGTTTTGCCTGAACAATGTGTTGTAATAGAGATAAGTGTAAGGTCAAACACTGAGGAATCAGGAATGTAAATCACAGTGGTAGGGAAGCAGTAAATCAAAAAGATTATAACCAGCTTCAGAATAAAGCAACTGGAAAGTGGATGATGGTGTGAGGCAAAGGTTAAGAGTGCAAATAGCACTCCTGGCTGGATGAAGAGGAGAAAACTGAGAAGGAATCAGTTAGAAGAATCACATTGGAAGAACGCTTACATTGCTGTCTCCATACTGAAGATACTGGAAAGTACATAGAAAAAAGGTTAAGAAATAATTCAAAATCTGTTTTATATTGTCAGACCAAAAATAAAAAACCCAGCATTTTTCCTTCAGGAGAGAATGCCTACTGTACATTTGATGGTAACCAGCTACATGGTGCAGATAACCCACTAAAACAATGCAGAGAAGGAAAAAGTCAAAGCACCTGGAAGTCAAATGTAATCAGATTCAGGTCAGGAATAAGAAATATTACAGCTTCAAAGCAATTTTGTACTAGAACTTTCACTATATATCTTTAAAAATGTGACTTTTGAGAACTCCAGGAACAGGTGTTTTCCTTTAGAAGTCTGACTGCACTAAAACTAGGCTTTAAAAACTTATGTTGAAAGCAACAGGGCACACACAGATCATGGAACACATTAGGCACCAACCACACGTCTGCAATTGGATGAGACTACACAGTCCCTGCTGCTGTTGGTACCACAGCACGTGACTCAAACCAGCTCAGTTACTCTCTACGTGTCTAAACTGCAGCAGAGGAATGGTGGCATAGTGGGCACCACTAAGAGATGCTGCTAAGAGAGGATGGGGAAACTGGGAAAGTAGGAGCTGGGCAGCAAAAAGCTCAGAGCCACCACAGAAAGGCCCCCACCCCAAATCCCATGGAACCATCCTGCAGTACTGCCCTGCTTGGGGAAGCACGTCTTGATCTGTGACGGGGAGTAAGACCATATCATAAAAGAACCACAGAGCAAGAAAGAGCTATGAACTGTATTTTACAAGATAAATATGGACTATAACATGCAAATGCCTTAGAAGATAGTGCAAAGAATAAAACAATTTGGGACTTCAGGTCCTAGAATGATGAATTCTCAACACTGGAAAAAGGTGACTTGATTGTTCTGCACATATCTCAAGGTTGCTAGATCTCCTAATAAATGAGAGCTTGGGCTTTTACATTACATCATTTGGGACAAGCTGATTATTTTTAGCACAATAATCTGCATCACATGTATTCCACAATAATACTTTTTGAACTACTCAGAGTGAAAGCTAGTATTATTCATCACTTGATTTCTTAAAACTTATATAATCAAAACAAGTCCTGTGGTTGGTGGTAGTTTTCCTGCCTAGTTTTTTGGGTTTTTTAAAAAAATTTAATTTTCTTAAAATCATTAAAGATGGCTCCACTGTATTGGAAAACTCAATGAATTATAATCACCTCAATTGCATCGTCGTACATTTTCCTTGCCTCCGTGTCCGTCTTGTCTGACATAAGCCAGGCTTTCAATAAATATTCATAAAAACTGTCTCCCAGCCCGCCCACGGATGTGTGATCTGTAGAAGGGAAAGAGGGAAGAAAACAAAAAAAGGTTGAAGTTGTTATGTAATAGCACCTTAAATTTATTCAAAACATAAACTTATGTTTTTAAGGCCTACTGTTGTAGAATTATAAACATTTTTAGCCTGTTTAGCAGGACAAAGCTGCACTGCACTCTTTCCCCTCCAAACTTACATCATAGGCGTAGAACCTTCTGTACGTGTTCCCTATTTGTCATTGTGCACAGGCTATCCCTCTTATCAAAAATGTACTTTAACCTCTGTTCTTAGTTCGTTCCAAAGAACCTAATAGTTTTGCTGCTAGGGTTTGGGGGGTTTAGTTTTCAGGTTTTTTTAAGGTATATGTGAAAAAAGTATGTAGAAAACCTCCTAAGACCTCTGTATCCAGGATGTAACCAGGTCATGTGGCTGGCTACAAACTGCCATGAACCACACAGAATCCAATCTTTCCAGGAGATGTTTATTTCTAACAGGGTAGTTACTTGACAGACTAATGAATTCCTCAAACTAAATGTTCTTATTGAAATTATTTTAGTCAAAAGGGAAATAAACTGCCTTTGCCATGTACAACACAAGCCCTGCTCTGTTCCACTGTGCCTAAGCAGCTATGCAGAGCTGTGCCATGTGCCACAGGGTAAGGCTGATTCACTATTAGAATCCACCAGCACATAAACCAAACTGCCTAACACACAGGTTTCTTTTTTGTCCCCTTTTTTTCCTTTTTCTTTTTTTTTTCTTGCAGAGGTTCCCTTTCAGAAATAGTGTCACTGCTATTCTGTGCTGACAGACCACTTGAGAACTATCTGTTTCTCTTTGGCTGAACTATCATACATCCCCACAAAAAGCCTACTGATGGTCTGACAGCCTTGGAGCTCCTGTTCCAACCAGGGTAAGCACTCAGTACACCCCTCATTCAAAAAACAGCACTCTGTGTGATTTACTAAATGACTCCAACCAGAATACACATAACCTTTTCTTTCCTAATGTTACAGCCCTCAAAACAGTGGCACCAGAAGACTCTTAGACTCCTGAAGCTAGGCGAGGGAAATATTTAACACCAACATTGTCACAATGCCAGAAATTCACTGCCCTAAGCATGGCTGGTTGAGTCATGCAAGTACCCTTTTACCAGGTAAAGAAAAGATTTGATACTTCCTTTTACAAAATACCTCAAAAAAGCGGTATTATTCACAGTTCTTCTGGGATAAAGGTGTAAAAGAGAGGTTGAACTCTCCTTCTGTTCTTTTTTCCTTCAAGCACCACCCTACCACAGCATGTCTGCTCATCTCTAAAGACGTGAGTAGGAGGTTAGAGCTGGTAGATGTTGCTATCCTAACTCTTCTAGCTGCCTCTTGGCTCCTCTGCTACTTAAAAATGGATTTCTAAACAAAGGAAGGGTCAAGTGGAGAGCCTGTAGCTTTCCCATTTAGTTTCGAGTTGTAAATGTGAAGCAAATTACTTCATGCCCTTCTCTTAGACGGCAGCATCTCCTCGACTGCCTTTTCACGCGCAGTTACTCAGTGATTATGAGTTTTCTTAAGCTTTCTCACTCTGAGCTGTAAGAGGACATTCAGGTCGTGAGTCTCTTACACAAACACAAGGGCTAGAAATTACTCCTTCAATGTACAACTACATTCTTAAGTAGACACAAGAAGCAAGGGTCTGTGGTTTTCAGAAAAAGAAAATTTAAAACCACAGACTATCCCAAGACTTCAAAGCTACAACTCATGCCAGCACTGCTCAGGGACTGACTTCACAAGAGACAGCTTAAAACTACTTCTGTTAAGCTGCTGCCTCCTCCCAAGCTGAGCTCTGTCACTTGAGTCAGGGATGATCCTCAGCCACATCTCCTTGACAGGTGCACTCAGGTCCCAACAAGGACAGGCTGTTGAACCCTCAGCAGGGTTCGTCTTGTAGTAGGCTCTAGCTGGGTTTGGGACAGGAAAAAGCAGGAAAATGAGTGGAAAATGTTTACTTCCTAAACAGAGAAATTCACATTCCAGGTGTGTTTCAAAAGTCAATTATCAGCAACATGTCCCATTTCACATCTACTTCTTCAGCCAGTCATTTGAGAACTGTCCTTCTCTTCTGTCAGCAGCTCTTCTCCTCCACATTGCTTCTCATCTCAGACAAGAGTATAGGGAACATAGTAACCAGAAGCATCAGGGGACACAGGACTCAGAGCCATCCCCTAGATAGCCTTTTTTTGCACCTTCTTTGTGCAGAGAACAGGGCTGCTCAAGCCTCTCAGATTCAGATCCTCCTACCACTCAGCAAGTAGAGAAGCACATGGTAAGAAACTAAGGCCTTTCAAAGGCCTGGCAGCTCCCAGCAGCAGTGTTTTCCTTACTCCTTTTTTGCATACCTCACTCTAGCTCTGACCTGCCAAGACTCTTCAAGGCTCCTCTCTCACTCAGCAGTGGGCTACTCCACACCCCAGCTGATGCCTTTCACAGCTGGACCAGAGGGAAGACCTGTCAGAAAAGGCAAACTGATCCTGTTCCTTCTCTTCAGCAGCAGGAAAGGGACATACGAAATATTTCTGGTGGGAACACATGATAGTATTTCAAGGGAGCTGGCTGCATCAAGATACAGCTGTCTTTATGTCCCTGACCCCTCTTCATCCACAAAAATAGACAAAAGAGGATGGAAATGAAAAGTGATAGAAGTGAAAAGGAGGCCAATGCAGCAGCTGAACTGAGGTTTAAACGCAGTGAGTTTTCCAACTTCTGCAGGTGCATTAACTGTGCCCTGGCAAGGTCTTCTTCAGGTTTTCTGCTAGTGTCTGAAGGTGTTGCTAAAGCAGAATTTGCTGCATTTTATAAGAACTATAAGTAGAAATAACTTAAAACACAGTTTGTGACAGATTGTGGGTCTTTGACAACTTGCTCTCACCTAGAGTGGAAATGCTAAAGAAATATTTCCAAGATTCCTTAGCAAATATATAACTGGTGGAAACTGTAGATTTGGGTCATCGCGTATCATTCTCTCCTAAAAAGAAAGCTCCCTACCCAAACTTATCAGAAGGTCCATGGTGGTTATCACTTTCTCCTGCTATTTAAGCTATAGATCAGATGGATTCAAAGATTTAACTCAGCTCAACTCAAAATGTTTTGCTCAGAAAAATGTTTCACACATAAAATATACTGATATTTTCAAACTGGCCCTAACCTTACCTGTCAATCCAGAGTACTAAAAAAGAGCAACCTGTGATTTCAAGGACTGAGCTTACAATAGCATCTTGGCACTGAGTACTCTCCTCAGTAAACAACTGAGAAGATAAGCATTAAGTTTCTAAGTTTATAAGCATTTTGAACATTTAAAAATGGATTTGTTTTTTCACATATTTGATCTACAAGAATCATTTCATTAGCTCTTTGTCACTTAAAGATTTTTATTATTTTTACAGTGAAATCCTGAAGTAGAATTCATTCCAGATTAAGACAAATATAGCAAAAACAAGTATGATAGCACAACAAATGTGGCTGAAGCCACATATTCTGTTCAATGTATACACTTTTAGACCATTTGTTCCTTCAAATCAAGACAAATTCAGATATTTTCTTCAGTCCCCATTTTTTCAAATGTAGGCCCAGATGACTGGGCAAGCATAAAAGGATTCCAGTCAAGGATTGCTTTGGAATTCTTTTAAAACTGAAAGACACAGTAGCTGGAGTTGGAAAGAATACCTTCAACTTTGCAAGCAAAAGCAATTACAAGAAACCCTATATTTTTTCTGGTTTGTCACACTTGAAAGCATACTGTGTGCAAACCTGTGCAGTCGGTCTGTTTGTAAGGATTCTTCTTGCCAAAAAGAGACAAATAAAACCTTCATAAAAAGACAATGATATTTCAAGTTCATAGCAATAGTTTTGCTCAGCTACCACAAAAGATTTACATCCTGTTAAATATTGGTACTTTTCTTCTTAATAAACATCACTCAGCTGTAAACAAAAAACCCTCAATGAACAACAATCAATTTCAGAGCAATACTTTGATGAGGTTTTAATGTATTGATAAAAGATCTATACTTAGTGACATGTTGTGTCTCAGCTAATATGCCAAAAACCAGATCTCTTTCCCACAGACTGAGAGTGGGACCTTCTTTTAAAATCTCACATCATCATTATCTAATATTCCTAAAGATAGTTTCACTCCAAATGATCTTATTGGTATCAGCAATCCCTGAGCTCTCTGCTGACACAGTCTCCCCTGACAAGAAGCAGGACAGCACTAAACCACAGCACCATGAGGTCAGACAAGGGTGCACACAGTCTCACTGAAATGCCACTGGATCTCAGCTCCAGAGAGGAGGGAGGATCTGCAGTGCTGTGGTGATTTGTTCCCTGTAAGTGAAATTCTTTCTTTACAAATCTGGGGAGACTTTTTTTTCCACAAACAGCTCTTCGAAGCATAGGCAACAAGGTTCCCCCTCCTCAGTGACAGGTGATGCACTGAGATGGATCTGGCTGTTCGTTCTCTACAGGACTAATTTTTGGCTTCAGTCGCAGATAACATGGATATTATGCATCACACAGCTCATTCTCATTTCTCATATCCAGACCTACCTAATATCTGTAAATAACTTCCTCCACAGCAAGCCAGTTTCCACATGAATGGCAGTGGTTCCCAAGAATATGTTTATGGCCAGAAACTGCAAGTTACCAACACGTGCCACTTTCTTTTGTTTACAGGGAAAGTTTGGTTCAGTGAGCAACAGCATGTTTCCCACAACAACTGAAAGGCCCCTAAAGATAACATTAATAACGAAGCCTGCTCTAATGAAGGTCTACCTGCTCTCTAGAGCAAACTGAAGATGTGCAAATTATTTTTAAGCAGATGGCTTCAAGTAGTTAACAGCAGCTTAATGAGGCAAATTAAAAACAGTTCATTATTTGCTAAACCCTCTCTGCTTTGTGCCTTAATTGTTCAATTGTCATTTCTTGGCAAGGAGCAAGAATAAAGAAAGAAGCCAGGCATTGTTTTAAAGACAGCATGTCATGTCAGGACTGATGCTGTAGTCCCAACACCTGAGGGTGGGGCTTCCTGCTAGCCAGGAGCAGACTGGGAGCGAGCCACTGCCCCTCCCTGACCCCAGGGCACGTCCGCCCTCGGCAGGAAGCTTCTGCATCGCTTACTGCACACGGAATAAAAAAGATGAAATACAATACTGAGCAGAAGTATGTTTAGTATGCATAGGCTGCCCTACGGGAAAGCAAAACGGTGAGATAACACTGGAGCAGTGCATAAGCACAAGCAGGTGGAGATGAGGATCGACTATGCCCACAGTATATTGAATTCACAAACTGCAACTACAACACTGATTCATTATTTTGAACTAGAGACAGAGAGAGAACAACTAAGCAAAAAATTAGTAATTTGGCTATTTGTAAATTCCAATCTTGGAACTGTAATAGTCATTTGTGACTTTAAAATAAAGTAGAACTCACTAAAACCTGTGCTATACTCAGTAGACTGGAAATGCCAAGATAAACAAATCACTGATTCATTTCAACCAAGAGCAGTAGTACAAACTACTCGGCAACAAAAGAAGGAAGCAATAAAAAGGGAGGCTGATATTCCTCAAGGATCACAAACTGACAAAGTGCTATTGTAATACGTCAGAGAAGGAGTTCAAGAGTGGAAAAGTTAAGTGACCAGGAGGGGGTAGCAAAGTGATTAAGCTAATACTAACTTTCATTAAGAAACCCACACACCCCATCACCATTAGTTGTTCTGGCCTGCACCAACTGGCCTTACACTGCAGGAGACCTCTTTCTCCGTGCAGGAAACTTTCAAAGAATTGTTTGTCTCTTTGTCTTCAGACTGGCTCTGATTAAATTTCAGTTCAATCTTTACTTCATGTAGTTGGGCTTACTGCTCCTCAGCTGCTCTAAATAGGTGCAAGCTCTCCTTCTAATCCTTTAATCCAGAAAGCTGAGGCCCTGGAAATTGCAGCTGTTGCAATTCACAGCAGAAATTCAACCTAAGGATGTCATAAGCCATAGTGGTTGGCTTAAAAGTGCAAACACTTGTAAACTGACTGCAGCAGAGGCAGCCCTGATAAAAGGAGGTGGAGGTGCAGTTTTAGTCAAATATAAACTATTTATCACTAAGGAACACATTACCAGCATGAGAATTTTTCTGAAAACAAGGTCTCACATAACAGAACTACATTTGAAGAAAGTAAGTAAAGCATTTATCAGTTGGGAGGAAGCTGAACAGACGCTGCTTCCCATTTTACAGCCTCGTGCCACAACAGAATCAAGCAACACGAAACACCTCGCTCTGCTCCTCCCAGCCTGGGGGTGCAGATCACGACTGCTCAGCACACACAGCTCTGGAGAACAGAGCAACTGAACTCTAAATACTCCAGATGGAGAAACTAGATGTGAATATTTTAACAAGGCTTGGAAAAATATGGATGGTTCTTGAGTTCCTTAACTGTACTCTTTGAAAAAACAAACTTTAATCTGAATAGAATCACATTCCATTTCTTGCTTCATTTAGAGATGGCTAAAGCGTTTTTGTCAAAGTTGTTTAAAGAAATCCAAACAAAACAGCTTGAGGCAGACAGAATACTCCAGTTGGAAGAACTGAAGTCTGACAGCTACAAGAAACTGAAAACACAATCACTTAATGGAAAGCATTAAGCAATCTTAATTAAAAGTGCTACCAGTTTCTCACAGAATAAAACTAAGCAAAATTACTTCCTAGAACTGTAAGGACTATCAAACTAAAGATTAAAAATGGTTAAGCTTTCACAATTCAAGTGTGTCCAAAGACAACAAAAGTACTTTGAAACAGACCAGCAAGTATAACTAGCTAACTAATACACATATTTAGGTAACTAATGTTCTCAGAATCAAAACACTTCTTCAGACTGAATGTAATTTATGATTCTGTAATGTCAAAGGAGTATCCTAATTTGGTATCTTACAACAGACTGCACTTTCACTCCCAGGAATTCACAGCTGGAACAAATATTTTCTTTCTTTTTTTTTTTTTTTTTTTTTTTTTTTTATTCAAACCTTCCTGAAACATCAAAACATTCCAGCTGTTATTTATAATTCTGGAAAGATTTAGGTCATCTCTCAGAAGACACGTTCAGGAATTAAACACCAATCAACTAAATACATCAAGTCCACATGCTAAAATTAGAAACACATTAAATCCTTACGTCAGTGTGTTTACTGAGAAGTGGTCTTTTATCACCTGAAGTTGTCTTTTCAAGATTATTACACTCGCCCACAGAGCCACCCAAATGAAGCACATCTGCCTCTCAGCCAAGTTTGGAGTCACTGTAAATCCCAACTGTGTGGGAAGCTTTAATGAAGCCGCTGGGATTTGCAGTGGGTTGATGGGAAGTCACATGCATGTTTGTCTCTGATGACTTTTTTTTACTTGACAAGGTAAAAAGCAGCTAAAAGGGGTAACATCACCTGCTGCAAATAATACTGCTGTAGGTATGTGCCCACAACCCAAAGAGTCCCTTTTTAATAAGAGACCATACATAGAGGGATTGAAAAGCTCTTAAGGTCATTCACCCTTTAGTTTATTCACCTTAATATTCCTTGAAGAGCTCAATTCTCCTCTTGAAGATTAAAAAGAACATGAGAGAGGGAAACCTTTATTAGATTAAATCTAGTCCAATGCTCATCTGTACCAAGTCAGCTGGCAAACCTACTGTCAACAACTTCACCCTCTCCCTTCAAGTTGTATAAAGACATGGCAGTTTATATATTTACATATGTATGTGTGTATATATATATATCCCACATGGAAGCTGACAGTCAAAAGTGATTCCAAGAAGCAAGAAAAGACACTCCTCATTTTTGATGTACTTTTGGATTACACCACATGCAATATAAACCCAGGCTACTCTGCCTGGTGTTTTCTCCTAAACTTCAGTCAATGTATCTCTTATTTTTCTTCTCATGACAGATGCCTGAAATGGCACACATAGCCACCTGAAGTTTTGATCACTCTGTAAGTGCTGGGAAATTGTGCTGATTGTAAGACTTGCTCAGCCCATGCTCTGTGACTGAGACTGAGCTACCACACTGTATGTGGACTGCATTCATCACCACCCCTCTCTTACTTCTGACCATACAGGTCATATGGGACCATATCTGCAAGATCACACAGATCTCCACGTTGAGATGGTATTTTAGCTTGCTGCTACAAGGACAGTCCAGCTTCCAATGGAACTTCAGGATTAAAAGAAGCCATTGGTAAGATACATTCAATGTTCACTGAACAGAGCTATAGACCCTCTCTTCTCAATGTCACCAAACTAGAAATGTTTCTCCTGCGACCACCAACAGGTACATCTCCACGTAGAACTCAGAATATGAAGTCTCACGTACTGAAGACCGAATGAAAGGAAACATGTCAGATGTGACAATAGATGAGTCATCCAAATTTGCCAGTCGTCTAGAGAGCACTCATAGAAACACTCAGGTGCACAGCCTCCAACAAGTGATAGAGAAGGAATAAAATAAAAACAACAAAGTTTAATAAGGCTGTAACAAGTTTGTAACTGGACTTTGATAGGCTTTCCTTTCATAAGAAATAGTAAGTCAAGAATGGTTCAAAAATGCAGCTTTAGGCATATAATTATCAAAGAAATAATTAGATTCCACAGGAAATCAAACTCTAAAAACTCACAGAGCATGTGTCAAAGGATAACTTTTTACTCCCCAATCACTTTAAGTGAATGTCTTCAAAACCATCAATGTAAACTCTCAAAAATATCAGGCAGTACCCTAAACATGTCTGATTTCTTTAATACAGATGAATTTACTGAATTCACAGTGAGAAAAATAAATGGAAAATCTGCTGTGGGACAAATTACAAATTCTGGCTATTGATGCACTCCCCACCAAGATCATGCTCTAAGAGTACAGCTTGGTGGTACATCAAAATGAAATATTCATCTCTTTGCCCAGCTATGTATGCAAGCATTCTCAAAACCCAGTTATACCATATCCATATCCTTTCTTTAGGAACTATTTATAGACACTCCTTTTCAAATGCATAATTCATATACTTGTTTAACCTTCCAATAACACTAGAATCTTTAACACACTAAACAAAGCTTTTATTTGTTCACCTTTTTCAGCATCTTGCTCAGCAGACCAACAAAATGTCTTAACTTTAGTCTTATAAAAACATATTCCCTGTAATGCACAGTTCTGTTGCATTTCGTAAAATAAAGTTTTAACAGACTATCTTGCTCTTGGCTTCTAATGAATAAACAAATTTGAATGCAGCTTTTTCTTGGAACACAGCTAATTACATTTGTACAAGGGTGCAAAGCAAAAGGGCAAGGGGAATTCCCCAGCAGAGATTACACAGATTATTTTCTATTCAAGACACATGCATGTTCCTAAAGACAGAACAACACAAAATAAATTGGAGAGTAAAATTAAGGACACCTGCCAAGATAGGAAAAAAAATGCAAAGAACCAACCCCCCCACACCTCCTCATCTGCAACAGCAAGCCTACTGCTGGAAGCCAAGAAATAATGATGTAATTTTATTTGTTCATAATGTGATAACCTGAAAGCAGATTTCAAATAGAAGAATCTACATAAATAAATGCTTACACCAATGGCCGAACTAACTATCAAGCACTAACTATCACATATCTCAAGTTCTATAAATGATTTTCCAAACACAAATTAAAAAAAGAAATTTACTTGCTAAATCAAATAACTGTGCAAAAATGCAGTCAGGTTGGGGACTACTCTACAAGTATTTTTACAATATGCAATTATTTTAATTCTGGACCATTTCTACTTAAGTGAGAGAAAATCTTTTCCTTGCACTGAAGGGGAAAAATAATCATCTGATAGTTAAAGTATTAGAAATTCTTATTCACAAGTCCAAATAGCAAGTAGTTATCTGATGAGTTTTGGAAAGTACTTCGGAATATACAGGCTTACTTGACTCAATTCCCTTTGCTTCTTCTTAGGTTATGGATGTTTTGCCAGAACTTGACATTACGCTTCACAGTTTTATTTTTCCTGACTCATGGCATCGCTAGTTTCTTTAAAGAAGGTACAGGTATTAATAGACATAATTTAAGATACCCCTTGTGCTAAGCAAGGCATATAGTAAATAAATAAGGGTAGGAGAGAGAATGCAAAGTATCTTCATAGTTAAAGGCGATTATGAGCAGCTTCAGCTGGCAAAGACAGGTTTTCCAATACTAGCATCTTTTCACTATCTCTAACTACACTATTAGCCTGTTAATTCATGATACAATTATATTTTTATCTGAAATATTTATCTGAAGTATTTCTTCAATCTTTTGAAAGACTACTCCATTCTTCAGTATGATTCACTTCACCTTGCAATCTGCAAGGGTTTTCATCTCCCAGAGGCAGGTGTAAAGACTGAAAAGGTTTTTTGATTAATTTTAAAAATGGAAGGCCCAATAACTGATAAATAAATCAGTATCTGGAGTTCTATCTCTGTTGCACCCTTGAAAGCTTGCATTCAAGAGACCCACTCTCCCTAGGGATCAGCTAGAGCTCACACTGTCAGGGCAATGCCCTTCAGCTAACATGCTGATTATTTTCAGTGTTCACATTCTCACACAGGGGATACACAGAATGTGACAGCACCTTCTTCATCCAAAAGTGTCTGCAGATGATAGGGGCTGGTAGAGCTGGATGGTAGAGCTCACAGGCTGATGGTGGGTCACAGGGCCCTAGGTTTATGCACCAGTAACTGAAAACACTCGTGTGTGTTTGTTTTTCCCAGTGAATTTAATCCTGAGTGCATGTGTAGCTGATTAGCAAACTCCCAGCTGGACAGCAGGAGACCTGCATCAGAAACGACCCAAGCTCTGTGCTGATGGCTGCATAAGAGGTCCAGGGTGCAAGCACAGGTATTGGACAGACTGAGAGCCTTTGCTAATGTTTGAAGGGTCCATGACCATGAGGAGACTTGTGAAGGGTGCAAGCCCATGCATCTATTTGACAGTGAACATAAGGAGGAAGATCAAAACCTGGCTATCTGTGGGTATGTTGCAGGTGAGTTGTGGCAGTACTACACAGGGGTGCTACAAAGGCAGGGCTGTTGGTGGCTGTCTGTGTGGGCAGCTGCAGCAGTGTCCTCTTAATGCATGTGTGCACCTCTCTGGAATGTGTCCTGAGCCTCGCCACAGCCAAACTGCAAACAGGAACTTCAGCAGTCACATCCATCAGACAGGGATGGAGAGAACTGGACTTGGCTGGGCTTCAAGAGCTGGGAAGGAGGAATCCCCAGGTCTTGGAGCCTACTGAATGCAGCAGTTTTCTTACCATCTTTAACTGCGTTACATATATTTACAACAAATTAATTTTCACTTTTCCTTTAAATTCTGAAAAGTAAATATAGACAGATGGTGCTATGTATTTGATACAATACCACATCACAAATGAAAATAGATAGGATGTATTGCTCATGGTTTGTCTATTACCTGCAAGAGTTTAAATTAAGCAGTTTGGTTAATTACTTAGCTCAGCCCAAGGGCATTAGCCTAAAACCAGCTGTACGGGCAGGCATAAAAAACCTGGAATATTCGCCCAGCATTTCCACCGATTTAATGACAGTAATTTAAAATCATTTTGGGTTTTTTTCCATGTTTGAAAATTGCACCATTTTAAAAGAAGTGTAAATCTAACACAAATAAATTAAATGCAGAGAAGCCTTCTCCAAGTAGTATTTTAAAATCAAAAGTGCTTGGTTTAATTTAAGCAGTTATTGTTGAAAATTAAAGACCACCTGAAGAAAATGCAATATGCACATCCATCAAGGTATTTGCTTAGGTTTATTTAAAGACCAGTCTCCAATACAACCAACTGGGAAACAGAGGATGTAAGTTTCTCCCATTCAGCCACCTGGGTTGTGCCTCTACCTACTCTGTGCAGGATGCTGCAAGAAAGTGAGAACATCACCAGAAGGTGCTAAGGTAGTGTGTGTAACAGGCTAAATACCTGTGTGAATCTTCTTACTGTCCTTAAAGGAAAGCTGTCACTTTGACCTGGAAGACACCACTTAAATTTAGTGCATTTAATACTCATATTACACATGATCAGTATCACATTGTCAGTGAGTCCTTGTAAAGATGGTGACAGTGTCCCCCACTGGGCTTTTAACTTTGGCTACTTGCAAGTCTGATGGAGGGGCTTGTTTTCTGTAAAGAGACATGAATAAAGCACCAGAGAACAGACTGCAGCCTGAATGTTCATCACATCAGCATTTAGTGGTGACAAATTCGGTGTCTGCTGCTACATTCCTAATAGCGGTGCTCCGCCCATGCACTGGAAATTCACACGCTAGCTTACTTCACAGCAACTTGTTACTGTGTAATAAACTAAGGTGTAGTAAACACATAAGATTAACACAGAACATTTCTGCTTGTTTTCTTGCATATGGAAGCCATATTTGGCCTAAACCCCAACTTTAGTTAAACTGACAACTCTCTTAGTAACCAATCCAGGTAACTCCATACGTAGCCCAGGTGCAGGAAATGAGATTTGAAGTCAAGAGTAATTAGAGTTCCCCTTCAATAACATTATTTGCAAGAGATGTTGGAACCAGATGAAATTCAGTAGTTTATTCTCAGTGTTGGAAAGCAAAAAGGAAAAATGCCCAATTTACAGAAATGTGCAAACATGAGTGGCATGCCCTGAACTTTGCAATACCATGCAGATTTGGCATTTCTTTTGTTATTGCTCTTCTAGTTGGTATTCTCATCTAACATGTTTCCAAATGCAAATTAAATTTTCTCAACATATTTTAATTTTTTAAGAAATCACTTTCCTTCAGTTCAAATCAATTTCCATAATTCTGAAATCCCTGCTTTTAATCAACTCTCTGTTATATCTGCTTAGGAGGCTTCTCTAGGAAGCACAGTTACTGCTTTTGAAAATAATCTAGTTCAAAGTTCTGATGCTCACACCAAACCAACCACTCACCATGTGTAAGCAAAAAGCTAACAAAGTCAACTGAAGGTTAATGTGAGAGGTTAGAAAATGCTTCCTGCCAGCTATTTTCCTTTCAGTCTTACAGAAACTGAAACCCCAAAGCAGAAGTGTCATAAAGAACTTGTTCCTACTGGACCATCACCTTAGCCCATAAGTAAAAATGGAATCTGTCAACATTCCTGTGGGCATTATAGCTCTGCCTTCTAGCAAATGCCCCAGTGAGATGACAAATTCTGAGCTGAACCCATTCAAAAGCTGTCATGACTCCCATGCTGTAACAATACCTGCACATTATAAGTTTAAACCCAAATAATTTAGCCATCATTTTCCTCCTCCTGGGTATAATGAACCCCTTTGCTGCTACACAGCATTAAGCGTCCAGTTGTATTACAAAGCACTTGCATTGGAAAGGATGGGGATTTAGCAACAACCAGTAAGCCATTCACCCAGCAGTTTTTAGGACTGGGGTTTACAGCATTCAAGAGAAAAGAAATGATGGGATGAAGTAGTAGTCCCTGCTCAGTCCTGCCTGCTGTGGCTTCAGACCCTGGCTGCTGCTGCTTCCTGAGGCAGGCAGAAAAAGAAAGGAAGTAATCTGTCACCAGAACCCTTCTGCAAGGGCTATGTCAAGTGCATTAAATGCAAATGAAAATTTATATTAATTAAATTGTAATCACTTCAAAGACATGGCTATAGATTAATGTCACACCGACATAATGATTTGACTCATCTCTACAACCTGTTAAGAACCTGGAAGCAATGGTCACATCCTTCTTGATGAAATCATTATTACTAATTGACTGGTAAGTTACTTCACTGATTATAATTTTTCAGGGACGTGTAACAGACACATTGATTGGTTTGAATGAAAAAGCCTGTCTTCTAAGCTCCAGCAAAAGAACAAGCAAAGAAGATGGTCTGCATGTCTGAGGGCAGTGTCCCCAGCACATCATTCCCAGCAGTGAAACTGCAGAACGTGCTATTTATACTGAGATCAAAAGGCCTGCACTCTGATAAATCAAACCCCAGCAGAAATGACTCACTGGACCTTGCACTCTCACATCAGAAGGATGTCGACAAGGTTGCAGCATATCACACACACCACTCCCCTTCTCCTAACCCAAGAAGAGCACCGACCACATTTTGAGCATACATTTAAACAAGGCAAACCAGACAAGACAAAGCAACATGGCCGAACATTCGTGGAGGCTAAGACAGAATATTCTGAGGCACAGAAAAACTCCATAACAATTGCTGATCCCCAAAAGGCTTGAAAGACCTTTACAAAAGCTAACTCATCACCATTCAAGAACCCTGGATATGCAGAGGGCTGGGGGGTACATTTAACCAATTGTAAATGTAAAAGTACATTGAACCAAATGTACCTTTGGTTAAACCCCACAAAATTAGGGTGTGCCTAGGCTCCTTGTGCAAACAGCTCTGAGAAGGTATCAAAATACCCTATCAAATATCAAGGTAGAAGGTATCAAGAATTTTCCACAAGGTTCTTTTTGCAAGTAGAGATCGATCCAGTTTACAGCCCTATGGGGCCACACCAAATCCACAGAAACCAATGCTTTTCTTTTCTTCCATGATCTTGCAACAGGAATTTCCTTTAAATATTCAAGTTTACCTATCAGCTTGTTAGAACAAAATTAAACAAAACAGCAACACTTCTAGAAGGGTACAATTCTTCTTCTATTCAAATAATGTACATTTTTTCTTTAAGAAAAAAAAAATGTAAAGGCAAAGACAAAATATACCTGTAGAGAAAACTTGACCTAAATGAATTCTTCTACTATATATTTTGTCTAATACTAAGAATCAACTGGTAGTAATAGCACTAATTGCTCTAAGTTCACATCACACTGATGTTTTTATTACTTTGAATAAAGGTACTCACCACTAGAATGAAAGGTACAGAAAATAAACCCACCACTAGAAAGATGCTATATTGCAGCTATATCCCATAGTTCTTCAGCAGTGCATTTAGGTATGTATTTATGCCAATTTATTTTATCTATTTCATACCCCTCACAACTAGACTAGAAAGGGCAACACTAGAAAGGGCAGAATGAAGAGTTACTTGTATCTAGGCTAATAAAGTGTTCTGAAATAATGCTCAGAAACTATCTGCAGAAAGTACTTTGTCCAAGATAAGATGCATCGAACTAAAGGTCACAGCGAAGATGAGAAGGGCAGCCTTCCCAGAAGCTGAAAAAAGAAAAGTTATGCTTTGATACTCTTCCCATTGTCTCAGTCTTTCCAGTACAAAAGTATATAACAAGCCAAATACAATGCACTTTGAAATTACCTTCTGAGAAGAACATAAAAGCCTTGCCTGCCCTTAATACCAACCATGGGACTCAAGCCAGTAACAGTGTAGGGGACTTTGACACGAGTCCTCTAGTGAATTGGGATGTTGTGTGTGAAGGCATCATCCTCACTCGACTCACGCGTAGCAGAACACAATCTCTGCAAGGCAGAAAGAAATTCCTGCCTAAGCCTCAGCTATTCCATCTCATCTGTCCAGTGTTTCAGACCACGTGCTCCTTTACAGTAACTTCTTAAATTTTTGCAAATAGATTGACTGAAGAGTGATCTACCAGGGATACAACACAGACATTTTCTCATCATTCCACCCAGGTTTGTGAAAGGAAATAGTGAGTTACAGATTTCTGCTATCTAGTCCCCACAAAATCAGTATTAGATTTACAAATGCTTGTTTGTCCTAGTTGTAGCCAGAACAGGGTTCATATTTTACAGTAGCTGGGAGGGGACATGGCCAGACCCTAATGTTATTCAATACCACCTTAGGTCATTGCCAGGGACAAGGAAAACGACTCTTCTCTCAGGAGAAGGGCATCCTTTCTGGTCATGGAGAAGAAAGTGATTGAGAAGAACAGGTCTTCTATGTAAATCATTTCTTTGTCTTATATGTTTTGTTATTAATATTGTTGCTGTTATTGTTCAGTTTCTTATCTCATTGCTGTTTCCAGCAAATTGTTCTTATCTCAACCAGTGATCATTGTTTTTTGTGCTTCCAACAGGAGGCAGGAGGAGGTAGACCGAGCAGCTGTGTGGTTTTAGGGGAACTAAATTGGAGACTACCATCCTAAGCCATGACATTGTTGCACTGGGAAAATCCTAGAAATACTACCAGAACATCTGAATATGCATTTGGAACATTATTTGCTCAAAAAAACCCCCCAAATCCCAACCACCAAATTCCAGGAAATAAATTTATGACTCATGAGCAGCACAGAAAAATTAAAAGCCCTATAAATTTGTATTTCTTTTTATCCTCAGAACTTAAGTCTCAGTTTATAATCCTAAACTTGAGTCCCAAATGTATTATCTTGCAAAATTCATTTAATAGTATATTTGAGCTCCACCAAACTTCTGCAAAGTTAAACTTTTCACTGTATGTTTATTTTTAGTGATGAGAAGTATTTTATTCCCAAGAGATACTAATTCTGTGCATTGTTATTACAAGAAAGCTGGAGAGGGACTATTTACAAGGGCTTGTGGTGACAGGACAAGGGGAGATGGATTCAAACTGAATGAGACTAGGTTTAAATTAGATATTAGAAAGAAATTCTTTACTGTGGGGTGAGTGAGGAACAGGTTGCTCAGAGAAGTTGTGTATGCCCCATCCCTGGAAGTGTTCAAGGCCAGGTTAGAGTCTTTGAGCAGCCTGATCCGGTGGAAGGTGTCCCTGCCCACAGCAGGAGGGTCAGAACTAGATGATCTTTACTGCCCCTTCCAACCCAAGCCATTCCATGATTCTATGAAACAGCCCCTAAAGAATGCTGGTGATATGTCACATTAGACTACTTTTGATAAAACCAGCACAAGCATATGGTTAGGAATAAAAAAAAAAAAAATCAATAGAAAAAATTATTCCAAAGCAACAATATAAAATTGCCTTTTGAATAAAAAACACCTGAGTATTTGTATTTGCATATTTTCTTATTTCTGAATGTGTTGTTAAACTTAAATTTACCAGAAGAATTTGTCCCATCAATCCATTTGCCCATCTCAGATGGGTCATGATTCACTCAAAGATGTAAGATGCTTTGGAGAGAATTTTGGCTTTAAAGATGAGATTAGACAAGTATTTCACAATGACTGCAATGACAGCTGCATTCATCTCCCTCACATATCAGATTCAAAGTCAGAAGCAGATTCTCAGTTTGCAAGCCAGAACATGTTCTGCTGGATATTTACAGCCAACCACTGAAATCCCCAAAACCTATCAATGATGTCAAACAGGACAGAAATAGATCATCTTGCTTGTTTTTCCTAAATAGACCTGCATTTATAAAAGAAGTAGAAATCTTGAAGAAAAAAATTCTCTTTTATCACCATCACTATCAAAGCACAAAACCACTCAACTTTTTTTGGAAGAACCACTTCAAGAAAGGAATCATGTTTGTGTCTCGCTCTTGATGTTTTATCTCTCCTCTTACATTGTCAGCAACAAAACCTGCTTTTTCTTTTCATTCCAAAGCTTTTTTTTTTACATCGATAAGGAGGTTCATCATGCCATTTCACGTGCCAACAAGTAGATGAATTATGTTTGTAGATGTCAGTGCCTAACACAATTTAACCACGACAAACATGCATTAACTTACAGCAATGCACGTCGCCCTACAATAATCCACTTACCAGATGGTTTGCAGAACAAAACCAGGAACAGGATTAAAATGAGGAAATACTTTCAGCCTTATTCTTTATTACTTAAGATTTTATTGGCTGATACACGTAATGACAGGCATCAGAAGCTGTTTTCAGGAAGTACCCTAAAAAGTGAGCTCTGTGACTTCAGACAGCGACAGGCAAAGATTCGTTTCAGGAGATCTCAAAGTTCAAGCAATCCTTCTGTGTTCTATGTTTTCAAGCAATGCTGGTTGTGCCCTACAGAATAAGCTTTCTGATCTGCAACTCAGCAACAAAGTAAGAAGTAGACTTCTAATTAGGAATTAATAAAATAAGAATACTTACGCTGACCCCACCGGCCTGTTCTTGGATTCAAATAATTTGGATAAAGTCCATTAGGACGATCCATTTTTTGAAGTAACTTCCGAATGTGCATGACCTAAATTAAATCAAGAATCAGGTTCACCGCTAACAACGTTCGTCTGCCCTGTGCACATAGTTAAATCTAATCTTTTTTATTTTCCTTTCATTTTTAGTAGCAAATTTTATTAATCTGAACCACAAGCTCTCTTGAGGGCTTTCTTCAGATTTGCATAGTTTTGGTTTTAAAGGACTGCTTATATAAACATGCTTAAAAATTATGATTTTTAAATGTATTCTGAAACAAATAAGAAAACCTGGGTTGTCATACATTTCTACTTGAAAAAGATATCTATTTGGTAACAGAAATACAAGCAAGAAAAAATTTACCCGCTACCAAGAAGGGAAGTAGAATTCAATACAGAAAGTACTTCCCCTTTAATGCAATTTATGATGAAAAACATGATAAAAATACTCATTTTTGAGACTCACCTTGTTGTAATATACGGGGTCCCCTGTCAAATAGCTGAGGTGGACAAATTCCATGTGCAGAGTACCAAACTCAGCGAGGATGCTGCTGCCAGCAGAAGCCCAGCCCCAGTTTCGACCAACACCACTGAATTCCAAAAATATGCATAAAAAAAGGGAGAAAACAACAGAAAATTCAGAATTACTGAGCACAGCACAACTGCCACAGCCAATCAGACAAGTAGCAACAACACTTTAACCCACACTTAAGATTACAGGAGTTGTGATTTGATTGATCAATTGGTTCACTGGTTGGTCTTTTTGGAAAAAAGGCGCCATAACCACATCAGCAAAAAGTCCTACAATTAAAAAATATAATACCTTGATGTCACATAAATCTGATGACTTAACACTGGGCTCAGTCTCAGCTGTTCTTTATTCACCATATGTTCCTAAGACAAGAATCAAGATAACACAAGTTCTGAAGGTCGCAGCGTTCGCTTCCTTGTTCTGTCAATCTTTACCCTGCGGATCTTTAAGGGATCTGTCTTCCCTTTACCTGTGGGGGATGTGCATCCCTATCTTGTGTCTACATAGGAATACAGGATGTTTACTGCTGGCACAACACATGAGTTCCTCAGGCTCACTTAAAGAATCAGCAGAAAGTGTCACATACCTCCTACCTTTTGCACTCTAAGAGATACCATCTTGCTAAGTCCTAACTCCTAAATTACCTCTGGTTTGTTCTAATTTGGGAGTTTTCATCACCTTTCAGGATTGGGTCTTCTAATTTCTGGAGTTAACTACATATTTCTGAAGATTAATTTTACTTCCTCTCATAAAATATTTCAGTTATGAGTAAGTGTACACACAATCTAGATATACATCTAAAATCAGCTACTGTTTAAGGACACCGTGAAAAATGTAAAGAATGCCTTGCATTAAAAAAGCTCTCTCAAAATCTGAGGGAAATCCCAGCATTGAGCAAGCAATAAATTAGACAAGGCAGTTGTCTTCCATGAGGTAATGCAGACCATCGAAGTTCAGACTGATCTGAGCATTCATCTAAAGGAACCTCTCCATCTGCAAAGACAATAGTTGACTTCAGCACATCAGACTTGATACCTAAGCTAAAATGTAAAATGAAACAGTATCTTCAGAGTCCCATCATCATCTCAAATGCTGGGAATCTTCTAAAGGTAATATACAGCTCACATAGTACAGAAAAGCCAGTAAGTTCAACCATGCCCTGCAAACAATTGTGGTTTTTAATAGATTTTGTAATGACTAAAGAAACAATTATTAAGCTCTAAAGCAACAGACAGAATAATACACTCAGCGTGGTCCAATGGCAGGTTGAATGCTTATTGCAGAATCAGAAGAAAAAACAACATGATCAAAATTTATTGCAGTTAATGAGTTAGAATGTGCTGAACTCTATCAAAATTAACATGCCAGGAACGACAATTTGTCTGCATTTTCTACAGTTCCACTACTAAGAAAAAGTGATGTATGCTATTACTAATTTTAAGTTGGAGGGAGGGGGAGGAACACACTTCACAAAGAAAACTCATTACCTTTTCAGATTCACCATTGCCCATGGTATACCCGTAGGTGTGTTGAAGGCTGGAAGAAGTTTTCCTGCCAGTTGCACTGCTTTGATCTTGAAAACCTAAGATAGTAGGATCAATTGCAAATAGTTACAAAGTCTGATCTATCTCCAAGAATTACAAAGACTGAAATTTCCTTGCTCCACCTACCCCTTTGTATTAAAAAAGCTTTACATAGTAAAAAACATATTAACTTATAATTTTTTGCCACTTGTTCACTTTATAACTTTTGGTTAGATTTGAACATGAAAAGAAAACGTGTCATTTTAATTTCTTTCCTTCTAAGCTCTCCAGCAATAGTTCTTAGATTCCTATTACAGAAGAATATCAGGTCTCCTCCCACCTCCCTCCACCAGTATTAGGAATTTCAAGTGCTTTCTAAAACAGTCTTTAAATCATACCTTATATTTCTCATTAAAAACCAAGACACAACTCTCCTACCCAAGTATTTTAACTTTTACAAACTTCCAGTCTCTTTTTAATGAGATTAGTGCAGACAGAGTTCCTATTCTTTTATGAACAGTCTAGGCAAAACCAGATGCGCAGTTTCCTCTAGTTTTTCCTTCATCGATAATGCATGAAAAATAATATGAATAACATGAAAAATAATTACAGGGTTAATCTTCCCTCTCTAGTCTGATCCCTCATAGAAATTACCGAGAGGACAAAATCTCTGTCATTTCTAGTGTTATTTCTACTTATTTTAGAACATAAATCTGGAATAGCCTTATTGAGAGCCCAAGTCTATTAGACAGACAAGCAATTGGGATAAAGTTCCTTCTAAGCCTACCTGCAGCATGTTTTCCAAAGAAGGTGTATTTGATAAATCCCCATGGCATGAATCAGCTTGTACCAGTTAGTTGCTAGCATACTTTTTAATTAATGCACTCTCAGTATTTACTACATTTCTGGAGAAGTATCTCCTTAATCTGGAGATAAGATTATTCACCAGTTAAACACCATACAAACTAGTTACAAAAAGAGCTACCACGTCCCAAAATAACTTATGCAACATGGACTTAGTATAGAAACATCCTCTCTTTGGTGACCAGCAATAGGACATGAGGAAATCAAATGAAGATGCCTAAGGGCAATTTCAGATAGGGAGAATGTTCTTCACTAAGGGACTGGTCACAGCACCAAGCCTGTCACAGCTCAAGGAACATGTGGATGATGCTCTTAGTCATATGGTTCAGTTTTAGGTAGTCCTGAGAGAAGCAGGGGGTTGGATTCCACAATCCTTAAAGGTCCTTCTAACTTAAGATATTCTACAATTCTATCGTCAACTACCTGACCAATACTCTGTAATCAAGAAGAATAAGAACTTTAGGAAGGACTACAGGAGTTGGATTTGTAAAGTCTATGGGAGGAAACTGATGAGATGCTCACTAGAGAAGCAAGCTGAAAAAAAAAGCAATCAAGAGCATCCTTATTTTTCATATGAAGGTGGGGAAAAAAATCAATATCTTAATGTTTGAGGAGATGACTAGTGAGACATGAAATAAACCAGAAGAAAATATTAAAGATGACATCTAATTGTATTTGATGCAGTGGAGTATGGAGAGATGGAGGTGAATCTGAAAGCAATGAGCCAGGATAAAGAACTTTTACAGAAGTTCTCCAGATGAATTGTAAGATGGGATATGTCTAAACTGAAAAAGAATATACCTGAGGATATGATTTGATAGAATTGTGAAGTAACAGAGGCAATATGGCTTGAATGATTTTTAGCAAAGAAACCGACAAGAGACGGTCTTTGAGAAAACGTGCAGAAATTTAGCAGTAAAATTCATACAACACTCTGACCTTGAATAAAGGACCAAGTCAGAACAGGGAGGGCACAGTATAAGGAAGAGGTATAATACAGGTGAAATCTATGGTAATTGGGAAAAAAGAAAACCTTAAGAGAACTGAAAGCTCAGTCTTGGCCCAGTTGCATAAGAACTACCTCATTTGCATCTATAAATAAGCATCAAAAATTCATGTTGAACTTCTAGAATTTTAAGTAGTAGATGGGTCAAGAGCAGAACTATCTACTGGGAGTCATCTGAAGGGACTCCCTCTACATTGCAGGCAAGCTTTAACACCTAATCAGTGATGACTTCCAGTGAAATAGTAAACAGTTTGGAAAGACATTTGTAACATGAATTTGTTTATCTTCAGCTTTCATATGTTGCACCCTCTTAAAGTGCTATGTACTATCATATTGTTCATTAATAAAAGATATTGAAACATTAGGGTAAGAATATTCAATAGAAGAACATCCTTAGAAACATCCTTGCTAAAAGAATATTCTTAATGGCTAACTATTTACATTGCTATCCAGCTTTTAATCAGTTTGAAATGTATGGTACGTGGAGGAGTTTTTAGCTAGAGTGTATGAAGTAAAGGTCGAGCTGATCTAAATGTGCACGAATCCAGGCAAGACAGTTAAAGCAAGGCAATCACTGAGCCATTTCAGCATCAGAGCACCAGCAGGAACTGCCAATTCAGACAACCATGTTCTTAGCAGTACCTGCCCAAACTGGCTGTGATAAAGGCACTTTCCTGTCACCTCCAGTAGGCTGAGGACTCTTGAGTACCAGTGATCTAGCATCAGAAGGTACAATATTCCCTCCCTAGATCCCTCTCATCCAAAACTGAATGTAAGGAAACAAAAAATTGGTTGAAGGCATGCCTTTACTTTCTATTACTGCCATCTCTGTCCTATCTTGCTGCTACTTCTGCATAAAAAAACGACTGAGTGCTTGGCACAATGTTTACCTATGCAGGCTGGAGTGAGAACTGGGAAACAGCTGCATAGGATTTTATCAGAGCCAAGTGACCACAAGAGCACTCTTGGAGAGAGGGAGGGAAAAGAAAGAAATGTAGCAAGCAGTGGTGAGTGAGGTGCCTTTTATGGGAAACTGCAGAGGTGTCCAGAGAGCTCTGCTGAGCTCGTTAAAGTGCCTTGTTTAGCAAGTTCCAACCTGCCATAAGAACAACAGTAAAAGCCTCGGGCTCTAGCTTATGAATAATGTGCTGGTATCAGACAACATCGTTACTTATCATGTAATATTTTTACTTTAATTTTTTTTTTAAAGCAGGTTGAACTCATAGATTCTACCTCAGCCCTGGCAGTTCCCTGTTGACAGGCAATGCAGTTCAAAAAATATATAGGCAAGAAGAACAGAAAAGAACAAAAAATGAATGGCTGCCTTAAAAATAGAGCTCGTTAGGAAACCATAGAAGAATTGGGGTTATTTAGTCCAGACAAAAGATGTTCAAAAGAGCAGAAGATAATGACTTTTCAGTATATAAAAGGCTAACACAAGTAAAAGGAAATAATATTTTTTCCATGGACACGGAGAACAGAAAATAACACCAAAATGGACCCAGGGAAAGTAAATTAGTTATTAGGAAAAACTTGGTGATAAGAATAACTACTAATGCAGCATAACTGTGATTACTGCAAGGTCATCACTACAGCATTTAAAAATGCTCTGTACAATACATACAAAGACTTAGATGATTTGACTTTACCAAGGAACAGAAGAATAACTGAGAATTACTCAGCTGCCTTACCACTCTTCCAGCCATGTTGCTGCATTTTATTTGCATGGCAAGGTTTTGGTAGTGAAGGGCCACAAGGGTGGCTTCTGTGAGAAGCTGCCAGAAGCTTCCCCATGCCTGGCTGAGCCAATGCCAGCTGGCTGCAAGACAGACCCACCACTGGTCAAGGCTGAGCCCATGAGTGATGGTGGTAGAGCCTCTGCGAAAATATGGTTAAGAAAGGGGTAAAAAAAACCAACCACAGAACAGCAACTGCAGCCAGAGGAGTGAGAATATGTCATAGAATCAACCCTGCCGACACCAAGGTCAGTGCACAAGGGAACAGAGGCGCTCCAGCCACCAGAGCTGAGATTCCCCTACAGCCCATGGTGCAGCCCATGGTGAGGCAGGATGTCCCCCTGCAGCCCATGGAGGTCCGTGGGGGAGCAGAGATCCACCTGCAGCCCGTGGAAGAGCCCCACAGCAGAGCAGGTGAATGCTCAAAGGAAGCTGTGACCCTGTAGGAAGTCCACAATGGAGCAGGGTCCTGGCAGGACCTGTGGCTCTGTGGAGAGAAGCCCACACTGGAGCAGGTTTGCTGGTGGGACTGGTGACCCCGTGGGGGACACCCACTGAGCAGTTTGTGAAGAACTGTGGCTTGTGGGAAGGACTCATGTGGGAGAAGTTGGTGAAGGGCAGTCTCCTGTGGGAAGGACCCCACACTAGAGCAGGGGAGGAGTGTGAGGAGTCCTCCCTCTGAGGAAGGTGGGGCAGAGATAACATGGGATGAACTGACTGCAACCCCCATTCCCTGTCCCCCTGCACTGCTGTGGGGGAGGAGGTAGAGAAAATTGGGAGTGAAACTGACCCTGTGAAAAAGGGAGAGGTAGGGGAAAGGTGTTTTAAGATTTAATTTTTATTTCTCATTTTCAGTTAATAACCCCTAGTCGGGTCTGGTTTGCCCATGACAATACTCGGCAAGTGATCTCTCCCTGTCCTTACCTGGACCCATGAGTCTTTCATTGCATTTTTTTGTCTCTCCCCTGTCCAGCTGAGGAGGGGAGTGACAGAGCAGCTTTGGGGAGCACCTTCCATCCAGCCAGGGTCAACCCACCACAGTTCCCAAGTAATGAGATGCCTTGTGCACATTCCGTACATGTAAGAGGAAAATGTTTTGCCTCTCAGGTATGGTATCTACTCTGTAGACACACAAAGGACCTTCCATGAATCATGGAGACCATCTATCCCCAGGTTTCTTTGCTAGCACAAAGCTCCAAGTACAGAACTGATCAGAATCTTCTTAAAGACACCATAACAGCAGTAGCAAACATCCTGCTTTGAAGATGCAAAAGCACTGTTCTAGGTAAATGGGTATTAATCCCAAGGTAGCTGTTTTGTGCACTCTCAAAATACAGACATTCTTCAGAAAAGTTTTAGAAGCCACTGTAGACTTGGAAGAGTATTTCCATTTTATATGGTAAAATCTAACACATTAAATACATCAGTTTACATGGCCTTTACTAGGCTAATACTTCTTTCTGTAAATAATGTAAAGCAATGGAAGAATTTCTTCCCCCTTTCAAAAACAAATCAAGCTGTTTACAGCTAGAAGGGAAGAGACTGAAAATTGGCAGAAAAAGCAAAATCTAAACCCCAAATCGGGTAAGTGGATCCCTCATTAAGATGAAAACAGCAATCAGTATTTACAAACTAGTATGTACAGCAGACCAGCTGTGAGGGCCTGAATAATTTTCATCCATTAAATTGATGCTTAACATATCAAACCTGCCACCCACTCCACAATATGAAAGCTTGCTCCTGAGCCTATTAATCCAAGCAAGGCCTTTAAAACATTCAGCAGAAAAGGCCTGAAAGATTTCAACGATTCTTCAAAAGTCTTATTGATGTATCCAGTGACTGCCTAGATGCATGGCTGCAGCTCTCAGAAGACTATATTATGCTAATACGGCTGTTAGGTGTTCCCTTCCAGAACTATGAATGGCAAACAGCACCAAATGCCCTCTGTTCCTAACTCTGAGGGCAATGATAGATGTTTTCTACAAATAAGGAACCTCTTTCATGTATGTGCATAGACCAGCCTTTGAATCATTCTTATTAAAAAGTAATAAATGCCAGACTTCTCTCTAATCTGATGGTTATTAACTAGTGAGTCTCTATGGCCATGCAATGTGGCTGGTTCTGTAGGCTTTGATAGCCCCGGATCATTGGAAAAACATCAGACAAAACAGATACACTGCACAAGTTCACAAAAATATAGTACTTGGTTCACCATCAGTACTACTATTGGTATCAAATCCTGAACACAATTCCTTTGAACACTAAGGATGAAGATGATGAGGGAGACCTATCTAATTACTAAATATAAATTGAAAAACCAGAGCACTTGACAGCAGTTCCAGACTCAGACCCTTGAGGAAACGATGTGGTACTCCTTGGCCCAATCAAGAATAGTTATCTTTCTACCTTCAGAGTTCAACCTGCAGCAGTCAGCTCCTCACTGCCTTTTGGTAGCTAAACACTCATTTAAAGTTCAACTTCTTAGAGAGGACTCTCTGCATAAGTGGAGATAAAGGCTCATGGTGAAAATCAAGCAGCATTATCACCAAAAAAAACAAACTAAGAAAACCAGAAGTAGCTTAATAACCATTGCTGGTTTGATGCCTGTTTATATGTGTCTTACTACATAGGAAAAAGATGCCTGCATGCCAGATCAATAGCTCTGAGCTCCTAGATGAATAGCTCTTAACTTCCAACACACCTTGCCCCTGTAAAGTTTGGGGGCTCCTGGGTTTTACAGTGTTCCTACGGCATTTCCCCCTGCAAGTGGAGGCCATCCTGATACCAAGAAATGGAAAAACAGCTCCCTCTTTATACATTTGCTTCTAGTCATTTTCGTGGATGTAATTACAAAGTCATCTTGTGAGATGAGGGAGGTGCAACAAGATTCTGGTAACATTTCCGCTGTCATAGTATGAAATGAGAGTGGGAGAACACCTGAGGTATATTTTACAGATGTTTGTTAGTGATGATTGAAGAGGTATGCCACAACTAGAATTGGTCCTGGAGAATGTAAATCATGTTCATGTGAAATTTAGCAAGGCAGTTACAAACTATACTACCTATAGTGGTGAAATGATGTAGAAATACATAAATTCAACAGCACCCATCAGCACTGTAGGTTTCTTGAGCTGTAGCAGATGTTCAAGGAAGGAAATTTTGCAGATACTGTAAAGACAATGCCATAGCTAAGGTACTATTGCTATCCTTGGTAAGGTGCAATGATTACCAAAGTACTTGATGAACAACACTAAGCATTTCTAAAACACTGAAACTCTTTAAACAAGAGAAGACTTATTCTGCAAAGGGAATGCTCTATGGATTTATATTTGTGGCAGAAAAAAATCGGTATGGAAATGAAAAATCTAAACCCATCTCAGCAGTCTAAGATCAGAGTTAAAAAACCAAGAATCAACTTGAATCTGGATTATGGTGACAACTTAAAATGGCTATGATGACAATTTGCTCTACTTTCTTTACTTCCTCCCTTCAGATATTTGCACACAATGATGGGGTCCCTCCTGAGTCTTTTCCTCTCCAGGCAGAACAGTCCTGGCTCTTTCAGCGTTCCCTCAAATGAGAGATAATCTAGGCCCTGAACTATCTTTGTCAGTCCTTTGTTGGACTCTCTCCAGTATGTTCATGTCTCTTGCACTATGTAGCCTAGAACTGGATACAGCAAAGGGTAAGAACTACCTCCGCTGACCTGCTGGCAAATTTCCTAATGCACGCCAGGGTACCATTCACTTTCTTTACTGCAAGGGAATATTGCTGCACGTGGCCAACTTGGTGTCCACCACTTTTCTGCAGAGCTGGGTGGCCTCCACATATAGTGGTGCATGGGCTTGTTCCTCCCCAGGTGTGGGATTTTGCCCTTACCCTCATTGAACTGCATGAGGTTCCTGTCAAGCCCATTTCTCCATCCTACTGAGGTTCCTCTCAGTGGCAGCACAAACCTCTGGCCTATCAGTTGCTCTTCCTGGTTTGGTGTCATCAGCAAATTTGCTGAGGGCGCCATCTACCCCATCACCCAGATCATTTGTGAAAACATTGAACAGGAGTGGACCTGGGGTACACCACTAGTTACTGTCCTCAGACTATATTTTGCACCACTGATCATCACCCTCTGAACTTGCCTGCTCAGACAGTTTTCAATCTACCTCACTATCTGCTCATCCAGCCCATAATTCACTAGCTTCTTTATGAGGATCTTGTGGAATACAGTCATTTCATCGTAGGTCATCAGGGTTGGTCGAACATGAGTTCCCCAATCACTTTGTTGCTCATGGGCTGGGGAATAGTTTACCAAATTAGTTGCTCCATCATCTTTCCAGGGATAAAGGTAAGACTGGCCAGGTTCTAGTTCCCTAGATCCTCCTGCTGACCCTTTTTGAAGGCAGGAGTGATCTAGGGGTGATGCCATCATGCTCATCTTGTGCATTAGCTTTGGTGCCCAATGATACCCACTTAAACCTTTGCTGGTAAAGCTACTACACCTCTGCAAGGCATTCAGCTGTTACATGCAGGCAGTTTATACAGGCAGAGGGAAAGAAACTGCTGAATTTTAACAGTCTCCAAAATTTTAAAACCTGCCAAATTCACCCTCATGGAAGTCCAGGACTGGTTACTTCTGCTGCTGCAAAGTACTCCTGTGCTATGAGAATTCTGGTTTCTCAAGAGCAACAGGATAAAGCAGATAGCACTTAAGCCATAAATATTACATAACTTGATGATTTGCTCATTTCACAAGGCAATGAATGTGCCATGGAATGTTCCTTCTTTGTGGAAAAAAGAAACTCCCTTAGTTTTCAAAACACGTAGACTAGGTTGACATTTTCTTTAACCAGTAAAGTCACAAACAAGACTTCAAATACTTTTATTTAAGAAAATCACACTGGATTCCTCCCTGAAAGATACACTTTTGCTGACAATTTTAAAGAACAGTAGGAAGGCAAAGAAGGCTGTCCAGTTTCAGATGACACATGAAATTAGGTGATGTAACGTTGCCTCTGATCTAAACTTCATGGCTACAACAAGCTTGGCTATCCTTAGTCTCTCTTTTTGGAGATCCAGTGATTCTGCTTGTAAAAGTTTTCTAATGCAGTGTATCAGAATTATCACAACTTCCAAGGTAAAAGCTGCAACTGTGTTCTGCATTCTACTTCTGAAACCAAAAGCTCAGTAAAGCCCACAGGACTGGACAGGTCCATTCATACATCCAAGCTGCTTCTTTCCTAGACCCTCTAGACTGCTTTGAGATGAAAATACAGGTCATGATTTTTTGGATTAAAGAATACAGGGACAAAAACTAGCAAAAGAGATGGGAAGAAACTACCCCATCACAACAATCTAGGAGAACTATCATAGTGGTAGTCCCTAAGCTGAGTTGTACTGAAAAGCATTAAAATGCCTATCTGATCATATTGTTCAGCTACAGTCTACAAATGAGCTGAAAAATAAACACACAAAAATACTTCAATTGCATCAGTTAACTGCAGATAAGACAGATATTGTCTGATTGACTACAACTTCCCCTATTTACATTTTACAAATTAGCAATTATATATTCAAATGCTGCGTCTTAGATAAAAGATAAATACTCTGGTGATTCTCTACCATCAGCAGGGAAAGATCTGCAAACGGAATTCTTAAGTGATACTATCTTTATCTTCTTCAAAAGTTTTCCAAAGCTGCTTTCCTGGACAAGAGACATGAGGAATCCAGTTACTGTTGACTGAGGCATCTTAGGATATAATGAAATATTCATTGGTTTCACACTACTGATATTTTTGAAAAACCGATATGAGAAAGTCTGTGCATATATTAGCTTATTAGAAATATTCAACATTTTTACTTTAGAAGATTTGAACATAAAAATTTGGCATACACTGGACAACCAGCTAATCATATTTGAACTACCTGCCACTGGCTAATAATACTTCAATTAAACTGCATAATTTCCATTCACTTCAATAGCTGTATCAGCTTCCTTGGCACAGGTTTCATGCATATCTGAGTAGAAATGTTACATGTTCTCAATTTTTAAAGGGCCTTCAAATCCAAGGCACTTTACACCAGTCAGTCAACATCACAGATGACTTAAAATTCAGAATAAATGTGATGAAAATCTGGCATATAAATGCCTCCTCGATCTGATAATTCCAGAAGATGTAGCACACTGCTTCACATCCCATTTAACTGAGCCAAAAACCATGGCAGTCTTGAGTTAATTTTCTCTTCTGCTATTATTATTAGAATAGTAGGCAATTTTTGTGCTTCATCTTTCCTGCTTTTCATATCTCTGGCTTCTTCACTCTAAGTTTACCCACACAAGCAGTATTAACCTGCCAGCTTAGTTACCTTTATAAAAAAAAATGATCCCAGGCCTAGAATCTTGAATTTGCACAACACACCAACCACAATCACTCATGCCTAAGCATAATCTCTTCTTGCTGAAGGAGCTACTACAGTAGCAGAGGGAACCAGATGTGGGAGCACAGACAATGTATGTCTTCTAGCTTAAATGTTCCCCAACTAGTAGCTGGCACAGAGAAAGGCTGATTTAAACTGTGGAAAAAGGAAAAGGAGAAAGAAGAAAAATGAATGGCTGTCAGAAAATTGAAGAAAAGAGCCATCAAGGGACAGAAGATCAGCATGCAGCTTTGCCAGTGGGGAAGGAGAAGTGGTTAAGGACAGGGCTTCCAGTTCCCCACCTCCTACAAGGTGAAGTGTCAGGGAGAAGTTGGTAAAAGAAGGGAGCACAAATAGGCAGTGAAGGGAAGAAACAAAGGCATCGAGAGGAAGGACAGGGAACGAATGGAGATCTAAAGAAGGTAAGACATAAAACAGATGGACTGCCAACAGTACAGCTGTGAGGAACAGGATTATAAGAAACATGTGGGGGAATCTGACAGGGGAAAAACACTTTCTCATCTCACAAAAACATATTCCTAGGAACTAGAATTGACTCCAATATATCAGTCTTTCAGTATGCCTTTGTAGCCAAACACATCCAGGCAAAGCAAATGTTATCAATGAATCTTGGGGGTGTTGTTTTTCATTTCTGGGGTTTTTTTTCTATTAATCAATGATCTTCAGTATTTTGATACTACCAGCTGTCCTACTGAGTTGAGTAACAGACTCCATTATGTGCCTGAAGTTCACAACCCAACTCATGATCCAGCCCCTCTGTGGTTTTTAAGAAGAAAAATTTGTGTTAGAAACCTTAAGAAATGATTCTGAAGTCAAATAATTAAGCTGCTTGTACTAAGCTAACAAGTTTTATCAGAACAATTTTTGTGCAATAGAAGTTATTTACTTACTGTGATTATTAATCTCTCTTGACACAGGTTTTCTTTTTGGTAACGTCTTTTCCTAACACCTTCTCCATTCATGACAAGTATTTCCTTTATTTCCCATCTATTTTTCTATGCCATGTTATCTTTTTTGTCTTTTCACTCTGTGCTTAGATTATCTCAATTTCTACTTTCTTCCTCAGTTATTCCTCTGTCTCCCATTTCTCTTGAATGTACTGCCAAGCTTTCCATTTTAAATTTCATCTTGATTTCCCCTTTAGTCTTTGCCAGAAATGACTCAGTCCCTTTTAGACTGTATTTGCCTTTACAAAGAAAAGTTAAACAGAGATTAAATTACATATTGTTTTACACTATGTGCAGTCATTATACACACAGCCTCCCTTCTCCTGCTGGTATAATGTGACAGATTACAATGCAAAAATTGCAGTCTAGGGGGGGGAAAAAAAAAAAAAAGTAAAAATCACACAGCTTTTACATCTTCAGAAACATATCCCTGATACAATGTCAGATGCAAAGCACATTACATTCCACCTGATGGAAGTTAAGTAGTGTTTGGTTGTTTTTTTGTTTGTTTGTTTTTAATGAACTGGCTTATTTTCACCAATCAACAGATATGTAGCTTATCTACAGGTTTTTTATATATGAATTTTATATATATATATTTTTATATATTTTATATATATATATGGACTGAGTTCTGGCAGAAAATTAGTTGGCAAACAAAACCTATGAGCAATGAATTAGTAAGCACTGAATCTTCATAGTTGCATAAATTCTGCAAGGCACTTGAAAAACCAGACATTTGTTTTGACAAAATGGTGAGATAAATATCCAGACTCCTGCAGCGTAATTTATAGTTCTCAGGACCAGAAATGCAAGATAAAAATGTTGTTCTTTTATGCCATGCAAATGAAAACAAAAAATGTTCAAGAGCAACAATCTTATCATCTGCATAAAAAAAGGAGTAAGTGTCAAGATACCTTTAGAATTACATCAATAAGCAGTACTTAAGTGAAATATTCCTTCCAGAGAGATATCTGGACTGTGTCATGTACCACATACTGAGTATTCGTGTGTCCAAGAGGCACAACTACCAGTCCTCTAACTTTTCATGACTTTCTACTGCTTCTGCTGCTTTTACAAGTCCTTCTAAGAACATGATTACCAAGAAGCTTGCAGCATACCAACAGCAGTCATTAATGACTTCAACAGAAATAAATTCCTCCTCATATTTGAAGTTCCTATTTATAAATCCAAATGCTCATAGGTCTTTTGTCACAGGATTTCATACCTGAAGTTCAAGCTGAGCAGCTTGCCTTGTTTGAGTTTCACATACTCTTCCAAGGCCACAACAACTCAAAACACAGTCCCTTACTCTGTCCCCATGTTAATCTGTTCGACATAAGTTGTTCATTTCTTTTGTAACTTCCAGTCTGCACCTACGCCTTTGGCAACACTAAAGTGGATTTAATTTACAGAGGCCTAATTGAACATTCAATTAAATTTCTCTGGAGTTTTCTACTTATTTGCCATCTCAATAAGAGCAAACCTACAGTCAGATATAAATTCTTAAGAGAAGCCTTTTATTGTCAAGTCACTATTGTACTGATGATCTCTTATTTTCCATTATGTAAATCTCTGGGATGGGGAGAAGAAGTGAAATCAGACTATCTGGTTCACAATTACCTAGGTCACCTTAAAAGACCTTTTCCTAAAATGGACACAGTTGCATTATTTTGATTTAGGCACTTATCTTCAATCTTGTGTTTTGAATTAAAAAAAAAAAAAAATCACAGAACATGCTGAGTTGGAAGGCTAGAGAACTTCTTGGTCATTCCTTTAAAAATCTGTCTCCTGATTTTCCGATTCATAACTGGCAACAGAATGTCACTGCAGGCAGCATCCTCTTGACTCCTAACAGGCAAGAAGAGTTCACCATCTTTCTCATGTGGTAGCTACATACATCATTAGAGGGAAAAATTTTCTGTTAATATTTTTTCTAGTCTGTAGTGGGTTTGCTTAGCTGTTATTGAAGCATTCATGGCATTTATTTTCCTCTCACTATATCTATTCTCAGCTAGCATGCAAATTCCTTTTCAAGACACAAACATAACAGTTAGTACTGACTGAGAACAAGTTCCAAAAGGCAAAGCCAGCCAAAGATGCTCAATTTTAAAGCAGTATCATGTCCAGAGTTGTATTTTAGCTCTGTTCCAAAGTGAAAAAAATCCTGCTGGAAAACTGTGTTTTCAGTTGACAAAAGACAATGCCAGACTTCCTTTCTGGATCAGATAAAGTGTGAAAACCCTCAGTGCAAATGCTAACCAAGGAGGAAACAACAGGAAAACTCCATGGTAGAAACTAATGCATTACTTTGTCAAGAGTAATGCCAGTAAATGAATGTCTGGAAAAACAACAGGTAGGATACTGTGCTTGCTGTCACTGGTGCCCACTGGCATCAATATGACCCTTAAACTACTGAAGAGGAACAGAAAAACAGACTTGGTCAAGAGGAGATCCATGACATGCGAGGAGTAGTTACCAATGATCTACTCCTCCTTAGTTTTTATAGCCCTCTACGGGAACATGATCAAATAATGAGTTTTAAGAGTAGCAATCACTGCATAGCTATTGTATTTTCTAGTGCTAAAACAGATTGTCCTTTATTTCCACCAGTTTAAAGTATATTACACTAACAGGAAAAACCTATTTCCAATCAGACTCAGAGCAGAACAAACAAATTCGCAGCGAAGTCAGTTTTCTCCGCTTCAGGTGTCGTGCAGTACCAAGATGCAGCAATAAACTGGGCTAAGTGTCCTCTGCCAGTCAAGAAAATGTTTACTACAAGCCTGGTAAACAGAAACTGCACAAGCAATGCAATCTGCACTGCAGTGAGCAGTGGCAACGCCCAATATGAGACAATGCTTTAAAAGTCAAAGAAAAATAGAGGTTTTTTTCAGGCTGTGTCCTGTTAGGAGACCAGTGAGCTGTCACAACTACTTATGAATAAGCAGCTCATCTCCTGCCAACAAGCACAAATCTCATCTTCATTGAACAGGACGTACGCAATGCTGTTAACTCTTCTGAGATTTTCACCCTCTGAAAACTTAATTTAGATAAAGCTTAAAGCTTTAATTTCAGTAATTTCGTAAGTACATCTAAGAATTCTGTGAAACCAGTACACACAGTATTGTCTTACTTAATGAAGACCTATATTTTATATATTTAAGTTGGTTGTTGGGGATATCCATTGACAATATAACATAATTTGACTAATGAGTTTTCCTGAACAGAGGAGATGCTGCCTGTCAGATTCCTGGAAAGGATTAGTTTGATTATCTTTTAATAGAGTATCAGGTACTTAACATCCCTCGTGCTCTACTTTAAATGAGATTTGAGGCTGGATTTATCCACAGGAATGATATTATTATTTTGCCCAGAAAGATATGTCATTTTGATGATGTTTAAAAGGATGAAAAAGACAGTCATGAAATGAACTGCATTATATCTAAGGCTGGCAAAGGTAAACACAGTAAACCATTAATCTTTTTTTTTTTTATATATTGCAAATATTGTAAATAACTTTGTTCAACAAAAATAAAACAATAAGCTACCCTTTTTATTGTATCAATAAATCAGCAGCAGACAAGAACACTTTGTCATAATGGTGTAAGTGTCCTCCTGCTGCTATCACACAAGAGACATTAGAATAATATTCACTTTGTTTTCTTCCTTACTTGTCGCTGTTCCTCAAAAGCACAGCCATGTACACTGTGCAACAACCGACCCTCTATCCATCTCCAGGCTTTTGTCATTCCATGCAGTACTGCCAGCAGGAATATTTTATTTGCCACTGCCAGTCACACCACAAGTTTTAATGATTTGTGAAGCTTCACTTCATGAAAAAAAGCAAGCAGTCAATGGGTCATTTGTGCCCTCTCTCCTCAGACAAATGCTGTTCGTACCAGAGAATCCTTAGTTACTCTAAAGGCAAGATGGGGTCACTCCTGCACACCCTACAGATCTCTTACGGACTGCTAACAAAGGAGCTCTTGGCAGAGCATTTAAGTATCACTCACCCCAATTCTCAGTCACTTTCCTTACAAACCAGAACACATGCAAGAACTGGAAACAACCTCCAAATTCTGCTGCAAAGACCTGCAGATGAACTTTTGTGGAGAGCAATTCTGAAGCCATGGGCTCAGTGTTTGGTTTTGTTACAGACTTTCCGTGAGATGCTAGTCAGAAGAGTTAAATCCAAGTCTTAAGTGATCACTGCTAGCTGTGGCATTCCTTTTTCTGGTTCTTCTTGCTTCAGAAAATGTGCTGAATTGTCAGAAGTTTTAAGGACTCTAATCTGTGAGGGCCACAGGCACTCAGAGTGCTAATTGCTAAGAAAAGGTAAAGTCATACTCCTGATCATTGAAGCACTCCAGATCCAGTAACTATCTCCAGTATTTTTTTATCCTCAAGTGTATACAGTTTGCAATTACTAATGCCTGAAATGAGCATGACAACACACACTCTCACAATACTGTAAACCTTCATGAACCTGAATGGGACATATGTCCAATACAATTCCACAGAAAACATCAAGAACAGGAAGTTTATCCTGGGTGCTCATAAAGACAGGTGTTAGACACACACACACCCCCCTGCCAACTCTCCTGCACAGCAGGTATGGGTGATGACTGGCTAGCTCTTCCCCTGTGATCTCCCCTCTGGCTGAGGTTGCATTTCATGAAATTGCAGGACAGAGCACTGCTTCCCAAGCACCTTGGAATGCAGTGACCATCTCAGACCCGGAACAGAGGATTGCTGATAGCATGGTACTACAGTCAGCATGCACACCTCTTTGGGGGAAGCCCTAGCTCAAAACAACCAGCTTGGCAGATGCATTCTACAGCCTGTGATACAATTTAAAAAAAAAACAAAAACCACAGAGTAAGCACATCAAAACAAGCAATGACTTCTTGAGGATCAGAAAATAAAATAAGCTTACTCACTGAAACGACCATTAAAGAGTTTTGTCTGTATAGATGTGGGATCTATTTACATGGTTTTGTACTATTTCTTCTTTAATGTTCAGAAAGACAGGAGAAATCCACAGATTTAAAGGATCCATCTTAATTTGGATAAAAATCTAGGTACCTGAAAGAAAGTCTGCAGTGAAACCAAAGAAATGCATGTAACATCATATTCCTCTGACTCTCTTCGTCTCAGTTAACTACATCTCCTCAGCCTCCTGATGATGACATGCATTTTGCAACCTGCCTTCTCCTACTTGGAGACACAGCTCCAGCAAGTGCCTGCACATGTTTGCTCCAGGTACTTTCTTTCAGTGCTAGAGAATTTTATTTCCTGCTCTCCATATAAACAGTATCTCACTTAACTCATATCCTAACACATATTATGAGAGAACAGAAAATAAAGCATGCTGGGAACACACAGGGGAAATACCAAAATCCCTAACCCAGGCTGAAACTGCTATCTGAGGGAGTTTACCAACTCCCACAGGTGACACCAAGCCCCAGAAGGGGTCCATGGTCACGAGGGCTTGCCACCACAGCTAGCCATCAGTTAGCCATGCAGTGTCAGTGACCTGGGCTGTAGCCATGGGGAAGGCACAGACTTGATATATAGAAGGTAGAAGACTCCCTCCTCTGTCGGGGAGATGCTGATAACTCTGTAACTATCAGTGGATGGTGTCCTTTTCTGCTTGTGTAAGAAGGACTTGCTGTGTAAGAAGTAACTATGCCAAGCTGCTCTGGAAAGACAAACTTCCTTAAAGCAAGAAGTGGTCCCACAACATGGAGAAAAAATAGTACTCCAGGACTATTAACCTTTTGGGAAGATGTCACAGTATCCAGAGACAGCAGACATGCCTGTGACTAGGATCACTGTGAAGAGATTATTATTCTTGTAGATTTGCTCAAAAAATTGGACTTTATCTATCTATTTTTCAAGAAGTTGGACAGACATTTGGCATGCAATCCTGTTCACTCTAGCAATGGGTATCATCAATGCTGGAGGCTCTTGGGCAGGAGCCATAGAGGAGCAGTGACAGCAATTCATCAAATACTACTGTAAAAAAATAGGATTTTGAACACAGAGCAATAATCTCTGGTACAAGATTGTTCTTTATCTTACTTAGGCTTTATTGTTCCAATGATCATTCTCTGTGTTTAATTACAGGATGATTCTGCATGCATGCAACACTCGGACTGCAGCTGTCTCTCCCTCCCTCCTTGAACAAACTCACATTTGGAGAGGAGAAAGTTCATTTACAGTGTGTTCACAAAGACTTAGAAGTGAAAATAGTGCTCATAGAAGGGCTCAGCACCTTCACTGCTGTCTTTTGGATGGGTTTCAGAAATGAGGAACAATGGATCCTTCAAGGTGCTCTAGGAATCTCCATCTGCCTTTATGAGCTCAAAGAAATTCACACACCCAATATGAAGGACTGAAGCTGGTTTCTTCTGGCATTGTCACCTGTGACATCTTCCTTGTCCTGATTGCTCCTTCACTAGCCAGGTCTGGGGACAGCATAGCAGAAATTACAACTCTTGGACCACTTGAAGCAGCACACCACAAGAAAATCCAGCTTCTGTTAAAGATTCCATTGTGATATCCTACATCAGGTTGCAACAGACATTTTACTGTTTAGTCCTTGAGGACACTGTAACTCCTGATCTCCTGGTAGCTTGCTCTCAACTAATTCTACATTCAGACACAATCATCACAGATCCATTTTGTGTATTCTCCTGCAGCTTATCACTGCGGTCTGTTGGCAAGCTCTGTTCTTTCAGCATTAACACAGAGAGATCAGCCAACTCATTTCTACTTCATGCCATTCATTCTTACCACCTGCCTGCTTGTTGCTTTTTTGCACCAGGAGTTGAGAGCACTGTGGACAGGCAGTGATTTGACAAAGCAGTGCTCCTATCTTCCCTCAGAAATCAGTATCAGATACCCTGATGCCCAAAAAGACCCAGATCCACAGATGTGACTGAAAGAAGTGGAAGGACATATAAACAATCATATACCAAATAAAGATTAACTAGATAATTCGTGTTGAAAAAAATAATTTACCAATCCCAACATCCATAGTGAAGAGAAAAACCTCATGTTACCCAGAGAAAAACCAAGCACCAAACATGACTGATCTTGAATAAAATCTTGAACCGCAGAACTAGACAGACACCACAAGAGATCAAAGAATTCCAGAGGCACATCCTGAGAAACCAGCTATACACCATAGGCTCATTTCCAGGTAACCTCCCTGGAAAATGACTTTAGAAGACTGTATGAACAGATAAATCCAATCTAGTAAGAGTGTAACTTGCAATAGCATCCTTTTTTTGTGAAATACAAGTGGATTTATCTTGTTCTAATCTCCTTGTATACATGATACTCTTTCATTAAGCATTTCTATCCTGATGCTGTTACATACAATAGAGTGATATCAAGATATTTTATTAGCATTGGATACTACGTTACAGAAAATCAAAAAGAACACAAAACATTCTTATACAGTAAGTCTAGGGAATTAACTTGGAATAAACAAAGAAGCCTATTGTTCTGGGAAAAATGCTAAACAATGCCTTGTTAGGCATTACTGAAAACTATAAAAAAACACATGGATTCATAACTAAAAATAAAAATTATATTTGTGCCAGTATGAATCACAAAAAAAAAGAAAATCCCTTAATGCAGCCACATGAAAAAAAAAAGTTGCTTTTTTGTTTTGTTTTGGGATTTTATTGATGTTTTTTGTTTGCTTGTTTTTTAAATCATGTAAGGCTGATTTTCATCCTAAGTTGCCATACTCAATGTTTACTACAAACTAGGCATATGGAACATTTAATTCCTACTTATTTCTGTTATATTATCAGCTGTATCATAGTGTTGTCCCCCACCCCACAAGGATAATGCAGACTGTATGTAGTTCTTCTAGAAATTAAAGGATTGTTGCAGGGATTACTGAGAAACAGTCTGGCTCAATCTAAATAAGAAGTCATTATATATTTTACCAGCAGTATGTTATTCTGGACTATTAACTCTATTTGACAGATGCAAAAGAGGAAGCACAGTGGTGCCTCTGAACTCAGAGCTTGCAGTTCACACCCTTTAACTACAGTCCTGTTCGATCAAAATGTAAAATATAAACACGTTATCCATTCTATCACAACCTGGGGTAGAAAATAGGAGTGCCTAGTTTTCACAGTATGTCTCCCAGACACTCACAATTCTACTAAGCAACTCTCCTAAACCCTATACCTCAAAAATATTTAATTAGTGGCTCCTTACTGAATATAGGCACAACGAATTTTGCATTTCTTATTTAGCTATTTAGGTACTTAGAGATTATACCTATTAGCATACAATTTAATAAAGAATAATGATGAGTGAAGTAAACACTGCATTGGTTGCTTACTGGAAACTGGGAAGAAATCTCTGGCATACAGCAAAATACAAGAGAGTTTGCCTGGAGAGGCTGAACTCTATTGTCAAGGTCTTTTCCAACCTAGATGATTCTATTATTTTTTGACACACAGCACTCCCAGGAGAGATCATGCATTTTTCCTCTGTTTTTTATTGAGCCTCATTTTCTTTCACAGAATCGGGCAGGTTGGAAGGGACCACAGGGGATTATCTGGTCCAACCTCCTCTTTCTTTTGTTTGGCAGTATAATTTCAAAAGAAATACATTATACCCCCCACTTATACTGAGGACCCTAATACTGTTTGCAGCTCTGGGGTCCCAATACAAGGAAGAATGTGGACCTGTTGGAACAGGTCCAGAGGAGGATCACAAAAATGATCAGAGGGAAGCACATCTCCTGTGATGGCAGGCTGAGAGAGTTGAAGTTGTTTAGCCTGGAGAAGAGAAGGCTCCAGAGGGACCTTATAGCACCTTCCAGCACCTAAAGGGGACCTGGCTTATAAGAAAGATGAAGAGGACTTTTTACTATGGCCTCTAATGACAGGAGAAGGGACAACTGTTTTAAAACTGAAAGAGGGTATGTTTAGAGTGGATGTAATCACAGAACTGTTTAGGTTGGAAAAGACCCATAAAGAATCATCTAGTTCCAACTCCTGCCATGTCTCCAGCAGATCAGACTGCTCAAAGCCCTCTTAGGGCCCTATTAGGAAGACATTTGTTACAATGAGGATAATGAGGTTGTACTGCCCAGGGAAGCTATGGACACACCATCCCTGGCAGTGTTCAAGGCCAGGTCAGAGAGGGCTCTGAGCAACCTGGTTTGTTGAAAGGTGGCCCTGCCTATGGCAGGGGAGTTGTACTAGGTGATCTTTAAAGGTCCTTTTCAACCCAAACCATTTTATGATGCTATATTCCACTGTTTTAGCATATATTCATTATATATTTCAATAACATACCCTGGAGAAAAGTCACTGGCCCAAAGAATCTCAAAATCAATGACAGATTGAGACCTCATTTCTCTGTGGGAGCTGAGGCAGAGAAGGCACACTTAGATCTGATAACATACACCTAGCCAGACACCAGATGGCCTTTCCACAATCAGCCAGGAAAACATATTGTGCAAAGGATTTAAACAAGGGCGCCCCAGACTGCAGACCTACGACCCCGGCCACCAGAGAGGTATCAGTGTTGTTTCAACTTCAGATGACTGAAACAATGCATGGGCAAATTTTCCACTCTGTCAAGGTTCACAGGCATATTTTGATTGTCTTCTATTCAGTAGGTATGCTGACATGGAAAAATGGTGAAAGATGGTGATCTTTCACACATCAAGAGAACTACCTGTTAGACAGAGAAACAATTTTGTCTCCCTACATCAGCAGAAAGGTACAGTGAGGCAAGACAACCAAGACATTTGCACCAAAATGCATCCTTCTCAAGCTTTAGCTTTACCTGCTCCTCACTCACGGAAGTCCAGCAGAAATACCCACATGTGAGAGGCTGAGCTGTTAAAAAATTTACACGTGTCATGTTTCACAAAGAAAGGCCTGTGACTCAACACTGGACAGGACAAGCCTACAGCATTTTCAGCCAAGCTGTCAACTGCTAAAAACAGCAACTTTATTTTTAGTTGTAAGGGAGTTATATTTCATTATTCACCCATTCACTGCAGTAAGAGGGAACCCTTACTGATAAAAGGACAGCAATACTCACAATCTTAACATGAAAGGCTTAAAATTCTACCATTATCAGCATTATTAAAACCATGATCTCTGCTGATGCTCCTCTAAGTAATACCAGTAACATGACAGTCTAAATACAGCATGGAGACCACAGAGCCATGCCACTAGACATGCTAAATAAACTTTAAAAACTAACATATTTTCAATAAAAGCATTAAAAAGGACTATTTAATCTAAATTAATAGTCTGCTGTACTTGAAAACTATGGTCAATATCTACCACTATGACTCAATCAGATAAAATCCTATCAAGCACAAATACCCTGTCCCTACAAAAGGCATTATAGATAAACCATGATGACCATAAAATTCTCCAGATGTGGCCATTTACAAATGATTAAAGCTCCACAGCTGATGTCGAGTCTTAGACATTTTGTTTTATGGTTGTCCCTACAGCACCTTTATCCACACTAAGTGACAGAAGTCAAAATGAAATAAAAACAGTTTTTGTAACTATCACCAAACAGCAGTAATGCCTGTTGCAGACCTAAGCAGAATTTGTGTTCATTAAAAGGAGAAACCAGAACTAATTCAAAGAAGCCTGTTCATTGTACTGGACCTCACTTTAAATACATCAAACAAGACATGCAAAAGTATGGCAATCAGTATGAAAACCTTCTAAACCAATCTAGCAACCGTCTTGATGAAGTAGAGGCTTGGAGGTAGGAAGATGGGGACTAGAATATCAACAAGTGAATATGATCAAGTAAACAGTAGCTTGGTGAACAAAGAAAGGATACCTACCAGGAGACAGAGACTGCCTTAAAGGTGTAAGCCCACGTGCATGTTCACAACCTGATCGGCCCAAATGGCTGGGAACAGGCTTGTCTGTCTTAGCAATGCTAAAAAGTGTCTCCTCACGTGCCTGAATGCAGTGAATAAAGAAATCAAGCATGTCACAATCCTGAGCTAAGGAATATGTTCCCTTTCTGGGAACAGAAGAGAGAAGACCAGATTGGAAATCACATCTCAAGCAACCTGTTTCCAACTCCAAGGAGTTCCCAGACACAGGTGTCTCTCCTGGGCTCAGTTGCTGAAGAGCCTCAAATTCCCTTGTTTGTCATACGCACAATGACAAATTGCAGAGAAACCCCATCCAACTTGGCAAATGAAGCAGTCTCTCAGATACCCAAAGCAATCCTAGCTGCCACACTATTTTGAAAGAAATGCAGTCTGAGCACTTTTTTTAGCAGTTCTTTAGGAAAAGAAAGATGATACATATGGACATTTGACGGGAATAATCTTGTATCACAAATCATGAAGCATTTGAAGTCTGTTGGAGAGAATGATGCCATAAAAATCTTAAAACACTCAGCCCAACCAACATTTAGCAAAGAGAGGGTAGATGCTTTCTAAGAAGGAAAGAAATTAAAGCTATTTAAGCAGAGGAGCTTGTTCTGACTCAACCAAGAGGTTAGAAGCAAATTTAAGAAGGAATACTATGCTTTACAAATGCAGACAAAGCATGTATTTTGGCAGTGTTTGGCTGCACCCATCTGCACGCTGGGGCAAAAAAGTTCTCTTTAAGGGACTTGTGCACAGGTGCAGTATCAATCTGTAGAAACATTCCAGGTATGGATGTGTGATCATTGCTTTTTCAATGAGGTTTTTCATACTCACAGCAGATGCCTCCAAGAAGCATATTCCAGTTTAAAGAAAATGAAGCAGGAGCACTGGATGAAAAATAAACTACCCAATTCTTTCAAGATGTACACAGGATTTTTGATTTGCCACTGAGCTCTTCTTCTGAAGAGAAGACACTTATGAAAGAGAAAATTCACATATCCAGGATGATGCCAAAGACTTCAAGAGCCAACAAATTATAGATTTTCTCTTGGTTACTTTTAGGGCTGCAGGCTTAAAATCCCTGAGAACTTGTTGATATGTATGTGGTGCTTCCCTAAACAAAGGAGGATGATACCTATGAACATTGAAAGCCTTAAGCCAGGAAATATGTCTGGTAGTGGGCTACAGAAGGGTCACGACAAAAAAAGGACAAAACCAAAGAAATCAAAGACACGGGCAATAGGTTAAAGACAGGTAAGACATGAGAAGAACTGGGGGTCAAACTCTAGCCTTGCTAAATTATGGGAAATAAGAAGTCACATCACTGTGACTGCTGGACTAAGGAAGTCCATGGCTGCAAGACTTAGGGCACACGCATCCTTTCAATCGAAGCACGTCTCCACATCTTTTTTAACAGACATTTCAAAAGTTATATAAAACTGGCTTGCTATTTCTTGGTTTGTCACTGACAAAATGGTAAGAAGATTGAGTAGCACTTTGATGAGGCAAACCTACAGCCTTGCAGGACAAGCGACAAAGCTATTATTTCTACCTTCATGGAGTTACAGAATATCAAAACAAGTTATTGTTGGCATGAGAAGGCTGACATTTCACTTGACATTTCAAGCTGATGCTTGAGTGAATATCTTCTGAAAATATCTTGATAAAAGAAGCATTTCAAAATGGTAACAAAGTGTCCTAAATGGCAGGAGACCTACTCAGAAGCAAACTTTAAAGATTCCATACCCTAAGAATTTGGTTATTTTGGACAACTGACTGCTGTAAAATTAGTTTGCAAGCTACTGAGAAATCAGGATTCTAGAAAAGCCTCCATATGCAACATTTGCTAGAATACACTGAATTTCAGACACCTTTCAGTCTCCTTACCTCTTCTCCTGAAAGGTAGTATGCTGCTAGAAGACCGCCAATGAAGCGAATATTGACCTCAAAAACAGACACTTCAGAATTCTAGAACAGAAAGAAAGCATAAATAAATAATTAACCAATTCCTTAATCAGGGAAGAAAAAAGAAATTGACAAGGCAGAGGAATGTACATATCCTAAGGCAACCCACATGCAAGGGTCTGTACCATTTCAGCCTCCAGATCCATACTGAAATTCTCATGCACATCTTCATGACACCAAATGACAATTCTAGTTACAGCTTCAACAGATTTTATTAAAATCAAATTAGTTTTTCTCCTGCTCTCTAACCATTTTATCACCACAAAGTGCAATTACAGTAATTTGGGGCTCATGGGAAAGAAGTCAAGGACCGTACATTTCCATAATTCAGCATCTTTTCTCTTATGTTTCAGCATAACACCAAACCTTCTAGGTTTAAAAGATAAAGCAAAATAATAATTAGAGAATTCTCATAATGCACTTTCTTAACCTGAATTACTAAGAACAAATTCAGAGCTCCATTTTAACATACTCTTTGTCTAGGAATAGCCTTTATGTTATGACAAGTACTGCAAGGCCACTGAGAAACCCAAGAGAATAGACCATTTTATTGCCTTCCTCCACATTTTTACCCTTAGGCTAAATTCAACCATATCTTTTGACTCATTTAACCCACAAAAAATTAAGAGGAACCAGATAGTTTTAACATCTTTCTGACTCCCTCTGTGCCCCATTCACTTAATTTTCCACATACACTCCATCTGTCTCCCCCATAAACTTCTCTTCAACCTATTAGACGCAGAAATGTAGTTTTATTAAGAGATTTTGAGGTAGGCAAGACTTTTCCTTTTATCCAGAAAAGTCACTACAACATACACTGAACAAGCTGACTCACCAATCTGCACACAGCTGAAATGAGATTCACAGGTATTTCGTGCTATTTCTATGGCACCTGCAGTGCTTGGATCTGAACTAAATGCATTTTGCACATATTACATATTCCAGAAAGCTAATATGAATAAAGATTTCTTCAAACAGCACTGATTAAAAAGTTGAAAATTTGAAATACTCCCAAATGTTTTTAGTAAAAAACCTCTTCTTTTCACATAGAGGTGATACTAGAAATATAACACCAATACAGCATGATTCCACTTAATACCTATTAAACTCATGAATCACACATGCAGTGGGACAGTGTAAAGCGAAACCAATCATTTCCATTTCCCAGTAAAAGAATCCAAGAGGAACAAATTCATGTATTTATTTATAAACTCCAAACCATACAAGGAAATTACCCAAGTTTGGTGTATACACAAGACAACTCATTAACCTTCAGAAATGGTTTTTGATACATAGGAAGATGTAATTGAACCCCAGAGGGCCATGTAAATTTCTTCCATCAAAATCCTAGATTAATATTGCAAATTCATACTGAAATTGCCTTAGATCAGACAAAAGTTATGGAAGCAATTTAGTTCACCCTCACAATGGTATCATTATGTCTACACTTTCTCTGATATATTTAAGATCTTCAGTTTTAGACTGAATAATTATCTGGCACTAACTGTAAAAGCAGAGTAAAATTTCTTTGATGTTTTCCAGACAGTCAAGGTATAAATCAAAAGGAAAAAGCCCAAACAAATAATTTTTGAAAAGCAGGATAAAATAGAGAAACAACAGTAACAATTTGGTGAATTCTGAGTGTATAAATACATGTCATTATGTGCATTTACTGAATGAAAAATTATTTTTGGAACCATAGGGCAAATCCAAGGACTGAAATACAAATTCCATCACAGAGTCTGTGACAGTCCCAAAATTAGTACTAAGAACACTAATCAATAAGACTAGAACAGAGCCATTTCTTCCATTTAATGCTTCCAAACTCTCAACAATGTCATATGCTGTATGACCACCTGGGAAATTCTTGTGATAGATTAAGAGCCTGTAGGAAAACTCAAGAACTCAGATGGCCTATTTTACATTAAAATGCTTAAGAAATGGAAGAAGAGATTGTATTCTTAAGTAATTTATACACTGTAGTTTGGGGGAAAATTGTCTTTCATAGCTCAGTTAATTGCAGCTACTAGCAGCCAGTAAAACCTCATCTTTATGTCTTCATTTCTGAAGCCTGGTTGTTTCTCACGAAACACTTCCCCTTTCTTCCATTATCCAATTATAATTTGCACTTTGAAAATACAGTAGATAGATGTATCTTTACTCACAATTGTAAGCGTGAAAGGGTTGGGGGATATTTTTTTTTCTACAATAATGTTAGATACACAGAGAATGTCACTTAAGTTCACATCTGACACTTTGATCCACACGTTTTTTTAAGTTTCACCTGAAAGACCTCTTCTGTCTCCCCCCAAGATGAACACTGTGAAAAGGACTAGAGAAATATTAGGGCAAGCTCTACTCACCACACTGAAATCAAGATTTTTGTCAATCCATTCTTGTCCTTCTCTGAATTCATCATGAAGGCCCATGATAAAAAGAGTATCCAATGCATCTACTATGGTAGCACCCATTTGTGAGTTTCCTACATGCAAAAAGAAGGATTTCTGTTACAAGTGACTATTTTGTTACTTTTCTTAAACATCACAAACATGAGAAAATAACCTAAGCAGTAGCAAAGCAAAGTTACTACAAAGGTGTACAAAGCACAAAGAATAATCAAAATGAGCAGGTACATAAGAGGATTCCCACTTCTCTTTCAAAGCATCAATCCTCTGGCACAGTTGGGCTTCTGGGGAAAGAAGCATACTAAAGATGGAAAAAAGAGCCCTTCTCATCTGCTTTCCTAACTTGAACTTGAACTCATCTGCTTTCCTAACTTGAGCAACCATACTTTGACACAAAAAAACCTGCCACAAAATACCAAAGGACAGAAAGACATTCAGCTTCAAAAAGCTACTAGGAATTCTAGGACAGAAGCGTTAGGAAATAAAAAGAAAAAAAAGCATATGCAAGACAAAGCAATCAGTACTTGCAGTAATGCCTTGCATTTCCCAACATTTACTTCTGAAATATTCAAAGTTTTGCAATTATGGATGCTACCTAATCATTGAAAAGCACGGACTGATGAGCAGGGAAGCGCTGGCCTGGCATGACTGCCAAAGCCGCAGTCCCAAGATGTTCCCCTGAGCGTCTGCAGGGACCCACACTATGAGCCGCTAATGGATTTCTCAACTGTCACCACTTCAAGTGGAGCATTCAAAGCCAAATAAAAATCAATGGCGCTTTAAGCTAAAATGCCATTCACTCGAAACAGCAGCAATTTAGAGCTGATTGATGAGTGACTCATCGGTCTGGCGCAAGGGAGGACGAGGTGGGGAGCCATGGCCCATGACAACTCTGGTCTCCCAAGGCCATCCCAGCAGTAGGCAAAGATCTTTGTTTCTAGAGGAAAGCAAAAATTATAATGGGTTATCTGTTTTCATGGAGTGTATAAAACTTCCTGTGCACTAAGAAAGTAGCCAAATTTCACTGTTCGTACCTGTAATCTATAAACCAGTGCAATAACTATGATTAGCAATTTAATGACAATAGTGTCCTAACAAGTCAATTTTTGGGTTCTCTAAATGTGCTTTCCACCTATAATAGGAATATCTACAGCAGAGTGTTCCTGCTTGGTAGGTTCTACTCATCCATTCCTGACTTTCACATGGTTAGAAGCTATTTTTTTCCCCTCAACCATAATAGTAACTGAATGAAGCCATCACCCCCACTGTATTTCTTTCACCCACCTAAATGACTGACATGTAAGCTTAATTCCATTTTCAGGGGCGTCTTTCCCCAAATAATAAAAATTAAACACAACAGTATCCACCAACTAATTTTTAAAGAATAGCATCAGTATTAATTAATATCAATTAGATATGGAAAGCCTAAGGTTGGTGGTGTTTGTTAAGAAAATTCAAGTGCAGACTGGGACACGCTACCTTTTGCAAGATTAATTAAAAGACAAATCCTTTGACAAATTGTCCATCAGCCATACCTATAACTCTCAGGAAATGAATTCACTGAGGTGCTTAAGTACTGAAAGGTTTAATGCCTTCAGCCAAATGACAAATTCCACCGCTTGTGCCGAAGTGGAGGTTGCTTGAGAAGAGCCACTGCGCTGCACTTAACTTAGCACCTTCTCAAAAGCATAATGTTACAGTTATCTAATTTACCACTTCAAAGATATGCAAATAAGACCATGACACAAGGACTACCTTCAGTACCAGCCGACAAAGTATTTTTTAACATGAAGTTGGAATGTGTTATACTGCTTCCACGACACGCTCAAAGTAATTTCTGTTCCTTTATTTAAACCTTATTGATAAAATTTTCAAATACACAAAGTGTTTGAATAAATAGGGACACGTAAGTCTTGGGAAATCCTGAAAGCTCCTCTTGCAATAGTTTCAAAAAATAAAAACTTTCCAACTTAAACACAGTGGGAATCCCATCAGTAAGCTCTTGTATTCTTCAATTTGCATGGGATGAGGAGAACACATTGCATGGAAATGGACTGGTGTGTCATTGTCCACCACCCTACCTCTCTACACCTACTCCAAAAAACTTCAGACACCATAGTACAATCTTCCAAAGTTTTCTAGCTCTCAGAACTACTTTCCAGTGTCCACAACATGGGAGAGCGGTATGTTGGGGGCAAGAATATGTACTTGCCAGCCCTCAAGGAAGTATCTTCAAAAATACAAATTTAAACAACTTTTTTCATGGTCTTCTCTGCACAGAACCATGGAAGAAGGGCCATGGAAATGAAAAAGCACATAATAACTTTTGCTATCTCATAAACCCAATAGATGCATTCAGAGAGAACAGAACAGAGCTCTCTCCAGAGCTGAACAGAAGTGTTCGTAGTTTCCCCAGTGCATCCCATGATTACTGAACAATATGACTTCGCCAAACACAGACAAGAAATTTGCTTTCATTATCACTTAAAAGTGAGCCCTCAACCCCATATACAGAGATCTCACCTAAACCAGTGGTCCCCAAAAGGGATTGCCTACAACCCGTTTCACGCCAGATCCTTCTGCACTGTTTGCAGGCACAGAAACAAATGCAGCCCAACACTCTATTAGTTTGTTCAAGTCCTCCCTCTGGCTGCCTTTACAGTCCTTTCTTTCACCTTTTATGTTTCTTTCCTAGAATCATGAATGTCCAACAAAACGTTACTGAGAAAAGCCCCCTCTACTCTCTCGTGCCTCTTCCTAAGCAGTGATGGGCACCTGGTTCTGAGGCACAGATCAGCATGGTTATAGTTTCTAGACTCCATGGGAGAGCCCAACTATTTTTTATCACAATCTCCTAAGGATAGCATTTCTATCGCAACCTATAATAAATTATTAGTTTTTCTTTTTTCATATAAGCAGGCTATTTTGACCAAATCTGAGTTATTTTTCTTTTTTTCTACACGAGTACTTCTTCCTTGAGGAAGACTCAGAGGAACAATCTTTGCATTTTTAAACCCTTTTGGCTGAACACATTTCCAAAAGGTCAAGAGATAACAAGTTAGTATTTTGAAACTGATTGTCTACCCAATCTTCTTCTTTTAGTGTCAATCAGGCAGCAGAAAGCAAGCTAATACCCTCCTCATGAGCATTGATGTGGAAAAGTCCAAAATGCAGAATTCACACTCAGAAGTCTTGTGCTTACAAGAATACAGGGCAGAACTGAACATAATGCAACACTGAAGACAATATACATGTAACAACCTTGGCTGCCCCATACTGCATGATAGGTACAACATAAAATCATTTGTGGGCTACACTATGTTTGGTCAGAGAGTAAAATTAATTAACTGCTCTCAGCTTTTTCTTCAAGGACTATGTGGAAAGAATGTCATTCTTAATTTGGTCTTAAGTAAGCTTCCACTGAATTCTTCTGTATCTACACCTCGACCAAAACAAGCAGTGACATTGTAATAGCTGTCTTCATCTTAAAAAGTACTGCACTACCAGCAAGGCATTGACTGAAAACTAAAGAAGGAAGAAACAGCGAGTGTTCCAATCACTAGCCTGCATTAGTCATGTGTACTGCTATAGGTAAAGCAGAAATGGATAGGCAGTGGTACTTCCCCCTACTGATGCTGATAGAAACCATTCATCTGAAGTCACAAAGTGAAATAATTTTCCATTCATAATAATGTTCTTTTTTTCCTTTCATAGCCATGCCAAGATCCATAAATTTTTCCTTGAAGGACAAGTGGATAACCTCCCTGGAATTAAACTGCAGAAGGTATCATTTGAAGAGCCATAAAGTAACCCTAAATAATGAGAAAACAGGTTAGAGTATACACTTCTTGCTACCACCTCAAGCAGTCCATTATTGCTCCAGACACAGAGGGAGCAGATGTCTCATTGTGGTGAAAAAAGGCTATAAAACAATTAAACTATAATAGAAAATAACACTTCTGCTGGCTGAAGGCACTCCTCCCAGGGTCTGCCTCTGTTCAATACAAAGGCTCAGCTAGTCATGTTGCATAGGATAATAACCAATTCCAAAAAGGCCCAGTTTTACAAACGTCAGATTAGGAAGTTTCCTCTCCATATAATTATAGTTCTAGTTGATTGAGCTCCAAATTTAATGAAGTTTGCCTAATGAATGCAATGCTCATTCTTCTAAATAAAACAGAACATCCATCATGAGCTAATGGAAAGAATTTAGCAGTGAAATAGCTGAACTATTAAGAAAATCGTGCACAGTCTCATTAAGCAAGAGTATTATTCCAAAGGACTGCGAAATGGTAATTCAGGTTTGTAGTTAGGTAGACTTCAGTTTCCTGAGATAAGCCAAATAATTCCTTCACTTGATACCACATAAATCTACAGTTTGCAATTTCCAGCAAATCATATGACTAAGTGTAAATATCAGGGCCTCTAAAAGAAAAATGGTCTTCTTATCTAGAATTCTTTCAGTATGCCAAAGTGCTAGATGAAGAACTGGCTTATTAGTACCATTTGAAAGTTTCACAAGAGACTATCAAAGTACAAGGGAGACAGAGCATTGTCAAGTGTTCATGACAAAAGGAATATGAAGGAAATAAATAGCCCATTTTCATTATACCATAAGAAAAAGTGTAGAGATTTAGAAAGTCTGGTACCAGCTCAGGGTTGCTTAGTGTATTTATTATGTGGAAGCAGAAGAGACTGTAAGCAGTGAGGTACTAGAGAAAATATGTGGATAAGCATAGATCAATTATGAACAGAAAAGACTATAGATATGAGACACAGGCAAGTTAAATAAGGAACAAGATGACAAATTAAAACTCTGCACCAGCAAACTGAAGTCATGCACTAAGCTGAAAGGTAATCATCAAATAGGTGCTTCACAGAAATTCTGATTATTTAACATGTCACTCATACCTCCTCCTTACTTCAAAATGTATACACCACACACAAATCTCATTACTTCTGAAAAACACTTCCACAGGGGCTTTCCTTGGCCCAAGTGGAGGGCTGAGCAGGGGTACTCGGTCTGCATGGGAGAGAGTTAATTTTCTTCACAGCAGCTTGTATGGTGCTGTGGGGTTTGGATGTGTGACTAAACAAGTGTGGGAAACACACCAGAATTTTGACTATTGCTGAGCAGTGCTTGCACAGCATCAAGGCTCTTTCCCACCCCCCTGCAGTGAATAAACCAGGGGTAGGCAAAAGCTTGGAGAGAGAATTTCCTTGTTACCCTTTCTCCCTCTGCCTGTGCTCCAACACTTCTGTGCCACAAGTGTGTGTCTTACAACATGCTTGGCATCTACCCAGAGACTTGCTAGAGGAGTAACAAACCTGAAGGAAATCCGACCTAGTCAAATGGATCTCTCATTACCAAAATGTACACTCTGCTGCTACTAAGTCAAGGAAATCAGCCTAAGTGGAAAACTACTGAGGCCACTCTGCTTCCAAAGAAGTCATATAAATAGGCCTAATAGGTGCACGTGACCGTTCCTACTCTTTTACCTCAAGCAGTGACTAAGAAAGAAGCATTTTATTATTCCTCAGAAAAGATAGCAGATGACGAGTCCAAAAGCAGGATACTCATCAGTCCATTTACAATCAAGGTAAGCTTTTAATATTTCCTTAACCAGTGACAAAATTACACAGGAATCTAATAAAGACTCTTATTCTCCTTTACAAGGACAGCCTGCAGACATCAGCAGCTACATTTTGAAGAAAGCTAAGGGAATTGGCAAGATTAAGGAAGAACAAGCAGTTGGATACAGTAAAAGCATTTGGACGATTACTGAAGACAGCTGTCTCTACACCACACAAAGAGCAAGCACCTCTGTGTTAAAACCTCCAATTGAAATAAGTTATTTTATACACTGGAAAGCAGACTTATCTTCCTAAGCAATAGAAAAGCTGGATTCCATAGTTATATGCAAAGACTAGGGATCCAGATGCAAGAAAATAGCTTTCACTCTCAAAACAGCTTCCCATGGCCAATGGGATGATCACACTGATCTACAGAACCGTAAGATACAAACAGACCTCCCACACCAGAAATAGAATTGGTCTCAGCCAGCCTCATATCCAGCTCTTGTTTTTTCCAGGACCCTGGACAGACATCATTTAGCAGAAGCTGAACCTACTCCTGCATGGTGCAGAACATGCTTGACAACTGGTGTAGCTACCTGGGGGTGGAGGGAGGATAAGCTTGCAAAAGGAATGTGAGAACACCAAAGCCTCAAGGGATAATTTACCGTAATTTCTAAGATAAATTTCCACTAAAGCAGGTGACCTCAGCTTCGGACTGCTCCAGAACTACTGACAGCAACCCAACCATTGGTGTGTACACAAGCATAGAGCAGATCCTCCCTATTCCACCACAGTGATTCCAGAAACAAAAGAGGAGATGTAAAGCCTCCCCACGGACAAATATATACTCTCTCACAGGTGTAACCTAAAAGTTTAGTTATTTTTCACATAGGGAGTTGTTTTAATCCCTAGCAACTGAGTGAAAATGCTTCTTTGATAAACTCAGCCTGACATTAAATACAGAGTTATTACAATCTTAAAGAAAATAAATACTCTTGTTATTGATATTCCTGTCTGCCCAGATTCATAATGGCTGAAAAACACATACTGGGCAAGACTGCACTATGTATTAGAAATTATACCAATTTCTACTCCCAAAGATTCAAATAATTCAAGTTTTCAGACTGTAGCAACAGGATTTCTTGATGTGACAGACAATTACAGACATGGTAGGAAAATATGTAATGTGAAAATTAAAAGCAAACAATTATCAACTGTTTTCTGTATCTCTAATGAGGCTCTGGCAATAAAGCTGCCACTACTGAAGCATACCACTTACGAAATATCTTAATGACTCACAAGGAACAAGATAACGTTTAAGAAAATTAATTAAAATTTTGAACAAGAGAGTTTAATTTCACTGAGAAAACAAGTGCTTCAAAATTAGTCAATGAAACTATACATTTCATACAAAACTGCAGCATAGGATTTCAGCTCAGTCATAAAACGCAATGAATAAGCCTGTAAGTATCCATGAAGAAACCAATTGCCTTTAACATTTTAGACTAATTAAAAAGGCAGAACAAAAAACTAAGCATGTTGATTGCTCAGTCCTATTAAATTGCTGATAACAGACAAGATGAAAAGGAGGTCTTAATGTTTTGTACCAGACAATAGAGTACTTTAGCATATAAATAACATTAAATAATCAAGTGTAATGCTTTCCTTAATTTCATAACTGAGGAAGTAATGGGAGTAGAACACCGATTGTACACTAGACTTTAAACCTATTAAAAACTGGATCTGCTGGTATTTGTTAATAATCAAACTGCTGCTTAAATACCTATGTTCTTAAGACCCAAATTTTAAAACTCTAAGACTCCATACTGCAATAAACCTTCCTCGACTGCTCTTCACTTATTGCTTTATTTTGCTCCCTAACTAAATCTTACATGGCCCTTTAAATTAATTCAAAATTCATGCAAGCAAGAGTTGAATGCAGTCCCCCCAGTGCAAAGCCTGAATACCCTCAGACTATTTCAATTTTTTACATTTCTATCCAATTTTATCCATATATTTTTGTTATTTTATTTTTAAGCACAAAGACCAAACTGAATTACTGTACACAGGAAGAGGACTGTGCAGACCATAATAAAGATTAATGCTGGAACTATGATCTGAGTTAGTGGAAGGTTAAGACTTGGTGATAACTGAAAGGCCACAATATCAGGAGAGAAAGGTTAGGATGAATTTCAGAGTAGGAAAGGAATGAGGGAGAGGAGATGGCACTGAGTACAAAGGAGGCCATGGAAGTGTACCAGAAAGAAAGCGAGAATAACCTGTGAGAAATGAATGGTGATGGCAAATTTGCTGCACACACAAAGCAGTCAGTCAAAACTAACCAAAAATACAGACCTGAAGCAAGTCCATTTTAAGAAAATAGGAAGCAGAAGACTGAAAGGAAAAGTATCTGTGAACAATGGCCTGGAAGTACAAAGAACCTAAACACTGGCAGCAATCAGTTAAACACAGCAGCAAGCAAAGCAAGATTAATACTTTAGAGTAAGAGGAAAAGGTATTATCTGGACTCGGTATAGTTGTATGACCTGATGTATGAAGCAAGCTAAGTATGGATCTTCCAAGACAAGATACAATCTCTCACAGATAATTGTAAGCTAAATTACTTTGTCAGCTAGGCAGTAGAAAAGGCATATTAAAAAAAAACCCACCTAAGAGCCATCACGGCACACAAGCTTTTCTATCTTTATATTTGGGCCACTTCTGCACATTTTGGTCCAACCCACATTCTAAATTTTCTTTGGGACAGTGTAAGAGGAACAGATTTTCAGTGGGATAGCCAAAAACTTCACCAGAAGGGTGCAAAACTTGAGTGAACAGTCTCAGTGCATTAGGAACAAGCACAGTGCTCCACTCATGTGGTTGAACTGTTTCTGAATTCCAGCTGCCTGGTACATCTTCTGGCTTCTGATGACAGCAAAGTGTACCCACATCTGACTCCCTTGCTGTACACATGCCCATGGAGCAGTCCTCAGCAGATTTAGTTTTACAGCTCAGTATGCTAATTCTTACTCAGCTGTCATGCCTGTTCATATTTTAACACAGTCCAAAACAAGACTGCATAGCTTTAACTTATTTCCTTATTACACCCTCTGCTCTCAATTCCAAATGATAGGAAAAAGGTTTAAATTTGTGAACAGCATTCCCACAATCTAAATCAAAGCAAATCATCTGGTTTATAAGACAAGAACAGGAGAGAATGCTACTGGAAAGAATCAAAATTCTGAGTCTAAGCCTCAGCCCTGCACTCCAGTATGACTTAATTTTTTCATTTCCATTTCATGCAGATGTTTACCTCACTACTCTAACAAGGCAGGTTATGAAAATGAGGTGTGTTTATCTAATTCCACTTTGCATTTGTGCACCTTTTGTTTGTTTGTTTTGTGGGATTTTCTGGTTAAAGCAGAATTTTCAATCTTCTGAATAGCATTTAACATAACTGCTTCAGAAACACTTAAAAAAGCGACTCAGTACAACTGCCCTAAATGTGTTGTACGTGAACTAATACAAACTGTGTGAGAAGAATTCAGTTGGAATACTGTATTATTAAAAAGAACAGAAGACAACAGCTGTTCTTGGTGAATTTTCCTGATATGCATAGGCACACTTGTGACAGTTTGATGAAATATCAATGACATTCAAAAAACATTCTTAGCAAAGCAGTTGGTTTTATCTACAGCACCAGTACTGTAAAGCACTTAAGAGGGAACACACAGCCAGATTGTATCCTGTCTGCACAAATTTGCAAGTTTCAGAGAACAGCTATATTCTGAATAAGCATGATACGTACTGCAATGAAGCAACACAGTGTTAACAAATCACTATTTGCCCAAATGGCAGCATCCATCAGAAGACAGCTTTAAATGAGATAAACTGAGGAAAAGTCAGAAATTTTGTAGAGGGAAGTCTTACCTTAGCATCAATGTTAAGGTCTTTTGAAGAAGTGAACTTGCATATGGACAGAGAACATACACAGAAGGAATGTGAGACCACCCCTCAACAGAAGCTCTTAAGAAAACTGACCTGCCACAGGGCAAAAGAAAACTGTTCTCACACAGATGAATAATGGTTTAAAAGACAGGAAATGGGGTAGGTGTAAACAACCATCAGTGTGAGGTAAAACTACCAGTGGGATCCTACTGAGATGGCTGCTCAGGCAAAAGCTTAAATATGAAATAACTGAAAATATTTATAACATTAGATTTATAATATGTATCATTGGATACAGTGGATGACAATTTCCAAAAGGATTGCTACTGCAGAAAAGCTACCCTGTCATGTGTCTGTAGACTCAACAAGGAGCCTAGAAGACAGAAAACACAATTATTAGGAAAGGAACAGCAAACGAAACAGAAAATGGAACAAAGTTTTAGTCTTCCTCTCAAAGACCAAATAAAACCCCAAAGCCAACACCTTGAAAATATACAAAGGAAGAAGGTAACAACATATCAGGTATGAAAAAATGTAAGTACAAGAAATGAGTTAACAGGCCAAGACTCTCCACACAAAACAGGGGCACTACTGAGGGCATATGCAGACCTACAAACTCATGAATGGCAAGGAAGAAATGAATGAAGGGTTGATTTTTTTCCAGCACCAAAACTAGTCACCTAGGAGAGCAAGCAGACTTCAAAACGAAAAAGTTTTCTACACAATATCAAATCAAACTATGGAAACACTCTGGGTTATGTTGCTCTTAAGGTTGCCCAAACTACAAAGCAGTTTGGACAAAATCAAGGAAAAATAAACCAGAAGTTATTAAATAAAATTTGCTGCCTCTGACCATAGAAGCACTAACACTACACAAACTTCTATAAGGTTGTGGAGTACTCTGAGACAAGCACACTAGAAGCTTTTCCTGCTCTTACATGTCTTCCCTAGGTACCTGCTGTGAGCAATTTCTGAAGACTGAGTAACTATCATGTTTGATCTGTCATCTGACCTGAAGGAACTTTTCTCATGATATTAGAACACTGTTCTAGTTTCAAATAAAGCCAGCAACTCAGGAGTTAGGCTCTTTCTCAAAATTTTATCTTTCCAAAATTTGTGTCACTGGTCAAAAAAAAATACATATTCAATGTACATATAATATTCAACATTATCTTGCTGTAGTCACTCATTCATGAGTTTGCAGAGGACACAGATGCACAGACCTCTCCTAAGGCCATTTCCATTTATTTTAAAATTGAGTTGAACCTGAAATACAGAGATTAGGCTGAAATTTGCATTGTGAAATTACCTCCCTTTACTGGTTAGCATGAATGGATTTTCTTTCCTCTTTCATTTGCAACAGAAAAAGGCAATAATGAGTAGATTACTTGTGCACGTACAGTTAAAAGGTAAGAACTACTGCTCAGTAAGGAGTTTTTCTTTTCATCAGGATAACATATAGTCAAGAACATTTCTGTTTACATATATACCTCAATATTCCCTTTTTGTGCTCATTTATCCTCTACATGGATTCAGAGGCTGAACACATGCACACAAAAAGGATGCTGTGCAGAAACTGTGTTTCCCATCTGTCTTTTCATTAGGATTTTACAGTGAGAAGACACCAGAAGTTTTCTGTTGTATTTTCAAGAAGTCATTCCTCAGTCTTTAAAGTGCATCATCTATTTTCTTTCCAGTAAAAGTGTTTGTCCCCATACTGTTTATAAATTTTTGCAGATGTTGTAAAAAACAAGCAAACAAACCAGAAAATACAAAAGGCTTACAAAAGCAGACACTCTTGACACTCAGTTAATGTGAGCTTCAAAAGTAAATTACAACTAATCAGGTGACAGCAGGTGATAGTATTGGGCAGCCTGAGCTGCTCTGACAACTGCTACAAGGATAGATAACAAACATGCCTTATAAAATAATGATTATTTCCAAGGGTAAGTAATAATAAAAAAATCTGTTGCAGTATTTTCTTGTAGTGCTTACAAGAAATATTCCACCTCTCATTTTCAGGAACAACAAAGGGGACAAAGAAATCACACTGCTCTCCCAAGATATACTGTACTTGTAAAGGTATTGGAAAAGCAGGCTCCTGTGCCTGACTCAGCTCCTGCTTGCAACAGCCTCCCATCCTTGCAGTCTGACAGATGCCTCTTCTTTGGGAGTCTCGCTGCTCCTGCTCCCCAGCGCAGAGAGAAATGCACTTCCAGATCTCCATTGCTTAGCAACACGAGGAGCTGCTGCAGGAGCTTCCTACATTGCTGCGGCACTGGGCAGTTGGCAGCCACCTCAGCAACTTCCTCCCGTGTCACAAGGGTTCACCAGTGGCACCGGCAGCAAAAGGCTGATGCTGGCTGTGCACATGCCAGGCAACAGGACACACTCAGTGATGCAGGACAAACCAAGCAATCCATTGGTATATTAGAGAATATTCAGCACACTAGCTGCCCCACCTGAGTCCTTGAGTTATTTCCTTGGACATATCTTGCTCACCAATGATACTTAACATGCCAGACAAAAATGCCTCATAAAAGAGGGTATTTGGTCAAGCTTTAAGGAAGAGATAAGGCACTGCATTGCAGCCTTGGGGCTCTACCAGGTAACACAAATGCAACCACACTGTGACTTCATTGACAATTCTCTCTTCCCCCCTAGAAGATAAGATCCCAAGAGAGAACTGGCAGGCAGCTCAGATTAAATTGACTGTTTGTGTGGCATGTGAGACGAGAGAACAGGAGAGGCATGAAAGCTCTATCAATGCATGAGACAGTTCTAGTGTGACAAAATACAAAATAATGACTTTATTAAATCTTTGTGTATGAGAGTGGGCATGTGTGTATGCAAGCATCTACAACTTTAAAACTTTTTATCATTATTAAAATCTTTCCACACCCTTCAAAACATACCTAAACATAAAACTGTTTATGGGTATATACATTATCAGATCTTCATGTAAAGCAGCTCATCTCTAGACAGAATACATCCAAATGCAAGGTTTAGAAATGCACTGCTAGTAATATGGGAAGCCTTCAATTTTGCAAGAGTTGTATCAGCACTTTGCCATGTACTTATTACCTGACAATCCGCGCATCTTCACTTTATTTTTAGATAGTTAAAATTAGCAAAACAAACCAAAAAACAACCCCAAAACAACAAAATAAAACACACCACAAATTTCAGAACTCTTATTTCAGAAAGTATCAGACTACATGACAGCCCGTGATTTCCAGTTTTGCTGAGGACAATGTTCCAAATTGCCCAGGGATTGTCTCTTTTCTTTATATTTTTCCTTAAAGTAATCCAGGTTCTCAAATAAACATTTTTATAGAAAAACAGAGATTGAAGACTGATGCAACCCAACTAGTACTAACTACTCAATTTAACTCACAAGAAAGTATCCTTACAGCTTATGCTACAGTAATTAGTTCATATGATACTGGAGAAAAACATATCACAAACACATAATAGTTTCAAACTCTGAAGCATATCTGGACTGAATAATTTTAATTGTGTTTTCAGGATATGTTCACCTACAGGTCATCAAACAAGTGCAGGGACAAACCATCTTCAAACAGCATCTTTCAGATGGTTACTCTCATCCTCAAAAGCAAATCCAGGCAGATTTCATTACAGGAAGAGAATCTGACAATACCATCAACTACTCTGGTTCGTGCTAAATTCAGAAACCCTTCTGAAGCAAGCTCAGTGTTTGTTGTGCTTGCTCATTATCTTACGTGCATCATTTTCCATCAGCCTTTTCTCTTCACCCTTTGTGTTCTAATGAGAACTTGATCCAGATCCCACACAAGCTCCCTCTGCAACAATGCCCTGCGGCTGCCATAAATTTTTTTCACCAATTTAAGCAGTCCAACAAAAAAGGTCAGCTTTCTTTTTTTTTTTTTTTTTTAGCTTAGCTGCTACAACCTTCAGCAGAGCTGCAAATAAAAATTTAAACTGGAAAGAAAATTTACACCTTTCTGCTGCACTTTCTCCTTGACTTTTATACTTCATCTTATAGGATAGGAATAAATGCCAGCCTTTTCAAAAGCAGTTATCACCCCATTTCACCAACAGAGAAGCTATAAAAGTTTGTTTCATATATCATCTAAATGTAAATATCTTTAAAAGCTCACCCATTCCCAGTCATACTTTCCCAAAGCAGTGCCATACTACTGATGCTGTGACCCAGCTGTTTAAGAGGTACTATTCAAGACACTGCCTGACTACACGGTTTGAAACACAGTATTTTTAGCAGACTCTCCTTTACAATTTACAGTCAGACATCTCAAAAAGACTGGCAAGAGTTTCTTGCTCTAGGCCAATTAAAGCAACCCTAGCATGTTTTGTCATAAAAGTCAAACTAATAATTGAGGGGACCCATAAACATTCTTGCTGGCATGCTTCAGTGAGGCACAGAGCATCTTGCTTTAAAGTTTATAACATTTATCCTTCTTTATTTTTTTAATTACTTAAAACTAAGATTTATAAGAGCAGAGCAGGCCACCTTCTCTCCCCTTCTCTAACCCCAGACTGAACCCTGCTAGATACTGGAATGTTAGAAACCCTGGTGCTCTCCTTGGCATAGATATAGCTATACACTGCTTTAGACAAAAGTGAAGTCCAACAGGGAAGACCAATGACTTATTTGTCTTCTAAACTGAGTCATGTTTAACCTCACTTGGGAGTTATCAGCAAACCTGATTTCCCAAAGAGTCATGCAAAGGGTTGCCGTTCAACCAGCGACACCATCTCCTTGCAGGATCTCAGAGACGTGCTAGGAATTGAAATGGGAGCACAGTAGATTGCAGTAATGGCTGAAAATAGTTTGGATCAAATCATCTTTGAGATGAATAATGAAAACAGATTTTGCTGACCATCTTTTTATTAAAACTAGCATGAGGTTTCAAAAAAAATTAAGCAAACCTTCTATAAAGGCAAATACTGCTGGGAATCGTGTCACTAGGGGTAATAGACATTGGAAAAGAGCTAGGAATAACAATACAGCCTAGACAGTCCTTGGTACAAAGACCAATTTCCACACACACCCCCCATCAAGCATCCACCAAATGAACAATAGCTGATTCTATTTTAGACTTGATATATGCTGAAGATTATGTGTTTCAGAAAAGTTTTTCATATGAAACAGCCTTGAATAGAGCAATCATGACATGATTTGGCTAAAAACTAAATGGCACAAAATAGCATCTGGATTTTAAAAGGACAAACATGTAGGGCATTGGCTGCTAGAGTAAGCTGGAACAAGAGGAGCAGAAACTTTAACGTGGACAAAGCCTGCAATTTCTTTCAGAAAGCAATGCCAAATTTTAAAAAAATAAGCATTCCAAAGAATAATCATTCCAAGGAAAAAAAGCAGAAATCCTCCAGACTCTTTAGCAGACATGTTAGAAGCAAGCAGAGGAAGAATGGAAAGAAAAGACTACAGTGAAATTATAATTCATAACTGCTTCAAAATATCATGCTAGTCGCACTAAAAACAAACATTATAAAAATATTTTCCTGCCATATGAAGAAAAAAACTTCATAGGGTCTGGGTTACAAACCAAGGCTAATCTAAAATTATACATGACAAATTAAGCAACAGAATTGCCAAGTAATTTCAACAGGAAAGGCTACATGATCACACAGGTGAATAGTAAAGATTTTTTACTGTCAAATCAACATCAGCCGGAAAAAATATAAAGGGAAGCCATCAATTAGTCATAACATAAAACTAAATCACAGTAAGCTTCAGAAGAGTTTTTCCTAGTGAAAATTAAAGGCAGTACCTGTGTACACAACAACAAATAAAGTATCTAAGAATACTACACAATGCTGTCCTGGTATCTAAGGAATGTCCTGTCACAAAAGAAGCCTTTTGCTCCAGTCTTCCCTTCAGCTCACACTCTCTCCTTGCACTGTGCTAAGTACCATTGGTGAGGCACTGGCACAGGTTGCCCAGAGAAGCTGTGGATGCCCCATCCCTGGCAGTGTTCAACACGAGGCTGGATGAGGCTCTGAGCAGCCTGGTCTAGTTGAATTTGTCCCAGCCCATGGCAGGGAGGCTGGACTAGTTCATCTTTAAAAAGTTCCCTCCAACTCAAACTGTTCCATGATTCTCATAGAATTAAACACAAAGATCTAGACAAGATGAGCTGGGTTAAAAAAAAAAAAAAAAACAAAAAAAACACAACAAACACATTTATATTCATTGCATCTCAAAATATACCCAAAAAACAACCATCATTGCATTAGGACTTTCATTTTTACATACACACAAAGCATCAGTGGACATAGACACAGCCTAGCCTTTGCAAAAGTAAGAATGTACTGCTCCCAAAAAGATAGATTAACAAAGTAATTCGATGAAATACCACTGAAATAATAAATTTCTGTCACTCACACTTCAAAAGATTTTTATTAAAAGAGAGTTTGCTAGAAAGTTTGGGTAGACTTTCAGAGAAGACCCATGGACAGAAATATTAAAAAAAAAAAAAAAAGAAAATCACAAACAAACCAGAAAATATAGCCTACCAAATATGTTGGTGGAATGTCCTTTCCGGGCAATTGGTTTGAGCTCATTATGTCCCCATCCATATTGCCTATAATTGTCCCAGGCATGCTTCATCATCTAAGAAACAGGAAAAAAATAGGATTTGATTACATCATAAAACTACTCTGTATGAATACAATATTTTATTCCTTATTTCAGACTTCATCTTTCACAGGCATTCCAGCATATTGACTAATTACTTTGTCACTGCTTCAGTCTTTTACAGAAATCAGATTTTACAGCATAAATAAATGTGGAAAAAATTTCAAGTCTATTTGACTTGAGCTATGGAGCCTAATGCTCTGCATTAGGTCGTTTTCCTGTTCTTTCTTTTCCTTTAATAGATGCACAGACATTTAAGAATGTAAGCATAAGGTATACATTTAAGTGTAAGGAATTGCTGTAAAACACTGGCTAATGTCTTAAGATGCTAACTGAAAGAAAAACATATCTACCAATACTTGAAGCATAAAAAGGATTTATTTACACTGGTACATCCAAGTAGGACAAAAAATTTTGCAAAAGGCGTAATAAATTTCTCATTAGCAACACCTACTTGACAAAGATGTACTGTCATATAGCCTCTACCAAAAGAAATGCCAAAAGCTTTTTTAGAAAGCATAGTGAACAAAGCAGTGTAATGTCATTAATATTTACTACACAGAACATTTAGCTTTTTAATAGATATTTCCACCACCTAGTAAGAAAATTACGTCTCAAAACCCAAAAGGTCTTGCTGACTAGTTGTGCACCTCAGCCACTGAGAAAGCTTTTATGGACTTGCTAAAACTCTTCAAAATCCTTCCTTGTTGGAAATTCAGCAGCTGCCAAATTGCAAAGTGAATGCAGTTTTAAAGAAATAAATATTATTAGTACCTAGACAGATGTGCAAGTAATAGGAAGAAATTGGATATCAAAAGACACTTGACTGCCCCAGACACAAGAACAGTAAGGAAAAACCTTTAGAACAGCCATGTGTCTGTATCCACAACATTATACATATTTTATTTTTATATCTCATTTAAAAAACGGTATTAAAATAGCGTTAATATAAACAAAATCCCCAAGAAAATGTATAGGACTTTAAAATCATGATTTCCACAAGTTTAGAAATGTGTTCTAAGAGGAGAAACTATGTGAATGTAACTAACAGAACAATACTAACCCTTTAAGGAACTGAGGCAAGGCAATCAGTTTTCTCTATGATTTTTATGACTGTAATTTCCTTATTTTAATCAGAGAGTCACCATACTCACAGAAAATGTGAGGGAACAAGCAGATGCTGGCTAAAAAATGAGGTGCAGCCAGCTGCCTTACCAGCACTACCTCACATCTCTCCTCTTACCACCTCTCAGGTCCCTCCCTCCTACCAAATTCAAGATTTAGTGGAAGTCAGCACCCGAGAATCCCAAATCTTTCAAACTGCAGCTAAACTGCCTGCTGAGACATGGAAAACAAAGTTTCTGTTCTCCCTACAACCATCAAGAGATCCCTGTCCAAACTACAAAGCTGTAATTCCTTTAAATGTAAACTCCCTCCAAATTTCCCACAGCTCAGTTAACTCATGCCTAGACAATAAATCTGAACCCCACACTGGCCCAAGAAGCTGGGGAGCACTTCTGTGTTAAACTGGCATCAACCTAAGCACAGCTGTCCCTCTCAAGATGCCACAGTCCCACTCCTACTGCTTGTCATTCAAAGTCAGCTCACATATTGCTTCTAGTATTTGCACTGATTTTGACACCTGATTAGGTCATAATACTCTAGAATTTCTTTTAGTGTCATGAACAAGCAGTGTAAGAAAAAGTGGATGCAAATATATTAAGGAGAGAAAAGCCACTTCCCTAGCATTCACAAACTCCTTAGTGTTTACATGGCACTTATCAAACTGGCCAATTCATAGCTATTGGAACATCAAGATGACTCGGGTAAAGGGATCCTCTCTGGACAGGTAAGAAAACTGCAGCATGACAAACCTAATAAAAACCTGCTCACAGGCAGTAAGCACAGAAGTTCCTCTGAGAGCTCTCACTAATGTTATCCAGAACAAACCCACAGATTTCTATACAAAATTGTTTGTTATGTTAATATCATAAAATCGAGAATCACAGTATCATTCAGATGGGAAGGAACCTCAGGATGCCTCTCCTGGTCAAACCATGATCACTTACGGGATCAGACTGGGCTACTTAAGGCTTTATCCAGTCAGGGATAGGGGACAGTCAAGGCTTCTGTGAAGGGTGCTGCTCTAACCTGCAGCTTGCCAGCCCTAAAAACTCTACTTGGGAAGACAGACTTAAAGGTTTAGAAAGTACTAGAGGATGAAACTAAAGACTGACCAGTCCACTTTGTTTGAAAACAGATAGATGACTAAACAGCAACATGACCATGACGTGGCAGATCCAACCAACTGGCTTGCACACAAGGGAGACAGGGCTTCTGAGATCTTTGGATGCCCCAAATAAATATTCATGAAGGAGAATCAAGTAACCATTGCCATTTTAGATTTGTAAAAATCTGATGGTATAGGCAAATACCAGAACAGATCAAAACTAGCTAAGTCCAGGAGAAGAACAACTAGTTTCCTCACAGCAAAATGTTACTTGTGGAATACTTAACTATTATAACTTGCTGTGCTTCCAGGGGGAAGGTACGTATTTTATTACAGAATATTTAGTTCTGAAGAAACCCTGAAAAGTATGCAAATTACAAAGGGCTAAAACAGAATACATACAACACAAGATGTTTCTATATATATAATTTATCCTAAGATAAAATTTTATTAAGACAGAAACTGCAAAGGAGTACGTTTCACTAGACGCAAGAACTAACACAGAATTAACATAAGAATACACTACTGAGACCTGAAAGTCTCTTGAACACAAGAGACTACGACATAGCTGACTGCATCAACTGAGACTGAGATACGAAATCGTATTTTGAGGAGACTGAGCTACTTTGATAACCACAAACATCTGTCCTGCCCCTCTGCCTCCCCCAAACACTAAGAATGTGGTGTTTTAAGTCCTCGAGAATCCCTTGACTTTATTACACTAAGTAGCCAACTGATTTTTTCCAGATGAACGCTGACCATTACTCGGCACACAACTCACTGCTTTCCTCCACCACAAAGCAAGGAGACTTCATGATATGATGTTAGCAGAGAACTGCACATTACATGCAAGTGAGAAGCCCCACAGCTCTTGTATACAGTATTAAGTTTTGTAAGGATGATATGCCAAGAGATCTTGTAACAACATGGAGATTGCTGTTACTGCCAGAACAGGTAGCATATTATACTATAGACAGAACATCTATATTATCAGGAGCAGCTGTGCACACAAAAGCTTTGGAGAGACACGAGAAGACAGACGTCTCTGACAGCTACAAGTTTTACCTTAGGATGGCATTTTGGCTCAGGAAGTACAAGCAACATGAACTCCTGATTGGAAAATAAACTTAATTCTATAGGTACACTAGGTTTACATACTGAAAGTTGGAAATGCTGAAGAATAGCTGCAGGGATAGGTAGGCTTTTCTTAAAACAAAACTTTATCTTTAAGAGGAGAGGAAAGTCTCAGACACTGACTAGGATATCAGCACTATGGACAGTAGAAAGAATGTAAAACTATTTGCAAAAAAATGTACCCAACCCCTAAAGAACTCAGAAATGCACCTCAAGCTGAGTAGAATGAAAACAACAAGCATGGATCAATAATGGTGAAAAACACAAGACACACATTTCCATAGTTGAAATTTCCATACCTGATAGCAGTTTGTCACAGGAAATGCTTGGAGCTCGATAGCATATCATATATAGAATCTTGCAATCTGTCTCCCAGAGAACGAGCAGTTTTGGCAATGGACTCTTTACTGACACCATTAATGACAGATTTTGCTTTTGAAAGCAAAATCATTCATAGGGTATCAGTCTGCTGCATACTAATTTTGAAAATGTTTATTATGGAATGCAATGCAAATAACCAGCAAGATGCTGCTGCACACACAACTTGGTAATTCTACAAAAAGACTGATTTGGACTGCTGCAAGACAGACAGAAAGGCAAAAAGCAGGGCATGCCAAATGAAACTGTTTTTGTAGGTATACCATTATCCAGTTGGTTTTACTGACTTTAGAACGTGTTCATGGGATCTAATCCTCTACAGTCTCTGGGAAATCAGATTTTTATAAAGACAGAGTGGCAATGATGTCTTTTGACAAACAATAAAAGGAGGTTACAATGACTGAAAAGAGACTTGCAAGGATGTTCTACCACTACAGCAGCATGTCAGAAACAGTAATTCAAACCAAGGACTGGTTAAAAAAACCCTTTCCAGTCTTAAAAAAAAGACAAGCAACTAGCAAACGGAAAGTAGGAGACCTGAGAAAACAAAAGAACCAATTTACTGGCAAATTGCAGTATTTACTGGTTCCTGCCATTCCATCAGGAACTTGCATAACAGACAGCAAACAGGTTTTGCTTTCAAAGCAATGTATTCTGCTTAAGGGTACAATTTTGAGACATTTATATAAACCACCTTCAAACGCTGCTTTAAAATTAACCAAGGACTTCCTAGACAAAATTACTGCTCAATTGGCAGATTAAAAACTAACGACCATTTTTCTACTGTTTGCAAAGAATACTTTTTGGACATTAATTTTAGAAATTATCTTTTCCTTGTATACTCAGATTTTTGATGAAACTTAGAAAACTCATACTTTTTTTTATTTTTTTCTGTCTCAAGAGAAATTATTTCAGGCATCAGTTCATGCCTCTGTCGTGCATTTTTGAACGCTGTCACCAAAAGAGTCTGTTTGGAATATGTTCCTAACACACACAGAATATTGGGTTTTCTTTTAGTGTCAAATCTGGTAACAAATCCATTACTAAAACAAAACCAAATGGATGCAAATCAAACGGATGCAAAGTGGAAAACTTTTTGTTGTCACTAAATACTTGAAGTCTTAGATGCCTGATGAAATTACATAGGAAAATCCTTCAGATTGGTGAGAACTGAAACAGTTGATGTAAAGAGGCTAAATTTGGAGAGCTTGCAGCAGAGTTTTGACTGCTCAAAAATGTTCAAGAAAGCCAAATATTTTTAATCCAAGATGAAGAACAGGTTTTTTTCACCTTGTGCATCCTCATGGTTTCAAGAGAATATGGTGTTAACGGGACTGAATGGTGCTCTCTGGTGGTGTGTTGTTTAGAAAAGTAGAGCCCCTCGGATGATCTTTGCAAACAACCACAACTGCACATCAGCCAACAGAAAGAAGTTCCTACAGTTCCTTTCTTCCAGTCCTGTCCTTTCAGGCATCAGTCTAAGCATCTTCATCAGCTTATCCCTGCATCTCTGTCAGTTTTACCCTATCCTTTTTGAAACTGAAAGGCAAGAACTACATGAAGCTTGCAAGACGCAGAGGCACCTGAACTTCACAGGCTACCTGTTCTCTTCTCTGAAATACTGAATATCTGCTCACTGTCTGCTGTTGAGCACTACAGTGACATTTCCAAGAACTATAAAAAAGATAATTTCTCATTCTCAAGTGTCCTAAGTCACCTCACAGCTTTCCATACTTAGCATGAATTTGGAATCTCTCCATCTCCAGCCCCAATATGCATCATTTTACATTTAGCTGAGAAATAAAAATGGAGATAATCACTCAGCCACATAAGGTTTTTCTGCAATTCTTCATGTTGGCAGTAAAGTTGTCATACCACTACTCATCCATTTTCAAACTCTAAATAATTCATTTGTATAATTTAGAGCATGGATCCCCAGCACATGTCCTCTGTGGCCTCCAGCACTGTTTATCTGTATTCTCAATTTCTTGCCTTCTAACCAATTTCTCCAGACAAACATAGAAACTATCCTCCATGCCATGGCTGCTTAGTTCAACACCTACTAGCAGTGAACATTGCCAAATACTTTTTGAAAAATTATGTACCCAACCATCTCTTGTTCACATGTTTTTTGACTCTTTGGGTGATTGTCTAGAGCTTTGTTCACCATGGTATCAATAAAAATAGAGCAGGACATCTTACGTATCTGTATGCTCAGTGATTCTATTCCCTGTTGTGGTTTCTGTTAATCTGCAGTTCATTCAGCAGGCACAGGATTCTGCAGTGCTTTGGTTTCCCCTTGAAGCCCTTTCAAAAACTGACGCCTTGATAGCCACTAGTCCTCTGGTAACAAAGCAGAAAATAAGAATAGACGCCAGCAATGCAAACCAGGAATCCAGATCTCAGAGCAAACTAACTAGAGTGAACTGTAGGGAGTTTCAGGTAGTTCAGTATTGTATGCAGGTGGTCTCTGTCTTAATGGAATGCACCGTGAGAGGTTACTGATTCAACTACCAGCAGCTCACATGGTGTATCAATGACATCATTAATATCAATACTTGAGAGCTAACACCATCAGGAGAACTGCATGTTAAGAACATACTGGCATATATTCTATGGAGTTGCTCCAGCAAACACACAGGGGACTACAGGAGAAATTATATAAAGATGACTAACAAGAACATAACAGGATGCTCTGGCTTTCCAATCAAAGTCTCCATAGCTGAAAACACACCTATTGTCACTTGTATAATAGATCATACATAATTTAAAATAGAGATCTCTTCAATCTAGCCATAATTCATGATTTTTGCTACCAGCATTTCTGTTTTATAGGAATGAATGGCATATAAAATACAAAATTTAGAAAAAAAAGAAAAAGTGGTAAGGTCAATTAAATTTTATGGAGCCTTTTGATTTACCCAGTTTTGTAGACAAGAAATTTACCTGGAGTTTTGCTCATTTTTGTTTGGCTGATAATATCAGGAAATTGAAATATATCCTTATTTCTTTGATTTCAATTTGCATTTATGAGTTTTAAATACTGCAAATGTGCTAATTCAATGTTGAAAGACAGGTTCTTCTCATAATGGTCTGGAAAAAAGACATCTTTAATAATGAACACCTTCCTGAATTTTTAACATGCTTCCAACACTGCATGAGTGCTGGAGAATTCTATAATTTCTACAACTTGACTAAATTGATTCATTTTTAAAATACCCTCAAACAAAAACTTGCATTCTTCATGAGTAGCACATTTTAAGTTACAAATCAAATCCGCATATCCAGGATGTGCAGCTGAAATATTGCACATGAAGCACCACACCAGGAGCTTTATTTCCATTCTGCAATTCCAGCAAAATAAATGCACCAAGCTGCAAAGCTTCTCACAGACATAAATGATTGATTTACAAATGGAAAATGAGTTCTTTATACAACCATTCCAACAAGCTGGTGCACAACTTTTTCAGGGCCACTCCTAACATGCCTGCATTGGCCAAAGGGCTAATTGCACAATATCCATTTTAATATATAAATGGAAAATTAGTTTACCAACAGGCTCGATCAAAAAGATTTTATCCATAATTTACAGATTTCACTAATTCAGTAAAATTAAGATAAGTTTTAGAAGAGTGTAGCGAAACTAACTGAAAGCCAATTTACCTGTTCTCAACTTGTCAAATTACATCAGAGAACCCAGAACACAGAGAATCCAAACAGTGTGCAAACAAAACCAGCTAATAAATAACCTGTGTGTATACACATGTAGAGATACAAAGAGATTTTTATATGCACACACTTACATATAAAATGTGTGTGTATAGATTTTATACAAACATTCACGCTGCAGGGAGTGTTATCTTAAATACTGAAAAAGCTGGGTCATAACACATCCTTCAGTTTCAGGATGTAACTGAAGGAATATAAGTCAGGAGCAGTGAGCTACAAAATACAATGCAAAACCTTTGATAAACATGGATTATTAAAAACTGATCTCACAACCAACTAGAAGTCCAAGCAAGTTTGACCAAGAAAACAAAGACTGTAAACTGTCAGCAATAATGTGATTATTCTAAATAGGTTTCAGATATTGAAAAAAGGTCTCCCAGTCACAGAAGGCAGCCTGTTTGGCTAGATCAGAAACACTACAATTAGAAACAATAAATGAGATAAGCATTGAAAGTTGTATGAGTAGTAACTATGAAAAGAGGACTTAGGCAGCATGGAAAGATCTCTGGACGATTAAGTAATTCTTTCTTCTACACAGCTCTTTTCTCAATTAGCACACAAAATAGAACTCAGGTAAAAGGACACCTACTTACTATTTTTAGCCCAATTTCTTAACAGAATGAGGCTTATGCAATCTTGCTGTCTGCACACCCATCATTTGACACATACATTTGCAGTAGCCTTTTAATCCATTCTCTAATTTTACACTTGATTTTAAAAAGCTGGAGGAACTGGATACTCTACTTTTTGTGTTGAGGAAAAGAAAAAATATCTGTGGCCAGATAAGGCAGACACACAGAAATTAGTATCCTGACTGAGGCAAAGGCAGTTATAATTCAGCCCTTCTTTCATTCAGGAGGCAGCATTTAGCACACCAGTAGGTCTAAAGAAGGCACAGAACACACTGAAATCCATGCAGTCAAGGAGGAAAGGTAAGAGGATATTCACAGCAACAAGTGCATGATGAGCAGAGGGCGGTATAAGGGGATGTAGGTTAAAAATCCATAGGAAACCATTAGTTTTGCTGCTTATCACACAGTCTGTTACTTTTCAACAGTGTTAACAGCCTCTTAGTATCATCCAGAGATGATGATGAAAATACATTTTAATCATGTTTCCTCTTGGCACATATCTGTAAGTATTTCTGGCATTGCCTCCACTAATATTCAATAAATTAACTTCCTACCTTCCCTTCAAAGAGGAAATATTACAAGTCTAATTTTAAAAGAGGATAAATGGAAAGTTCTGCTGAAGGAAGTTCACTGGCAAAAGAATTCAAGTCAGAACATCCCCAGCTTCCCAGACAGACTTGTTCCTCACTTGTGTAAAGCATCCAAACTTAACAGTAATTCTTTCTATTGGTGTCATATGTCACAAATGAACTTCAAGTTGAACTAGATGACGTTTAAAGGTCCCTTCCAACCCAAACTATTCTACGACTCCATGACCTTTAACTCTGGGTCCTATACTTCCTGGATGTCCATTTCGCAACAACTTTTGCTTAAATGTCTTCCTCCACCCTTTTCTTTTTTTTTTTTTACCAGAAAGCTGTGACACACAGGAACAGAACCAGAATGTTGCTGTGTTGAGAACAGCTTATCAGAAAGATATCACTTTGCTATCCCATCCCATTAAACATAAGAGCTTTTAAACTGCACAAGCAAGTATGGTACAGCCAGCAGCTTCAGTCACTTCATAATTCTACCCTTACCTGTGTGGACACCACACCTCCTCTGAGCTCTATTTTTAAAGTGTGTATTTACAATTAGCACTGTGTAATTACACAACTGCATATCACAACAAATACAGAACAAGTAATAGAACAAAAGCTCCAGAGAACTCAGACTTCTCAGTCTATCTGAAACCCACAGCATTATTACTTCACTATTAAGTTTACCATGTGCACTCGTGTAACATTCTAGAGAAGCTGTCTTCCAGCTGACAGGCTTAGTCAACAAACATCATCTTACCACAAAATGGTTGAGGTTGGAAGGGACCTCTGGAGGGTATCTGGTCCCACTCAAGCAGGGTAATTTGGAACAAGCTCTCCAGGTCCATTACCAGTCATTTTATGAGTATTTCCAAGGAGGTACAGTCCACAATCTCTGTGGGCAGTCAGCTCCAGTGCTTGGTCGCCCTCACAGTAAACAATGTTTTATGATGTTCAGATGGAGCTTCTTGTGTCTCAGTTTGTGTCCGCTGCCTCTGTGCCTGCCACTGGAAAACACTGAAAAGAGCCTGGCTCTGTCTTCCTTGCATCCTCCCTTCAGGTATTTTGTAAGTTTCCCTCTCTTGTCCAGCCCAGCTGCCTCATCCTTTGCTCAGATGAGAGATGCTCCAGTCCCTTAAGCATCTTTGTGGTCCCTGCCTGGACCCTCTCCAACGTGCTCGTGTCTCTTTCATACTGGTGAGCCCAAAACTGCACAAAGGACTCCAGGTGTGGCCTCACCAGTGCTGAGTAGAGAGGAAGGATCACCAGCATAGGGTTAGAACCATTATTGGGTGAAATACGCTATTTTAACAAGTATCCTAAATGAATGCTGGCAGTAAAATAATACTGTGACAGGCTGATATTAAAAGAAAACCTGAACCCTGAATAGAGTGAAAAGAATTACAAAATTTTCCTTATTTGACTGGGTAAAATTTACCTTCTCAGGGAAATAAAACTCACTATAGACCACAGCCCACTATGTAATGATTACAGTTAAACTGAAAGGAAGAAAAAATATTCTGAACACCATCTAAAGAATACAATAATGGAAATTAAGTGCCAAAAATTCCAAGTGCTCAAGCAATTTTTATCTAATTTAACTTGGAAAGGAAGCCAACAACTTCCAAAAGACAGAATTTGTTCTTGATTTCTCTGCATTAACCACAATGAAAAGATACATCTTAAAGCCTTTCTATAAAATTATACAGGTTGCACTTATGATCTTAAAAAAAAATACTTTCTATTTTCAATATTTTTCTTTTATATAGTACAAAAAGCCAAAATATGAATACAAAGCTAAAGCGTAGCAGCAAGAAGAATTTTCAGATGTGTTTGCTCTTAAAATACCAGTTAATTAAACACCACAGCATTTTTCAAAAGCCTGAACATCAAGCTAATAGGCCAGAGAAGTGCTATAAAGCATGTATGGTAAGCAAGTGGAGAACCTTTACTTTTCAGAGATGTCACCGTGCATCTAAAATAATCAGCCAACTTATAAATGCTCCTTATTGAAATAACTGAATTAATAGCTTCTTAGAATATAGACAGATTATACAATTTTGTAAATTAAACATGAGAACACAATGTAACACTAAATATAATTATCAGAAGCAAAAGATACACAAAAACAAAACCACTAAGATGCAGATTCTGCTCCCAGTTGTATTCCACGACCTTAAGAAGCCTCCCTCTCTGTGCTCAGCAAACATTCCTATTACATAAAGCTTTCAAATTTTTTACAAAGCTCTCTTAAGAGCATTACACAATTTTTTTTTTATTTTTATATGCACTTTTTTTTTAAAATCAAATTATGCCTTTTTAAAATATCAAAGTACTGCCAAACCACTTCTTATACAGAGATGTTAAAAAAACAAGACTTCATCAAGTTGCTATTTGGAAAGAAAAACTAGTAATATATTTTCTGCAAAAATAACAGAAACTGGATCCTCATTTGAAAATTTTCCAGCCTTTCTTCCAAATGTAAAGCCTTGTGTGTGTTACAAATAGTCCCCATCATTCCACCCAATCCTATCCAGTTTTTCACCATTTGATAGGAGGTGAAATAGGCTGTATAACATCGTTCATTTTGTGAAATTGAACAGTCTAAAGCTGTTCTCTGAGAGTCAAGTTCCTCAAATATGTATCAGGACAATTCACAGTAAACCAAAGCAGGTCAAATGCTTTCTTGAGATCACCTGGAATTCTGTAGCCAGATATGCAGCCTCCAAAGAGGCAGGAGCTTCCCTGGGCTATTTTTTGGGTCTCAATCCAGGCAATCATAGTATCTTGCATGTCAAAAATGATATTTTACATATAGATAGACATAGATAGCTATATATATATATATTAGTTGTGGACCTACATTAGAGATATTGTCTCCTGGAACTTGTTCTTTTTTTCTGCTGAGTCTCCATCTACAAAGACTATTTGTATTAGTCTATACCAGTTACATAAAACAGTGAGGGAGGACCTCAGTGATGAACATATTTCAGAATGCACTTCACATCTCTGAAATCGCTGCAGACTTCTCTGAGATATCTGATGCTGTCAAAAACAGGTTTCAGGCAAAATATTATTCATTTGACACTGTTAATATACATTTTATCTCAGCCACATTGTTCTAACAATTGTTCCTCAGCACTACCATTTGTCCATTCTCCCACCCAGGCAGACCTCCCACCCCGGTGTTCTATGCCTTCACACATCCAGCTGTAGAAGTGACAATCTGCTGCCCTGCATGAAACAAAAACTAAAAATTCTGGAGACCACCTGGTAGCTACAGTACTAAGGTGACTGAGTCAATGAAGGCAATTCACATAACAAAGAATTTTCAGTCATGCTCCTTTGATCCTGGGCCTATCAAGCACAGTGGTCACACAACTGAAAACTGCTCAAGACAAAGGCATTATTATCCTAGCTGAAGGACTTACCCACTTAAAACATAGTCTCACAAAAACCTTTGGTCTGGTAATGAAAAGCTACACTTCAGAAACCATAAAAGTAGTCATCAACAAGTTATGCAATAGAAAAACAGCTTGTCAGTGTGACTCACACGTAGGCTGATCACCAAAAAAAGGAGTAAGACTTTCACAGCACAAGGTGTGTGGCAACTGCAGCTAAGGATCACCACCTGGTGATTCTTACTCACAAACTACCCTGAATTCCATACAATTTGCTAACACCTTCAGGTTTACATCAGCAAGAATCGTCCAAATTTTACTACTTTTTCATGACACCAAGAAAATTGCTATTCTATACTAACCTAGAGCTTATCATCTCTTCTTGGTCTGCATTCTGACCAAACAACCTCAGAAATGCAAACACTAATTTTCAACCCTCCCTCCAAATTCCACACTTCGGTTGATTATTTCTTTCAGCTAGTTCTTCACTGTTAGCTGTGCTCAGTAATTTCACACTACTTGGTAAACTCAATTTTATTCTACACATTAAATCCACCTCAAAGGTATTTAGCTACAGTAATCGGTAGTAAAAATTAAGAAGTGTTGACAACCATGCCATTCACTGTTCATCTTCACCTTACAGAGACTTTTAGAAAAGTAAAGTGCTCTGTATATTCTCATTCAGAATGTTTGCAAATGAAGCAGTAGAGCCTTTTCAAATCCACGATTCAATGCTATCCTTTGGGAAGCAGCCCTAACCAAGCAGGGTCAAGAAGGTCCAATATTCCAGACACAACCTCCCAGGCAAAAGTCCTTCTGCAGTAATCACTAACAGGCATATCTTCCAGGGAATGATTTGCCACTTCAGATATTCAGGTTGTGACAGGGCTCTATATGGAGTAACTACTACAAATAGTGATACAGCTCCACACCATATCATGCACGTGTAATACAGTTGTTCATTACTTGATAAGAGTGGACTCCATCTAGCCACCATTAATATTCAAAATAAAATTCCAGTTTGGGTGATACCCACAGAATGGCACACACTTCAGCTACAACTCCTTTCTATGACAAGGACAGGTGTATGACTAATTTCTCTTTGGCTTTATGAGGTAACTAAACTCAGATCACAATTTAAAAGTAGATTTAGCTGATGTAAATACTAAGTGCTGTGTCCTGGATGTTCTTTAGTAACAGTCTGTGCTTGCTTATGTCTGGCCTGAACCATTCCTGCTTTGCTAAACCAATTTTTTGGCATAAAACAAATCAGACTGCAGGAAAGAAGAAGAACAGTAAGGCTGTACAAGGTTTCTGCCATACTAGTTAGAAGTACAGACTCAGAGAAATGTCTGGCAGCAGTCATAGGAAATTAGCATGGCCAGGACAAAAAAGGGCAATGAATCTCACAGCCAACCAGTAGTGGAGAGGGTAAGACCACAAACAGCAATTCCCATAGCGTAAGTTGCCACAGAATCAAAACCATCTTAGTTTGCCTCATTTACCTGTAAAACATTCAATCTACTTAAATTTACTAATTTTTTAGACCCATTTAAAATGTATTTTGAAAAGCATGTGATAATTTAATCATTTTCAAATAATAGCAGCAGGTCTTCTTTTTCCTTATCTTTTCAATCCAATTTTTTAACATCTAAAAATATCCTATGACACAGTAACATATCCCATTCTTTGAAAGGAAACTGACAGAGTCATGCTCTACTTTAAAGATGCTCTTGTTACTGTTCCATGCGTTAATGGCAAACTCACTTTGAATCCATACCACTAAGCTGAAGAAATCCTTAAAATAATTTTTATAAAATAATTTCTAAGTTGTTATCCAGTGAAATATTAACACTCCAATACCAGAAAAAAAACCCCATGCAATAATGCTGATGCTCATTAATACCTGTGCACTTTTAGTTTATTGTTTACTAAATGATTTGGAGATCTGTTTTTTAATATAAATCATAACAACTAAATGCCATATAAATAACTGCTGTCAGACACAGGAACAGGTAGGACCACATCACCATCATCTTTACCTCTTTGACTTTGTTCCTCTTCTCTCGAATATCCGGGTCTGCTGGTTCTCCACTGTTTATCCCTACCAGGTTTGGTAAAGGAACAGGAGGCAGTGGCTTGCTGTCTTTCTTTTTCAATTCTTGCACTACTTTGTTCTTTTCTGTCTGAATCTCAGCTTGAATCTCATCCCGTGATTTCTTCAATTTCTCCTTAGCCTCTTCCAGAGCCTTTTCATGATCTGCTCGGATCTTATTTCTCAGACGTTCCTCTTCCTCTCTAGAGACACAAATGCTAGTCAGCATCTCATTACTAAAAACACATTGCTTACAAACAAACTGCAGCTTCAACAAAAGCCACATCCTAAGTTGGTTTTCTCTAAGTAATTCTAATGATTCAGACAAGTTTATTGATTTATCTTAGTGCACAATCCTACACTATTTTTGCCATGAACCCCAAAAGAACAGCACACACATCCACAACACTATTGTGGAAAAATTCGTAATAGGAATTTTTTAGATTGTCTTGGCACATTTGCTTGTCCCCTCAAGAATTTAGAGAGGAAAAGTCCTGCATCCTGTACTTCAACTACAGGATATGTGCAAAGGCACATCTAGCAATAATTCAGTAATTTTTTTGAAGCAATCAGAAGGGCTATTCCTCACTTTCTGCACAATATATCATAAACAACTTGACAAGATCTGAAATAACCACTACCAAAAAAAAAAAAAAAAAAATCACAGTCACTTTCTTTATTAACAACCCCCACCACAATATGTTTTCCCTTCAATTCACAACTCATTGTTCCAATCAGTACAGTCCTTAAACCATCAGTCCTAAAAACAGAATTATGAAGCCATTTAGGAGCATAAGAGTTTTTATTAAAACATGATTTTGAAATTCACTGTCAACAAGACCAACATCATATTGGTTTTAAGCAGTATCTTAGAGTGTGATCTTTAATGATCAGTTAAGGTTTTAAGACTTACACACAAAACAAAAAGTACTGTTCTAAAGCTTCATGTAAACAAGAGGTTATTCTAAGAACAGACAAAAACGGCCCATTCCAGTCCTAAAATATTTCAAGGCATCAGAAAGACACATATCAGACTCTCAATATAGCACCACCTTTTTAAGCTTCTTTAAAATACAAGAGTTGCTCAATGACTAATGTAAGCCAAGAAAAGTTGTAGGGATTTAAAACAAGCACTAGGTAAAAAAAATGCATTGTTACACAAAGAGTACTTTATTAGCCCTTACATTTTTCTGAAGTGCTATTAGGTTTGCATTTAAAATAAATTATAGCAGCATTATTACCTTCAATATATCAGTACTAGAAATACAAAGCAACATTTTAATAGATGCACTGATGGAAATGCTTTCAAACTGAAGTTCTTCAGCCACTTTTCTCAACATGATTCACACCACATCCATATTTCTTCCAAACAATAAAAAAACAAAGGACTGAGATCCTCAATTTGACTGTCAAATCCAAGCTCATTAATACTGTCCAACAGTATCAGTGCCTCTCTCCCTTAACTGAGGAGCAAAGAAAAAACTTTCAAAGTGCCAAAACACTATTCTAAAAAGAGCAAACAATTAATACCATTTAAGATAACTTTTACTCCTACTATGACCCACTTATATGAGAAAATAACTTCCTTGTATTCCTGCAAAAATCTACTCACACTCTGTCTTGGCAGCAATATCATGCTCAAATATTAATATCAAAAGCAGACAAAAACTTCTACCACCTGGAAGATTTGAAGCTTTGGAAAGCTTTTCCAAGGCTAGCAGAGGGCTCTGCATAAGATGCAACTAGAGAGAATGTGAATAAGGTCGCCAGAACAAGACATCATTCCCAGTCATGCTCTCCCCACAAGACAGCACACTGTTCAGGAGCCAAAGAGGTGCTTGACAGAGAATGAGAAACCTGAAATGTTACTGAACAGTTAAGAATCAAAATACTTCAGTGTGGGAATAATGTATTTTGCAGGTACATTTCTCATATTCAAAACTCATTATCTGGAGGCAAGTGACAGGCTTTACTTTCTGACTAAATTGACTAACACTTTGTTACTAGATACTGAAATTCTTTTTGCAAAGGATCAATCATCCTTGAAATAACTGCATTTGGGGGGGGGGGGAAGGTAACAATGTATCCCACACCTTAATAAAAAGGTGGTCACAGTGTATTTACATTAACCTAATTGTTTTATTGCTAAATAGAAATGTTTTTGGTAAAGCCCATGGTTAACTTACAAGTCCCAAAATACAATCCCCTGGTGTGAAAAAAATTAATGAAGTTTGAGTAGTTACAGTGAGTCTGACTCACTGAAATGAGTCACTGGTGATGTGCTTTGTGCACCTTCACAACTTTACACCATCAAGACAAAGTGCCAGGAAGATTTTGCTTTAATCTTTCACCTTTAAAAAAAAGTTTTCCGTTCCAGGTGCTGCATGAAACAACCATAATAAAAGTTCCATCACTCCACAAACTTCAGCTGTTTCTAGATTCAAACCGCATGAAACAGCCATAAATTGGAAAACAAGTTTTGAACTCACATCTGTCTACACTGCAGGAACCACTGTATAAACATACAAAAGCTGTCAATTTCTAGAGCACTATAATCCAATTAGAGTCATTAGGAAGTTTGAATGGCACAGTCTGCTTTCCTTCAGTCACTCAGAAGAAAATACACAGACTCAATAGAGATGAAAAATCCCAATGCTAACTGTATGCTCAGCTCAAAGCCTTTCTTCCAGGAAGTGACATTTTGAGATAAACATAAGAAAACAGTAAGATGAAGAGAAAGGTCAACAGGTATTTGAGGGCGTTTACAAGAGATAGTACAAGAGTTTATTCTGCAGACACACTCTCTGTGCAATTACCAGTGATGGACAGCATGAGTTACATGGTATGTCATATTCTACAAGCCAGCTGAAGACATTTTACCAAATATATTCAAGTATATGACCCTAATGGAAGAAAAATCACACCCCTAAATACCAACACCGCATTTCTTCTGAGTTCTTAAGCAACAAGAATTAAGTGAAAATACAGAATAAAGTTAAGAGAATGAGAAGACTTATTAGGTGTGAGCAGCTGACACCCCCTCAAGTCACCAACAAGCTACCTGGCCAGGAGAAGAAAGAGTAAGCAACACTTTTACACATGCAGAGAGCGCTATATTAAAATACTCATAATTAAAGAAGAGACCTCAGAAGGATCAATCTAAAAAGATTGGAGAAAATTCCAATATAAGCACATATACCAAAACTTGTCAAACTGTTTCTGTATCTCACCCCCGCTTCCAAGCAACATGAGCAAACTCTTAAAATTTAAAGTATTTTGAGTAAATCTTAAAAACCTTATCTAACAGAAAGTTACTTTCTTCTAGTCATCCCAAAAGCTTATGCAAAAGTATTGAAAGAGGCTCAAGTACCACGAAACTACAGCAGTAGCTACTTCAAAACAAGCAATGTTATTAAAATAACCTGTGATTAGACTGTTTTTGCCAAGAAGAACCATAAATAGATCTAATAATTAGAATCTGAAACTGGAAACAGGTGCAAGTTTTTTAAACAATCACTGCAATGAACTACTGCAGCTGTCTGTGCAGGAACACCATACATTCTCGAAGTGTCCATGAGCTGCCTAAATGTCATTCAGAGAAGACCACAAATTGTAACACTTGACACCCAAATCACCAACTGGAATTTAATGTGCTTTAATTATGCACACAGTAGCGAGTCTTCTGAACAGCTACCAAGCCTCACTTGTCAAGACAATGACTTTTAACAAAAGTCTTTCCTATCTGCTGTGACACAACAGGCTCTTTAGAAAGAGAACTGCATAAAAAACCCTCTAAAAATGCTTCCAAATTTCTTTCTGAGATTCAAGATTTAAAAAACAGAAATAAAAATGAGAATAGAATCAAGAAAAGCAAGCAGGCCACTAGCAACTGTTCTTGCCACTAAAAAGCAGGCCACCGGCTCACTATATCAAAATGACACACAGTTTATTATCATTTGGATTTTCAGCAGATGGATAGACAACTGTTAGAGAACATAAATATTTGTGTAAGCCTATCATACAGAAACAACCTCCTGTGTGGAAATTCTGAACTTTTACCCTTTGGTCAAGCTTGATCTTCAACCAGAGGCTACTTCCAGAGACAGTGAAACAGAAAAACAGGCACTAATTAAAAAAAAAGTTTGAGAGTCAGTGCCTAAAAAGAATTTCACACATTAACCGCAAGACTTTACTCCAGTCTTTCAGCATACACAATTTTATAATATCCCCACATATCACAATCCCATTATGTTCTCTCAGTATATGGAGAATATACATTCATGGCACACAAGAGTCATGGAGATACATATACTGCCCCTCACATGACTGGAGTCTGAAGAAGGAAGAACTGGAAGAAAGGAGCAGTTGTGCTGGGTTTTGTTCTTGCTTGATCACCCTTCCTGTATGGATGGCTGCATTACTCTCTACTGTCAAGCACGTACAGAAAAAGAGGCTTATTTCTTCTAATGTATGGATGATCATCCTGCAAAAGTTACAAGTTTTCTCCCAATTTGCTGGGCTGCTGTGAGGCAGCAGAAATACACTCATGAAGGAGTAGGAGTACCAGATCTGTGTGTGCCTATGACAGCTGAAGAGGGAAGCTCCACCATTAACAGGGAGACAGGCTGTTAATTAGCAAGAGTTTTCCCATTTGAGACAAGTTAAAGTCGTATTTATTTCACTGATTTTTTTTTTTTCTTCACATAATGAACTTAATCAGAGATCACTGGTTAGAAAGGAATATTCAGTGGAAAATAAGTGAAAATTAAGTGAATCCTACAGGGTAACTTGAAGCTAACTTAAGTGTATCAAAAACACTGTGTCAAAGTATTGGTTATAAAGATTTTCCAAACAGACTTTTAAGAAGAATCTTATGGATGTTTTCAAGGGAATGTCTTGTCCCCAAATCATCTATCTGACAGTGTTTGTCCAAAGCACTGTTTCTAAATATATCTTCACTATTGTTTAAAATACCCTTGCAAATGGACTCAGCCTAAAACTCTAGCACAGGCAGAGTAGATAGATGATAACTTAATAGTAACATATTTTTGTTATTTAAAAAAAAAGACAAAGTCAAACTGTCCTTTGTCAATGTTCTAAGGTTTTTTAAGAACATTATGATTTTAGTTATTGGCAAGCATCCTACCTGTTCACTGTTTCAGTTAAAACAGCAATACCTACATGTGCTATATACATACACTATACAGTTACTTGTGCGTGTATGTGGTGGCCTGGGAACAATGCTGAAATGCAGAATATTTCCCATTTCAATCCTTCTTCCCCAAGGGAGTTAATAACAGTTCATTATGACATCAGAACATATCTAATTCACTTTGAAAATTATTGTTAAACAACTTTTCCATATGCAGAAAACCTGTGGAAAGGAATCTGGGAATCCTCGTCAACAGAAAGTTGAGTCTGATTCAGCAGTGTCCTGGCAGCCAGGAGGGCCAACATTACCCTGGGGGGCTTCAGGCACAGCATTGCCAGCCGGGCAAGGGAGGGGATTGTCCCGCTGTGCTCTGCACTGGGGCAGCCTCACCTCAAGTGCTGGGGGCAGCTTTGGGTGCCACAATATGAGAAAGACATTGAGCTGTTAGAGTGTCCAAGGAGGGCCATCCTCCAGTGGGGAACAGTCTGGAGAGGAAGCCGTGTGAGGAGGGGCTGAGGTCATTTGGTCTGTTCAGCCTGGAGGAGACCAAGGGAAGACCTCACTGCAGCCTGCAGCTTCCTCATGAGGGGAAGAGGAGAGACAGGCACTGATCTCTTCTCTGTGGTGACCTGTAGGTGATGGGACGGTTGGGCCCAGCTGGAGACTAGAGATCTCTGAAGTCAGATCTTGGAACACACGGTTTATTGCAAAGGGCGTGGGTACAGGGGCACTGCTTAGAGCTGCCAGCCGCAGCTCGGAGCAGGCCCAAGGTAAGAGCGGAGTAAGTAAGAGAGAGAGAGAGAGAGAGTGAGAGCCAAGAGCAAGACAGCAGGTAAGAAGAGAGTTAAGAGCAAGAGAGTTAAGAGCAAGAGCTAAGAGCAAGAGCAAGAGAGCGAGGTCCTTGTTACAATACAATAAATCATCTTCTGTACTAAATATTCTAATTCTCACTAGCCAATCTAATACAAGGTACAAATCCTATAGCATTTACATACAGCCTATAAGAGTTATTACATTACCATAGAGTGTTACATTTTAACTCCTAAAAACTACTCCTTGGACCCCTTCTGCTGAGCTAGTAGGGTCTGCTCTGACCCTTGGACCTGTCTGCAAGCAGAGGGTATTGTTCAATCAAGAGGGGATTACCTTCAGCCGGCCACACCATTGTTTTTCAGTTGTTCAGTAACTAAGACTTTATATCTCAAAGGTGGCTTTCATTTCGATGTCGCTTATAGTTTTCATATTCCCAAAATCTTTTGTCAGGCAATCATATTTATAAGGCTTTCCTGTTTCACCTTCCCCAACAGTGACCACTGACAGGACTCGAGGGAATGGCCTGAAGTTGTGTCACAGGAGGTTTAGGGTGGATCTCAGGAAAAGGTTCTTCACCCAGAGGGTGGTTGGGCACTGGTCACAGCACCCAGCCTGACAGAGCTCAAGAAGCATTAGGACAACACTCTCAGGCCCCTGGTGTGACTCTTGGGGTGGTCCTCTCAGTACCAGGAGTGGGCCCGATGACCCCTGTGGGTCCTTTCCAACTCAAGATACTCTATGATTCTGTGATTCACTGCCCAGAAAATTACCCCAAAAAACAGATTCCTTAAATGGTTTCTTTTAGACAAAGATGACAGTAGAATTTATTTCTAGCAAGTGGTTACATTAGTATATGACATGAGCATTGCTCCTCAAACAGAAGGAATGTGAGACAGAATCCTTATTCAACTCCTATCCCTCTCCATCTAGTTTTAGGGGTTTTTTTCCTCTTGCTGTGACACTTCCTCTTGACCTCCTTCATTTTCCTACTTTCTCCCTTCCTTTACTGTTATTTGAACCAGCTTAGGCTTCACTAGCTTGCTTCCTTGGTCTGCAACAAGGGCAGGGCCACCACTCTGAATACCAGTCCTCCTCACTGTAATCATCCAACTTATTTGGACAACGCTAGGGAGAAGAGAGAATTCACTGACACAGGCACTTTCCTTCAATCTTAAATACTCCCACAAAGTCCACATAAACATTATCCAAATAAAATTTACTTCTACTCCTGTGCAAGAAATTATGCCTCTAATTGATCTCCTTTGCAGCCAAATCTCAGACCCAGAATCTGGGCTTTCAGCCACCTTCATCACTGCCCTCAGGACTTCTCATCTCCGTGATGGAAGCTCACAGATCCTGTTTAAGATCTGGTCTCTTGTCTAAACCGAAACCTCAGCCCCTGACATTTCTTTGTCAATAGCTGGGTGTCACCTTCAAGGCAAATAAACTGTAATTTAACTTTTAATCTTCCTTCCATATCTTTTGTTTAGCAGTGGAAACTTCTCCATTGTCCAGATTGCCAGTGTCTGGGCATTCTTCCCATTTTCTAGATCTTGACTACACTTAAATTTATCTGCTTAGTTTCCATGTATTTTGAATTCAGTCTTTCTTAACCCATACTGTAAGAAGCCCTCAGAACTTGATTGTGCTCCTTTCATCCAGCAATTCCACTAGGAAGACAAGTCACTTAACTACTGACTTAACTCAGATTGCCTTTCTGTTTTCCCTGTGCAACTGTAATTTATTATATGTATTCTTTTAGAAACACCCAAAAAACATGTCTACTTCCAGAAGTCCAGCATGTTAAATTCACAGATTTCCATGCTGGTCATTAGAGGCCACTTCTGCTTGTCACTCCTTGTCATGGGTTAGCAAGCATAGTCCCGGAAGTGATGTTCTTGCTAAGGGGTGCTTACAGCTTCCTCTGTGACCTAAGAGAACCTATCAGCTGGCCAGTTTGAATATGGACAATTCTTTAAGCCACTTGAAGTTGTGACCACCTCTGTGATCCACACTTAAGAATAGAAAACCCCCTCACAGCTCTGTCTCGTTTCCAGTGTTGGGACAGGTGGCTGCGGGCCCCGTGCGGGGGCCAGCGGGCCTGGCCCAGGCCCTGCTCAGGCCAGGCTGGGCCAGGCCACGGCCATCCTGGAGTCGATGGACCTGTTCCACCTGGGGAACCCCCCCACAGCCCTGCTGTGGGCAGACGGGCAGCTCCCCCTCTCCAGTTCAGCCAACATTCAGCTGAAGCTGCACCACTGTCCAGCAGAGATCATGTGACCCACAGCGATAAGCAAAATTCCAGCTGCAAGGCCTAGGTGAGATTAACCCTTTTAGTTCTGTGAAGAGCTGAAAACCTGAGGGAAGAGAAAGAGGAGATGCTTAAAGCTGAAATTCTGTTGTGAAGCTATGATATATCAGAGTATCCCATTGTAATTTCATGAAGATATGGGGGGGTGGAGTGTTCAACTCGTAAGCAAAAGCACCTGCGCTGAGATAGGCAGATGCTGAAGCAGCTGTAATTTGATGAGAAGTTTGAACAGGGAGAGATGGAAGTGATGAGGACTTTTGCTCCAAATGGAAAAGGAGGAAACCTCAGTTCCTAGAGATGCTCCCAGAGACAGTCCTAAAGATGAACATGAGGAAGACCCTTTCCTCCCAGCGAAGGAGAAAGGCCTCTGTTCTTAGAGATGAAATGCTGCCAGAGGTGGGTGAAGAGAACTTTTGTTCCTGAACGGCTCAACCTTAAAATTGTACCCCAAAAAACTTCAAGAGTGGACCCTCGAAAGCAGTTGTGGGGAAAGCTGCAAGTTGGGGGAAGGGACTCACATGCGAGCAGAGAGACTCCTCTTCCTAAATAGACTGAACGAAGTTATTTGGAAATGGGCGGCCATCTCATTGTGATAATGTTTTCATAGCATGGGCAAGAAAGACTCCTCTTCCTAAATGGACTGAACAAAGTTGTTATGGAAGCGATAAACAGACTGAACGTTTCAAGGGTTGTCTTTTTACATTGTCACTTGGAGAAGGGAGAAAGGTGGGGGGAGGAGAAGAGTTCTGAAGGTGTGGTATGATTTTTTTTTTCTTCTTTTAGGTCTGTTAATAAACTTCTTTATATTCTTTCAAGATTGGTGCCTGCTTTGCGTTTCTCCTAATTCTTATCTCACAGAAGGTAAACAGTAATGAGTATCTTGGACCAAACCACTACACTCCTTTACCGTTTCTACCTAATTGTTGTCCTTTGTCTTATGATTTAGATATGGCCCATGGAAACAGCTCTGGAATGATGACAAGCAAAATCCTGAGGGAAATATATTTAGAGAGAATTTCAAAAACACAGATTGAATGGGCACTCAGAACTTGCAGAAGGGAGTGCAGAGTTGAAGCACATCCCTTATGCATAGAAGCCCTTTGCAAAACAAAAAGGAAACTAAGTATTCCTAGGTATCTTTTATAGGATTTTGGAACATAGCCAGGACTTTCATGAATCTTCATATGCTAATACTTTATTAATAAAGAATGTTAACATAAAAGACAACTCATAAGATTTTTTTACTACCATAATAAAAAGAACAAAACATACCATCCAATTAAGAACAAAACAGTACAGATTACACTATCAAATGTGGAACATGTATAGCCTTTGAAGGAAGAAGAAAAAAGAAAAGACATGCAGGTAAGGGATCATCCTTTGGGAATTATTTGCTTCCTATGTTATGAATATTTACATGAACAGAATAGGTAAAACTTATTTTGAGAATCTGTCAAGTGGTGTGACCATTAGCAAAGGCATTTGTTCCTCACCTCTGTCTACAGCAGCCATGTAATCCCAAACACCAACTCAAAAAAAGAAGGAAGGTGCCAAGCTCAGGAAGCACTGCCACAGCTGGTACAGTCAGCTCAAGTTTTACTAGGGAAGAAAAGTAGTTGTTTTCTACAAACACTCCTACACTTGTACTTACATGAGCAGCCAGGCATTTGTCAACGCTAAGAAAGGTCACTAAAGACTGTGTAAACATTTTAAGCTTACATGAAACGTCTTTGTTTTGTAGTTACAGTATCAGCTGAAACAGATTTTCAGAAGAATCAGATCAACTACTTCAGGAAGAAAAATAATACTTTTTAAAGACTACAACAGCAATGAATGCAACTTTCACTAGTGGTGAGCAAACAAAATTACACGTTTTCAACTAGATATAAGCAAGCTCATTCAGTTTTTAGTATCTTTATGTCATTCTGGTACAAAACCACTTCATTAGAAAAGCAAGAGTTTCACAAAGTTCAACAATGTAGAGTTTTCAATCACTACAGCTCTGTCAAACACATCTCATTTGTATCTCTTCTGCTTATACAGTGTAAAAGAGAATACAACTACATGTGCCTCAAGGCACTAACAATCAAAAATAAGCATTATTTCAGATTTTTTGATGATTAAAGGAACTCGAGTTAACATCTGCAACTAATTACTTCTGTGCAGAATATTAAACTTCTGCAGAACAAGGTCTTAAATCTGTCAAAGCACTTACAATGCTAATACAGAGGGAAAAAAAATATCTTTTAGGAGTCAGTATTATGCCTAAAAAAAAGAACTCTAAAAGTCTACTAAAAGTTCAGGAAATTTAGGATCTGTTCCTGTTTCCTCAAGAAAACTGAATTAGGAGAATGGTGCTACCTTGCCCTGTGTAAAACTGTATTAAATAGCTTTCTGTCTCCTAGCACCATACTGACTGGAGCATCAGATCTTCCTTTCCAACTAGTACCCAAATGAGACAGACTTTCTCTTTTAAAAGTAATAAAGATGAAAGAACTTTACAAGAAATGGGAGTGAAAAACACATACAGACTACAGGAATAAGAAACAGAAAAAGAAATCCAATACTGAACAAGAGAATTGGATAAAAAGTTCCATTTGGAAATGAAAGATTTATTTTGATGTGGGATTCAATCCACCAAAAAACAGTAGGATTATTTTAGTTCAGGATTAATTTCAGAAGCCCATTACAATTAACAATGTCAAACCACAATATTTTCTACTATAAACCCCTCCAAGTCACTGGAAACACTGCTGTTATACAAATTTAAACATGTATATAGCAATGTATTTACACTCTACTCACCACAGTCAAGTCTAAGACAGCATGGACCAACACCTTGGATACCCTAATATTTATTGATACAAAGAACAGTTTGATAAAGGCAGAATAATACATAGCTGATCCTGTGACACTGAGGAAGTAACGAACTGAGTTCTCCTGCAAGACCAATGCATCATCTCTGCTTCTTATTAAAGAAGGAATTTTTATAAATATGCACATTTGCATATAGGACAAGGTAGTCCCACTGATGTTGATGGCACAGATCAGATACTGAAGCATATGCTCAAGCAGAGCTAAAAGGAACCAGAGTACTCCCACATACACCATTAAGCTCTCAAATATTATTTCTAGTCTACTACTACTGCTCAAAAGTAAATTTCCAATAGGAAAAAACCCCAAAGACTTAACCCCATCAACACAAGGCCATGAAGGAAAATCAGAGTGGTACATTCTATGAATTGGCATGTATCACAAAAGTTGCTGCGAAGTCTGAAGCATTACTGCATTTTCCATATCACTCAAAGCTCATCTTTCACAGAGGTCACCATGCTACAGTCTTTACAAGCATTAGTTTTTTTTCTTTATTCTATACAAAACTGAGTATTTGTAAACTCAAGCTTTTCACAATGATAAACAAAGCTGCTTTGATAGAAGTTTTTCTGGGAAAAAGTTGCTAACTTAGCTACCCAATTTTAAACAGAATCCTAAAATTAGTTAGATTTAGTTACTTTTAGATTAAACAAAATAGATTTAAACACCTAAACCCCAAGAATATCACTGGTTTCTGCTATACCTTAATTTTCATCCTTTCAAGCATGTGCAGACCCACAAGTTGCATGTGCAACTACTATACTACACAACATTTTAATGTTCTTTGGAGTGAGGAGTTTTTGATTTTTCAAAAATATAACTCTTAAAATATTTTTTTACCTAAAGAAAATGAATCATGGCTTCCATTTTATACAACACCCGCAACTGCTTCAGTGTATGCTCTACAGAAGCTTGCATTACATCTTCAGCACTACAGTACTGACTTGCTACTCCACTCTCTGTACCACCCACATTGCCTGACAGTTGTACCAAGACAGGATGCTAGGTTCAAAACCTCAGATTTGTACAGGAATTTTGGGAGGATATGGGGACAAACACAAGAACAAAGCGACAACAGAAGAACTGCAATCGTACATGTGCATTATACACAATATCTTGCTCTCTCTTCATTTCTGATCTTCCTTGACCCCAGAATTACAAATCTCTTCTTCTGCACATGGTACTACCAGAAGGGAAAAAAGTTCCAGGAGGCACAGCAGAAAATCTTCAGGAGTAATGGAAAGGACCCAAATAACAGCCTCCAGAAACTGAAGTTCTGAGTAGGAGCTTTGGCCAGTTGAAAAAATTTCTTTTCCTTCTGCATATGCACATGTTAAAGCAAAGGAATTTTTAGCACATTTATTGATGTGTATATGCCCTTGAGAACAACATTTGTTTGCCTAATAAGCTATGAAGAGTTTTCTAACATTTCGTCTGACATACAGAAACAGCAATATATGAGAATCTTTAAGCAAAAGAGAAACAGGATCTTGCCTGTTACCTTCATAAGTTTATAGCTTAAAAACTTTCCTTCAGCAGGTATCAAAAGCTTGCTGCAATCACTGTGTAAGAATATCACAGTGAAAGCTGCATTGATTCCTTGCAATGGGAAGTGCTTAATAGAAATGCTTTAAATGCTTAATAAAACAGGAGAGCCTCATTCTCCACATCTGGTAGGATAGATGCTTCTGTGACATTCTACACAGATATTATAAGCTTGTTCTAAAACGAAAGAACAAGAGGGGACATACTAGAAAAGAATTTGTCCCGAAAGCTTCACACTAAATATGTGATGCCAGGATGAACAACAGTAGAAAGAAGAAAACTCCTGGTCTGCTCTTGTTTTGGATAAAAGACCAAGCAAACCATAACACAGACCAGGAAAACTTTTCAAGCAGCACAGTTAACAAGCAAACACCTCTATCGGCCCAATTTTTGATTTTATTTTGTTAAGAACAGTTTATTTAGTTTCAAATAACAACCAGAAAAAGTTAATCACTGTGAGCAGCAATATCTTACTGACTTTTAAAATATCAAGTCAGCCACCTTAAGAACAGAACTTGAGACAAGAGAAAATGGGCTGACAAAAGACATTTGTCATATAGAATTGTGTTTGGGGCTAAGGGTGTGGTTGTTAAGAAAATGAAGCAGCAGCAATCACTAAAAATTATGACAATCATTTTAGTATCCTCATGTTTCAAAATGGAAATGCTGGAGCTTTTCATCATTAAGAGAATCCACCATTTGAGCTAGTAGCGGGAGGCTGCCATCCTCTATCTAGGTAAACCACAGAGGAAGAGAAAATACCTTGACAGGGTTTCACACATATCAGCTTGCAGCAAAAAATATAAAAGAGACTCCAGTTACAGTTGCACATTATATTTAAGCTGATTAATACCTAGCTACTGACAAGTGAAAGGTCCCAACAGCAGTACAGTAAGGATCTGCTGGAAACTGAGGACTACTGGATAAAAACCACAGTGAGATAAATGGTAATTGGACAAACCAAACAACACCTACAGCACCTCTGCATGCACAAGCCTTTGCAGATTAAGCTTTGGGAAGCTCTTCTCTAACAAACTCAGAGGGGACCCATCTGCAGACCAAACATTCAGCTGGAAAAGTGATGACACTGCCTTCACTGTATGCCTGGGGTCAAGAAGCTCAGCTGTGTGGAATGGTAAGAAGATATCCCTGGGTAAGTAAGAGTTGCACACCATCAGCATGGATCCCCTCTGCTGATCACCAGCCAGATAAAGCACAGGAACACAGCTCCCCTGGCATTGTCACAGCCAGTCACCTATGGCTACAAAACCAGCACTTCTGTAGAAACAAGTCTACTGGCACATAAGGATGCTTGTATGTTCATACATGCTGCTGATTTAGTATGTTAAAGACTGACTGTGTATGACTGCAGCATTACTGGAATGATCAACTGTAACAGCTGAAATACTGGTTTACGGATAAAGGATATTATAACCCTATATTCCTTATATTGGTCACCATCTCTGTGCAAATCATTCTTTTTTCAAGGCTTTAGAGGCCCTGTAAAAGCAAGCTCACTTACTCCTTATGCTGGTACTCAGGAGACTGGGCAACAAGCCATTCAGCCAGCGGTGAGCTGAGCCAGCTGAAAAATTATGGATCATTTCAGGCCAAATCAGGTCTCCTAACTGGCTGACTGCCCAAACACTGATGTTGGGGCTAGAATATAGTCAAGATTAAGCATTTGGGGACACAGCAGAACAGGAAAGGAGCTTCAAGTGCTTTAGACCTGCATGTTCAGGAGTGTTAAACTAAAGCCCAAGGTACAAGTAGCAAGTTTTCTGCACACCAATTCACACGGCCATTAACCACTACTATCCATGGCCATTCCCTATTCCCAGTTCTATCATCTATTCCATCACTCAGCCCTATGGTTTCCTCCTCCCTAGTTTACCCTACTGATACTGCTTCTTCCAGCAGCGTCACTCCCTACAATCCTAAATTTTATTTATGCCTTCCTATCAACTTCCTCCAAATGTCTCCTCTTGCCACGGCCACTCTGACTAGTCTCTGGTATCTCATTCAGCCAATACCTCTTCTTACACCAGAGACAACAGTGATCTTTTTTTCTATTTAGGAAAAAAACAAAGGAAACCAAAAAGCACTATTTCAGAGTTATCCTACCCTCTTCTATTTTGCTCCAAGTGCAGTTTCCATCTCCAGCTTTCAAAGAAATAAACTGCTGCTCCTCACCACCACCAAGGTCCTCTGCTAGCACTGGCTCAATCTCCCCCCTCCCCTTCAGTTTCCAATTCCTACTCAGGTACTTCCTTCCCTTTTCCCACCCCCTATACTCGGAAAATGAGAACTATATTAACTGAAGCAATGTCCTCTTCCTGATGTCTGTGTTCCAAAGGGGTATCCCAGTAAATAAGATAGCTCCCTCCTTTTACACTCTAAGTCTTCTTGGTAGCCTGATCTCCAGCAGTAAGCACCAAAACTCTAACCAATAGAAGAAAAACAGCTGGGGAAAATTAGCAATTTAAAGCAATCACCATGATATTAGTATGGTCTTACTCTAGAAGTTCTTAATTGTTCAAATACCAAGTAAGCCGACAGCAAAAAAAAACCCACAAAGTGAGAAAGACTGTTACAAAGTAAAAGTAGCAAGTGGTGTATAATGCAGACTCAGAGATGGCAAACTTTCAGGTAAGCAGATGGTACCAGGCTTCTCTGCAAGGGAAACCCTCTGGCAGGTCCTACAAAGCTCTAAGGAAGTGACTACCCTCACACAGATGTTCTGTCAATTCAAGCTACCACATTTCCATAATGCTATTTTAATCACCCAGCCAAAGCTGCCTTGCACACCCCAGAAGCAACATTGCTTTAAATATCTGATTGGAAGTTCACAAACATTGTTCAGATTTATCTTCCTCCTGCACCTATAATTGTTACCATATGTCTGTATGGTAAATTGACACCTGTCTATCAATGTGTTTAAAATCAGAATAGTACTCAACATGCATGGTGCCATAAGCCATGCACTGAAATGTTGTACGGCAGAGCTTGAAGAGAAAGAGGAGGGGGAATATCCTGGGATCTCCGATTGGAAAGGGAGACAAGCTCTTCATTATGGGGAATCAACAGTATTAGGGGTGTGCAGCTCTGTCCAAACCCAGGTCTAAAAGCAATTTCTCCTGACTTGTTCCTCTCGCCACCAGGACAGCACTGTGCACAACCCTCCTGGCTCACACAGCATCAGTGCTACTCGATTCGCCTCGCTGTGGCACAGCGGCAGCACTGGATTTGTCTGAAGCACACAGATCCTTGCAGCGCAGGATTGGCAGGATCACTCCCTTCCTTCTACGTGGCAGCAGTTTAAAATGCAGTCCTGCTTTACAGAAACTGGATGAATTACAGGGCAACAATAGTAACAAAAAAAAAATCTAGTTCGAACTCAGTGTCAGATTATCAATAGTTTCCAGAAGGAATTACATGACATGTCATGAGAAAAACTCTGACAGGACAGGAGCTGCAAGCAACGGTCTGTTGCGAAACACTGTTGTCCTTGTCTCAGGGGGGAAATATATACATACACACACATAACACAAATGCTGTGATTCAAAAAGTTTTCATATAAAATGACACAGACTGCAGTGTGGATGTACTTAACAGTAATACTGCATTAATTAAAACAGAAATACAAGTTCTTCTCCTATTCAGCACTGCTGGGACTAGTTAGAAAGAAAGAAAAGCTTTATAACTCTCTACTTAGCAAATCAGCCAAAACAGTAACTAAAGATAGAGCAACAAAATACCTGGAAATCATGACGTAAGGTCTAATCTGCACTGTTCCACAGAGCAAAACTCTATCTCATTACTCCCAAAGTTCTTTAATCTTGTCAGTAAAGCAGAGGATAAGAGAAAACTACGTGACAAATTACTTAGCCTTCCAGGTGCTTTTAATAAGTTTCTGCATGAAAATAATCCCCACTGCTAATAAAATATGCAATTTTGATTCAGGAGACAGATAACTGGATGTTGGTTTTTTCCTTTTCAAAAAGGCCAGAAAAGCAACACTAGATTAGGAACTCCCCATTCAAAAAAACCTAACTAACAATGCAAGGCTCACACTACTCAGCACATCTATGCATATGGAAAGCAGGTTTTTGCATGTCAGATGAGAACACAGTCCTCAACACAAAATGACAGAAAAGTTGAGGGGGGGAAAGGGATCTCTGGAGGTCATCTGATCCAACCCCACTGCTCAAGCAGGGTCACCTAGAGCTGGTTGCCCAGGATCATGTCCAGATAGTTTCCGAATATCTTCCAAGAATATAGACAGCATTGCCACAAATTATGCAGGAGCTTGCTCATTTGCTCCATTCCATGAGCAAGCTGCACAAAATATCAGTTATAAGCTTCACTCTGCAAAAGACACCTTCCCAACTGAAATGTCTTCCCAACTGAGGAAACAACACCACTGACAGCCATCTCGGTTAGCAAAATCCAGGATACAGCCTAAGGAATGACTGACCCATAAATAAGGTAAGGATGCCAGCATCATGACAGTAAATAGAATGCAAAATGGAAAAGTACAAGAGAATTAACTGTGATGTGTAAACTGTTCTTAACACATAACAAATAATTCAGCCAAAGATGACTTGGCATTCTTCAGGAATTGCTGAGCAAATCTTTGTTCATGTATACCTGCAATCAAAATATTGTCAGGACACACAAAATGAAACAAAATACAGCAAATGAGCAATGTTTCAGTAGTATGTACATTTAGAACTACCACGTGTGCTTTTCACAAGCCTATCATAATATTAACAGATTAAGCTAATGCAATGCAATGCTGATTTAAAGCTATCAGTGGTATTTCCAGTATCAGTAAAATACTTTAATACTAACATGTTTTACAAGCTACATATACAGGCTTTAGATGTATGCAGGAGCAGATGACCTGGACACAAACTCATGTTTGACATGACCAAAACAGAAAACACACAGAAGTACTGTAGCCCAAAACATGAACTAAAACAATGAGAGAGCTGGGGGTATAAAACGTCTCAGCAATTTGATCTTTGAATTGTCTTCATCAATAGAAAATTTAGGTTTTTCAGAGAGCTTTAGAAACAGTACATAGTACAAAGTATTATCTTCCTCTGTTCATTTGCTGAACAAAATAACATATGCATCCAGCATTTAAAGTCTAATTTCTTCCTTCTCCACCATATATGCACCATATACAACTCCCTGAATTCCCAAAAACAAAATGCAGCTCATGGCGAGTCATAGTCACATGTTTGATTCCCTGAAGATTAAATTAAGATCTGTTTCATTACTTAAAATTATTATGGCAACATTCTTACCTCTTTCATGAAAAAGAGTTCATTTCACTAACAAATACATCCACACTATAACAGCAAATAATTAAGAAAGAGATTACTCAAACAGGATAACACCGTTGATTTGACTAATGAAAATTTTGGAACTGGAAAAAGACATACAACCCTTTACTTCACTGGCATCAAAGTCATGTTTATTTTGAGTTCAGGTCTAATAGTTTCAAATATACTGGTCCCGAGTAAACAAGCACACAGTCCCAAGATCACCAAACCAAGAATTCAACTCTTTTATAACCCAAAAACCCAGTGTGAGCTTGGGCTGAGCTCCTCCAAAAATAAACTGGTACCTTTTAAGAGGATTCTCTCATAGCTATAAGCCACAAAGGATAAGAAAAAGAGTGTAATTGATGAGACATTAACTTAATTCAAGAGAAAAATACTACCTCAAAAAGGCATAAAAGCTGAGAAAAAAGTGGAACTGGAATTTGCCGACTCAGCAAGATCAAGAATCAACCCACTCCAAGATCAAAGGAGGCTGATACTTTCCTACCTTATACCTTCCAGGCCAGCAGGGAGTCCTTGAGTGGGTAAGCACATTAATCCAGAGTAAACTGCCTAACTGGCTAGGCTCTCTGCATGAGCCAGTAAATGATTGCTGTGAATCTCCTGCTTGAAGAACCTCTGTGCTTGGTAGATGATGCCGAACACTCACCCATGGCAATTTTAAAGACAGACTCTATTTCTCAAAACTAATAGTGTGGCAAAAGGTCATATCCTTGCAGCCCAGCCCACGTAATATTATGTGGAAGATAACATTAGCTGGAAGTTCTTTCCACCCCTAAAGTAAAGATGCCACAAAATCAAGCACTCAGACTAGGAAATGGAAGTTTTATTCCCTCCGCTATAAATATTATGTCACCATCAGTCCTTACCACTTTGGATTCCAGAAAAAAGGTATGGGGAAAAATAAATAACACAAAACATGGTATTTAGGATGGCTGTCAAAGCCTAATGTGCCTTCCTTTCTTGAGGATTTCTTTAGTTTTATGGAGGCTTTTACTCATTCTTTCTTCTCATAATTAAAGTTCAGTCATTATTAACAGGTTAATAAGAGGCAGTATTGCCCATCCATCACCACAACACATTTCAGGGCCACACCTGCCTTTGTAGGAAAAAGGTGGGGGCAAAGGCTGTGCTGTGAAATACAGCATGGTATAAAGGAATATAAAAAAAATTTCCGGGTTACACTTCAATCCAGCTCCTCCCATCCTTTCCTCCCTTCCCAGCTTTTCCATCTCTACAGAGCATAGAAGATGATGCTGCTGTTTTAGAAGTCCTGGACTAGAGAGCCATTGGATGGCCCTTGCCACTTTTACTGCCCTGTTTTATTTCAAGTGTTGAGCACAGAACTGAAAACAGTAGGGTCAAATTGCTAAAAATAAGTGAACAATTCTATAAAAAGGAAAGGTAGAGCAGAAACTGAAAATTAAATACAAAACCAAAAACCATCTGCCACAAATGTGTTTGAATAGTTTGAGGTAAATATAAGAGTTTCTAAATCTCAAAAGGCATTCTATTTTAAGCATTACTAAATACACTTTAAAGCTGGAAAGAGTAAGGTTATGGCTGATGGAGTTTAAGGCAATTTTTCAAGACAGCTTGGAAGAACTCTACTTACAGTCTGTACAGGCTCCAGAATTTCTTCCTCTTAAAAGAATTCAGATATAGAAAAATGAATTTGCTAAGTATTGTATTTAAGGAATACCTAAAATTTTTTATGCTTCCATATATTTTCTATTTAGTAAAATACTAGACAATATTACACAGCTTGCTTTTTTTCTAAAAATTCCACACTATGGATCCATGAAAGTTCAAAACAAATTTGCTAGAAATAATTACAACTGACTCTAAAGTTACACACACTGCTTCGGAGTTTAGGCTGGTTGCTAGTCGGTTGCTTGCTACTGTATGAAAGGAAGCTCCATAGATGTTTCCTTGGATTTTTTTTTTTCCTTTTAAACTCAAAAGGCACTTTAAATTTTCCCAGGATCACCACCACCACCAAATTCTAGAGATTGAAAAATTTTTACCAAAATGAAGTATCTTAATGGACTAAACCACAGCCTTGTGACGGGTATTGATCAGGTGGCTTGTGTCAGTATCTGAACCTCCCAGCCCAAGTAAGGGTGGCATTTTCTTTGCACTGCCTCAAGTTTCTCCTGCAAGTGTTCCTGCAGGTTACATTACCACTTGAAATGTCACATATTTCATTGAGCCTAATGGTTCAGGCATCTTGCCAAATTGACACGAATATGTCAAGCCTCATTTTTCTTTGTAACAGCAGTAGATGAGATGATCTAGTCCCACTGTAGTGTGATGGCCAGATGCTATTCTGAGAAAATTACATCTGAACAGGGAAGACGGGGTGTCAAGCAAACGACAATGCTTAACTGCAATAGCAAATCCATCTGAATAAAATAAGTGCTCAAGTGATTTATGGAAATCAAAACAAACATATCAAAAGACTACAGATGTATAAAACACAGACCAAACCAAGGACCTGGGGCTCACATGCAGTGTTTATAACACAATCACAAAAATTTCATTGTTTCACCACACACACAAGAACAAAGTCACCATTAGGCATTTGGTTTTGTGAGTCAATAAACTGCTCCCACTGCCTACTCTGGCCAGCAAGCAGCTGCCAAATACTGCAACGCCAGCATGGGGCTAAGTAAAAGCCAGTCAGAAAGAACAACAAAAAAACACTGCTGGAAAAGAACCCGGGATCTTTTTCACATTAAGGAATACCAAGAATGATGGGGTGATGTCAGGGTTTCTTATTTGGTTTTGAGTAGGGATTTGAGTGGATTTTGGTCTTGTTTTCACAAAAGAGCTTCCTTTGGTTAACAATACAACTTTGTATTTTTTCCAATCACCATGTTCACCAATATCACTTCAAGAAAATGCTGAACCAAGTTTATACAGAAGTTATTCATAAAAACTGCCAGTAGAATATCAGTCATCTCCTTAGCCATTGGCTTTGAAGTTCCACATTCAAGTACTTAAACGATGGCAGTGACAACTGACTATCAACCTCACTGGGCAGTTTATAGGTATCACATACACAGATACCTTGGTATCCTTCCATAGGTATCAGACCCTCAGAAGGACAAAGCTCCCAGACATGATATAAAACTACAAAAATTCTTAGTTACCAGCGTGACAGCTACTGAAGAGCATTTAAGTTCCCTTCCAGCATCTGCAGTGTGAAAAAGTAACTCATTTCACATAAAAACGGGTGTAACAGTGAAACTCTTTGCACTTTTCACTGCATGGATCTGGACCAATTTAATGAGTATAACAATTAGCAGATCCAGCTTGACTGTTTTTAAGTATCTAAATCAGAACAGCTCAGAGTAACAACCAGTTTAAATAATTTTGTGCAAGACAGTGACAAAACTGAAGTTAAAATTTTGTTTAATTGCTTGCATTATTGCACATTTGTTCTGGTTTTGTCTATTTATTACAAAATGGCTATATCACAGACACATTAATATTTTGTCATGGATCCCACTGTCTGTAGAAGCTGGAATTATTCACAAATTAGAAATGTGAATTTCCAGAATACCCCTTGTAACTCGATGATGCAAAGAGCCTCTTACACCTCTGCAATATTTTCTTCCCCAGAACTCCATGCACTGCAATTCAGAATTCACTACATGTGTCACTTAATAACTTGGAGAACACTTTCCACTCAAATAGAAGCCAGTGACAACAGAACAGATGCCTTTAGGAAACTAAGGATGTGTGATTACAGTACTGAAAAAACAGACACATGCTTGCATCATCTGCAATTATTAAGTTTAGAATTAAATAGTCATCAGTGTTTCCAAGATAAAACTGATTAAGAGATTTAAAAGGTCACTAGAAACATGGCTCTGATTCAAACTAGTTCATGCTATCCTTTTTTCAAGGCAAAATACTTTCTTTCTGTGAGAAAGAAAAAGGGAAGGGGGGAGAAATATTTTAGCTTAACCAGAAAAATAACTTCCCTCTTCTCTAAGCATCTTTCCCACTACTGCCATCTCAAACAAGCCAAAAGAGTGGCAGGTCTTTTTTCAAGTTTTGTGTTTAAAGCATACAGCAAATTTTATTTCATAAAAGTGGTGAAAACAAACAGGAAGTTTGTGGTCCAGAAAGTCAGCTCTAGATTATGATTTTCTAAATATACTGCAGAAAGGATGCAAGTATTCTGGAGCAAAAGCAGATCCTGTAACTTGCACTGGGAAAACAGCAAATAGCACTCAAAATGCAATACATTTGTAAAGATAGCAACATACCCAGAAAAATCTGCTGAGGAAACAGCACACGGCTGTAAGCTATTCTTACCAGCCAACAAACCTAAAACAGGAATAGAATCCAATATATTCACCACAAGTTTGTTTATCCAGCAGGATAGTCAAAGCAAGGAGATGTGATCTTCCCATTCCCACTGCAGGGTTTAAGGGATAGACCGCTCCCACAGATGATGGTTTTCTCACCCTTTGTAAGTACACTCAGGTTGATCCAATAAAAAGTAAATTGGATTAGTTTGATTTACCACTGATGGTCACCTGCTCGTAAGTGGCTTGATGATACACATCAGCCTTAAAACATGTCAGCAGGTCACAGAGAGATATGATAACAAATTACTGAGAAACCACTTATGCAGCTTCTCTGTGCAAGCTTCAGATGCATGGCTGGCCTGCAAACAGTGCTAAAACTCAGATGAGATAAATGTCATCTGGCAAAAGACTTCCAGCTGGCTACTAGCATACAGAAAAAGCTGGAGCACCTCTTTATGAAGACAGGCTGAGAAAGCTGGGGTTGATTCAGCCTGGAGAGAACTCCATGGAGACCTTCTAGCAGCCTTCCAGTACCAAAAAGGGTCCTACAAAAAAAGCTGGAGGGACTTTTTACAAGGGCATGTAGTGATAGAATAAAGGAAAATGGCCTTAAACTGAAAAAGGTTTAGATTAGATGTTAGGAAGAAATTTTTTACCATGAGGGTGATGAGGCACTGGAACAAGTTGTCCAGGGAAGCTTTGGATGTCCCATCCCTGGAAGTGTTCAGGGCCAGGCTGTATGGGGCTTTGTGCAACCTGGTTTAGTGGAAGGTGTCCCTGCTTTTGGCAGGTGGGCTAGTAATTGATGTTCTTTCAGGTACCTTCCAACCCAAACCATTCTAGGATTCTGTGAAAATTGACATTTCTGCATGCTGGTGTTAACAGACACAAAGTAATCTCATTGAGGAGCTCTTAAAGCTTTATATAGCAAGAAAATACTTTCGTCACATGCACTCCCTTAAAACTGTAATTTTGCTCATGCCATACTGATCAGATTACATAATGTTAAGCCAAGTGAAAACCTCAAACTTGCTCTCTCAAATAGAATCACAGAAAATAGCTAGCTGTCCACTGTAAGCTGCAATGACAGTGCTACTGCAAGGAGCTGGGGAAGCACAAAATCCTCTGGTGGGTTAAGAGGTAACTAACAAGTAACAGAGCATGTAAAACATTAACTAAACTGGTCCTGAATACAAGGTAATCCAGTTCATAGGTGTGCATCATAAGAATATTTAAAAGAACAAAGGCAGCAAGACAGAATGACAAATATGATTCAATGTTTGGGCAAATAAATCCTCTGAGAAGCAGAATTAACACACCCCTGTATTTCAAACATCAATGGCCTTTAGCTTTCTGTCCCAATGTTTTCTATCACCTCAGTAAACACACCCCATTGCTACTGCTATCCCACAAAAGCCAGGTCTTCCCTGCCACAGCATTCATTTCCAACCACCCTTCTCTATCAGTGGAGAACAGAGGACACGTGCTGTGGCTGGTTCAAAATTACACTTGTGCAGACTGACTAGCAGCAGAACAAGTATCACAAACTACTCTTGGGGTCTGTGATCCTTCCTTCAGCACTGTTCCCAATTAAGGTCTTTCCCTCAGCACCAGGATACACACAAGATACAGAAATGTACTTATTTTAACAGGTCACCAGAAATGTACTTATTTTAACAGGTCACCCTTTGCTACTGATCGATCAGGGAAAAAGAGGGAGTAGAGAACAGAGAAGGATCAGTGAGAGCTACAATGTGTCCATAGCATGTTCACATAAACTTTGTTTGCTTCGGAGACAAGGCCAAAAAGACCTTCAAAAAGCAGTCTCTAGGTAACAAAAGAATATTACTGGTTACTTATTAACCTATCTTCTCAACTTTTTTGTTTGTTTGTTTTAGAAACTCCAGTGTATCTGGTTAGGTACTCAAAAAAATAAAAATGGCAGGAATGGAAGCTACTAGGAACAGCTATCTCCCTTATTATTTATCATTTAGTACCTGTAGATCTCAAAAATAATACAGAATTTCCACATCCTTGAGTGAATGGATGAAGTTACATAATTTGCTCTATACAGGGCACTACATCAGTCAACATAAAGACACAAGGAATCAAAAGCCTACAAATTTTATGAGCAAACATATGACAAGAACTTAGTCACAAAAACCTTTCCCAATCTTCCCCTCCATGTATTCACTCTAAATAAACCAGTTACAGTCATACAGGATATTTGGAGCCTTCAGACTTTTTATTTCAAGGTTTGAGGCAGCAGGAAAAAGCATTTATTTTCTCCCTTTCTTGCCCCTTACTGGCCTGTTGGCCTGTTGAACACCCCTCTCACCACAGTTTACTTGCACGAGAACTCTGAATTTCAGTAAAAAAGTGATAATCTAGTTACTGAATTAAGACAGATCATAGCACTCACTCGAGCCTGCATCTGAAAATGAAGGGAAAAGAACAAATCCCACAAGCTATACCCAAACACACGTCTCCAAGTTCCTACTCTGTTAGCCTGAATAACGACTGTGAGAAACAGCTGCCCACCCATGAGACCAGACTTCTCTCAATATCAAGAACTGCAATAATTAAAAGTGAAGGATGGTGGAATAAAGTCACTGACCACGTTTTGAATTTTACAGGCTTCTTAGGGATGGACATAAGAAGAAAGGCATTACAAAATTCCTCCTCTTTGCCCATATTCAGTCTCAGTTCAATTGTTATGAAAACATGTACACATACCACACGTATGTAAAACGAATTACAAGTTTGCTAATATTTGTTGTAAGGAAGAAAAAACCCATAACTCAGAACAAACTGAGTAGGATTGAGATGTTTGTATTTGCTACATGAAACTGAAAGGATCAGAAGATGGGGGAACTCTTGTAGTGCAGTATGCCCACAACTAGCCATACTGCTTACTATTGCCTACACTGCTACCATCATCAAGCAACCCACATTTATGCTAAAGTTCTTTCGAGATTTTAATCTACAAAACTCCAAATGAACCAAATTGCTACTGCCTCCCACCCACTAGCTGGCCTAAATCCAGCCAGCAGGCTTTCTGCAGTTTTCCCACGCCTGATTGTTTTCCAGCATGTAGACGAAGTGTAGATCATGCAGAAAACCAACAAGTTAAAGCTTTTTTTTTTTTTTTTTAACTGGAAAGGGTAAGAACTGGAGAACACCAGCACTCAACTCCTCTCCTTCATAATACAGGAAATACTTTGACAAACTGGAGTACAGCAAGAGAACATGAAGAAAGCAGCACTCTACATATGATGTAGGCTGTTCAGCAGATGGGGGGGGGGGGAGGAGGGAGGACATCTAAACAGATGGTCTAGAATTTGCATTTTGTATTTCAAAGTTGAAAGCACTTCTCAGCCTACAACATAAAGCGCTAATTTCAGCAGAACCTTAGAAATAATCCAAGAGGGCACCTCTCCCACTGTCCAGAGCAACTTCAGGAAAAATCACAATTAAGTTTAAGGTTATAATGTGGGACATCAAACTCCCATAATTCTTCAAGTACCAGCATCATCTCTCAAGTCTCTTCTCAACAGGGGCTCCAGAGAAAAGAATAACATGTGGCTACTAAAAACTCCAGCTGAGAAAAGTCTTTATTTAAAGAGGGTCAGTGCTCTTGCAAAAGCTTCAGCAGCTGAAGACTGACGCCAGACATTTACCTCAACTTTGCACTGAACATACAAGATGTTTCTGAACCCTGACTTGGAATGCACTATCCTGCCCTCTTTGGCACCAAAGGCGTCACCATGAGGACCTGCATTTCCTGCATGTTGCACTCCAGAAAATTCTTGCTTCTAGATCGAGCATCTCAGCTTAACATCAGCGCCCACATTCCAGAGAGATTGTGGGGAGTCTGCTCTGAAGACAGGCTCGATCTCATGCACTGAAAAACTGAATGGAGTAGGAGTTGGGGCACAGACACTAGAGTGGCTCTTGATTTTTAAGGGGAAAAAACAGGTTGCCTGAATCACAATAGCAAATACTCTCAATTACATTAATGAAGTGTGTCTCAAGTAAAGTTGGAAAGGAAGAGCAAAGAGTTTTATGCACTTTTATACTTGATGGCATGGCAGAGGATGACAGCAGACACTGATCCCACTGAGTAATAGAAGCTAAATTATCTCTTCTGCCCACTTTTTCTATGGCTAATTAAGTCATATAGATGAGAAAAGATAAAGGAATTCAAAAGAAGCATATTAAGCTTTTCATGGTTTTTTTTTTTTAAAGCAGAAATTAGAAGAAGAAATTAAGACCAAAAGCATCTCAGATTAATTTTTGTTACTTTCACTCCCTAAGGGTAGAGGCAGCAGCTGCTACAACCACATACTGAGCAACAGAAGAGCACTTTTAGGCTTTTGCCATACAGCTGCTGACCCACAGCTCATCATATCAGACTGCAGAGCTTCCATCTTTGCATAATACAGCAGTCAATATTCCCCAGCTTTCCAGAAACAAAAAGTCAAAAGCATGATTTAAACTGATCTATACCCACTGCCCCACAGAGGCCAAGGCCATTGAGGCGGTCACTTATATTAGCAGCAGCTGCTGTCAACCTGATGACTTGAGGGTTGGGTGGGTTTGTTTTTTTAAACCACAAATTTTGACTTGAAGGGACACATAGGAATTCAGCAGCTGAAGAGACATCTTCACAAGTTCTGAAGGACTGAACTATTGGCCCAACAGGAGTTACAAAGTAGCCCTGAGCTCATAAAATTACATTATCTATTGCCTCTAGGATTAATGTACTTCCGCCACAGAAATGGCCTTAGCTTTTGTCAAGTAATACAAAGAGCAGCTGCTTTGACACATCATTAAAGAAACAAGTCTTCTCAATTTTCATATTGCAGATAATCTTATTTTTAAAAAATCTGAGAAATCAAGGAGATTACAGGGCATTTGCATTCTCACTCATTTACATTAGATGCAAAGAAGCTGTAAGAATGTTTTGGTTTACTTCCAGAGCTATCTTTTAGATCTGGTACTGAAGAATGAAATACCATATACTTGAAAAGTAACTGGTTAGTAAGAAACACCTTAAGTATTTTTTGTGGCAAGAGATGCAGAAGTTTGGGGAAAATTACAGTTATCTGAAATCATGTAACAAATTTTGGATGCTACACAAGTTCGTTTGGCAAGATGTGTCTTCAAAACCATGCAGCTCTCATTCCAGAATCTCTGCAATATCCTATTTGAAATGGAAAGAAATTCATCTTCAGGAAATTAAATTGATTTTTTAAAAGTGTGTGTATGCACATATCTTCCTAAGTCCTGGACTAATCTTTTCCACTCTCCCTCCTCTCAAAGGCAAAAATTTGTGGTACACCTTCCCAACATTATTCACTCATTCCTCACGTACTACCCTGCAGGAAGAGCTTACAGATCAAATGAACAGCTGGAAGTGAGTATTACCTTGCAATACAGCCCATCCATTTCCCAAACATAAACTGCAGTTTTACCCCAGATTTTAACCATCTTCTTAGAAAAAATGTGTTTTTCTCTAGAGATAGGCAAGAACACTGTAACTCTTGAATAAATATTTAAGACCATCAAGAAGGGAGTAGGGCTTCCCCCCCACCCTTTTTTTCTGTTTGGAAGGGGAAAACAAAAGAGGGACAGGAGCAGTAAAGAAAACAATTTAATGGAAGATGTAAAGTTAATGTCAGCAAGGGGTAACCACTGTAACAATAAAAATAAAAGCACTCAAGAATGTCAAGGGTGCCCAGGGGAAGAGGTGGGAAAGCAATGCAAGGAATACAGAGAAGTCCAGTGGGAACCATTGTTTGCACACCCAACACTAAAGCATGATTGTGAAATGATTTTCTACCTACATCACTGCTGCATTTTTCTAGAAGACAGGAATACAAATATTTTCCAGCAGCCTACAAAACTAAAAATTTGAGTGGGGCAAAATGAGCATTAAAATATTATATACTAAGGGAGCAGTATAATGTGATGTGTGTTTTATCATTCGATAGGCATCAATACCACCATTCACAGAAGAAACACTTTCTTTTTTTAGTGACTAAATCAAAACACCCATCATTTCATAATCAAGTGTATACTTCATATGAATGACCTTTGAGCCAATTAGTTCTGAAGCCCCTCAGTTTCTGGAGATACAGTTTGCCAATCCATCCTCACACTTCACATTTTAGACTGCATCCTCCTTCATATTAGGATTACGTTAATTTCTCTTGACCTTTGGTACCATAACTCCTCTGCCTTCCCCAAAAACCAACACTTATAAAGTAGCTGATGCTTGACTTTGCCCCTTGATAGTAAGCAGAACAAATTTTTCCATCCCAAACTGAGACAACAAGTAATCTAGAGCTCACCACTGAAGATCCTACACTTTCTCAAAATATCATCTGTCAACGTCCCTGCAATCCAGGAGCAAGAACTTGGCAACAAAAATGGCAGTTTTCCATTATGGTAAACAACCACATCAGCTCCAAGCTGATGGCAAATAGCCCATTGATAAAACTATGTGGTAACCAGCCAAAGCAGTTGCTTCAAAAACAAAGCACAAAAGCACATAACCTTGCTTCACAATGCATATTGTGACATTCACACAAGGGTCTTACAAGCAGGTTAAGCAGGCAGGCTTTTTAAGTAGTTAAGATACGCCTGGTTTGCAAAGCTAAAACAACAGGAATAATAATTATTCTTGCTCAAATAAGAACTCAAAAAATGAACGTGACAGGGAAATTTTGGATGGAGGGCAGGCGAGAGGAACACACATTCATAGCAGTACAGGAACCATAGGACAGTTAACAGATGTCAGGATAACCACGTTTTTTAAGAACAGATCCCAAACAACCAAAATGCGTTTAGCTCTGACAGTTGTAAGCTACTGCTTATCTACACGTGACAGACAAAAAAAGTATGTACCTCATTCCTAAAGCTGTGGCCTCAGTAACTAAAAGAGGAAACCTGGAAAGGATTCATATGAACTATCACTACCAACAGACTCCTTTTTTCTACAGCCCATCTACTGGGCAACACAAGGTACAACAGCCACAGCTGCAGTTTTGAACATTTCTGAACTCTCCTTTTTGTTTCATCTGTCCTATATTTTAGAAACTGATTTTGACTGCATGTGCCACAGGGACTGGGGAAGCTAAGAAATAAGATCACACATACAAAAAATTAAACTCACACAGTGAAAGAAAAGAACTTCAAAGGCATATTAGAGACTGTCTAAACCTATGTTTACTGCAGCGTTTAACCACACCAGCAATTAACATCATAGACAAAATAAGTCCTTGTTAAATATTAAGTACCCGTGCCCTTTCAGATAGGGAGAAAGGGCTCATGTTAAGTGCCCCAAGACATCCAACAGCAAAAATGCCTTAAGGAAAAATACCATAATATTCACATATTCTTTATAACTCATAACAGATTAATAAAGAGAAGTAAATTAAACCCTCTCCTTTTAATCTCATACAAATAACCTTTAAATTATTCTTATGCCAATGAGATATATTTTAAGCTGTTTTTAAAGGAACACTATCAGCATAAGTAACCTTCCTTTAAAATTCCCTGTATTACTAATCTGAGTATGGAAAAGCAGGCATTTTATCACCCATCATCATATTTTAACACATATTTGACAGTGACGAGAGATCTGTCAGCCTCACTAAGATCCAGGCAGCAGGGTAGGATTTAGGCAACTGAAGTATGTTAGAAGCAAATATACTGTATAGTCATCATTTAAGGTTTTTCACCTTCGTTTTGAATGCTTAACTTCACATCCAGTCCCGAACATTTAGAGGCTTGCACCACACAAAGCTTTAGGTGGCCCCAAAAAGCTGTTGATACAGCATATCCACCCCTGATACTCTTATTTTATCTGTAATTTCTTTACGCTGGCAAATACAATTAAGGAAACTCAGCCACCGGCACCTTCAATCGTCTGGATTAACACTAAAGCAAGTGATTTTAAGGGCCAGAAAAAGGCAATTGTGCCACCTGCACTAGTTCTGTGTCCTGCACATCACAGGCTGACAGCCTCTGGATCACAGCATTAAGTCTCTTGCAGATCAAAGTTCTTGTGCACTATTCAGCAACAAGCAGCTGTTTTGAGTAAGTACATAATAGCTATGAACGAGATGCAGCAGTTTTTCAGTCACTTATACTGTCTCCACAAATGCCATAACTTAACCCCCTCCTTTCCATGGCTGATGCATGGAATTGGCTAGGGTGAGAAAATAAATCAGTCACCGGAGGACACCTCGTATTTGCCCTCCAAGCTCTCACTCGCCAGAAGGCTAAATTCACACTGGGAAAGGACACACGGAGCCACAGCTACATATGGCAGCTGGAGGACGCAAGGCTAGCGCTCAGAAGTTGATACACGTTGGGAAGACACGAGGATGTCGCTGAGAGGAGGGACAGCAGTACGGGAAAGGACCTATTTTAAGGGATCTCCCTGTCACCCAGTCCCGCTCCCTTCCCGGCGAGCGAGGCACCCACCTGTGCCGGTGCTCGTCGTGCCCTTGCCCGTGGATAAGGAAGCCGCCGAGGTTCTTGCCCCCTTTGCTGGTGTCCACGTGGGGAATGAGCACATCCTCCAAGCCCAGGTCAAAGCGCTTGTGCTTCGAGGAGTCGGGGAGGAAGAAGAACGCCCCGAAGCACAGGGTGATGAAGGCACTAAGAATAAGGAGCAGGATAAATTTTTCGGAGAGTCTCAAGGTAGCCCTGTGGTGCGGGAAGGCGGAGGCCCCCAGGTTCAGCGGGGGCAGCCTCCGCCCGGAGAGCGGCAGCAGGGCGGGAGTGGTCATCCTTCCGCTAGCGACCCCCCGGCGGGGCACGGCTCATCCCCTCAGCCCCTGCGGAGGGCGGCCCCGGCCCGGCTCGGGGGCTGCGGGCGGCTGCACCATCACCATCCCACCCGCGGGCGCCGGGGGAAGGGAGGGCGGGGGGGAGGCCGGGCCGCCCCGACGGCCCCCGCCCCTACGGGGGCTGGGGCCGGGGTGCGGTCGCCCCGCTACCTGCGCGCCCCCTCCCTCCCTCGCCGCGGGGCCAGCCGGGCCCGAGCGGGCGACTCCGGTCAGCGGCGCTCCCCGAGCTCCGCGGCCGCGGGGCTGCGGGACGAGCGGCGGCGGGCAGCCCGGAGCCCGGCCTGGCGCGCGGCGTCGCTCCGCCCGCTTCCCCTTGTCCGGGCCGGGCGGAGGCGCATCCCCCTGGCCGCGCCGGGGCCCCGCTGCGAACGACGCCGGGAGCGGCCGCCGCGCCGGTCCCGCTCCGGACCCTCTGCCCGCCCCCACGGCGCCTGCGCGGCGGCGGCGGGCGGCGCACGCGCGCGGGGCGCGGCCGGGGCCCGGGGGGCGGGGCGGGGGCGGGGCCGGCGCGGCCCCCGCGGGGAGCGGCACCGGGAGCGGGAGCGGCGGCGGGAGCGCGGCCGGGCTGCGGACCCCGCGCGAGGGAGTGGGGAAGCACTGCTGGGACAAGCAGCTGCTGGAGGGGGCCCAGCGGAGGCCACAGAGATGCTGAGGGGTTGGAGCATCTCTCGTACGAGGAGAGACTGCGGGAGCTGGGCCTGTTTAGTCTAGAGAAGAGAAGACTGAGGGGGGATCTCATTAACGCACATAAATATCTCAAGGATGGGCGCCAAGAGGACGGTGCCAGGCTCCTTCCTGTGGTGCCCGGCGATAGGGCGAGGAGCAGTGGCCATAAACTAAAGCACACGAAGTTTCACCAAAACGGGAGGAAGAACTATTCACTGGGGGTGGCAGAGCATTGGAACAGGCTGTCCATGGAGATCCATAGACTCTCCCTATCTGGAGACATAGGAAACCCACCTGGACACATTCCTGCCCTATTATTTGCACCTAGTAGCCTGCGCCAGGTGACTGTGCGTCGGCAGGGGGCTTGGACTAGAGATCTCCATGAAATCATCCTGGGCATCCTGTAAGATAGGGTCCCATGTATATGAGCTTAATGTAAAAGCAAAAGGAATGGTAAAGGAAAGGCCTGGTCAAGGAAGCTGCCGGAACCAGTTTCAGTGGAGGTCACAGAACAAAAGCAGGTCCATACGTTTGGGACACAAATTGCACCTACAGCTTTTTTCAAAGTGAAGTGTTTTTCCACGTTTTAAAGGTTTAACAACACTGGAGGCTGAGGTACTCCCAGATAACAGAAAGCAGAGTCTGCTTAGTGACCCTGGCAGCCAAATCTGAATTGCAGACAAGGAAGCATAAAGGCAGGGAAGAGAACAGGTCAGCTCAGCCTGCAGAAGTAAGGCTAACTGGGCTGGAGAGGACTTCCCAGGTGCAAGGCAGCATCCCTAGGTTGGGGTAGGAATGGTAGGATGAGAACTGAACTGAAGCACAGGCAGCGCCTCCCCGCAGAAAACCTTCCTGCTGAGACAGGCTCCAGAAGGGTGATGAATCCTATCTAGAGGTGAAAATACACAAAGAAAGTGAGAGAGAAAGCATCAAGGCACATGTCCTGCAGGTAGACAGAGCAGACACACAGCTAAGAGCGGCTTCCACTACCACAAATGCTGCCAATGGCCCTGCGTGGGGTGCCCTTGATCCCTGTCACAGCAGCTGGAATCTGAGTAATGCAGGATTGATAACAGCAATACCAGGCATTTAGGTTTGTTCTCAGGCTTATGCTTTGCTTTACATGTTTTGAATTTGTGGCCTGTGGAAAAAGAAGTCTAAGTCCAACTGGACATGTTGAATTAATAAAGGTTATTCTTCAGCTTCTGGTCTAAGTGTGGTTTACTATGAAAATTAGCCCCTCAAGAAAGGTTACTTTGGGAGGTTTCCAGGGAAGGAAAGCAGCTGAGCTAACAAAAAATACTCTGACAGTCAACAGAGTGGCACAGGTGTGCGTGCATTAAAAAAAATCCAGATTAATGAACACTTAAGGCCAATCAAGTTAGTTGAAGTTAACTGCTCAAGGTAAAGGAGACCTTGGCAAGATTAACTTTTCTGCTTTGATCACTCCTTATGTCCTCACAACCAAGCTATGAATCCCACCTTGCTAGATCTTATTGCATAACATATCAGAGATGTTGGCCCTTCCCAACTCTCCGCCCAGCTAAACTCTTCCATCAACTTATTTTGCTTCCTCCTCTCGGTTTTCTACAAAGAGGACCCGTGACAATGCTGTGTAGCAGACAGCTGGGCCCTGCTCAGCCCTTGCACTAGTGTAAAGCAGAATAAAGTGAGAAACTGCCATGAGGTGATAAAACCCAAAAAACCAGTGTGGGACAGAAATACTAAAGAGAGGACATGTACAAAAAGAGCTGTATTATCAATGATACTACAATGCATTCCAATCAGTGCAGCAACTAAACCCAACATTTAATGTTAGAACAGGATCAACATGCTTCAACTGGTCTGCTGGCCATTTCAACTGTCTTCGGGTTTTGGTCTGGTAAAGCAAACTGTCTTCAAATCTGTTCATGTCTTCACTTGTTAAATTGCTTTTACACACAGTCTGGAAAACAAAGATCAGTCCATAAAGGCTTTTGTTCTTCAGTCTTTTTGCCCTTTGCTTCACTCTTCTCTGCCAACTGCTGTTTTTTTCCTTTCCTTTAAAAGACTGAGTAGAAGCTTCCAATTTCTTTATAAAATGTTTCTTTGTGTTTAGCTTATTGGAAGAAAGTGACATTTCTGTAGGTTTTTTAGTTTACGATGACCTTTCCAAATTCTAAAGCATCTGTGTCTAAACCATGATGAAGTTTTCTATTTCTACAATTTTGTTTCTTGTTTTGTTCAATTTTGTGCTTGTTTCGACTTCCTTACTTTTTACCAAAGTCTAATAGTAAATTTTCAATCTTTGGTTCTGTCATACTGGGTAATATGCATATCCCTGTAAGTTTGCCAGTGATTTTCCACACTGCAGTGTTGTTACTCTGTCGATGAACAGCATTAAATATAGAACTGTATTGAATTAGTTGGGGTTTGTGAACCTGTGCTACACTATATAGATTTTGCATCTATTAGTGTTTTATCACAGATGCCCAGAACCCTCTCTGAAGTGTCCCAAGCTGAAACCTAAAAGTTTTCACAAGAGCCAGGAATTTCCTGTACTCACTGCCTTGACTTTGATCAATTGCTAATGTAACTGGGAACTTGAGGTCCAAAAGTGCTTGATCATCAGTACTAAAGTCACTGCATTTCCACAAGCCAACATTTCTGGAAAGCTATTAGGGCAGTTCACATTTTTCAAAGGCACACAGACTAAGTCTTGTAGAAGTACAGATCCATATCAATGTACTATTTCTTTCTTCTTGAAACTGCAATGATCCTTTCTAGCATCACAATTTGAGCATACAGTCTGGATTCATTATTTGCAAAGCTTCTTCTTCAGTTTTCTCCCCAAAACTGTCCAGTCTTTCCAGGTTCCATGGAAACTCCAATGTAGCTTGCAATAACATTCATATTCTCTTGGACTCAATGGTGACTGGGGTCCCAAGAGCACATTCTTTATGAAATGTAGTGTCTGCTGTGACTAGACTCACTAGTGGCTCCTGTGACTGTCTTTATGTGTCTCCCCCTATCCCTCCAATCATAGCTTCTCTAGAAAAGACTTTACTCTCAGCCAAGCTTTGCCACAAACTTTTGGTCTTTGCCCCATTGTCCTGCTCTCTATATTCTCCTCCCTGCGTTGCTGGATGTATGTAAACATACATTTTACTATTATTTCTATCAAAATAATAATCACAATTATTTGCAATTCAGATCCCATTTTGTTCCAACTAACCCTGACCCTACAACTTTATGAGGAAGACTAGCCTTGTTCATCCTTAATGTCGCTATAGCCAGATGATTAATACTGTCCTAATCTCATTCTCCTCCTTCCATTTTCAATCAAGGTGAGAACACAATCTTCTCCTAATTCAGGCCTATATCCCACACAAGGTCTTCTGCTCTGAATTCTCCTTACGTCCTCACATCCAAGTTCTGAGTCACACCTTGCCGAGTTTTTTCTGTGTAACATATCAAAGATAGGAACTTTCTGATCCATCATCTCAGCCAAACTATTCCACCTAGCCATTGTCATGCTTCCTTGTCTCTGGTTCTCAAAAAGGCAGTATTGCACTTTTCATGTCTGTTCAGAGTGCTTCTGGAAAGGCATTTTCTTTGTGAGTGATTGCCTTTGCTGTGTCACTTCAAGCTTTGCATCTTCCCAGTCTTTCCTGACATGCCTTCCCCCTCTCCTAGCATTTCTGATTCACTAAGACACCAGCTCCTCCTACACCCAGTTGGCCCATAATATCAGCCTCCAGCACCTATTTATTAATGTTTCAAGTACTTCCATGCTTTCTTCTGTGCTTCCCTAAGGCATGAAAGGACTTGCACATCAAAAAGAAATTTGGGAGCCATGAAAGTATATTAGACTACACCAGAAAATTTGCAGCTATGAAAACTGAGCTTACTCATGGCAACTTCTCTACAGAGACACAAAATGGGCATAAATATCAGATTGTAAAGGAAAATGTGGTATCTATGAGTGTGTATTGGGATCAGCAGCAGCAAAGTCATTCTTTGTCTTAAAAGTGAAATTAAGTTTTCCAGGGATGGTCAGAAAAAAGAACCAAGAGCTGCACAACTTCAAGACCTTGAAACCAAATAGTTGCCTGTAGTGTGCACTGGGAAGACCACTCCTGAATTATTGCAGCTTGTTAAATGCATGGAAGAGATTGTCTAACAAGTTAAATATATCATCTGCTTAGTGGTCTGAGTTTGCATATGGTGGGACTTGATGGCTGAGGTTGTCCGTGGAAATAAAAATCAAGCTGATCATTCAGATGAACACAAATCTCACACATTTGATGTTCAACATCCTAGCACAATCTGCTTTAAAAGAAAAATAGGATTTATGCCCCATTTGTGCAATCCTAAAAATAGAATTGCTAAGACATCTTTACAATAATAGAGATGAGAAATTTCTAAGTAAATAAATCATAGCTTCCCGTTGCCAGAAGTTTATTACAGAAATGAGTCAAGATAAAGACTTTCAACATCATAAAAAACAAGTCAGAGTCCTCTTTGAAACATAATTAGAAAAACCTGTCGCCCACTGCCACAGGCATACTGAGATGGACAACATTTAACAGTGGCAGATCAATCAATGTTTGAAAGGGTCATGTTTTTCTTAAAATTCCATCCCTAGTCTGGTGAGAACTACAGGGGAGCGTGAAAATCAAGTTCATATTTCATAGTGAAGCTTTCTTCCATTCTGGAGAGGGCCGATTAAAATTTGGCTGGAAAAGAGAGAGATTCACTCCCTTGCAGCTGTGTTTTGGAATATCTGCATGTCCCCTCTTCCTCTCTGCAGATCTTCATGCCTGTCTCAATGAGCCTCCCTGCAGGCATATGGGCCCAACTGCACTGATTACTTTGCAGAACTGGGGGTTAGAAATTACAAAGCCACATGCTTTATAATTGCAAAGTCACTAACTTATCCCAGTCTCGTTCAACGATCTTCTCCTTCCCAGCAGGGCCCATCTGTCACCATTTCACTAACTCCATGTTTTAATGAGATCCAATTTCTTGCTTTGCTTTCAAGTGTTTTTATTCTATATCTGTACATTGAAAGAAAAAAAAATGTTTTCTATTAAAAGAAAGTCAGTCATAAATATGTAGAAAACTGAAGGGCCCCTGCATATATTGCCATTTAACATTTTATTATTGTATTATTGATAGCTTTGCATTATCTTCATTCAATGCTAAAAGAGCAATTAAAAGACATTTAGCTTTAGAAAAAGAAAAAGACATAAAGGAAAGATGGACATTCGAGTGTAAACTGCCTTAGACCTACAACAAGTTGATAAGCAAGCCCTTTGGAAGCCTAAACTTTGGGTAAAATGTTCTCATTCAGCTTATGCTACTGAATGAGACTTGGACCATGAACAGCCAGTGAAGAATTCTGCTGCTACAGGAGGATGTACCACTTGCTGTAAAAATAACAGCATCAGCTCTCACATTGTTACCCCCCTACATTAGCCCAGCCACAGATCTGGAGGGAAGAAAGGGTCTACACGAATGGCAGCTCTTCCAGGCTTTACCTATATTACCTTTATACCTGGGATCTCCTAGGCTGACTCAAGCCTGAGGGTGGAGCTGAAGGTATCCAGACAAATTGACCAGATGCAGTAGCTGTCAGTTCACAGGATACACCATGAAGTTCATGTACCAATGCTCCTTTATTCCAAATGAATCAAAAAAGCCAGATCAGGAGCACCATCATCAGCTACAGTGGGCAAATGCATGACTTTGTTGCATGGATGCAATGCTCAGCCAGCAAATGTCTGTCAGACTGTTGTCTGTCCTGCATTTGTCTAGCTGGCTGCAGACTGATGTGCAGCTGGGAAAGCTGCAGTGCTGTGTCCCAAGCACTGTGCTCATCTTTGCTACCCTGTGAAGCTATCAGGGTGCCTATCAGGACTGGTAACAGTAAGACAGGGATTTTTCCATCCACCTCTGTGCAGGTTGAAAGTCAAGCCAGTGGAAATGCTTTCCATGGAAGATTTAGTCACCCAAGCACAAGGCTTCCTCTTGATTTGTTAGTCTTTGTTAGTCCCATCACACTTTTCAGTAATCCTCCCCCTCATTTACCTAGCATTTTCTCCCTCTCTCCCATCATTCCCTCCAAGTCATCTAAAGCCACCCAGCCCTCAGGTGGCCACTGTTCTTCCTACCCGCCATCTCTGAGCTGAGTTTGTGCTTAGGTCTGTAATTACACATATCCAAACATCAGACTAGCACTTCAGGGCTTCCCTGCAGAAGCTGCAATGGAAATGTATCCAGCAAAGGCCCTACTTTGTGTCTCCAAAGAGCCTCTAGTTAGGATATGCCCTTGTGCACCTTCTAATACCCTCCCCCCTTCCACTGCATGAGGCTTTCTAGCCACAAATCCCACAGGATCCCTGCCTGTATTCCAGCTGTGCCATGTGAGGCTGAGTGGCCTCCCACTGCTGGTCTGGGATTTCCCAGATGTACGTGGGTGTGGGTGAGTAGTAAGCCTCAGCTTTTTGATCATGCTGCATTTATTAAGGTATGAATCAAAGTCATATATACACAATGAGCCCAGAATTTGCTTAAAATGCTGTTCAGGCTCCACTGGCTGAGCAGCAGACAGAAAGTAATTGAGTCCAGTGCATTCTCACAGCACGAGCTCTACTTGACAGGCATGCAGCAACTGTATGAGGTGTGTGTTGGAAACCACCCTGACTTCCAGATACACAGCCCCCCCAGCTGGAACAACTATGCAGGAGACTTGCAGCTACTTGGATCTACTAGATACACTTAGAAATCCTCCTGTTCCAGCAAGTTTGAAATTCTGGATACCAAAACAGAGCTTCTCTGGTGAAATCTAGGCATGGAATGTGGGTGCAGAAAAAGATGTTTCTGTTGCTGCTTCTACTCGTTGTGATGACCAGAGTTGCTGCTGTTAATGAAAATGCTTAGAGACGGGAGACTGGGTACTTCTGCTCTGCTGTATCTATGATTATATACCTTCACCATCATTATACATTCTCTTCCTTTCCCTTCCAGAAACACCCACACGTGAGCACACACTCTGAAAACTAAGAACACAGAGGTGTGTCCCCTCAGGAGGAATGAAGCCAACTTCGTCCCATCTCTCAAGTATAAATAAAAATCTGCTGATCTTACCTGAATGTCTTCAGAGCTTTACATTTAGTCCTTTCATGCCTCAGAGAGCCTATCCAGCCTCCCTATAAATGCAGCGATGGAAGTTTATGTTCCATCCAATAGTTAAATAACTGCTGACAGGTTATTGTGTTGTATCATTGCTAGATTTTCGCATACTCCTTCATGGACAGAGGCTGAGTCAAAAGCCAGAATAAAAGTTAGCAGCATGAATGCTGTGCTTACTGTTTGTGGTTTTGTTGTCTAAAATTTGTATAGAAATGTATTTGTATATCTATATATTTGCATATAAAATTTGTATTGGAGTCCTTAGAATGGAAACCACAGCTCCCAGTAAATACAGGAAAAAGATCAAGACAGTGGAAGATGTTGCCAGGACATGAAATTGAGTCACAGTAACCCCTACAACACTACAGTCTTGGGCAAGCGTGGCTGGAAAGCTGCCTGGCAGAGAAGGATCTGGATGTTCTGGTCGACTGAACATGAGCCAGTGTGTGTGCTCAGATGGCCAAGAAGGCCAATGGCACCTGGCCTGTATCAGAGATAGAGGGGCCAGCAGGATCAGGGCAGGGATTGCCCCCCTGTACTCGGCACTGGTGAGGCCACACCTCGAGTGCTGTGTTCAGTTCTGGGCCCCTCACTGCAAGAAAGGCACCAAGGTGCTGGAGTGAGTCCAGAGAAGGGCAACAAAGCCTGTGAAGGGTCTGGAGCACAGGCCTGATGAGAAATGGTTGAGGGAGCTGGGGGTGTTAAGCCTGGAGAAGAGGAGGGTCAGGGGGGACCTTATCACTCTCAACAACTCCCTGAAAGGAGACTGTAGCCAGCTGGAAGTCAGTCTCATCTCCCAGGTAGCAAGCAACAGGACAAGACAAAATGGCCTCAAGTTGTCAGGGAGGTTTAGATTGGGTATTGGGAAAGATTTCTTCATGGAAAAGGTTATCAGGCATTGGAAGAGACTGCCCAGGAAAGGGGCTGAGTCACTATCCCTGGAAGTATTTAAAAGACATGTAGACGTGGCACTTGGGGACATGGTTTAATGCTGGATTTGACGGTGTCAGGTTTACAGTTGGATTTAATGATCTCAAGGGTCTTTCCCAACCTAAATGATTCTATAACTCTAAGATGTTAGATGAAAATCACTAACCTTGGTACAGAAAAATCACAATAAAAGCAGAGTTTCAACGTCTCTGGGGTGGCACTGTGCAAATAACATGGCAACTTTAAAAATATGAGGCACTGATGAAATCTTGAAAAAGATCAGATTCAACCAACACTTTCTGTTGTACATGAAAATTATTTAGACTAGTAAGGAGATGACCATTAAAGGAATGGTGCTGGTATGGAGAATATTGGTAGCCTTTTGTGTAGGGAGATAAAGGAGAACATTGTTTGGAAATGCCAATGCAAAGGTAGGAAGAACATTCTTCCATAGGAAGAAACGTCCATTTTCTCAGAGACAGTTCTGAATAAAAAGAGGAAGTAGGATTTTCTCCCCACCCTGAAGAATTTTTTATGGGCTTTTTGTTTTTTTTGGGTTGGTGTTCTTGTTTTGGTTTATGTTGGGTTTTGGGGGTTTTTTGTTTGGGTTTTTTTTTTTTGGTTGGTTGGTTGGTTTGTTTTTTTTGGTTTTTTGGGTTTTTTTTTTGTTTGGTTTAATACGAACTATTCATTAATGACGAGAAACTTGTGATTCATTAAAAAAAGGAATATCTGAATGACAACTGAATAAAAGTCCCAAAGGTCTTTAAAAGGCACAATTACATGATACTAAACAACTCATTTTAAACTATTTCAGTAAAGACTAGAAAAACAAAAAAGCAAAATAAATAAACATGCCAGATAATGTCAGCAAAACAGCAGCTGGCAGATAAAATAGAAAATGTTAAAATAGCAGTGGTTGTAGTGATAAGCCCAACTAGTTCACAAAGATGTACATACAAGGCAGGAAAATATTTGGGTTAAAGATGGAATGACTGGGAATAAGGCCCTTGTAAGCAGGATCAAGGGGAAATGTACAACTTCTGAGAATACCTGATAAAACCAGGCACGGAAGTTTTGTATTCTAACATATAGAACAGACAGAACACCATCAAGGAAAGTGAAAGCAGAAATAGAAATAACTGAAACAGAATTCTTATATACATGGAACAAGCTTGAAATGTCAAAGAGTAAAAGGCCACACTGGGGGAGAAATTCCGGAACCGAGGATCTGGGCAGCATCGATTCAGAGAAAAGCCAGACCACTGAGATAAGGGCACGGGGGTATACCCAGGCAACCAGAGAGTTTCCATCAGTCTCAGGGGGAGCACATGTGTTTGGCCTTAACAAGGTGTATGCAACTACAGAAAATCAGCTTCCTTAACAAACCTGACCCAGATCTGAGCGAGCCGGTTGCATCACACCAAGCTGTATTAGCAGGAAAGAGATGTCTCCCAGAGACAAAAGAGTATTTATAGAAGGCCTTGGAGATCACTGTAATTTGCAGATTTTTTACAATACTAAAGACTTGTTCTTCTCATGTGTTTGGTAGACATTGTCTCACAAAACTCTTTCATAGCATGCTCTGCAGCAGTGACGTTTCTGTGCAGACACAAGGACCTGACTGGATATTGCCAGGCCTGGTTTCTGCCTCCTGCTTGCTGCTGCTCTGCCTGCTTTTGCATAGAGGAGCAATTCTGGCAGAAATCCTGTGGCTAAACTGACACACTTCCCAGCCCATCGTTCTCCCATCATCAGGTCTATCAGCTTCTCAATTTATCAGCTACATTTTTATGAGTTTATGCCATACCATACCCACATTTTCTGCCTCCTTTATGCTGTATTTGACTCAACCTGGGTTGCACCTACATCTCAGTGTGCAAGGATGTTCCAGAAATTCATTCTTCAGTGATTAAAATCTTCTAGCATCTGTTTTAAATTTGCTTGGGCTAATTTATAGCCATTCATTTTTGCTCAAATGCTACTGTTAAAGTACCAACATTCAGGTTTTATGATTTCTTTTTATGAAGAGCTTGAAATTTAGTTTTGGCTGAATTTTTCTCATGGCAGAGATTCAGAGATTGTTCATGGATAGCCCATAATAAATAATGCAAATATCTGTAACACTTAGTGTAGATCTGTGCCTGGAATGTTTCTGTTTATGATAGTTCACTTTTTTTTCATGTCTATTTACCTAATTACCAACAGGTAAAAGAAATGTACTGTTTGCATTAGACAGAAGGCTTTTCAAGTATGGCTTGTAGCACTAAACTTCATGTACAGCTAATGACAGCACATAAATCTTGGATGTTCTCTGTCATCAGCTACACTTCATATCCTTCACAGACATTATTTAACAATTGAAATGTATTAGGAAACTACTTTGATGCACTTTAAAAATAATTTTAAGGTACACAAGTACAAAATAGTCTTGGCACGGACTCTGGGAAGAAAAGGAGTGAAAAGTTTGGGCAAAAAAACCTGCTTCCACCTTCCACACCTCTCCCAAAGGCATATGCATTGTGAAAGTTACCTTCTGAATCAGCAGCTCAGCTTCCCATCTGCATTTGCCTGGGGAACCCCATTACCTGTGACACCAGCACACCCCATCTGCATGACACAGCACCAGGCAGCCACACAGGCAGGCACAAACAATTCTTTAGTCCCACTCCCCTTTTTGTCAGCTCTCCTTAGAAGTGTGCTGGCACTGCTGCACTCTTCCCTCCCTGACACGAGGGATGATTAATGACAGTTCTTAAAAACTACAAATTCCTTTTTTGTCAGCATGGCCAACAACTGGAGTTCCACATGCTAGCAGCTTCATCAGTCTTCAAGCAGAAAACAAATCATGACACATTCCCCACAGGTCAGAATAAATGTTCCACTGTGGTACTTCTTTATCATTACTGAAAGAGAAATGCACCTAAGAAGAAAGCACCCAAGATTCATTCTGAAAAATCTTTCAAAAACTCCCTTTAGTGTGCCTCTGCTCAGTGCTCATGGACACACATTGTGGGAAGCAGAGAAATATGTGCCTACACTGAGCCCCTTTTTTGGAAAAAAAAAAAAAGAAACCAGTTGAAAAATTGAGGCTAAACAGAAGATACATCATCTAAACTGTAGTTTTATTGAATCAGTAATGTTCATTTTGGTTAGGATGCATAAGGGTTTAAATTCAAATCTCTTGTTTACAATTGCCCATAATTACCTCCTGACAAAAATTTCCCATGCTTGGTTTATCCAGTTGCTGAATTTTCTTGTTAAATTTAGGCAAAACAGATTTCAGCCATTCTCATTAGGAAAGCAGGGGGAACTCCTGTTGTGTTACAATCTTATCTTCAAAGTGTTTCCAGCTTGAACGATGAATAGAAAAAGAAAAGTTCTGACTAAATTAGGTAAGGAGACTTTGAAAATATCTTTCTGGGGCATTCCTGCCACAGTCAGGGAAAAATCAAATTGGCTTTCCTGCCCAAGAAGAGCTAGTCCATGGCTATCAGACCCTCTGACCTGATTTGCACCAAGTTCCTCTGAGCTATTTGTCCACGTTCATGGACTATCAACCAGAGTCTTCCACTCATTTGCTGAGAAAGTGGGCATTTTCTTTCAAAACCAGCTGGAGAAGAAGCTGTGGTCCATTTACCTATGGTTTTGTGCCGGAGTTATCCCAGTGAGAGTCCTCAGGCTCCTCACAGTTGCATCTGCCCCCCAACATGACCCTGTAGAGCACAGACCCAGCCACCAGCATGTGCCCAGCCACAGCCTGGCTGCCCAGAAGCAGTTTCAAAGGAACCCACAGCACTGATGAGCCCGCTGCCAGCTGATGCTCACCTCCACAGCTTCTGCTTTGCAAACAGCTACCGGGAGCCCTCGTTTAGCCAGTTATCAACCCTCTTTATGTGGGCTCCCTTCTCACTGCACTGTGCAAAGTTTTGATCAGTGGAATGAGGTACTAAATCCACTGCCTTACAAATATCTGTATATTGTGTATCAACAGGGCTGCCTTCATTGGTGTGTTTTGCCCTCTTCCCAGCGCAAGTGTTTGATCTGACTCATTTCCCTGAAAATGTGCTAACTGGCATTAATTATAATCTTACCCCTCAGGTCTTTCTCAGCTAATCCCTTAACTGCTTTTCCCTTATTTTACCATGACTGAATCAGGCAAACTAAGTTATAATTAGCAGTATCATGCTCATTCTCTGAATATTGACACAATATTATCACTAAGACATGATTTTTTGCGTTTTTTCCATCATTCCCATATTTGTTAAAATTATCAAAGGTGCAGAAGTCAAGTTGGCCAATACTTTTATAACTCATAGGAGCAAATAATCTGGGCCTGCAGATTTGCCAATCTTAGCATCCATTACTTAACATGCCAATAGTTAGTGGGTCAGAAAGCAGTTCATTTGATATATGTGTATCACACTGCTTTCTTCCAAATACAGTAAGGAAATTATTATTTTGTCTATTCTGCACCATTAGAAGCAGTTTTACTAGCTTCATCTAGCTACAGCCAAAAATTTCTGGGGCTTGAGAGGGGGTTTTTTGGGGTTTTTTTAATATTTACGCTCTTAACTTTTTATTGCCTTTTGACCTTCCAGTCAGAGACCTTCTTCTTTGGCAGCTTTATCTTCCTGTATCAATTTCCCAAGGTTTGTGGCTCCTCATTCAACATTCTTCCAGTCTGTATCCAACTTTTTCATTTGTTATAAATTGCTTCTTTATTTCTAATCATGGCTTTCCCTTAACAAATGAAAACCGTACCAATGTTCTTTTCTTTGATGGTGACTTTTGGACAGCTAATAAATGCTCCTCAAGAGCCAAAATCTTCCATATGCATTGTTCTGCCCACATATATTACCCAAACAGATTCTTCTTATAACTTTCCGGAGATTTCATAAATTAAAGCTTTTGAAGCTGTCTGTTTGAGACTCTCATGTGATTGGCCACACTAAATATAATCAGGCCTTGAGCACTGGTCTCTTGGTAACTACCAGCTTCCAATTCATCAACTTTCATCTTTATTCCTTGTAGTGAAGTCCAAAATATTTATCTTATGATGGGAAGGCTTTTAAGTTATATAAGTGACATTTTACCAACTTTTTGGAAAAAGTGGATAGGTCACCATCCCTTTGAATGCAGAAGACAAGATCAGATCTCTTTTTAAAAGACATTCTTTGATCTAGTTCTGAAAAAACATTATCCAGCCTCTGCATGTGGAGGGTCAGCCTAGGTGAACAGGGAGGTCCCTTCTGTCCAGAGAGTCTGAAAGTCTTTGAACAAAAATGAAACTCTATTGATGTTTAATTGGTAACTGCAAACTTTTCAGTTTTTAATTTCCCCACATCAGTGCAGATTTGAATTCTACCCTTTACAGAAACTTGGTTAGGTGTAACTCATCAATGTAATTGCAGGTTTTCTAACCCTTCTAAGGGGTTGGCCTTTTTCATATTTCTCTTATTCTCTCCTTCCACCCTGCTGCCTCATTGTATTTTCCAGTGTCCACTGGCACACTGGTCCACAGGCATTCAGGAATCTTCACTTCTAATTCATCTCTTGCTGCAGGTGCACAGCAATAACGTGAGAGGCAAAAGACACAAGTTAGAACATGAAAAATTTCAATTATAGATCACTTTTTTTTTGTTTGATTTGGGTTTCTCTGTTTACCTTGAGAGTGGTCAGATACTGGAAGAGGTTGTCCAGAGAGGTTACAGGATCTCCTTCCCAAGAGGTGTTCAAGACTCCACTAGAAATGGTCCTGAGCAACCTGATCTAATTAGACTTACTTTGAGCAGGGAGGTTCCCCAGATGCCCCCCAGAGGTCCCTTCCAACCTAAATAATTCATGACTCTATGAGCTACAGACCTAAAACAAGGTAATTGTATCTTCCCTGTACAGTTCTACCTCTGAAACTCTTTTTTTCCTCTCAATCTGTCTTAATCACATCATAACCAGAGGTGTTAACATTCACATCATTAACATCTCAGCAGGTCAATGTAATTGATAATGTCAGTGAAATTAAAATGTCTTTTTATTAAGGCTGTTCCATTTCTTCAGGTCTTTTCCTCACCAGACTGGAACCCAGCCTTTATGCTTCATAAAAACAAAATCCTTGATAACATGTCTTATTTCAAATGTTAGTATGCCAGCCTAGTGAGGCTCTCCAGTGCTGCTCCTGACTTTCTGTAGGATATAAATAGTACGTAACAGAAATAACGCATTGAAAGAGGTTTTTGAACAGTACTACACATAAGCAGATACATCTGCCTCAATTAATGAGGTTTTGACTATGCCATTCTTGCACAATACTGGTTTTGGTACATTGCTTCCTTCAGGCCTACATGAAGGAATGCACTGGGCAAGGCGGGTGGAGTGTTACAATATATGCAGGAATTTCTGAATTTTGAAGAGCCTGCCTTTGCAATAAAAATGTAAATCTAGAATGTATAAAAAACATCTTTGTCAATTATATAATTATTTTTTGGCATATTCTGATGGACTAAATATTTACAGCATGGCAAATAAACTCCACAGCTTTTCACTTGTATTTGGCAGATCTGTGATGAGGTAGCAGAAGCACATTACATCACCTTGAAGAATATTTCAAGATCCATTGGCTGTTATACATAATGCAAATTCAAGGTGAAGTACTTCAAGTTCTAGAAGTTACAGTAGTTCAAAAAGTAGAGCCTAATGATGAAGGATGACAAACTACACTGGGAACTGCAGTGTAGACCAAACAGATTTTTAGGAGACTGTAATTTCACAAACAGCCCATTAAACCTTCTGAAGTCATAAATAATTAGAAACAGTTAGTTTTTGTATTCATAGCCTGTTAATACAGTGCTCACTGACACACAGGTATATGTAGGCATCTAAAGTAAGAGTCTTAAAACCTAAGGTAAGCAAGTGTCTTACACAGGATTGTATAATGTACTGTGAAGAACACAGGTACACATCAAGAAATAAGGATAAATATTTACCAGCAGAATTACTATAGCTTTTATAACCTGACTGCATTTCTTAAAGGGAAAAACCCTATGTCTGAGAGCCTTTTACAAGGATGTTTACCTATTAATAAACTAAGAAGCCTATAACCAGTGTTACCCACTAAGCTAACTAAAATAAAGCAAGATAAAGCTCAAATTAAATTACAACAATACATATAAAATAAATATACTTTTAAGATATAATATGAAGTCAACAACTGCACTTTATATAAGCACAATTGGGATTCAGATTGTGAAGTTACCTGAGACTTAAGAACACATGATAATGGTAACATATAACAAACATAACCTTCTTCCAGTCTCTGTGAGGCAGCCGTTAGGCTTATCAGAATTGCTGTTTATTGAGCAACTTACACAATTTTCCATTATTCAACCTAATTGCCCTTGTTTCACTCAAAATGGTTTAAAACCCTCTCTTTCCCATTTTGGCAAGCTAATACACTACAAACACAGTTTCCAACCCTTGCAATGCAATATGATTTAAGACAGCAATTTCTACATGTTTGGATGTGTACAAGTTGTTGTGCAGATACACTTAATCACAGTTTCTAAAGGTTACAAATATTACTCACCAGTAGGGAAACTATCTATAGGCAAGTTTGCAGAGTCTTGAGCTGTCTTCTGCTTTAGTCTAGCCTCAGGACAGCAGTAATCTGTATCTTGTTGGTCCAAGATGAAACTTCCTGTGCTGCTTATCCTCATGGATGGGATCCTTCCTTCTCTTCAACTGCTCAAATGTATTGAGGGATGTCACATAGTACATCTCTGAAATACGCTGTTTCCTCTCCTTTTTCTGTCCCCTATAACTTCAGGGGATTATCTTCAGTTTAGCCCCATGTCAAACCCTGTAAATTGAACTCTTCTGCTAGCAGTTTGCATGTTGTCAACCTCTTTTAAAGCCATGATGGAAGGGCCTCAAAATAGGAAGGTTTCAGGATAAGGAGGAGTGCACAGCTCTTTTATCAATTCCCACATAGGATAAGAGGTAAATTGATGATGCTGTCAGGTTCTTTCACTTCCTCTGGCTGTTTAGTTTCATTGATGATCTGATTCACCAATATTTTCTCTGACTTCGTTGATACTCCCTTTGCACCTGTCAATATTTTGTACTCTCTCAATGATTTTTCAATCATTTTTGGTCCCATTAGCAGCAAAGAGTCAAGAGAATGAAGCCATTTTATTCACCCTAGCTGAAGGAAGGTCACCGTTGGCCAAAGATTTTTTCAGGTACATTAATAAAAAATCTAGTTAAGCAAATAAAATGAGCATTAGAAGAGCATTACATAGGAGAGGATGGAAAGACAACTTTAAATGCATAACTTTTGTCCAGAGGAGTTTATTATTTTACTGCTGCTTCCAAGTGGTGGCTTCAAAGAAACTAGTCATTCTCAATATTTATTGGAAAAAATGCACAAAAGTGATTGAGTGATTATAAGCTGCCAACTTACGTGATTATTTCTATTTTTCAGCGATGAGTTTAATTTATTTTAAGGTATATATAAAAAACCCTTGAAAACATTTAAGAGTAAAATCTTACATATCTCCTTTGATAATATTTCCACACAGTGGACTTGCACTGCATAAGAGGCTGCAGCAATTTTCCTCCATATTCAGCCAGTTTTTGTTTTTATTTTTTATTAGGAGGATGGCCAGATTGTCTTATGCTTGGGGAGGACTTGAAATGAACAGCATATTCTCTCTGCTGTGGTCTCAAATTGCATAATTCTTCCAGCTGGCATAATATATCAAAAGAGTGAATAAGTATATAGGATGCATGGAACAAGAGCGCTTCAGTACATCAGCCTATATACAGGGTTAAGTACTTGTAAACTCATTCCCTGTATTTAAATTTCATGTATTTTATTCCCTTGCACGTTAGCATCACTTCCACATCAAAGAACCACATTTTGTTTAAACAAGTTGCAAAACCAGGCTCCATGAGCATGAAATCCTCTCTAAATGCCCTGGATGCTTTAATCTCCGTCTCTCAAACTGCAGGCATTATATATTAAATAAACTTTGCTCCCAGTTTAACTGGAACATCCGGTAAGATCCAGTCGATTAAATAAACTTAAGAACTGAAGTTTACATGTAGTTCCCCTGCCCCATAATAGCAACTCCTTTGTCTGAATCAAAACTAAATAGGGTGTGCCTGAGAGTTCTCATTCCTGGACAACTGTTAGGGTTTGTCAAAATGGGCCCTGGGACCAGCAGAATTTTAAATCTTAGTCTTTTCTGAAGGGTAGAGGGTTTTTCCAGGCACTGCTGGCCATGGCTCCTAGGAACTGCAGCAGGTACCTTCTATGAGATTTCTTTTAATCTCCAGAAGTTTTTTCCATGCTACGCATTGAGAAGATGTGGGACGTGATTTTCAGCAGACATTGGTACTCACCAGTGACTGAAGACATAACAAAAAGCAGTGCAGGAGCTGCCCTGGCCATGAAAGGAGTGAAAAAGTCTGTCCAGTTAGGACAAATCCACTGAAATCTCTCAGCACTTAGTATGGTTCCTGGGCTGGATTTAAGGCATCCAAACACAGACTGACAAAGATAAAAGCCCCTTTTCAGTTGTTATTTAGCCTAAATTCAATAGGCCTCCAGGATTTCAGGTTTCCAGATGACAAAACCTGAGATGCTTAGAGACAGTTTACTAATTCAGGCCCTACTAAGAGTCAAGTCCCAGCCTTTCTCCTCTTGTTGTCTTGTTTGATGGACTTGACATAGTTGGTTGTCTCAGAACATATTTATTGAATGAGTCTCTGCACAAAATTGGATTGCAGGTGCTTATTCCTTTGGAAATATGGTTAGAGGAATAATGTCTCTCTCTGCCTATTGGATTGGGACTATTTTTACAGTTGCTTAGTGGTTAGAGCTCTCATTCAGAGGTGGGGAGGGTGCAGGCCATTTCCTAGTCCTGCCTGTCAGATGCTGATATGCTTCCAGCTCTCACATTATGGAATAGCACTGTAGACAGCTATTCCCTGGTAGATGACAATTCTCAACCTCTCATGAACCTGTGAATTTGAAAGGGGGAATAGTGCTTTAGTTGCACGATGCAAGCAGTCTCAAAGAAGAGGTCATTTCTGGTCTTCTTTTTTCAGCACCAACCACTGCCTGTGCTTTTGGCATAATAATACTTCACACAAATCTCTTAATACAGTCCTGGGAGCAGCAATATGAATCCAGGGCTCCCATATCCCACTTGAAGCACTGGTAAATGGAGGTCATTATGCTCCTTCTTTTCTGACCAAGAGGCTTTGTAACTTTTCTGTGCAAAATGGAGCTGCTTCAGAAGTTATTTGGTCCTACTGCAGGACTGCCTTTAGCCTGGTACACAAAGTAGTCCTGCAGTGTGAAAAAGTAAGTCAGAATCTTCTGATAAACCTGAGCCTCCTGAAGAAGAGAAAGGGGATTGGTTTGTGTCTGGTAGAGTTTCTGATAGAGTGATGCATCCATTTTAGAGGAGGTGATGAAGCCACCTATTAGCAGAAAGAACTTTTAGACTGGGAATCCTGAGGGAAATCAGGAACCTATTATCATAGAATAAGAAAGCCATACCCTAGAAAGTGGTCAGATTGAAGACATATTTCTGCAGGCTTCTCCCATAGACTCATGTAGGTGACTCCCTCCTCAGTGTGCTAATTGCCAAAATTTCCATTTGAAAGCATTGCATTCTCCCCATGAACTCTGTTTAGCATCTCTTGTTTTCTGGATGGGGACATTCAAAGTCTTAATTATAATAGTAGTCTTGCTGTAGCCAGGATAGTTTAAATGAAGCAAGATTTGTAGAGAGATCATGTTTCCTAGAGCAACTCATACAACAGGAAAAAGAAAGCAGGCTATCAGGCATTTTTAAAGCCTTTTCAAGCTCTTCCTGTTTTTTCCCCCAATATTTGGATTAATAAAAGATACTTCTTTGTCTATGAAACTTGCCTCATCAATTCATGGCAAAAAATGCATCACCACCTTCCCTAGATTACAAGATTTGTCCAGTACAACCCATTGTGAGAATATTCCATGCCAGAGTTCCTTTCATTTCTTGGAGTGAGCTGTGACTGTGGGAGCAGAAACAAGACAGTTTGGTTTCTCAATCTTTTTGTGCTTTATACCCTCAAGCCACTTAGCAGAGGTTATGGCCTTGGTGGTACCCAGAGACTCTAGGGGGACTTTTTTGGAAATTGCCAAAACAGTTTCCTAATCCTGTCTCCAAAGTCAAGATACCTCCTAACAATACCTTGAGCACTTCTCTGTTGTTTACTGTAACACATCTTTGTCTGGAACTCGTCTTGCTTTTTAATCAGTCAGGCATCATTTCTGCATCAGCATTTAATAGTCTGGGGATAATTAAGAATATTTTGACATCCCTTATGCCTTTAACAGAAAACTCAGATCCTATATACGGCTAAAGGGGTTCTGTCACTGTAAAATTGGTGATTCTCTTTGCCACCAATGCTTTCACCCTAGTTTTGGGCTCCTCATGATTTCTCACCTGCCTTCCTGGTGGCCACTTCAGCCTAAGGCACTGGATCACACAGTTCCTCTGGAAGCTTTCTGGGGTTCCCAAGGAAGGCAGCACTTACTTTTAGGCCACACCATTTCCTAGGGCACTAAGATCCCTTCCTTCAGGATGTCCTTTACCTCCTTCCCAGTACAACCCACAACCAATTTTCTTAAAAAACCTCTCCACATCCTCACATAATTCAGTACACCAGATCTGCTTGCCTTTGGCCATTTTATCTCATACTTTTCCCACTCTGATAAGTACCTACAAAACATCTGCCTACCATAAGTAAAATCTTCCTAACATTAACTGGTAAGTAGTACCTGTGAGTACAAAAATTAAGATTTCAGCCATCCTCACTTTGGCCTTCTGTCAGCTGGGGATGTCTGCTCAGCATGTCTGGGCTGCTCACAGCATTTGCACCTGTGCTGTGGGTGGCAGGCTTATGTCCCCACATGCCCCCATATGCTTCAATCAATCTTTTGCATCTACAATCCCATCATAATGTAAGTGCATTGCAATATCACAAGCAGCTCCAGATTGCCAAACCTTTTTAACCTGCAGCCCTGATGCACAATTGTAAATTTCAGTGAGGCTCTGTGCACACCATAGCATCTTGTCCTTGCTGCTATGTATCTCCAAGGGAAACCTTTTCAGAGCTGGAATCTAAGCTACAAGGAAACATCTTTCCCAATACCTATCAGCTTTTAGGGTTGTGCTGTATTAGTCATACACGCAATGTTTTGTGTGACCAAGTTTCAACAAAGAACATGTTTCCTCTTTCTGTATATGCCAACTTGGAGATCTATATTCAATCCCTACTTTGTATCTTTGTTTTTTCTTCAATTTCAACTTCAAGGTTTTTCTTTTAGCAACAGACAAAGGAGTGGATGAAATTCTGATGAAAATTCACTCTTAAGCATGGGCTTTAACGTTCAGTCTGTCTTTCTGAATAATTGCTTACCTTTTATTTATGATCTACCATGAAGTATGTTTTTCCCCCTAAGACTATTAGAGTGTTCTCAGTAACCTCTTCTTAAAAACCTTCTTATCAGCTTCTAACTCCTAATTCTATTCTACAAAATCCCTGCCTCTCTATGGTCTTTTCATGTAGTTTTTATGTGTTTCAATTAAAACCTGATCTAGTTTCTCTTTCCTTGCCTACGCACTGTCTCTGTCTTGCTTCAAACTTTTTAGATTCTCTTCTGATTTAGACACATTGGTTTCCTATTTCAGATGTCACCCAACAAGTTTTTAAGAGAGAATCACAAGCAATACATTGCCAACACAGCTATATGCATTAAATACCAATTATTTTCAATAAAATATAGGTAAAGCTAACATATAAATGCATAGCAAAACTTTCACCATGAACTAAGAACCATATCCCTTCTCATCAAAAGTTACCCAGGCTCATACAAAGAGCACTACCCTCTAACCCAACTGGAACCAGCCTGGCTGGTTGGTGATTTGACTCAGGTAAGAACAGAACTCAATAAATTTGTACGACATTCAGTACAAATGGTGGGACTCCGTAAGCAGAAAGACAAAGAATATTTAACATTTCCAATTTTATTTCTTCCAGTGCAATGTTTAAGTCTCATCCATCATCACTTTTGGTGACATCTCAGAGTGGGAGGAGGATACGCCATCATCTCTGAAAATCCTATGCACCTCTCTTGTTCTTCTTGTTAACTGCAACACTAAGTTGCACGCAAGGAGAAAATCTGAAGCCTGTAAATGCGCCTAGGTTTTAGATTTTTGCTGAACATGTTTGGGAAACACTTAAATTAGGTCCAATTAGTCTTCAATCAATCTAGTTGAAGAAATTATTCTTTTGGCTGCATTCACAGGAAACTGTTAAAAGTAAATTATAGTTCTCTGATTGCTACAGACTGGAGAAAAAACTTCCCCTTCTTCACTCCTAACAGCCTACTTCTCTATTTTTAATCAGAGCTGTTGAGTAGTTTGTCCTGGGCAAAAAAAACGTGCATACAGAAACTGATTTGGAATTCATTTCTAATAATAGGCAATAGATACAGATGCTTAATAGGCAAAGGATACAGGACAGATTTCTTTTTTCCCCAGGCAGCCCCTTTTGGAATGCCATGTGTAAACTGTGATTCAGACTAAAGAGACTCAGGTGTGAATATTGTTTGATCTACAGCTGGCAAGAACAACTGCATTCATTAAGCTGGGCTTTTATAAGGATCACTGCATGCTCATAAGCCAACTTGAAAAAAATCTGAATGGATGATAAAATTACAAGTTTTACTAAGCTGGCAGAATCAAAATGAGATTACAGGAGAAATCAAATTCCATGTAAATAAATTGGCAGTACAAGAAAATGAAGTTACCAATTTATCAAAGAATTATACGTATAAATAGTCAAACACATAATCACAACTTATTTACTCAGTCATGTAGAAAAGTCAATGAGAACATGGCAAGAAAGGCAGCTGTGGCATAGATATGGCCTTAAATTTCTTCAATTTCCCATAAATATCATTGAATCAGTTCTGATATCACTGTTCTTACATAACAATCCATTCAGATGTATTTTTACTGTGTCATCAGTTCTTAAATTAACTTGGTGACTTTCAGCAGTGGAGTACTGGGAAAGGACAGGCTGTTTTGTTTAATCTCATTGTAGTAGCTCCAGTCTTTGCCAAAAAACTGTATTTCATGTTCTGAGACTTATTTAAGCAAAGAAAAGAGAATGGAATTTGTCAGCCATAAAAACTTAGTCTTCTTCAAAAAGGGTTATTTCCTTCAGGCAAAATCCAAGCAAAAGTTTTTGTGAAGGCTGGGGCTACACAGCAGCTCAGGGACACTATGAATAACACCAACACTTGTGAGAGAATTAAATGTGCTTTGAAAGGGGAATTTCAGCTTAAAAAGAGGAAGCTTCTTTTGCACAGAGAGTACTTTCTATAAGTAGCACAAACATATTTGTGATAGGAAAGGCTGGATTTTCTGTGATCTGGGCTTTCTGCACATGGTGGAGGACAGGCACTGAGGACAGAGATAGGATGAATATTTCTGTTATCAAGCAAGATCCATACTGAAGTATTTTGCTGCCTCTGAGTCAGGAACGCTGGAGAAAGAAATAAGGCATTCCCCAGTATTGTAGTAATCCTTTTGATTGAGTGTTTTAGCCTTTTTTCTTTATCTGATAATGATTTGGGCAGTTACAGACACAAGCCTCTGTAATGCTCCTATAAACTAGTAGGAGCACACATTCATAAAATCTAATTGGTATTAGTGAAGTGACTCCACAGCTGCTCTCTGTTTCATTTGAGCCACATCTGCTATCATAGCAGCTTCATACACTTCCTGGAGCAAGCTGACCAGCAGAATGAGCCAGAGCCCATCCTATGACAGCATCAGCACAATTATTTCCTCAATTCCTGGAGCAGGATGTTTATAATCAAGACCTGGGTGAAAGAACCAAAGCGGATCTCCAGGGTGTTGTTCGATTATGTGTATTATAAGGAGGCTGGTCCTTATTTACACCAGTGAATAGGAGAATCAGGTCCTTTCTTCAAAGCTCAGTTCTGGTGATTGAAGGGAGAAACCAAAATCAACAGGCAGAATCTTTACCTTTGTAAAGTTAATGTGCCATAAGAAGCACTGTGAGCAAATCAGTACGTGTCCCCAGAGTGATTTCTGCACTAGGACAGAGGCTTGGCTTGTTTAACTGAGCTACTGAATATCACATCTTCATTTAATAATTGACATTAATTTATTGCAAGAAAAGTAGCACCTGATCAGTGATCCTTCTGTTTGAAAGGCAGTATGAGGTTGGTGTCACATGCCCAGCTGATTTTGAAAGACTTACTGAAAATACCTGAGCACTAAGCATAGAATATATTGTGTGGCAGCTAATCCTTGTTAGCTGTGTTTGAGTATAGCTGGGAATCAAATATGGATTAATCTTTCTGTATACAGCGCACACCTTGACACCAAAGGTGCCCTGCAAACTGCTATTTGAAGTTATGTTTGTACTGCATTGTGTAGCCATGCAGGCATGTGTAGCCATTTCCAGGCAAAATGTCCTGCACAGAGATAGGAGGCTTGGAAGAGGGACAACCTGGGAATGGGCATTTAAATTCCCTCTTCTGTACAGTGACTCTTGAAGAGTCCCCAGCAATTGACTGGTCTGTTAGTCAGCAGTCACCTCTAAATTGTGACCTGTGCAGGAACAGGGGTGTGCTCCTTCTCTGTTTCACTGCAAAGTCAAACAGGCTGCTGTGATTTGGTGAGAAGTGAACCCATCAACTGCTACTTCCCAGCTGACAAGTTTGCTTTACTAGCTTTGATGCAAGTGTGTGGGCTGGAAAAGGAGGACAGACGTCACCTATGGTGCCTATGATGCAGAAGTGGTTCAACCAGCTTGCCAATTCTGTGGCTAGGCCTGGCTTAAAGTGTGGAAAAATATGTCAGCCTGACCTATCCTTTAGGTGGAACTCAAACACCACAGCTAATCCAAACGAATATCTAATTCTGGTTTGATGACGTTCTTCCCCTCTGAATTTCCCCTGCAGTTTCACTTGCAGGGAGAACACGTTTGTATCCTATGATTTGTGCAGTGGGACTCTGTATCCTTAGGCAGCTGCTGTGCTCTCTTTCAGAGATACCTGCCCCTAGTTGTGGATGAAGGATTCTGCTTGCAGAGGCAGTGGAATGCTCCATGATCTCTGGACCAAAGGTATTATTTAAATAATTGGTGTTTTTTACTTGTTATTAAAAGAGGAGTTTCTATATGTTAGAGCAAAATGATCCCAGAATCATAGCGAAAGTCATGGTTCTCCTGAAGATTTAGATATAATAAAATGATGTTGCAGAGTGAGAAGGGATACAAAATGCATTGAGAAATAAAAAATTAGGACGGCAGAGGCTTGGGTTTTCTTCATGTAATAACAAAATAATTAAACAGAAGCCCAGAATTTTTAAATGTAACTTGGAGTAAAATATTGTTATAAAAGAATGAACAATAGAAAAAGTTTTGCAATTGATTAAAACAGTGACACTTTTCTGACTGGGGAAGCACATAGGAAACACAAGTTGCCTGAGTAATGTATGTTTTTAAAATATGTTCCTTGTTGGATAGTTATACGGTTGTATGGCTTACTATTAGGGTGGAGGGCATCATAGAATCCTCTGAACTTGCCATGTTAAGGAAATTTTCTTAATGTGTGATTTCCTTTCATAAAACTTGTGCAAATCAACCTGTATTTACAACATGAGAGAAGCCTTGTAAATGCATTTTTAGGATAATTTAATTTACAAGCCCCTGGGATAGCTTCCAGGTCAGCAATGGAAAGTCTTTGTCACAGATGTCCTGCCTCCAGGAGGCTCACAGCACTGCTCATGGAGCTGCTTGGTGTTGCATAGGGTGGAAATTTCAGAAAAATTCCCCATGCTAGAAAAATAAAAAGAGTAATTTACTAGTTCAGTGTTTAGTTTTGTTTTGAGTTCAACATGGGGCAGGAGAGTCTTCCCATAGAATATGTGTTGTAAGAAAACAAGATAATTACCTGTGAGAATATGCAAGAAAAGAACATTTTGGAAGGAACTTAAGGGTAAGGAAGGAACTTAGGATTCAAACAGCACAGATGTGAAAGTGTCTTTCAAAAGATAATGACTATATCCAAAACTGAAAACACCAAAAAAGAGAGTAAATGAAAATACAGGCAAGCGTACCTGATACAAAGCTCTTGTTTCCTCCAAGACCTTCATGCTTCGCTGTGCCTGTTGGGGTTTTACATGCTGTTTTCACATGCTGGATTGGGAGGAACATGAGACAGAAAGCCAATCCCAAAATAAGTCACACAGGGCTTTCTGGCAATTGCCCTCAAAAGTAAAGGGAGTGAAGTTGCCTCTTTTTCCCAAATATTGATGTCAGAGTTTTTGCCATCCAGAGGGATCTGGACATGCTTGAGAGGTGGGTCAGTGCAAACATCATGAAGTTCAACAAAGCAAAGGGCAAGGTCCTACACCTGGGTTGTGGCAATCCCAGGGACACAAATAGGTTGGGCAGAGAAGTGATTAAGAGCAGCCCTGTGGAGAAGGACTTGGGCATGATGGTTGATGAAAAACTCAGCATGAGCAGGAAGTGTGCACTCACAGTCCAGAAAGCCAACCCTACCCTGGGCTGTATCTAAAGCAGCATGGCCAGCAGACTGAAGGAGGTGATTCTCCCCCTCTACTCTCCTCTTCTCTCGTGAAACCCCACCTGGAGTGCTGCATACAGTTCTGGTGCCCCCAATATAAGAAGGACAAGGAACTCTTGGAGCAAGTCCAGAGGAAGGCCACTAAGTTGGTAAGAGGACTGGAGCCCCTCCCATAGCAACCTCCCAGTATCTGAAGGGGGCTGCAGGAAAGAGAGAGGGATCCTTCATCAGGAACTGTAGTGATAGGAAAAGAAGGAATGCATACAAATTGCAAGGGGAGAAATTTAGGCTGGGTATTAGGACGAAATTATTTACTGTGAGGGTGGTGAGGCACTGGAATATGTTGCCCAGAGAAGTTGTGGCTGTCCCAACCCTGACAGTGTTCAAAGACAGATTGGATGAGCTTGGAACAACCCAACCCAGTGGGAGATGTTCCTGCCCATGTCAGGGGGCACTGGGACTAGGTGATCTCTGAGGTTCCTTCCAACCCCTAACATTCTATGATTTTATGATTCAGGGCAGGAATCCCCCTGTACTGAGCCAAGTGGGAACTGCCTCATGAGTTTTCTCAGACTGGTTTGGGCCAAACCAAAGCCGTCATGAATCAGGCCTGTAAAGTGCATGTGCTCATATGGTTTCTTCTCCTTTCAGTGATTGCACTGCAGAGATAGTAAATAAAGGATTGAGGGTGACTCCTGACTGCGTACTGACATAATCTCAATTAATATACTGCTCCATTTTCATCTCTGACATCCACACCTGATTTGTAATTGTGAGTCATGGAAACACCTCCAGGAATGGCTGAAAAGCTCCAAAAGAGAAAAAAGATACACCATATATGCTAGCTTTATTTAGCAAGGGAAAATGTTTACCTCTCCATGGACCGACCTCACATTATTCTGGATGTCAGAGATAATTTTAAAGCCTTGGGTCTTCAAACCACTCCCATCTCATGAGTTTTCACTGGCACTGTGAAAAAGTGCCACTTCCACAGATGGATACACTCAGCCTGTGAACAGCAAAACTGCACATCCACACACAGACCCACAATGTCTATCTTTCCTCTCTTACCCAGCCCACTTTGACTGCTGGTCAGTTCTGGGACCCAAGAATTTCAATGGCCTGCAGATATTAAGAGAGAATTGAACAAAAAATCTGTATTGAATATGCCAAAGGAATGGTGTAAGTAGCGCACAGTGATACTGTGTAATTCCCCTTCCTCTCTTCAGTCTTCTGGACACTGGCTCCAAGGATTTGCATTTGCTGGTTAAAGGCATTTATAAAAAAGGGGAAGAAAAGCTGCTCGCAGCACTGAAGTTGTAGCGGCCCAATTAATGATTCAGCAATTCCCTATAAAGCAGCTTGCATGAAGGAAGCAGCTTGTCACACTCACACTCAGTGACAAGCAATTCCCCTCCACAGGGAAGGTGGGGGTATACCCCTCTGCAGACTCACGGGATCCTTCCTCATGCCAGCACCCCCAGCAAAACGCCTTCTCCTGGAAGACAGCAGCCAGGAAAACGTGTTGGAATTTGAACACTTCTGTCCTCACAGCTCCAAATCCAAACCATAAAGAAAGGCAAGCGGCTTTATTTGGTATTCTTGCTTGGGTTTTTTCTCTCTCACTCTCATTTTAAGTTCTGGTTTTGGTTTTTGCTTCTGTGAGACAGTCATTGCAAAACATGCCTAGCTATAGCAGTACACTCTCTCCATTTATGTCAGTAGTTGCTAAATTGCTTTAATTTCTCCTCTTACACACCTGCACAGAATCCAAGAAAATAGAGCTATCCTTTATTTTTCACTTGACTGAAAGCCAAAATTCTTATTTATAGGATGGAAATATGACTGCTGAAAAGTAGTTTCTGTAGTTTTCAGTGGCTTGGCACAGGCATTAGGCAGTCAGTTGTCTGGTTTAGTTCAGTGGGGCCCAGCCTGGGAGGAAAACCCCTTGATAAAAGTTTACCATGCAGTTGGGTGGCTGGAGCAGAAAAAGAATGACCTCTGTCTATGACAACAGATTCTGCATGAGCCCTCCCTCCCCTTGCTCCTCTTCTGCTGTGACAGGTGGATCAAAAGAAAATTATCTATATCCTCCAAGCCACGTGGACTTATTTCTCCCCTTTCCTAAGAGAAGGCAGGATGAAATTGGAAAAAATATTATTGTACATTACATTACACTCACAAAACTTGTCAGTGGACTGAGTGGAATTCTGTATTAAACAGAAGAAGAGACCAGAGACCTGGGGTAAAGACCCAAGTGTAATAGCCTAAAATAAAACACAACAAAAAGTGGGAAGCCGTCCATCAGGAAAGTGTACTACCAGTGAGTACAGCAGAAAGCATCTCACTGGTTTTAAGTATGAGAGCTGGGGAGTCTAACATCTGCTCCTGCAAAAAAGGTTTCTTTGGAGCTGTTTAAAGGAGGAGAGCAAAGGACCTTGGCAAGGGTGTTATGGAGGCTCCTCCCAAATATATGGAAAAGGCACACAAAAACCACAAAGGTGCTGCTAAATGCAAAGCACCAAATGCAGAGCAGTCAGATGCAGGTGCTGCTCTCAGGGTGCACAGGAATGACGTTTGGCTGCTTACCAGGACTGTGGGCGCCCTTATACCACATGAACCCAAGCAGCCAGAGAGGTGTTTTGCTTATGAGAAGACATAGAGGTTTTTTCCTTGTTTTCTAAAGAGAAACTATATTTTTCTTGACCACTAACTATGTGCTGTTTAGCCTCTGCTCTTTAAATCATAAAGGATTTTCTACCTTATCCTTTGCTGTTGTTAAGGATAGGTTCCTGTCACAAAACTGAAGGTCACACACTTCATTGCTTCTGGTAGCTGACATCACTGAGCCGTCTCCCCCACCTCCTCCTTCTGCGTCACACTCTCCTCCCCCTCTACTTTCAATTCTCCATCTTCTTCCCCACACTGCCAGGCCAAGCATGCTCCCCATTCCTCTTTCCTCCACTCTAGGCGTTTTGGGTACTTGTCTTGCCCTTTGGACCCCAGAGACTCTGTGTTCCTCCCATGGCATACACAGTTTGCAGTAATTTTGCACCACATCAACTTCTCTGTAAACCAGAGATCTGCCATGGCATGCTAGTTGTGGTTGCTAAAGGCTGGGAAACACATAGAAGTCCTTGCACCGGTCTATGGAAAAAGGTGAGATTAACTTTCTCAATACTCTCTCTCTTGCTAAAACTTCTTTTTTTACCACTTCTTTGGGAGTACTGGAGTGTTTTCAACCTCTAACATATTTCTTTCTTTCCTCCTTCTTACAGTGTCATGGAGGTCTGCATATTCTTCCTTTGTGCTATGATACTCCTCCCAGGTAAAAGGCACATTTTTAATTGTTAAAACTGTTTTGATTGTTTGTGTCCAGCTATGTGATACTTTCTCATGAGCTTCTACTAAGAAGCTCATTCATTAGTAGTAATTAATCACTTCCATTGCACAATCAAGGTCATACAGCCTATGTGACATGTATTTAAATTGTGTGCAGGGACGCTGTAAAATATATATAGTAAGTACTTTCTCTCTTCAACTTTATATCTTTACATTGCACTTATTTTATGATGCTCTTAAATTCTCAATTTAAATCTGTCTTTAAAATGTGTGTGTATCACCTGTGTGTATTATAGAGAAGAGCAGTACTAAACTGCACACTGGCAGTTTGTTTTGGGACAACTGGAGTTTGAGACACCCGCAGAGATCACTTTGCAGTCTGGTGCTCTGGAAGACCAGTCAAAACTTTGCACCAGGAGAGAGACTGTAAATCTTCTCCTCCTTTTGAACACAGCAAAGATGTTTGTATCTTCTGGGACAGAGGGCTGCACTTCTCATTCCAAGAAAAGACAGACCTCCCAGACCAGCACTCATAATAATGGACACATGCATGGGTGAAAGCAGGAGAAAAATCATCCCTTGTGTAGTGCAGTTCATCCTTTCTTTGCATGAAGGCATAATTGTGTTTATTGACCATTTCTGTTAACAAGATCAGCAACAGAACAGTTAAATCTGACATTTACTCTGTCATTAAATTCTAGATTAATTACAGAACAGTTAAATCTGACATTTAATTTGTCATTAAACTTTAGATTAATTCTTCATTGACACTGAAAATGTTCACCTGCTTCTGACCTTCTGGTCATGCATTCCCTAGACACATTTACCACACAGTGTGTACTTCACAGTTTCTTCAAAACTTTAATACTGTGTTATTTTCTTAGGAGAATTAACTCAACTTTTTAAACAGAAATTGTACAACTATCTCCTTTGTGACAGAATCTCATTACACTCAGGATGCTGCAAGCAAGAATTGTTTGCATCTTTGGCCTGCAGATGAGTCTTCTAAAATATAGATGCTCATGATCTCTGTGTGGTAGGCCTTCTAAGTAGGAAAGTAAAATATAGGAAGAAAAATAAGAAACTGTTTTATGACCTGAACTCCACAAGACTAAGTCAGTTTGAACAACTATGTGTCCTGTCATACCTAGTGGGAGAATTTGTGTCTAAATACTGGTGTTTTTATTTCCACTGTTGTTAAGTGTTGGGTCTCTTAGTGCAACTTGGTGTTCTTTTGTAGCTGGTGGAAATCTTAATTTCTCTTTCTCTCTCTCTGTCTAAGGTATTGCTGCCAGTGTGCATCCAGTGAAGGCATTTCTCCATCACACTGTACACCTATCCTGCTATTTTCCAAACCCTCAGAAAATTAACATAGAGAATTTAATAATTTTTTGGCAAAAAGACACTAATAAAGTGGTGCACGAAGTATATTATGGCCAAGAAAAACATGAGAACCTTAGTCCTGAATATATAAACCGCACCAAGGTGGACACGGGCAAATGGACCTTGCAGTTGTTCAATGCAGGAGTTGAGGACGAGGGACGCTATCAGTGTATTATTATGCAAAAAGTAACTGAACAAACAGAGGTCATACACAAATCTGAGTGCTCACTGCACATCATTGGTAAGTAATCTCTTCCAATTGCCATTTGGTCTGTGGGATTCGCTGTGATTTTGTTCAGTCCAGAAAGATGGCTCCTGTCTCCAAGCCCCTGAAAATGTACTTGCTCTGGAGCAGAATTGCTAAAGATGGATAAGAGACTTGCCTCTTGCAAGTTTTATGGCTTTTAGGACTCTGGAAAATAAGCTTGTCTATTTGCATCTGACAAGCTATCTTCTATCAAAAGTAGCAGTAGTTATCAACATTGGTGGCAAATTAGAATTGAAACATAGCAAGATCTCTGCAAACACCCAGCTGTTTTATGATCATATAAATCACAGGGAAAATAAAGAAAATATCAGCTCACATGGGGGAGCAGAAATTTGTATGTTCAGTTAAAGGAAAGCAGAAAATATCTCTGAAGAAAAAATGCATACATACATTGATGAGATTCAACCTGATGTTTTGCATCAGAGAATTTTCTGTAATCAGAGCAAAAGGCAGTAAATCTTTTAACAGGGAAATGGAAGTGAAACACCAATCTTTTCTTCACATTTTCTAATATTTTTAGTGATACCTAATATATAATCCTAATGTTTCTCTATTTTAAACTATTCTGTTAGTAACCTTTATCCATATGCCTGTGTTCTAGTGTTATCCATATTCCACTGTCCTAGTGTTAGTCATTAATAACAACAGCGTCTAACTTGCACTGGTGTTTTCAGGATTCAGCATACTGCTTTAAAAGAGAACAGGCCAAGCATGACAGCAGCCAAAAACAGAGTACCAGGACAATTGACCCTATTTAGCCTTTGTACTACTAGCAAGTGTTTCCTTGATCCACACATAAAAAACCTAGATTGTTAATTTTGATTCTCCCAAGATCTACTGGAAAAGCATTTTTAGTGAAGTTTTGGAACTCAGAAACTCATAATGTGCACTCAATCTGAAGGCCCCCAATTTAAGAAGATGTGTTGCATCAACTCTCAGTTAATTCAAACGAAGTTGAATCAGTTATCAGCTTAGCCAACATCTGAGCAACATGTTACAGATGTCTCACACTTAGGACTAAAAGTGTCCTACACCTTTTAAGGTTTAGCTTAGGAAGACTATTTTAACAATATGCTGGTGTCTTCCTTCCAAATTACTCTCTGTTCAATAAACTCCCAAAGGAAGGAACAGTATAAAACTATAATAAAAAAAAAAAACCTTCAAAATAATTAGATGAAAAATACAAATATTGAAATGCACCTGTGCTTACATGCTGCTTCTTAATTAGAATCTCATATCATACATGGAGGGATTTTTGTAGTTTGGCATGTCACACTTAAAATGGGCATAAGAACGATTGAGTGCTGTACAGGAATGACAGGGCTGTCACACAAAGCTATCTACATCACTTGGTGGCTGAGCCCATTCAGAAATACTGCAGTACCTTTGAATACAATTTAAACATATTATTTTTATGTGTTACATAGGTACAATATATAGATAGCAGGAAGCTGTGTCAGGGGAGGTTTAGGCTGGATATCAGGAAAAGGTTCTTTACCCAGGGGGTGGGTGATCAGGTGCTGACAGGTTCCCCAGGGAAGTGGTCACAGCACCAAGCCTGACAGAGTTCAAGAAGGGTTTGGACAACACTCCGAGGCACATGGTGTGACTCTTGGGGTGTCCTGTGCGGGGCCAGGGGTTGGACTTGATGATCTTTGTCAGTGCCTTCCAACTCAAGAGATTCTAGGATTGTATATGTAGCTTAGATGTATTTCATACAGCCACGATGACTTTTATAATAACAACGGACTCAGATCCTTCTCCAGAAAAAAAGGAAAGGTTTCACAGTGGAAAACTTTGGCTCTTAAAAATGCAAGGTAGAGACCATGGTGACAAGCAGCTTAACTGGAAAATCTGCTGTTGTGTCTTGTCTACAGTGCTTCTAGATAGATCAATAAGGGAAGAAGTTGAGACTAGGGAAACTGTTTCAAAATATGCACTACTCAAAGTGTTGAGACTGAAATGATGTCACAAGAGAGACTTACAGTTGCTCATTTTAAAGGGGATGTTGAAAAACTGAAAGGTGTGGAAAAAGCTCTAGTAGAGTTATCCGAAGGCTGGAAAAAAGTCCAACTAGAAACATTAAAACAACAATCTGATTACCTTACAACACAGAATAATGAGAAGAGTTTTGTTTCCATAATGTGAGAACCTGAATACATGTAAAATCCTGGATATTAAAAAAAAAAAATTAAAGGCTAATTAATTCATTCAGTGACAGTCAGTGTCTGGAAGGAAGTAAGGCAAATGGTCACTTAAGAAAATAGAACAAAAGCAAAGTGTTTAAGCCATTGAGAAAAATATTAAAGTCTTGATGGATCTGCTGTCTCTTGAGGTATTTAATCTAATACCAAAGCTTTTTTGGAAGATGTTTTAAATACAAAAGACTTCCTGAATTTTTTTTTCTGTTAACAAACACAAAACTCATATATGTAGTCCACACCCTGCATGCAGCCAACATCACTTTCCAGTAAATTGAGGTTCCAGAAGCTATAAAAGAGAAGTCCAGGGTATATGCCACTATTTCCACTTGCTTACTGTCAATGAAATTGAAGCCCTTCAATCACTTGGATGTTGTGGCAAATTTCATAGTCATGGATTACGTTCCTGCCATTCCTATAAAATACCAAGGAGAGAATAAATACTCCAGATCAGAAGTCGACAGCAGTCAGCTAAGCAAGTCAGACCTTGAGAAGAAAGGAAGCTTGAGCTTTCCAGAGGGACAACTTAACTAAATTTTGGGGTATAAAAAAGGGGGGGGGCTTTTTCCATTTTGAATTCATATCCATGGACGCTCCTGGGGGGATTTAACTGACTAAGCTAAATCCTATTCATTGTGTGCTAGGATAGAGAAAATAAAAGCAACATCATGTTTCTTCATTCATCCATATTAAGAATTCTCTAGGGCAAGGATTAGATCCTGGATCCAACACATTGAGTGTGTGTGCAGAAGAGTGAGACCCTCTTAAGACTCATATTTTTCTAAGAACCCTTTTTCCCTTCTCCAGTATTTCTCCGTATTTTCTTTAGTCCTATTGGCCCTAAAATAATGAAGCATTTTCAATTAAATCTTCAATCTATTTCTTGGGATTTGTTTCTGATTTTTTTGGGAGGTTGTTGGGCTTTTTTTTTAGCTTGCTGTATGCCAACTTGTAGTCACTATTATGTCTACATTCTCTCTTTCTCCTTTTCCATTATAGTCAACTATTTTTACTATGAACCTCTAACCAAACAAATCCTGGTTGAGAATATCTAGATTATTTAAGAGAGAGTATTGGTTAAAAGCATCCATTTATCATTCATATTTTATGTTTAAATAGTTCTTCTCAATCCTGTTTTGCTATTTCTTGCCTGGAAAACTTGGCTTTTTAAAGCAACAGGTGTGTTTTTCATTGATTGTGGTAAGTACCCAAGTGACACAAAATAAAAAACCCTTATTCTATAGTCATTTCCATTAAAAAAGCTAAGCTAAGGGAACCCTACTACAAAGTGATGATGAATTATATGCTGCAAAATGTTTACTTACAATACTGACAGACACCAGGGATATTTCTGCTTAAGACAGCACTTCACTTTGAATTTATCCCATCTGAATTCTCTTAGATGATTTCTTTCTTTACATTTCACAGTTAGAAATTTGTGGTTTTCCCCTTACCCATTCAGGAGGCCAAAGGTAGGGAGCACTGTAGTCCCTTCCCATCTTCTGCTTAAGCCCTTATCTGTAACCAGGCCAGGTTTCATGATTAATGAATCTTAAAGAGGTGGGAGAGACAGAGGCCCATTGTCTGGCTGGTCAGACTTGCATCCTTGAAACACCCTGATGACAAGAATCAGCAAGTCTACATATACACCAAAAAAATGCCATAAAAATCCCTTCTTGGAATGCCCATTGTCTTCCTGAAGAAAACTATTTAGATTTGTTTCTGCCTGTAAATCTTAAATAACTGGCAGGGATTGTCACAAATGTGGTGTGGCTGGCTAATGATGCTTTGTCTTTGGTCTATTTCAGCCAACTATAGTCAACCTGAGATAGCAGAACTGCACTCCAGGGAACTAAAGCCCAATGGATACTTGAATCTTTCCTGTTCTTCCAGTGGAGGTTATCCAGAGCCCAAGGAGATGACTTGGCTGATTTCACAAGAGAACATAACACACAGCACTATGGCTCACATGGATGTCTCACAGGATGCTGTGACAAAGCTGTACAATGTTACCAGCAAGCTGAATATCCCAGTTCCTACAAAGAGCCGCACTAATATCAGCTGCTTGCTTCACCTTAGGGAGCAGCTGGGAAGCCTTGTCTCTGTCCCACTAGGCATAGGTGAGTCTCCATTCTCCCATTCCCATTTCTGCATGGGTAGAAGCAGGATGTACTGCCACACAGCTGATCACAGACAGCAGCATGGTCAAGGCAGAGAATAAACTCAAAGTAGTAGTAGAAGTTGGTTACAAGGGTTGTATGTTCTCCATCGTGTTCACCACTGAACTTCCTCTCTTTTCCACATGGGGAATCTCATTACAGCAAGGAAAGGGCACAGAGAAGGAATTGCTACACAATCCAGAACACGGCCCTACTGATGCCCTCCCCAGAAGATGCTGCAGTAGCAACAAAGCAACCTAGGAGTCTGGATCAGGCAGCAACCAGTCTCTGGAGGAGACAGCTGTTGGGAGAGGTTGTCCCTTCACAGAATCAGAGAACTGTTGAGGTTGGAAGATGTATCTGGAGATGATCTAGTTCAATCACTCTGCTCAAAGTAGGGTCAATAGGTAGCACAGTTGAATTTTAAACACCTCCCAGGATAAAGACTCCACAACCTCTCTCAGCAAACTGTTCCAGAGTTTGACTACCCTGATAGTAAAAAAGAGGTCTTTTGCTGGTTTAAAGTGCTTGAGCTGCTATTCTTAATCATTCCATAGAAAGAGGCCAAAGGCTAAACAGAAGAGTCCCTTGGACCATATTTAATTCACAAACTTCCAAATAGATTGTGCTGAGTTTAAGCGTAAGCACCACGAAACTTGGACTAGTATTAGAAGCCTTCCTGGTGGTTTTCATAATGTTTGGCAGAATGAAGTGAACATTCCAAAATGACTATTGGGGATTTTTATTCTCTGAGATTGTGTCTTTTTTCAGACACCTCTTGCAAGAAGAAGCTGGGGACATGAGTTCCATTATGACTTTACTGCCGGATTATCTCAAGGTTCCACATGGCTGATCCTTTATTTAAACTAAAGCAGTATTTTATTTATCTTCTGGACCAGGAAAACTTCTTTTGACATGTTTTTATTTGTAAGCTATGGCATAAGAACATCAAATTAAAGACAATTCCCACTTTGGTCATAAGTTCATTTGGCTTGCACATGTCTCTTTTAGACAATGCTGAAGATGGAGAGCTGTGCTTCAATTAACAGGAACAAGAAGCCAAGAGGGAATGGTAGCATTGCAGGAAAGCCTACCAGGGTAGTATAAGCATGCACCTTACTACTGCAGATATAGAAGAAATTTGCCACTTGTTCTGAAAAAGTTCCACCGTGCAGTTTCCTTAATACGAATTTAGCTAAAGGGTTAAGTTATCAATGCCAGATATGGCAAACTGCCTCTAATGTCTTTGCACTCTAGGACTTTTAAATACTATTAAAATACAATCCAGAAATCTCCTTATATTTGTTCAGCTCTGCACATTGCTCATGAGTGTTGAAATGGCTGTATTAGCCATAATGCTGTATCCTCCTCTTCCCTCTTCAATTCTTCTCTCCTCCCTGGCTTTATGAAAATAGATACCTGACAAGCAGTGATAATGAGTAAGAAAACAGAAACTCCACATAAACATAAGCTTTGTTTGGCAATAACTGAAGCTGTATCAGCTGCTAATCCTGCCAACCAAAACCTCAAAAACACAAAAACCAGAAATAGAGGGGAAGTCCTTTGAATTCCCTGCTACTTTCACATCCCTTACAGCATTTCATTAGGCTTTGACCATCATTTCCAACACATACCAAGTAGTTACATGTTCCAGGTTTTTCAAACTTGCATGGTAGTACAGAACAGCATTAGCACAGTAGCTGCCTTGTGGGCTCTTGTATGAATTAAATTGCAGATCCTTCACATGTTACCCAAACCTCAGAAAGAGTGCTTGGCTTTAACTGCTGTTGAAGTGACCATTGAGACCAGGTAGTTTCACTAGTTATTGGAAATGAAAATAAAACAATGTGGATAGTGATTTACTGACTATTAAAGCACTGTAAAAGCAAAGGATGCTGAGGGCCTTAACCTAAACTTCTAATTCATGTAACTTTGGGATAGAGTGTTTAAAGTAATTGTCACAAAATTAAATCTTTCCTGTGTGTATCTTCTCTGTTTTCTTATTCAGAGATACATGAGAAAGAAATGGAGCAAGCAAAGATAAATTTCTTTGGCCCACTTATAGCTGGGGTTGTACTGATCATTTCTGCACTTCTTCTGGGTTTTGTGATATTAAAGAAGAACAGAAATATCTTGTCTACCAACCAGAGTAAGTTACTACTTGTCATTCAGCTCTACCATCCCTCAACTCACAGGCTTTACCCTTTGTAATCATCTCTTTACCTACTCTCCAGCTGCTGACAGAAAGTTAGGTTTCAGGTTGGACTTAAGCTAAACTTCCCAGGGCAATTTAGTTCCTGTAACAACTTAGTCCATCCTGCAGGAAGTCAAAGCATCTTTCTTCTTTCTCATCCTGGAATCCACTTCTCCCTCTTTTTTGTGCTCTGTGAGACTGCCATGGCACCAGCTTACCATCTTTTCCTGTGGTTTCATCCTTTTTTTCCAGGTTTGGGATAGATTTGGCTCCTAAAATCATTGAACTACACTAATCCTTCTTGCCCATCACTACTTAAAAGGAAGGTGGAGCTGGGGGAGGGATGAGATGAACTTACATGAAGTGCATGGAAGGATCTCTGTCACGACAGAGTTGAACAGTCAAGGCATTGCTCCACCACAAGCTGCCCACACACTGGAGTGAAAGAATCACTTTGTACTGGGAAGAGATTTTGATCCTGGAATTTCATTTCTCTATTTTATTCCAAGACTAGCTCTCAGCAGTTCAGGGTTTATTCGGCACTGAATCATGTGGACATCAGAATCTATTCTTCCTTGTAGCAAGAGGGAAATGGATTTCTCAGTCAGTCCTGTTTCCTCATACAGCCAAGGGTCCTGAGCCCCACCTTGTTCTTTTTTTCAAATTCTAAAATAACTGGACATTTACTATCAAGTCTTTTTCAGCTCCTATTTATCACATTTCTGTAAATCACATATTCATCTATTTTAGGTGTCAGTCTAGCAGTCTAGAAGCTATCCAGCTTGAAACTGAGGCCATCAGCCAGACTGCTGACTGGGAACCACCTCTGCACACAGCAAGGCATGAGGTCCTATGTTTTCAGAGGTTCTGCCAGAACAAGAATCCTCCCCAGATGCCCTACAGAACAACATGCAACCCTTTTGTGTGATGCCTGAAACCTACTGCCCAGTGTTCTCTGCTTTCATTTTTGGTCCAGAATGGTAGTAAATATGATGCTCTGCCTGTCTGCATGACTACCTTTTTGTTGTATCTTTTATTATGCACTGTGACCATGTAAAATCCTGAGAGTCAATGGAGAAAGCAGAGCTGCATGGGTTACAGAATGTCTCAGAAACAGAAAGAATTAAGCCACAATCTGTGAATCATAACCATCACTGCAAACACGACCTGAGGTAGGCTATTGCCCATAGAATAATAGAATCATAGAACCATGGAATCATAGAATGACTTGGGTTGGTAGGGACCTTAAAGGTCATCGAGTTTCAAACCTCCTGCCTAACCATGAGCCATAAATGCTTTTGGCAGAGCCACTGTGGCTTTGTACCAGTAACTTTTCTGTAAAGCTTCACATCAGAAAGAGGAACTTCAGGGCACTTCCCCACCTTCTGGGAAAAGTCATGCAATTCCTGTTAGGCATTTGAAACTAGAAATAATCTAAAGAAAATACTTGCTTTAAACATAATTTGTATTTATCTTAATTTTTTTTAAATACCATCTAAGCTTAATATGCCTGGACAGTTAGTACCTCCACACTTTGTTCCTCTGTATTCTGACTGAGAGCTGTAATAGTTGTTCAGGTGGATGCAGGGATGGAAAATGATAGTATGAGGTATCATTTGTATGTGTTTATATCTAACCATACAAAATTAGAACAAGCAGATAATGAAAAAATATTACATAAGTCATGTTCCTTTTTGGTTGACTATGTTCTCCCTTTCTAAATTTTACTTCAAACCTTGATGGTAGAGCAGTTCATACACTGTGGTATGTTCAGCCATAAGAAGCAGTTTTATCTTTCAGAAAAGATCCTTTGTTTCTCTCAAAATGTGTCAGTTCTCCAATCTTGAATGATCTCTGCACTTTATATTCTTCAACAGCACTGACATCTTTCAGGAGGAAGAATGCAGCAGAACTGAGACAAAATTCTTCTGAGGTCTTGATTTTGTTTGTAGATCTGACACTTTCAGAAAGAGCAGGGACATTATCATCATATTCTCAAGACAAATTTCAGCTCAGAGTTGCAGTCTGGGGACATAAATTCTCTACAGTTTCTTCTGGGTACAAATATTCTTTTCTGTTAAATGATGTTGTGAGTTGCTAGGTTTCACCTCAATTTTTACTCCGTTTTCAAGTGTGTGAGAGAAATGCATGTCCCTTTGAGTTAGATAAACTATTTGGGAGTCAGTTTATTAAGCTAGTACACTAACATTCAAAATATTTTCATTCAGATTAATATCATTCAAATGTTATTAGAAGTTAAATGTTTTAAATTTTTGTAAAAGTTTATACTTGCTAGCAAACTTATTTAATGATGGATTAAAACATACGTCTTTTTCTGTGTTGCTGTTTTTATTCTCCTTCCATTAAAGCATTGTGTTAGGGGATACCAACATTTAGTCTTCTCAGGGAGGAAACATTTCCAGAATTACTTCTTGGAAGCAAATTAATAAAAAAGGTATTGCTGCAATGACTGAGAATGGCACAACTGGAGGTTTCCTATGTTCATTCGTACATATATACATATGATATGTACATCAGCAGCTGTAACTAGTGGAAAAGGCAACATGGTGAATTAGGTTTATCCTTTGACAAGGCCCTTCCATCCTTAATTTGTTCCTAATTGGTGAAGTTGTTTGTTTTCTCCCTTGCCATCCCTCTACTTTAGGCTGCCAACCTCCTTCTATTAACTGCTCAATTTCTCTACCTCCTATATTCTTTCCCTTAAATCAAGTCTAATTCCTTCCTGCAGGTAAAGATTTAAGGGGAGAAAAGCAGATGGGCTTCAGGGAAAATCTTAATTTGTCTCTATGTGTTGAAACACATTAATCCTCTCTACTAGCAGGTGTAATGAGCACAGTAGTAAGGCATAGGAAAAGCCATGGCTGATGTGCTGGCATTTTTGTCCTCCATACATATGCATTCAGATTTCCAGGCTAGCTCCTCACACACTTAATTTCTGTCTTTGGCAGCTTTCAGTCAGTTAATGACTCCATCAACGTGGCAAGCAAATGAAAGAGTGTACACCCACTATGTGCCACAGCACGTAACAGCTTCACTCAAAAACACCATTCCTTTATTTTTAGGTGTAACATTATGAATTTCAGCAAATGTTAACAAAGAAATGGCAAAGGTGTGTCAAAGTAGTATCCAATGCCCTATCATAAAATTCTGTTATCAGACTTAGAGTTGTGATAGATTCCTCACTGATTAACCAGCACTGAATCACTAAAGAGTTGAGATTGGAATGGATCTAGGGAGATTGTCCAGCTCAACCCTCCAGCTTGAGCAGGGTCACCTGGAGCAAGTTGTCCAGGTCCATGTACAGATAGCTTGTGAATATGTCCAAGGAAGGAAACTCCATGGCATATCTGGGCAACGTGGTGCAGGGCTCACTCATCCTTCACAGTAAAAAGGATTTCCTGGTGTTCAGAGAGAACCTCCTGGGTTTCAGTTTGTGCCTGTTGCCTTTGGGCCTGTCACTGGACACCACGGAAAAGAGCCTGGCTCAGTCTCTTTTGCACCCTCCCTTCAGGCATTTATACACTCATGAGATCTCTCTGAGGCTTCTCTTCTCCAGGCTCAGCAGCCCCAGTGTACTCTGCCTGTGCTCAGATGAGAGGTGCTCCAGTCCTTTAGTCACCTTTGTAGTCCTTCAGTGGACTCTCTCCAGTATGTCCACATCTTTCGCATACTGGGAAGCCCAGACCTGGACACAGGCCTCCAGGTGGTGCCTCACCAGTGCTGATTAGAGGGGCAGGACCACGTGCCTCGTCCTGCTGGCAACGCTTTCCCTGATGCAGCCCAGACACTGTTGGCCGCCTTTGCCACGAGGGCGCACTGCTGCCTCATCTTCAGCTTGTCCACTAGGCCATCCCTGTCCTTTTCCGCACAGCTGCTTTCCCGATGGATTGCCCCAACCTGTACCTGTGCATGGGGCTATTCCTCCCAAGGTGCAGGACTTTGGATTTCCTCAGATTTTTTTTTTTTTTTTTTTTTTTTTTTAAGGTTCCTCCTGTTCATTTCTTCAGCCTCTTGAGACCCCTCTGGATGGCCATGCAATTGTCTGGGGTCCACCCCTCCAAGTTTTTATCATCTTTAAACTTGCTGAGTGTACACTTGCTCCCAGCATACACATCATTAGTGAGGAGGAAAGTCAGTTTTGCTGAAAATTCCTTAATGCCAATCAGTGCTACTGCAACAAAGAATATTTCCCTATGGTTAACAAGTGATGGAACAGTGGAGTATTGCATTTCCAGAATATTTTACAGTTATTTTTGAGGGGATTGTTATTAACAAAGCATCCCATGGCAAATATCCTTAGGGGACTTTTTCCTCTTTCAAGTGAATTATTTGCTAGTGGCAGCTACATTCAACCACAGAAATACAGTAATTCTATTAAAGAAATCCATCTATGTTTTGGTTTCAAATCCTCTTTTTTCCTCCTTTCCAAACTCAGAAGGCAAAAAGCAAAATTAAACATATATATATTAAATACTTCTCTACACTGGAATGCCAGGCTGTCATAATTCATAACTGAACTCTCCCTGATTTTCCATCTTCTGCACTAGAAGGACCATAATGCTGGGACAGGGAAGGATTTAAGCAAGACGTGTTTTCTGATTTCAGGATGGACTACCAGAAGGTTTGCAAGAGAAAAACTACAATTAGACAGGAAAGCTGGTGAAAGTTCATAAAGATGGGGAAATGGATGAGGGCTGAGAAAGTGTAAGGAGATAAGTGACACACCAGGCTGGCTTGCAACAGGAAGTGCATATGCATCAAGTGCAGAGCTGCTTCACAGACTCCAGGAAAGCTGGGGAAGGCTTGCCACTAGCAAGGAGAGATTCTGCACGGAAGTCCAGAAATCCAGAATATTCCTACAGACATTGACTTGTCATACCTCCTCACATAATTGTGAAATTTATGGCAGATATGCAAGATTAAATTTTCCTGCACTTGGTGTGTTCTTGATACTGAGACCTGCATATCTTTTGTCCGTTGCTTTTGTTAATCTCTTTAAACAAAAAAAACCTCACGAAAAAATCATAAAAATTATGGGCAGCGGCCCATTTCTCATAAGCAATGCTTGTTATTTCAGAAGGACATAGACCTAGGGAAAAAAGGGAAAGATGAGTCGAGAATAGCTCAGATTGCAGTTCCATACCCACATGAACAGCTAGTGCACCATGTATAATGCCTGCCCTTGTCTGAAACATGCTTTTGATTTAACTTGTACAGGTGTGAAAATGGGACAATGGCACAAAAGCAGAGGTCTTACCTTGCACTGTTAAATGCTCTACTGTATCCAGAAACATGTCTTTTTTTTTTTTTAAGTTAAAATATTAGAATTGGAAAGTAAGTGGAAAAAGGTGATTGAGTCTCTAGAAAGCATGTTTACAATGTGGAGTTTATGGAGTTCAACCTATGCAGGTGATGATGAAAATGGAGAAAGGACCTGATGAATCTGTCCGGTATTCCAACACTTGAGATGACTGATTAAATAAGGAAGGTGTTCCTACTAAGTGACTCATACTGGGGAGCCCAGAACTGGACACACTACTTCATTTCTTTCTTTGGCAGCTTTCAGTCAGTTAGTGATTCCATCAACATGGCAAGCAAATGAAAGAGTGTACACCCACTACGTGCCAGAGCATGGCCTCACCAGTGCTGAGTGGGGGGAAGAACACTCCTCCTAATCCAGTCCAGGATACCATTAGCTTTCTTTGTCACTTATATTCAGCTTGGTGTCCACCAGGACCACCAGGTCTATTTCTGCAAAGCTGCTTTTCAGCTTGTCATCTCCCAGCATGTGCTGCTGCATGGAAAGGAGACAAAGAAGTTGAGTTGAAAGAGTCAGAACAATCAGGTTTCTTGAATGTATATGAAAGATCCAGCATATAATACGGCTGTACTGTGGAATAGAAAGGGACTTATTTAACAAAATATGAGGTGGAAAACAAATTATGACACCTAGCAAGAGATTCTGAGTGGAAAGAAAAGCCAAGACAAAGCCAAGGAAAGAAAAGAAGATGCTCTGCAGCCTATTCCTTTATCACTAGATAGTTTCTTGAAAGAATTATCAGTAGCCACAGCTTCTATTTCTCAAGTTGCCTATGGCAACAGAGCATATTGTGAGTGAGGTAGAAGCTTTTCCTAGTGGATCAGACATCCAGAAACAGAGGATCTTAAAACTGTGAGATCTTTCTTCAGAGATTTTTCTTTTTATGCCTGGGATACTGTGCAAGATCCACTGTCCAATTACTGTTTGGAGAGAGTCTCAGCGGAGGTTTGATTGGATTTGTTGAAACTGGCAGAATTATGCTGAGGGATAACAACACGTCACATGGCCAGTCGTCTTTGTCCAGCTGCATTGGAAGAGATAATTTAAAGTAATGAACCCTCAGTAAAATCTAATTCCTTATTCTGCTTTAGTTCAACCAGAGTTAGAGTTTATACTTAAAAGGCAAAGCTATTGCTTAAGATCTTTGAAATCACAGGAAAGCAGGCTAGAAGTGCTCACAAGTGAAAACTATTTTGCAGACCTAAGCCTTTATAGAAATTCAATTAGACTTTTAGGAAGGCTTTTTGTTTTTTTTAATTGGGTCAGTGGTTAAGTCCCTCAATATTATGTATGCACCCAGAGCAGAAAGTGTGTAAAAACTACTCAGTACAGGAACACAGAAGGTTTTATCAATGAAAACACAAAAATGCTTGATCAGCGTAACGGACTGAAACATCAAACCCCAGCTCCCCCTAAAGTGATGCAAAGCAGCCGTTTGATCCTAGAACACAGAGTCGGGAACCATGGCACAATACTTATCCTCTCATATCAGTTTTACCACTCCTAAGCTTCCTCTCACTTCCAAAAACTGGATTCAAGGGCGTCACATCCCAGACACTCATCCACGGAAGAATTTCGGGGTGCTGATTGTATCTGCCCACTCTAAAGCCCAGCAAAAGCACCTGCAGTGGCCATACACTGCAGAGGGAAAACGTAGTATGTCTTATGATGACGGTCCCCAGTCAGGCCACTGGGCTCGGGTCTTTAGTTCTTCTTTCTCCTCCTTTTGCCCTCCTGGAATGCTTGACCAGCCGCGTTCAGAGACCCCGAGCAGGCCTGGCAGCCCCCCGCCGTTCCCCAGACTCCCTGAGGCAGGGAGCACGGCTTGAACTGACACGCCGGGACCCTTTGGGTTCCACATCAATTTCATTTGAATTCCACATCAATTTTATTCCTTAAAAGCCGAGGCTGCAGCGGCGGCACCGCGGGCTGAGGCGCGGGGTCCCCCTGCCGGCTCCGGAGGCCGCTCCCCTGGGCCGGCGGCCCCGGGGCTGCGCGGGGCTGTGCGGGGGCTGTGCGGGGGCTGTGAGGGGGCTGTGAGGGGACTGTGAGGGGACTGTGTGGGTCTGTGCAGGGCTGTGCAGGGCTGTGAGGAGGCTGTGAGGGGCTCTGCAGGGCTGTGCGGGGCTGTGAGGAGGCTGTGCAGGGGTTCGGGGATGTGATGGGCTGTGCGGATGCTGTGAGGAGCTGTGCGAGGGCTGTGGGGGCGCTGGGGGGGCTGTGAGGGACTGTGAGGGGGCTGTGCGGGGACTGAGGGGGCTGCTGTCAGGGCGTGCTGAGGGAAAGCTGTGGGGTCACAGCGCCAAGGGCTGGAAGCAGCGCCAGGAGGGCTCCAGTCCCCCCTCAGACTCCCAGCGGGGTCAGCGCTGAGGCCAGACTGGGCTGCCAAGGGCCGCGTCCTGCCAGGTCCTGTAAACAGAATCAAGGAATCACGGAATTAATTAGGTTGGAAAAGACCTCCGGGATCACCGAGTCCAACCTTTGACCAAACACCACCATACCAACCAGACCAGAGCACTGTGTGCCACATCCAGTCCTTCTTTAAAGACCTCCAGGGACGGTGACTCCACTACCTCCCTGGGCAGCCCAGCCAATGTTTAAATCACCTTTCTGTGAAGAAATTCCTCCTGATGTCCAACCTAATCCACCCCTGGTAGAGTTTTGAGACTACATCCTCTCCTCCTGTCGCTAGCTGCCTGGGAGAAGAGGCCAACACCGCAAGTGGCTACAGCCTCCTTTCAGGGAGTTGTAAAGAGTGGTAAGGTCTCCCCTGAGACCCGTTTTTTGTGGACTAAACACCCTCAGCTCCCTTAGCTACTCCTCATAGGACTTACTTGCCTGATCCTTCCACAGTTTTTTTGCCCCTAACTGGACTCAAGGATGAAAATGGCACACCCTTCCAGGGGTACCTGTTTGCCCTGCTGCTTGAGTGTCCTCCCAGAGAAAAATTTTTACCTTGCACCCAGCCTGAGCTGCTCCTCTTTCAGTTTCTGGCTGCCTTCTCTGGTCCTCTAACCATGCACCACTGGGAACAGCCTGGCTGCATCTTCCCAACAACCTCCTTGTGGTTGTTGGAAAGATGCAATTTGGTATCTCTTCACCAGGCCAAACAAAGAGAGCTCCTTTGGCCTCTCCTCACGGTGCAAGTGCTCCAGTCCCATCACTGCCAAACTTGCACTAATTTATCCACGTCTTCCTTGCATCGGGGAACCCAGGACTAGACACACCTTTCTAGAGGTGGTCTAAGAAGCACTGAGCAAAAAGCAGTAGCATCACTCCCTTCACACAATCTACTGGCAATGCTGCTGTCAGTACAGCCCTACCCACCATCAGCCTTGTTTGCTGCCACTCTGTTGTCATGAAGTCATCTCACCAGCATCTTCCCCTTTACACCTTTTCCCCAGAGCAGCTACAGCACTTTGGGACATGAGGTATTGAGAGCCTATGCATTCACTCTGCTGGTCTTCAGTGTTGGATTGTGGTTTTCTTGTGACATCTCCCCCTCCACTCCAGCCTGGCTCATGATCAATCCAAGTCTAGCCCACTCTCAACAAATTCTTTGCAATTTTCTCCGTTCTCATTCTGGGATATTTTCATGTAAAACTAGAAGAAAATACAGGGAAAAGGAGAATTATTCATGTGAACAGAACTCTGAGGCAGTCGAGGCAAAGAAGATGACATGGGACAAGAAGACTGAGGTTTAGAAAAGAGGGGAAATTAATTATAAGGTGTGTTTGAAAGTCTAAAGCTATTCAGACAACTGAATGAAACAGGAAGAATTGAATTCATCCAGACAAATGAGAATATGGATGATAGCACATCAGAGACAGGGACTGAGACTCTCTAAGGGGAGAAGTTCCTATTTAATGAAACTTGTAAACCATGCAGATGAAAATTGCAGCTGATAGAAAGCAGTTTTCCTCTCAGATAAATCACTAGAATTTAAAGTATACTCTTAAAAGGAAATTATGAAAAAAATATTTGTAAAACCTTGAAAAAATCTAGCCAAAGCATTTAATTTCAATAGTGACAGTACAATCCAAACAAACTTGGGAACAGAATGAGAACATATAAAATATCAAAACCAATCCTTTTTCATTTTTAATTATTTGCCCCTCCACCAACTTCTAAAGACAATCTTTGCAAATTGTTTTCAGCTTTTCCAAGAGAAATTTAAAAAATCTGTTGATTCTTTCCTAATACCAGAGGCTTCCCTGCACTGAATTTTCTTTATGGGCTGGTTTCAACTGACCTAAAGAGAAGCACTGGGAGACTGATCTACCAGTAAATAAAGAGACCTGATGATTTTGGCTATCAAATATGGGTCATTAAATAGGTATCAATGTAAGTATGGTGAGTTTTAAGCTCCACAGTACTGTACAACTCCATTGTGTATATTCTTCTCCATCAGTGTTTCCTAAATGCTTTATTGCTTTATTGGTGTGAATAAGTACAATTTCAGAAACAAATAACAATATGAAAATAAAGTAACACTGCTCAAAGACAGAATGTCAGACAATAAAAGACAATGTCAGACAAAAAATCTCCATCTGGCAGAACTGTGAAAAACCAAGAGATGTACTACTAATCCTTTCAGTTTACATTAACACTCTATACTTCTGAGACATGGAAATCCATTCTTTTACATGCCTCTGACAATTCCCAAGCATTTAAGTGAGTTGAATATGAGCCCTAAGGGGAAGGCTCCAGCATCACAATTATTACACACCCACAATGACTCCCCCTGTTCAATGTGGAGTGGTGCTGACAAAAGTGTTAAGCTGGGCAGGGGTGTCATGATGACATTTTGCAAGGCATTCTTTTGCCACATTCCCTCCTGAGTTTAACACCTTAAGGTGTAAAATAGTGTTATCATGCCCTCACATGATAACAAAGTGTTACAGTGCACAAGCAAAGGAGATGAAGGAAGAAGTCCTGTAGTTGTGGATTCTTAGCAGCCATTTTTTGCTTGCCCTGGGCATTTTAGGAGGTAAGCTTTGGAGCACATGGGACTTAAAGACTTGGAAACATTGCCACAATTATTTATTAGCTTTATATAAAAATGTTGCTTATCTGTTACTCATCTTCCTTGAGACTCTTTGTGTACATTTCTACTCTGGCTATACAAGAAATATTGACAGAAGTTTTGGCCTTGATAAGATTAGAAAAATATTTAAAACCACCACTCCTTTTTCTTCTCTTTCTCCCTCTCACATGTGCAAGAAAGAGGAAAAAATGGAAGAAAAAAAAGGAATGTCCCACCCATCTAGTCATGGCAGCAGCTCTGCATGTTCCAAGAATACACAACATCCTGGAAGAAAGCCATAATTATCACTTGGGCTGTTGCAGTTCATACCTTGATTGTAGTAGGAGCATCTTTTTTCTACTTTTCACTATAAATGAATGATTTGAAGTAAAATAACAATCTCTGTGCTGATCTTGCCAGCTCTTAGGTCTCTTTAGCTCAGAAAAAAGTCATTGAGCCCTTCGTGGACAGAGAAAACATTACCTGAAAGGCAAATCGCATGAGAAGCTTCAAAAACATATGCAGGAAAAGCATGCAGAGAAGTACTACTCCTGATTCAAGGGAACTCCTTAAAAAGCCTCTAATAAGTCTGTCAACAAATACACTACATTGAACAGCAGGTAACTGCAATGGGTCTTTGCCTGTCTTTCTCTTCCAGGTGATGTAAATACAACCAAAATGCTGTTTGTGTGAAAAGATGAAGACAGCACATCACCACAGGCTTCTGAACGTTAGTTAGGTAAACCTAGATTTTGGTGCATTACGACCTTCAAAGTAGTTCAGTGAGACAAAATCAGAAAAAAAAATTCTTTTGTGTATGATGGCAATACTGTTATTCAGCATTCAGTGGGAAGATGCACTGCTTTTATTTTAAGCAAGTAATCCAATATAGCTGGTAGAAATGCAGTTTCAGGAAGAAGTGAGCTAGATTTTATGTATAACAGAGAATGCAGATTGTTCTGACATGTGTGCCCAGTGGTCTTCTCCCAGTGGTTAAAAATGCCTGTTATGAAGAGGAACAAGCTTGCTCCAGTCCTCCTTCTCAGAGCAGGGAGCAGCTGATGTGATTAAGCAGCTGAGTGATAGAGCCACTCTTAAATAATCTGAAGAAGATCTGTGAGAAGAGGCAAAATTCTGGAACTTCAAACCAGAAAATATAACAGGCCCTGGAAACAATCCTGCATGAAGCATGCTGGCTGGGAATTGGAAGAAACTTAACAGCCTCATCTTTCTGTTAAGTACACACAGACCAGCAAAAGCAGGAGAACTTACCTGTGTCTATTTGCATATTTGGAAATGTGGGTGGTTTGTACTTCTTTACATGTGAAAGAGTAAAGATGTTTGAAGCTTCATTCTGTTCAGCAATTCCTACAGCAGAGTGCTACGTACAATTGGTTTCAGCAAAAGAGAGGTGGTTGCCCTGTTAGTCATCCAGCCTGATGTAAAATTAAACAAGAGGGAAGTTTTTGAAAACTAAGTAAAATTTCTTGATTCATAAAGGATGAATCTGCAACTTTAAGTGATAGGAAAAAGAATTGCAGGATCCTTGCAACATCCCTGACGAGAGTGGAAACCAAGTCACTGGTGCTGTGGACCTTTGCTACTGTAGTAACACATTCAAAGAATGAGCTGCAATGGAGTCTCAGACACAAGAAAATGCACCTGGGAGATTGTTACCTTCAATGAGGGAGCTGTGTGAAGGCTCAAAGTCTCTTTGTGCCACATTTACTCTGCAAAGGACCAACTCCCTACTGAAATATCTGAGACAGACCATAACAATTGTTTAACATTGCCCACAGATAAATGGTTCAAATGAAATTAGAAGGATGGCTGACTAGCTGAAAATTCCAAGAAGCTTATTTCCTGCATTTGAAAGTAGATAAAAAATAAAATACCTCTCTCTATTAGCTACAATCTGATTTATAATCTGGCGTAAATGAAACATTTCAGCAATAAGGAAAGCCTGGAATTGAAACAGTGGAGCTAAATGGTTCCAAAGAAAAGCTGAGAAAGCACTAACTTTGAAACACTGAAACTGAGAAAAAGCTAACTGAGAGAAGGCATCTGTGAAGGTCCTGGTGTCTTTGTAGCGCTGAGGTTTATGTCAGGGCAGATACAGAAATTGGCATTGGAGTTACCTAGACATTTAGGTGCTTTATTTGTCAGCATCACTGTAATATAGAAGCATTTCCCAAGAGAAGTAGACAAGTACTGTCACACTGCAGGAGAACTAAACCACAGAGTTAAGCAATTTGATTGAAGTCATACAGGAAAGTTGTGAAAAAGCAAGGCACAGAATCTGATCTTCTGAGAATCACTCCACTCTCTTATTCACAAGGCTGTTCTTCCTTGTTGAGCCAACTGCTCTACAGCTGATCCCAGTCACTGCAGATCACTTTTCCAACAGGAAATCCACATTCCAGGTTTTGCTTGAACTGGGTTAAAAAAGGATGTGCTTGTTTCTGAATAGCAATTGGATAACAAGCATGTTTAGAACCTGGGCAGACTTTGATCTACAACGGAAGAAGAGCACAGAGGAGGAAACAAGTCAAGTCAGAGGTTTGCAAGCAGCAGTTTGACAAATGTGGCTTAAAGGAAGCATTGGTTTATTGGTTTAATTACCCCATATTCTTGTCAGAATATGCTTTTGCACTATCTAAAGCAAATATCCCTGCTTGTCATTCATCCAAGTGAATACACAATCTTTTAGTAATAACTTTGTTTCTTAAACCAGCCATTGGCATTTCCATGGCTCCCGAATCCTAAAATATTATACATGTGCAATCAGTACACAGCAGTGTTAATAGATTTTCCATAGTAATCTTTTAATAGTTGCTCACTTCCCAGACACCAAAGGAAAGACATCACATCAGCAGTACAGTGCAGAGACAGCTAGTGGGAAGTGCCAGGAAACTGGCAGTAGATAGTAGGGACCAACTTCCTAACCTGATCAGGAACTTCTGGGAAGCATGTAGCGACGCATTTCCTTGCAAATTATTTCATATCTCATTTGCAAGCCACAGAGAACAAACTTTCTTGTGTGCATATCCATGTGACTAATTGATGCCTCCAGTAATTCCAGCCTCTGTTAAAAAAAAAAAAAACCTTCATGTTATCATCTCCTCATCTTACATGGTCAAGCCTCCTACTCAGAATACCTGCATCAGCACCTTTTTTTCTGCCCTGGTCTTGCTGACCTGTACCTTTTGACAGCTGTTGATAAAAAGCTGGTTACCATAGGTGATGGTATGTTTGTTACTGACATGCAGCATGTGCTCCCAGGCCCCCCATGTGAGGAGTTTTGCATTGCTTTTAAACACGGTGCCTCTTAAAACTGGTTATGGCTTTTCTGAGCTAGCACTGTTCATCAGGAAAAGCCAATTCTTTGAAATCAGCCCTGCTGGTTGAGAAACTGCAGCTTTCTATGAATTGACTCAGTAAAATCTGGGGAAGAAATTATGTGGTTATGATATCTGAATTTAATATTTTCAAAATTAAGCATTCTTTTTCAACTGGAATACCTTTCAGTTTCCGACATTTATGTTTTGAAGGGTTTAAAAGATTCAGAAGCTCAAATGGAAAAAGTGGTTTTCAAAATCAGTGTAACAATATTTCAAATCTCCCCTATCATTTTTCCCCCACAGAATTTCTATTCACTATTTTAGGTAAGCTTAGGGTCTTTGTGACACTTCAGGAAGAAGAGATACTTCAGAATCAGACCTTCACAGAATCAAAAACTGCTTCAGACTTCTCTGTAAACTGCCTACCCAGATACTGCAAATCAGGCACTCTTCTAAAAAGTGGTTCTTTCTAGGGCCTTTGCCAGTAACTTTGCCTATTTTCCGAACATCTGCTTGTATTTAGTGTGGTTCATTTAAAATCACACACGTTTGGCAACATGAGTACATTCCATCATGCCCTCTCCTGTAGATCACGTTGGTACTCTAGGTGTTATTCAGACTTTCTAGACCAAAGAAAAAAACACTTCATATTTCAGTTCCAGGGTCTACAATACTGCAAGAACAATCTGGTCTATCTGTTCAGTACTGTGCTATTTCTAGCTTCATTCCTGGTTGATGAGGGCAAGTGAAGAGATATGTAAGCACTTAAAAGCAAAAATCAAATTTGAACTTGGAACACTGATGTTTTGTAGAAACATGGATAAAAACATGGACAAAACATGCCTAGCCTTGCTGTTGTTGAGCTCTGTATCCAGAAAATAATTTCTTTGACATTGATGGCAGCAGTACCCCAAGGTACAGTGTCCCAGGTGGACACTTGATACTTAGGGCTCAGGGACAACATCAGAGCCTGCAGGAAGGCTGAGATTTCAGCAACAATGCTGCTGTTTTGTCTAAAAGTGTGTGTTTCGGGACATGTGCTGTTACAAAGGTGAGCAGAGTAGAAGTATCATTTCATCCATTAGAACAAAGGACTGAATGTTGAGTATCTTATCTCTAAAACAGGAATAATAATACTACTAATAATATTTCATTACCTGCCTAGGCATCGGTCTCCCCTTTGGTAAGTCACAGTACAAAGTAATCTTTTGATAGTGTTTTGGCTATGGGACGGGTTAGCCTGTTAATAAACACACTCCGAAAAAATTATTTGGCCTTTTTAAAAAATTAAATCCTTGATGTTGTAAACGCAAGGTCCATAAAGAAAGGCACAGTCTCTGCTTTTGCCAGCCCTTACTTTCTGATTGCACGACTTGACTTTGCACCTCAACTCTCTGTACATTAGTGTCCCTGATTATTAGATAAGGTAATGGTCCCCAGAGTTACAAAAATGCTTTCGTGTCCCTAGACAAAAGGAGAGGTACTGTGGAAGCACAAAGAACTGTTTACATGAGTTAAAAAATAACTTTTAACCTTTGATCTTGAAGATCTATTTCATGTGTGCACCATATGCTCAAAGGCCTGACAGCTTCAGCTTCACCTTTTTTTCTGTGGATGCACTCTTTGACTTCACAGCCCTTATGCTTTTAGCTTGATGGCATCCAAGATGTTTCTTAGCAATCATATTCTGCCAGCTACACACATTCTTTGCTCCTCAGGATCTGGGAAATTTGCTGCATTCCTCTCTTTTCCACACTGCTCTTTGGAGACGTTAACCTCTGAAGAAACCCAAGCAAACAAACAGAAATCCCACAAGCATAAGGGATTTGCAGCATGTTGAAAATGCATAGGGGTGGAAAAACAGCTCCATAGTTGTCAGCTGAACCTGATCCAAACAATCTGATCAAAGATGATAACTTGACTTTGTTTTGTGCAAAAAGACCTTTGTTTATACATTGGGTGCACAACAAGGGGAAACCATTAGCAACATTGAAGTAGCTGGCCTGGAATGAGAAATGTGATGGCTTGAAGAGAGGAAGAGCAGCCTGCAGAAGAAATTCAATTTTTGCAGGGCTTCTGGTGACAAAGGAAATGTTATGGAATGTGTAAGCTTTATTTCAGGGCAGATTTTTTTAACTGATACCTTGCCTCTAATATTTGATTTAGGGAATGTTGTGTATCTATGAAAGGGACAGGAATAGAAACAGACATGGCCATGAACACCGTACTTATATGATGACCATGCTGAAAGAGTTTTTTAAAAAAGAAACTGCTTGCCCAAGCCAAAGGATCACAAAGAGAATATGAACATGGGGAAGATAGGAAGAAAGACAGCAGCCTCGCACTGAAAATTGTGAGCTGAGCCACTTGAAAGTGCAGGAGCAGGAGAGGAAAAGGCAGATTCTTTCCCTGTTCTCCTAATATCTGCCTTTCCTGTCCAGCAGACAACTAGCAATCACATCACTCAGCACTGTCTCACTGATGACTTGATCTCACAGTTATGCATTCAGGCCTCCTCTCCACCTCTCGTTCCCTGGTTCCAGGCTGCCTAAGCAGGTAGGAGCAGCCATCCTCAGTTGCACTAAGGGTCCACTTAAGAAGGCAGCATATTGCCCCTATAGACCAGTGACAAATGCTGAGGGAGGGAGTAAATGAACAGTCCGAAAGTAGTTCAACTGTCTTCCAGGTTCTAGAATCCACCAGTTCTAGTCCTCCCTGAAGGAGAAAACAGTCCCAGGGAAGGCATTGAAATGGCAAATTTGTCTTTTGCTTTTTCCAACCCATTCATGATTTTTCAGACCTCTACCATAACATACCTCAGCTGCCTCATTTCCAAGCTGAACAGCATATTTAATCTCTGCCTGTACGTAAGCTATTCCAGTTCACTGACAATCCTTACTCTTTTGTGCCTCTTCTAGTTCCAGTATATCCTGTTTTCGGTGGGAAAGACAGAGCTGAGGACAGCATTCAGGATGTGGACATGACAGGCTTTTAATCTTCACATGGCATCTCCTAGCCTACCACATTCAACAAGAAGCTGTAAGGTAAACAGCTGGTAGCTGAGATGCAAGCAGTTGTAATCACTCTAAGTACTCTTGTAGTACATAAGTACTTCTAAAAACAAAGAGAAAAATAAATAAAACCAACTACCATTAAAATAAAAAGAAGAAAAAAGCCAATGCAAATTACAAATTTTTTGCCATCACGCAAAACAAACCAGCAGTAGAAAAATAAGTTTGAAAAATGTTACTAACACCACGCTGCAGTGCCAAGTGTTGTCTCCTGTCTTACAAGATGATGGATGATGGGTTTATTTCAAACTCCAAGCAAAATAAATTGGATTCTGGGAAAAGTTAAAAAATTAATAACTACAATATTTTCTGAGGGCTGAAAGTGCTACTAGAAAAGCAAACAACTCAAAGCAAGCGTAAAGACTAAAAGAGAAGGAAAACAGTGAAAGCAGTAAGTGTGGCAACTACTGATGGAGGACTATGCAATAATCAACATAAAGAAGAAGGTAGAATACTAATATTTTGACTCTGGAATACTTAGAATAGTTTCAGGAAACCTCAAGGAATAGAGGGATGCTTTCAGGCTACTTTTTATAGCTATTTCTCCTGATTCTGGCAGATTCCTTTCCTGTTCCTATCTAACCTCTTTAGTCATGGTGATACCATTGTTTGCAGGTCTGTATAGGGGACAGGACCAGATTAAACACATACATATTTTTAATTTTGATTCTTTAATCAGTTCTATTCCCCAATTTCCAGTCCACCTCCACACTCAACCACACACAACAAAGAGGGGTAAATGAGTGTTTGGGTCTGAGGGAAGCAAATAGGAATCCCTTAAACTTGTGGCGCTGCTAGGAGGATTTTCTTGGAGCCATAGCTTCAGATACAATCAGGTGATAAATTATATTCATCTAAGTATCTTGTTAGGCTCTTTCTTTTTGATAAAAATCCAGAACTATTGGGGTCAGGTCCTTTTGTTTTATTTCAACAGGGACTTAGTTATTGAATCAGCCACCGGGCAGAGGAGTGGATGTAGCTGTGGAATCAGTTAAACTGGCCAGTCACTGACAGATAATGAGGTAAACAAGATGGTTCCAAGATTTATTACAGACAATTAGACCAAGTCAGAGCTGGTAAGGTGGAAAGGCTTACAAACACCCAGCACTAAAAGCCTATGGAATAAATCAATGCCCAGCAGGACAGAGACTGTTTGTTTGTGGAGTTACCCATTCTTGTAACTATCTGCAACTTACCTCTCCAAAACTGAATGTGGGTACTAATTCAAGTGAGTTGATTCCTATTTGCAAAGGAGAGGCAATATGTAAACAAGTGTGGGTTTGGAGCAAAGAGCTTTCCAAGAAGCAAAATACTTCCTTAGTTGAGGCATCTTGTCATGGAAACTATTAAGATGGATGTATAAAAAGAATGTAGTAGGACATATAGCTAAACCTGATTACCACTTTTTCCCTTGCTCTTCAAACACAATATCAATATTGACCAACATATAAATATTTAAAAGCCAGTCAGAAATTTCTCATTGTCTATCAAAGCTTGAAGACTCACTCTACCCAAAAAGCACATTCTAATGCATGATAAGGGTGGGAAAGGGTATGACAAAAAGTAGGTGCAATATAATAGCAACATTTTAAATTACTTTTTATGCTTTTAAAAAGAAAGACAATGTACTTTCTGATCTACATTTTAGATATCATATCATCCCATTAGCAACTATGACACAGAAGACAAGAGGAGATTAATTATTTCCTTTCTTTAATGAGTAGATTTAGTCAGTAATGGCTGAATAGTGTGTGTGACCATTTCACAGGAAAGCAGAGGTGGTTAATGAGAGCTTCATTAAGACTGATGATCAAACAATACTCTAATGAAAGCATAAATTCAGAGGCTGGGATATTATAAAGACAGAAGAAAACATTGTGAACATATAGTTTGACTTCCTCTGTAATAGAGACTGGCATTAATGGATTTAGCATTAATGTCCTGACAACTTAAAAAAAACCCCAGTTTTTAATAGAAAATATTTTCCATGAGTAATTGTTGGTAATTGTTCTGACAACTACTTGTCAACAATATTACCAAATTTACTTTATTTCAAGTCTGAATTTGCATCAGTTTAGATTCCGATAAGTGTCTCTTGCTGGGCTAGGTGTCCGGGTGTAAATGCAGGCAAATGGGTGTCTCTCCATATCAGAGGAGTTGAGAGCTTAGCCATCTCTTTCTGCCTAGCTTGGAACACCAAACAGGTAAGGTTATTTACTTTTTTCCTTTTACTGCCGGAAAACTGACTTTGACTTTGGAACTGAACTCTATTTACCACTTTGCCCACCACCATGTTGGTACTGTATGGCTGTGACAAACTCACACCTCCATCTTCCTTTTCATAAACTAAACAAATCTGTCTCTTTCAAATTTTCACGAAGGCAATTTTTTTCCAAATCTTTCATCATTCTTATGTCCTTTTTCTTGCTCATCTCCAGTTTTAAGGCCATCTGTCTTAAAGAAAGAACACTTGCACTTGATACAACATTCCATCTGTTGCCACAGTAGTGCGAATCAGAGGCAGAAGATCCCCAGTTTGCAAATTAACACTTTTCTGTGAAGCATTGTTTGGGTGAACCTGATGTTCATCTACATGTCCATTGAGCTGTCCAAGTGCTTTCATTGCAGTTGAGGCCCAAGCCTTAGTGAGTACCTGCACAAATGTCAGTGTGTGTGAGTTTCTCATTATCTCATTTCTCACTCAACATCAGCTGAAGTGAACTGATTGTTGTGAATGAGTAGAAGTGCAGAGGGAAGACTGATAGCATTTTGTGTGACTCTAAAAAGATATAGAGAATTACATTCATCCTGGTTTTAAGATTCCTTGTTCATTCAAATTTTAAGATCCTGGCTGAAGTATCTTGTTTAGGAGCAAAAGTTGTGACATTCTGGTTCTTTACTCCATAGAGAACCTTCAGAGGGCTGTTCAGATCTTTTGATGGTGCCTTATACTTTCAGTCACCTCCTGTTATGTGTTATACAGTAAGTATCCTAAAGGATCTGCATTACAGCACTGCTCACTCCACCAGTTCTTCATGTCTATTGTTATTAAACAATAGGAGACAGTAACTAATTTGTAGAAAGGCAAATCCCTGTGATTTGTGTGGAACAGTGCATTAGTGTTCAGTCTTTACTAGAGTAAAAACTTTCACTTACAAAAATTGTAGGGAAAAATAGCCATTAACCTTCATCATCAGGAATAATTAACCACAACAGCAGCTGAACTTAAGATTCATCGCGGTTAATGTTTGTCAAGGCAGATAATACCTGAACCGACCAAAATCAAACACAAAACCCCCACCCAGCCAATCTGTCAAAATCTGCTCACATCTGCAATCACATGAAACAGAACTGACTCTTTGAATAAATCACATTTTAAGATTATAGTTAGTGTGTGAGCTAATTGAGATTCTTCTGTTCTTATGAGGCTGTTTATTATTCAAAGTGTAAATTCTCTAGGAATACTACAATTTTGGGACATGTGCGACTCAAAAATGGAATAGAAATTACAAGAGAAAGGAACTGGGAGAGGAACCCAAAAAAGCAAGCAGATGTACATATGGCTAGAAATCTGGCTGAAATGCAGCACTTCTGTGACACATTCTCATAACAGAAGAGCAGTAGAATTGGAAGGATGGGACCTAAGGAGGTGTGGGAAACATGAGAGAAGATCAAGAGGCTTCTCAAGAGTGAATGAGGACTTATGGTTCAGTTTTCATCCAGAAAATTTTCAGAACACATAGGTGCTCCAAAAGCCCTTCTAAATATACAAGGGAAAACACTCCTGAAACTTCAAAAAGTCTTCTGATTTCAACGTATTTCTGATTTCTGTGTTTGTTTTTAATCCTATAGTATAACTTTTGCCTGGGTTTTCTGTGCTGAAGAGATGTTTGGAAGCCTCCACTGAGGTCAGATTTGGTGGTTTTCCATCCCAACGTTTCACTAACTGCAGACTAACACAAAGGGGGTAACATTTACAGGCCTATAGACTTAATCACTATTGCTTCAGGCAGAGGTGCTGCTTTTGTGCTTCAGCCTCAGGTAAAAAAGACAAGGTGATGTGTGCAAGTTTTTTCTGTAGCCCACCTGAACCAAACAATGGAAATATAGATAAGAAATATAGATGTGAAAATAAAGGAAGACCGTGAGAGAACTAATATTAGAAGGAAAAAAACCAAAACAAGCAAAACAAAATTGACTGAGAAAATACCAGAGAATACAGGAGGAGCCTGATTGAGAAAAGCAGACATCCAGACACTAGTAAATTTTGCCTTCAGTTCAGTTATTGTGCTAATGCTGGAAAGCTTCATCCTCAGTGGCCTGTTTTTTCACACTAGTTGTCTCTTTTAATTTATGATCAGAGACATTGTTAACCACACTGATTCTTAAATAATTGATAACAGGCTCTGGAGCTGAAGTGAGGAAAGAAGTTCTACATCTTGGATTACTTTTTGAAGCTGGCAGCTTTCTGGTGCAGATATCACCACATCCATTTTGACTAGCTCACATCTGGAAAGTTTTCTTTGCAATCATAAAACGTGGACATGAAACTGTTATTTTATCCATGGCTAGCTCCTGAAGCACAAGATGACTGTCATGAGGGAAAACAGCCAGCTCACTAAGCTGCCCCAAGTAGGCCAAGTGTGACCTATAGATCAAACCAATGCAGAGACTGGGTAATAAAAAAAGGAACTGCAATGGTTATAAATAACATCTTTAGCAGAAAATTCCTTGCTGAAGAATTATAACAGAATAGGATTTTTAAAAGAGGCTGTGTTTAATAGAGGGACAATGTTCTCTGTGTGCTTCTGCTTTGATATTCAGCAAATAGCTTGGAGATTTTGTTTTGGTTTTTCATACTCCCCAGGACAGGATATTCCAGGGTAGGGTTGCTCAACAAATAACTGCTCAAATGATATTGCTTGGGCTGCTTGCATCTGCCAGAGTAACCCTGCCCAACTGCGCAGATCCTTTTAAAAAATCTAAGGAGGGAGAAGAAACATTTAAGGATAATCAAATAAGAAGTGCCTATGCCCGAAAAAGGAATACAAGAACAAAGAAGATGAAGAGGGAAAGGAGTAAAGAAAATGGGAGAATTAAAGAAGATGAAGGAGGAAAGGAGTAAAGGAAATGTGAGAATGACCATTGCCAGCTACTTCCAGATCTGTACACGAGGAGCACAGACCCTCACCAAGAAAGTAGAACATTTCAAAATGAGTTGGAGGTGGTCCTGGAAAATGTACATGCAGAACAATTCTGCAGTGGCAGCAGGGGGGATGGACTGGATGTGAACTTATTGGGTCTCTTCCATCTCCAGTTTCTATGAAAACAGTCACCATTCTTTAGCAATATGATAAATATTTTAAAAAATCATAGATACAAACTAAATAAAACATATTAAATAACAAGTGCAGCCAATTTAATCATGACTTTTCAACTTTTTAAACCAAGACAGCAGGGAAGAAGAAGGAACAGGCTTGAGATTTTTAGTCCTCTTTGTTTAAGGCTAATTCACAGAGGACACACCTTCATGAGACTTGTTCAATAACATTTGTGGAGCTGGGCTGGAGTTGTTGTTGGATTGTTCTCAGTCCACAGGGCTGCTGGTTTTATCCAATGCACACTGGGTTCTGTCTCTCTGTAGCAGCTTTTAATTCAGATTTTGCCTTGTTTATGTTTCACTCCTAGTTGGACCAGTAGATTTCATTTTGGGTAGTGCAATACCAGTCTAATCCTTAAGCATTTCATAACCAAAAGCTGATTCCTTTCTTCATTCCTGCACTGACCAAACAACATAAACTACCCTTCAAGAGCAAATCTCCTCCTCTGCAAGGGATCCATTTGTAACAGATACACAAACTTCATGTTCCTCAGCAGGGGGAGAAAAATTTTTGGCTTAAAAAACATAGAACTCATTATTTGAACACGTGGTGTATCCACAAAGTCTAGGAGCAAGGGGACTTGCGTTCCATGGGACAGCCACTAGACAGTGATATAGCCACATCTACACAGCCAGAGCACACGCCTCTAACAGCCCCAGTCTCTCTCTAGCATTTCCTTCACAACCTAGCAGCTCAAACTTTCTCTGAATCCCTATAAAACTCATCTTGCATGTTTATTCTGAGTACTCACCATTCAGTCTCAGCAGAGAGGAAGGCTTTAATAAAACCTTTTCTCCAGTACAAGCTGAAGTTGAGGAACATTCAAGGGTAGAGGGAGACAGGGTGCCTTGCCTGTGGTGCTCAGCTTGTACAACAGAAAGAAGACCTCAGCCTTCTAGGTTGTCAGTCTTCAAACTATCAGTCTAACTTCTTTTATTAGCAATAAAAGTAGTTTAAGAAGTTGAGGCAGACACAGGCGTACTTCCCTGAACTTATGTTCCAGAACAAAACAATGGAGAGCCTGGTTTAATTCAGAGCCTCATTGGTATAACTCTCTTCAGCATGCCAGGCCTTGGGAAAAAGACTCAGCCATGAGTAACTTGGCTCAGATTTGGGCTTCAGCTTCCCAGCAACTGGCTCAAGGCACTTATATCCACATCCATTGTATTAAGTATACCTTTGACAAACACCAGCTGCATCCTCAGGAAGCTTTGTCAGAATGAGCATTAGAGTTTCCAGTTATCCCATTTGACTTTGCACCTTGGCATCTGGCCTTTATGTCTCCTTCCTGACTCTTTCTTCTTCCCCAGCTACATCCACACCCTGGATAAGGGACACAGGTAAACTGGAAGAGGCTAACTTACAAGAACAGAAAGCCTGTCCTGGCACCAGTTCACACTCCTGACAAGGATTAGATGAATCAAGCATCTTTCCAAGCCCTTTTGGAGAGCTGCCTGACTTGAGAGACTTGACCTGAGAGCTTCAAGAGCTCTATTTGGGAGGTGGTCTGAATCTTTGTCCAAATGATGGGAAGAGTTGCCCATCCAAAGAGTTTCTGCAGGAAAATGCCCCTGTGGGATTAATTTGTCCTTCACAGCTAGAGGCAATCAGTGAACAAAATGCCTGTATGCAACGAGAAGCCTTCAGTACTTTGTCTTGCAAGCTGTCCCCTGCCCTGCTCACAATCAACACAGGACCTCACCACTCCCCACACCGTTGTGAGACTCCATCCCCTTATAGCATCTGCACGTTTCCTACTCTGGCTACTCACTACGAAACTAACTTGGAATAGAGAAAACCATTCACAGAGCCACTCTAAAATGGCTGTGCAATGCTATCCAAAAGAGCCATTATTCCTGACCGGGAATCATCAGAGACATCACCAAAAGAATCAGCAGCCAGCAAAACTTGCCCAACTGTACCCTACAAGACTGTCCATGAGATCCTATTTGCCTTAGTTCTGCTCAATATGTGCATAAATCCTTGGTAGGTCCAACTGATTACAGATGCCGCTCGAATCAATGATCTCTTCCAAGACTCCTTTCCAGCAGCTGCTGTCCTCTCTCCCAGCCTGCTTTGGACTGAGTTACTACTGCATCTGGGCATCTGATGATACACAGCTGAAAACCGTAACAGCCCTTCAATCAAACAACACTCTTACAAGAGGAAAGTAACTGTTTATGTGCATCTGTGAGACTCCCTCGCAGCTCCCCAAAAGATCACCCACTGACACCACAGGTGTCTTTCTGTCACAAGGGACCTGCTGCAACTTGACAGACTGGCCTGACAACACAGCCTTTGATCCTTTGAGATCAAACCCTGAAGGCCACAGTGCAGTAGAGGTGAGCACACTATCGTGGAAGCCAGAGAAGTCTCTTGCCACCTCAGCTTTTCTCTCCTTTATCCTTAGGTCTGTTAGTCCATCTCAGCCCTTCCCAGCATTTCCTTCTTTAACCGCTTGTGGTATTTCCAGGAAATACTCAAAGGTAGCCTTGACTTGTAATTTCAAAGGAACTAAGGTTCAGTAGTTCTGTGTATTCCTTTTCCTTTTGCTCTCACATGTGCCTTTGAAGTAGAAGTGATTCTCAGTATTTGTTGGTTTCCTCCTTTCACAGGCATTGTATCACTGAGCTACTGATGCTGTTTAGTATTGCAATAGAGAAGGAATTAAAAAAAAAAAAAATTTTGATTTTACTTGTTATTTTTATGCTGTATTTTAAGTGTTTGTTGTATAGGGCAAAGGCAGAGCAAAGCTGAGATGTAAGGACTTCCAAATCAGGTCACTACTGAAACTGGCTTGGGTCCAAAGTCTCTAGTAAAAATGTCAGCTTCATCTGCAAAGGGCAATAGAGTCAAACCCACAATTACTGTCATTAGCACAGGACTCAGAATGTTAGTATTTCCCTGGTATAAGTAGCTTACTCTTTCTTTTTCCTCCCACCTAATTCAAAATAAAAAAAAAAAAAAAGCCATGTGAATCAAAATGATGGATAGCATGGGTTTGAAAAGGGCAGCATAGGTAATTCTTCCTCTGGAATGCTCCATGGCCAGCTGTCTAGGCTATTTCCTTGCTAAGTGAGAGATGTGGGTTCAAATGTGCTTAGACAGAAGGAACTGAGCCTTCTACATCCTGGCTGGGCTCCCCAGAACACTGGGATCTGAGGGTGCCCTGACAAAGTGCATTCTGGTATGGTCTGCTTGAACTCTGTAGGTGAGAAAGAGGAAGAATGCCTGCCATGCTGCTTAGGCTTAAATACAAGGGCCCTGAATGGATGTCATCCTACTACCTTGGCTTCTGTTGCTGAGTTCTAGAAGGCAAAGGGTTGTCCAGCAAGATCAAAGACTGTCCAGTGAGCTTGTCCTGCTGCCTCTTCCTTGTCCAAGTTTTATTGGTAGAAACAGTTTTTGTTCTGTTGCTATTATCATGGTGGAAGAAGCCATCGCAATGTGATGAAATCAAAACTAGTGGGGAGCTACAATTAATATTGAGAGAAATTAAAAAACAAAATTTTCTGTTCCCTTGTTTTCTGTTTGATACAACCATGCGTGAAGTACTGGGCCACAAAACCCCTGTGGCATAAATTGCACAGTTGGCTATGTGGGGGTAGTGCAACAGTGAATATAGCTGATTTACAGCTTTTGTGGAAGAGGTTTGAAGTTTGCCATTTTAAAGGTTTTCTTTCATCTTTTCTTTCTCTGGCCCACAACTACATGATTACTTAAAATAACCAACTTCCTGTTCTCCTCAAGTTTCTTCACAACAAGAGAACAGCCATAAAAAAAAAAAAAAAAGTTTAGTTTCGTTGCCATGCTACAGCATAGCCCTAAAGAACCTGAGTCCAAATACTTGGTGTACAAAGAAATCTGTACTGTTTCTTCAAACAAGATTTTATTTTGATTTAGGATTTGAAACATTAACACTTTTGACTGCTGCAGGGAAGTGTTAGGTTTTCTTGAGGCTGTAAATCAAAGTTTAATATAACATTAGTAGGGAATTCTCTGAATTTGTAGACCTTGTATCTGGAACCATCTCCAGTTAAGCATAATTAAGAATTAAGAAAGCTATTTTTTCACCTTTGGAATCAGTATTTTTTTTTTTTAATCTGAAAAGTATTTGCTGTCATTTTATTATGATTCTGCAATTATACTGTATTAACTATCATAAGGATGAAGATCTATTTCTTGAAAAGTTAGTGTACTGTAGTAGAAGTAGGAAAGGAACAAAATTAGCTCCAACCTAATACATGAAATGCTATTTGAGTACCTAAGTGACTTCAAGTCTGTGGGTAATTATACAATAATACATAGATTATACACAGATTAAAGTTAGGTCTCATGGATCTCCTTCAGAAATAAAGCTCTTCAAGGTGAAAATACAACACACTTTTAATACATTCTAAATGTCACTCTCACTAGTATACTGCAACTCTAACAACATTTTTGTTGCTATTATTTGGCAAAGGAAAACTGTATTTCTCAGGACAGATCCAAACCTCTAAGGCTGGGTCGCAGGATGGTACCAGAGTCTGAGTATAGGGCTACATGCTACATTTCCTTAAAAAAAGCATTTTATGGGGTTAAGAGTTTTTAGATACAAACTGTATAATGATCCCAAAACACAGTGTTGCTCTCAAACAACGTTGACAGATTTTTGGGCTTGGAAAGCAGTGTAATAGTGTGCTACCATATAATAATGAAAACATTTTGTTCTCTGCATTTCAGTTCTTAAGATCCGAATCAACTGGTGGGTATAGCAGATCTGCAGCTGTAAAAATCTGCATAACCACACCACAGTTTAACTGTACAGAGCAAGATGAGGATTTTCATCTTCAAGAAATACAAGTCTCTGATGCCTTTACTGTGCGAGCTTCGGGTACCAGGAAACAATATAACAGGAGATCAAACTTTTTCATTGTGATCTGGAAGAAGACCCCAGTCTTGAAAACTGAGCGAGCAATGCTTTCCTTTATTTTTTTTTCTTCCCCCATAGTAGCGTCCTGCTGCAGGGTTAAGTACCCATGTGCCAACCTGTCGAGTGCCGCTGCACGGGGAGCCGCGGGGTCAGCCGAACCCCGAAGCCTGGCTGCGGGGAGGCTCATGGAGAGGTATCCGACTTCCCTGAGCCTCCTGGGCGGTACGCGCGGTGCCCTGCCCGGGGACGCCGCTACCTGCGGGGCAGCGCGGGGCGGCGCGGAGCGAGGAGCGCCCGGGCGGATCCCCGCGGTCGCCGCCACCGCCCGCCCCGCCTTGCGTGGCCCGTGGGAGCGGGCCCGGGTGCCGGAGGCGGCGGGGAGGGCTGGGACGGGGCCCTGGCCAGGGGTTTCTCTCCCCCACCCCCTCCTCCCCTCGCCGCCGGTTCCCGTGAGGCTGCAAGTGCCGCCGCGGCAGCTGGGGGGCCGGCGGGGGATGCTGATGCCGCTGCCCTGCCCAGCGCCGGAGTGAGGGCAGGAGCTGGTGGCGGCAGGAGCAGCCCCGGCAGCGGGACGAGGTGAGCGGGGCGCGGGCCCGCGGGGCAGGTGGGTGCGCGCCCGGGATGGGAGCGGGGCCGGGGCGCGCAGCTCTCCCGCCGGGACCAGCCCGCCAGCGCTGGGGGCACACGGGGAAGCGACGGTCGGGGAGAGCTGCGCAGCTCTGCGCTCTGGCTTTGGGGTGCAGAAACCTGGAGCAGCAGAGCCCCTGGCCAGGCGGGCTGCGGAGCGAGCCGAAGGCGGCAGGGAGCCGGGGGCACTTCAGGCTGAGCACGGCCGGCCATGCCAGAGGCAGACGAAATTCCACGGAGGGACCCCTCCGCCTCCCCTCCCCAAATCTTGGGCAGGGTGGTTTCTGATACATGTAGGATCAGGCGAAAGGAGAAATTTCCGTAGAGCTCTGAGGTGTTTTCTCTGGCTGAAGTTATCTAGAAATAACATTGAAGGGGAAGAACAGTAATTCGTAACAAAACTTTAAAGAGCAACAAGTTGTTTTACTGAAATCACACGCTCTGGGAAAAACAAATCACCTCACTGATCCTGATAGAAAGTAGCTAATGCCAGTATCTTGAAAACCGATTTATAACACAATTACGAGTTTCTGAAGCCCCTATCACTGTTCAAAACAAATTTCACCACGTGTCTGAAGAGAGTTTTTGAGAAGTCCTGAATCTGCCCTTGAAATCTTCATTTTTACCTATGTAAATATAGGATATGATATTTAAATTATTTTCGTGTTTGTTTGAAATGTTTCTCTTTTTGCTGATTTTTTTTTTCCTACTTGAAACAGGTGGTCCATTTTGCACCGCCCTCCTGCTCCCTCTCAGGCTCTGTCCCCCAAAACCACCTCTGTGTGCCTTTCTGTGCGGTCGTGGTGCAAACTAGATTAATCTTGTTGGACACTCTGGGCTGGATTCAGAGGAGCAGAGGAGGAGGCTAGTAGGGCAAGTAGCCCTACGTCTCCCATCTCTGGCCAGTGCAGTTCTCCTGTTTGGTCATGTGTCATGGAGGAGAGTGACTTTGCAGGCTTTTCCCGATTTCCCCTTTTGAGTAGCGTCTCTATCACAGTCGAGACTTTTTTGCCTCCTACTCGAGTTTCACCACCTGGTGTAAATGCAGAGAGGATGTGCTGGGAGGGGCAAGGTCAGGGGAGTATCAGTGAGGCGTTGCTAAGGCTATTTCCCAGGCACTGTAGTGCCCCTGACGATGTTTATGCTAATTGTGGAAACTAGAGCCCTTAACTCCTGTTCTTGATTTAGTCTGAGGCTGGGCAGTTGAGCACTCTTTTCACTTACTGTCCTGTGCTTCTCCCCTCACCATGCTGCAGGACTAAGGTCTCTTTTCAATGAGAAATAGAAGTTCAAGCCCCAAGAACCAAATCCGTTTCTGTGGTCTGTGTGTTCACTGGGGTCTGGCCATTGATCCCTGTGTTGTGAAGACTGAATTCTTACATCTCTTCTAGCTGTGAGAGTGGAAAAATTAGTTGGATGATTATTAGGAATATGTTTAACTGAACAGTGGTGGTGGCTGTTCAGATGAAATACTATGCCAAAATCTAGTTTGCATTCAATTGATGTTATTGAAGTTGTTAAAAAGTAATTTTTTTTAAAGACTGACTATGGCAGCTTAGCAACTAGAAACCATACAAAGCATCCCAAAGTAATTTCTTTTATTCTAGGACATGACAAGGCTGATGTTTGGAGACATCTATAAAATTATTAGATCCTAATGCAGAGCCCAAGTCTGTGTCAAATCTCTTCCCAGTATTTGACAGCAGAGTGTTCTACCCTTAGCCTCTCAGAAAGGCCAGTGATGGAGTGAGTGATATGCAGGCAAAATTCCGACATCATTCTCAAAGTATCAATAGAGCGATATTGACAGAAAAGGTTGAACAGCTACCTCCTGTGTTAAACTTTATGGCTCAATGGAAGAATTCAGATCCCACATCTGTCAGCCTGACACCCTATCCACTATTCTCAAACCCCAGTATTTTCTTGGTATTTGATAATATTAGTAGGATTATCTTCTGAATTATGAGCAAAAATGTCAAGTGAGAGAGGGGGACCTTTTCAGTTCGCTCTCATTCCATCTGCATGTTGGTTGGAAGCTGTTGCATCTATTGTTGGTTTCAAACAACCTCTTCTGCATAAATTGACAGCTTTTCTCAGTCACTTATTAACTGCAAGAGTGCAGAATTCTTTACCTGTGCTAATTTGTGCCAACGATTTTAAGAAGATTGTTGACACCAAGTAGACTGAGGGAGGACATTGACAGAGAGGAGGTAGCTTTAGAACCAAAATCTTCTCTGCTGATGTTTCAGGGCTAATTCCATGTAAGCACATTTTTTTGTTCAGCTGAGAAAGTTAGGTGAGATGAACTGCCCAGCTCACAAAACATGAGAGATTATGATCTCTTCATGCCTACATGAAATGATGGTGAAGGCAACATGATCTAGTGACTCAGTGGTAAAGGCCTTTCCAGAACCTGTTCTGGACTTGGACACTGACCTCAGACAAACCATTTTCTTTCTGTTTTCCTGTTTCAAAAGTGAGGATAAGAACTGTACCTCACAGGGCATTGTTAGAAATACCTGGGTTAGAAACAGGGGTTTCTAAAGCACACTGGAATTTCAATGCAAAACACTTTGCATTATTTTATGGTATGTTTGACATATGAGATCAGGCAAAGCAGAGGGGCTCAAAAGTATCTGATCCTTTTTCCCTCCATTTTCAGGACGATTCAACTGACTGTTGTGGTGCAAAAGGGTTGGTTGACCACTTCTCTGATGTGCAGCCTTCGGGTGGTCCTTATAGCTAGAACCCCTGGGTCTGAAACCAACTTTATTGATCTAAATCCATTTTGGAGTTAGAGGGAAAACTTTATGGTACTGAACTTTTAATTTTTATTCATTAATAGTTAGTTTGGGGCACTTGGGGTTGGGCTATTAACCTGCCTCTGCCTCCACTGCCTGGAATAGAGACTACTTAGTGTTGAATACTTTGGTTGACAAGATACAGAGCACCTGGGTGAGTGTCTGATATGGGTAAAGCAGTTAGTAAGTGCCTGGGTCGTGATTTTTGATTCTTGAACAATACAGGGGGAGGGAAGGAAGGGAAGGGTGTATAAAACCCAGCTGTGACATTGCAGATATAGATATGCAATATTCTCTTGAGCAGAATGTGAGGGCCATTGTGTGCTCAGTTTGGAGACAGACTTGAACCAGTGCTCCTCTGGAGCAGTCAGATTGCAAGTACCTGTGGTTAATGGTGGCACTGTGCATGCTACAGTGACCATTCCGACACAGTGCACAGGGAGTGGGAATCTGTGATGACACACGCAGAGAGGAGAAAAGGAAGAGAAAAGAAAGAAGAATGGGGAAGGGAAAAGAGACAGAAGGCAAGGGTGGCAATGATCCTAGCAAAGGGAACATTTTCCAGTAAGCAGTTCTGAATGTGATGTAAAAAATAACAACTGAAAGTTTTATTTTACTACACAGAGCCCAAATTCTTCCTTTGATCTCTGTACAAGCTTCCTTTTGGCATCTGTGGGAGATCAGTGGAGAGTAAGGAGTCTTGAATTTATGATGCAGCCTGTAGACAGTCATGAAATGAAATTCAGTCCTCTCAAAAAATGATTACATAGCCGTGAGTCAACCAGAAGGTACATGCATGGTTCTGAAATAAATAATAAAAGTCAGTCAACACAAAGACATCTCACAACCAAAATAGGAGGTAAGTTATGCGAATACTCTGTTCATTGCAGCTAGACTGTTGGCGTCTGCTTGAAAAAGTTAACTCGGTGACCATGATCATGTCTACAGGGATTCCTTGATGGACTTTTTTTCTGTAATAGTTTGCACAGATACACTATTTTTGAGACATTAAACAGTATTCAGCATCTAAAACCAGTTATTTCAGCTTACTAAGTTTAGGAACACATTAAGTGACCTCTAATGAGTAAAAATAAATTCTCTACAACACTTTCTTAAATTATGGGATCTGTGTAGTAAATTTTAATAATTAAACTTGCTACTGGAAAATAGCAATATAGGAGCTTTAAAAGATAGATAACAGATGCACCAACCTGTCAGCACACCAAATACACAGGAAATTATTAAGAGAGTTGATTTCATGATTTTTTTCAAATGTTTAACGTGAATAATCAACATATATATGGGTCTATTAATCTACAGAAAGATCACTTTAAAGAATTTGACCTTTGATGCTTCTCTTTGCCTATTGGGCTGCTGCTATACTTGGACACTTGATGTCTTGAATTAAAACATTGAGAAACTAGGGGTCTTTACATACATCCTATAAGAAGCAGAACACTTAGTGGCAACTCAAAGTAAAATCTAATACTGAAGTGTTGCTATAAATTATTCCTGCTGTAAGCAGCTCTGCTGACTTTCTGCCTTCAGTCAGCAAGTCCTTCCAGCAGCACTACACTGCTCAGAGTCTGATGGGTTTTGTAAGCAATGGGGCTGTTCACCTGATACTTGTCTTCACTTAGGAGAACATATTGTAAACTAGAATAGTGGTCTACAGTATGCTCTGCAAACAGAAAAGAGAGCTGGTTCCTGCCATAGAGTGCTGAAGTTGTCTTAGGCAGATTAGGTTAAGGAGATTAAAGACTCTCCATCTTTCAATTTCATGTCGTCTCCTCAAGGCAGAGCTGAACAGTTGTTGTCCTTTCCTCCAAGAAGTACTATCTAACCTGTATTTTCTGCTTTCTGCTCTCTGTGCTTTCTTTTTACCTTGTAGCCCTAATCTTCTGGAAAAGGAGGACATTTATTCCCCATTCCTGTTTCTCTACCTTCTAGCTCACCCATGGCCTGGCAGCATTAATTAAGCATTTACTTGTGAAGTTTGTTTCAGAACTGCCTGTGTAAAGGAACATTGCTAAAGACAAGCTGTTGCATGAATGGAATACTGTGGGGGGATTTCCTCTAGCCCCATTATTCCAGACTCCTACCAACTAGACATGGAAGCATAAGGGGTGGGAGCAGACTGGTTGTTCCAGTGAATGCAAGAGATATTTGTCTCTCATACTCACTGTTAGTGTCAAAGTGTTCACCAAACTTAGGAGCTCCATGGAACCATCCTCTCATGGCTGTGTGCACATGAGCCATTGCACAAAACTCCACAGTGACAAGGGAAAAGGGAAGTTGAGGTCTGGTGGTGATGGAGTTCATCAGTGAATTTACAGATTAGGGACCTGGGTATCACACAGGTATTTGCACCCTTTCATCTTCACAGAAAGATTCAGGTACCTTTAAAATTTTCAGTGAGTACCATTTCAGGTGCACAGAGTAGATCTTTTGCAGGTCCTGTGTCGCATCTGCCAGATGCTGCAGTTATCTCTGATATTCTAGCAAGGCACAGTGTAGGCAAGTTTAAATGTCTGGACTAGTGCCTCAGTAGCAGGTGTTTGCGGCAGGGATTACTTTGTTATTCCCATTTTCTTCCATGTTTCACCTCACTGCTGCCTTTGCCACACACAAAGCACATTTCTGCTCAGTTCTTTGACACTGCCTGTAATCCTATTGTGGGAAGCCTTGACTGAATGGGTCCACATGTACCACGCTCAGCCTACTAGGGTAGTTGCTTCCAAGACGACCCATTTAACTCTACATGTTTTTTAACATTTTGAACTTATACCTAATCACAATTGGTACTCACTGGGACCTTTTGACTAACCCTGGGCAAGCCAGCTGTCCAAGTCCTGCAACAAAGATCCAGTTTTCAGATCCCTCTGTTACATTTTAGAACATGGTCTACATTAAGCCTTTGAGGAGAATTTCAGCTAAGCAAGTACCAAGCAGTACACTCTACACTAGATATCATTCTTTCTATATGAGTGTTCTGTAAGTATTTTGAATTGTGGAGGTAGTCCTTACAGGAACTTTGTGCTGGAAAGACAACAATCTGCTCAAAGGACAACTAATCTATGCCACATATAAGTCCCACCGCTATTTTATGCCTTCTGCATAGCCATATTTTTTTTAAGACTGTCATGTTCTTGCACAAATTATAAAATGTCATACCCTGCTGATGAATTTCCTCCATTTAGTGGCCTTCAGTATAGGAAAAACACATAGATGTATAAAGCAAGCTGTAACACTAAATCTTCTGCTGCCTGTGTTTATTATTTCAGGGAACCTGCCTACAGTCCTTATCTCACCTTAGGGTGGTGACTGTAATTCTCCTGGTTTATGTATTAGAGATTGAAAGGGCTGGATCCAGTTAGTGAATGACAAACTGGGTATAAAAGTCTGGTTTCTAAACAACAGAAATAGGTTCCACTTTTTGTGCCCCAATGTCTTTTAAGTACATTACTCCATATGATATCCTTGTCTAAAGCATTGTAATGAGGTTACAAACACAAACATCATCAGTGAAGTGTGAATATATATGAGTGTATAAACATAAATTCTTTGTATCTTTTAGACTTCTGTCTTTAACAAATGCACTGATGGCATATTTTGCTGCTTTTACTTCCCAGGATAGTCCTGGTTTGAGTAATTTCAGCAGCTAGCTAGGGTACAATTACTGCTGCTTTCATTTCTTAGGAAGCAGTGTTTACATAGTTAATGGCCTCTGGTGTGTCATGTCCATTTTCATACTGAAGCCTTTGAAAGCATCAGTCGATCAGAAAGCTGTACTTAAACAGGCCTTTATCCTCCCTTCTCCACAGATAGACCACATACTTTGAATACTCTGCCTGGGAGCTTTCAGCTGAGAGATTTGAGCAGTGTCTCTCCACGAAGTGGTGCAGGATGCACAGTATCAGTGTACTGGCTTGCAGAGATGAGATCCCAATCCTCTAGGCTTAAGTAGCAGCTGAATGACACTTCTGGGGCTGGAAAATTCTTTGTGCCTAAAGAGGGTGATAACTATCTCAAGAACTTTCGAGGACCTGAGCTTCAGTTCTTCAGTGTTAATAACTGCAACCCCTTCCTCTTCTGGAGCTTCTGCAACACTTGCTGTATTTGTTTTACTCTACTTAAGCACTGAAGTTTTGGTTCACAGCCATGAAAGGCAGAGGTGTTTAGTTTAAATAGAAAACTGAGGTTCAAATGAAACCACATGGTGTCTGATCACCCAAGTCACAGGTACATTCTTGCTGAGTTTGGGCTCTGACCATGGGTGCATCAGGAGCTCTGTGGCTGGAATCTGACGCAGGTGTGATCAGTCACCATATACTGGAAATAGCCAGAATGAAGTAGATTGAGTATTTGGTAGTTGTTTTGCTTTACTTATTTTTATTGCTTCCATAGGGTCTATTTCAGTTTTCAGTTGGTAAACAGGAATTTTATGAAGGACAAGAAAAACTGGACACTTTTAATGGGAAGGAACTCGGTACAATCAGAAATGTCCCTACATTCTGGTCATTGTCAGAGGTGAGCAATATGGAGAGAAATGCAGTGGTTCTCTTGGACTTCCTGCGTGCAGTGACAGAGCTGAAAGTATGAAGGTAGATGCCTGGATCAGGCCATTTTCCCCTACTTGTCAAACTGGAATTGCTCTAGCTGAAGTAGGACATGTCTGATGTTATATCATCAGCACACAACTGGCAGCACAGTGCAATGAGAGATGCTGCAAAGTTAGCACTGAACCCAGCAGCAGTGAGAGGATCTGGAGCACATGTGGAGACCTGACAAGAGGCAGCAGTGGGGTGGGAATTGAGGCAGACAGAGAGCTGGCACTGTCTGCTGTCTCACAAACCTGCCTAAGGGAAATGTGGGAAGAACACCATCCCTATCGGAGTGAATAGGGTCAACAAGGCGAAACAAGGGACTGTGAGGCTGAGTGCTCCCCACTTGTTGTTTGTATGAGGATGAGATGCTCTCCCTATGCCCGTTTCCTTTCTCCCCTAATAACTTATTTCTTGCATTGTACATCAAAATGTATTTGTAGAAATAGACTTATTGCCTGCTAGTGGCACTGAGGCATAGCACTTAATTTTCCTTGGTTCTAGGTAGGGACTATTGCTAGTTATAGCTGCAGATGATCATATTTCTAAGAACCTTTAGGTTGGTGATGGTGCCCAGCAGATGACACTGAAGATCCCCGTGACATTCTGCGAGAAGAGACCATTGACAAAAATTGTTATTGAGGAACAGATTATTTTAATGCCACGATATCAAAATAGTGTAAATGACTTATCCTAAAATTATTTATTTTTCCTTGAAGTGTTACAGCTTTGCCAAAATGCCTTTCCTATAAGCAATGCCATGACATTGTTAATATTTGCAGTTTTTAAAGTGAAAATCTTATTCTGGAGGGGATTTGTAGCAGTCTCATTTTCTTATTCAATACCTCCATTGCGATGTTTATCAGGGCTATAGCTGCAGTTACTAAAGTCTAAAACAAATCTTGGTACTGTAATTTCTATTAACATTGCAAAACTGGCAGAGCTGACACAACAATTTATATCCTCTCTCTTCATGTACCTTGCCCAAAGAATTACTGACGTGTAACTGAGAACTGTTGACAGTTGTGCCAACAACCCGGGGGATGCAGAAGACTGTAGGTGACACCGAGGGTGCAGTTTGTCCTTACAATTTCCTGTTGCTGTTAGCAATTTACAAACTGGCAGGTAGGTTTGGAGGGATGTCCATTAAAAACAATAACATCTTGTAAGTTATAAGAAATACACTTGCACGCAACACATGTGGACTATTAAGATTTTGTTTTTATAGGCAGTGTTTGAAACAACCCTACATTATATGGCCTTGTTTGAAAGGTCTCTCATAGTAAATCAAAACACACTGAAATAGCTGTCTCAGAAATAAGAAAGCTTGACTTGATAGAGCTAGAATTTAAACATACAATTCCAGACAGTAAAAAAGTTGACAACAGCTTGGCACCCAGATACTGTGTTTCATCCAGAGATCTGAAAGAGCTTTTAAAAATGTCTAATTACAGTGTAGCAAGTTCCCATTTTGTATCAAGGATTATCAAAGTAGAAAAAATGCACAACTATAATTTTCAGGTTCAGATTTCTATTGTTGGGTGCTTAGGTTCACATTCATGTGATTGATCAAAATATAGGTTTAAATGGCAACTTACATTCAATTTTGAAAAATGATCTGATTTCTAGGCCCAGAGATTGAAAGGAGGAATTTTTGATAAGCATTTGAAACATGCAAAAGCCTAAATATTTTGTTTCTCACTGGGATTCCTCCTTTTTTCTTCTTTTCTTTTGATGATTTTTCTCTGGCTTTAGACAGTAATTGCCAGTTAATGTATCTCTGTGATGCTCACACTAATATTACACCACCTTCTTCAGAAGCAAAGCAACTATAAAAATCATTCAAGTATCTAATAACCTTACAGCTAGGAAGGAGAGTTCATAAGTCTCAGTTAAGCATGGAATGCAGCAGTGCTGCTGTATACCTAACAATGCACATTTCCTTGCTAAATTAACGACTTTAGGTGAGCAAGAGCTCACATCCTATTGGGGAAAGGGATTATGAGGCCTACATCTCTTAATTAAGAGAACATGATTTCACTAAAAGAGCTGGCAGTAGGGTTAGATAATTCATGGCTCTCATCTTTTCCTTTCGATGCTGCGGGCTGATAGAAATTGAACACAGTGGCCTGTTGGAAACATAGAATGGTTTGAGTTGGAAACAGCCTTAAAGATCATTCCATTCCAACCTCCCTGCCATGGAAAAGGGCACCTCCCATCAGACCAGGGTGCTCAAAATCCCATCCAACCTGGCCTTGAACACTTCCAGTGATGGGGCATCCACAGCTTTTCTGGACAACCTGCTCCAGTGTCTCATCACCCTCAAAAGGAAGAATTTTTCCCTAATATCTAATCTAAACATTTTTCAGTTTAAGACCATCTCCTCTCCTATAGTCACTATATCTCCTTGTAAGAAGTCTCTCTCCAGCTGTCTTGTAGCCCTTTTTTTACTGGAAGGCTGCCATATGGTGGCCCTCAGACTTCCCTGTTCCAGCCTTCTTATGTCAGAGGCCCCAGAGCTGGATGCTGCACTCCAGGTGGGGTCTGAAAGTGGAGTAGAGAGGGAGAATGATCTTCCTTGACCTGGTGGCCAGCCAGGATGTGGTTGGTTGTCAGGGCTGGAAGTGCACATTGCTGGGTCATGTCAGTCTTCTCATCCACCAACACCCCCAAGGCCTCCTCGAGCTGCTTTCAGTTGCCTTGCCTGTGCACTCTGCCTGTCTTGCCTGTATACTAAGCCTAGTTTAAACTAAAGTGCTCTAAGTTAATATTATGGCATTGTTTCATTCAAAAAGTTCATGGAGGAGAGCTTTTCAGTTGAGATGTTTCTAAAATCCAGAGACCTATTTCCTTGGTACTAGCTGGTTCACTTAATGTTTCCTGTACTTGGAGAAAACACCTGAGGAAATTAAAGTTCACCTTCTTCCTGTGGTCCTCAGTTACCAAATACCCTGCTGGAACCCCAGGCAAGTGGGTGATTGTTAGAGCAGTCCTGTTGCTACACTGTGGCATGCAGGGCTGGGGCTGGCCTCTCTGTGTGTTGCTAGATTTGGGCAACTACAAGGATGACATAAAGCCATTTTTGTTTCACCTTTGCTGGTCTTATGCCAAGAACAGCTTGGAGAACCTGGGCATGACTTGTACAGCAACATTTACTTCTGTGTAATTGTTTGCTGCAGCACGTAGTCTCTTCTCAGTCAACTGTTTAAACTATGGGTGGTAACAGATGCTTAGAGTCATTGCTTTCTGCTATCTTTAATTTTTATTAACAAAGCAATAAAATCCTTATCTGTATGGATTGTGTAAATCATAAAGAGGCAAAAAATAAACCCCTCTTCCACAGTTTATTTAGTTTGAAAAGCACTCTGCAGTCCTGAGATCTGTTTAACATGGTGCATGTTTACAGTGCAACCTAAACAGTTAAGAGTAATAATTACATTCAAAAATATACAGATGTCCTTACTCTGAGCAAAATTCATAACTATATCAAATTGCAAACCTTATCCTAATTCTCACTCACTATATCTCTGGTTTTCCTAAATGCCTAAAGAAAGAGGATCAATTTGATAACTGAGCTGTCCTTCTTACATTATCTTCTTGGACCATTTCCACAGAAATATTCTGCATGTTCCAAGACTCTACATTGATACATATAAAACTACAGTAACAGCTGCTTGACATGATATTATTCTAGGAATACTTATGGCTGTGTAAACACAGATTGTGTGATAAAGTGGCTCTCAGTTGAAAAATCAAAAGGTCATTCTCATTCATTCTATACTGAGATGAAAAAAACTGATGAATAGAGCAGTACAGACTTCAGCTCATGTTGTGAAAATGAACTAGTTATTTCTTCAACCTAGTCCTAGGTCATGTGCTTCCATGACGGAAGTTATTTCAACTCATTTATATAAAATAGCAAAGTAATCCTTCAGGTTCAATTGTGATTTGAGGAAAAACTCCTGCTCCCTGGCTACAGGGTGATTTAATCATGCATAAGTAATTGGGTAATTACAAAAGAAATATAGGTAAAATTGAAGGCAGGTTCTGAAATTTTAATTAGCTTTACACAGATTTTAGTATTTGTTTAGAAATTTGTATTGGGAATCAATTTAGTATACAGTTCTTCAAGTCATATTAGCTTTTCCTTGGTCTTTAATTGTTGTTAGTTTGGAAATCAGAAAGCATGTGCATGACTATTGGATCCTTTTAAATCACACAGTATCAAGAGAAAGGAAGCTTGTCAAGTGTTGTTTGTCTGGACATCTTTTTTGCACTCACAAATTAGAGCAGAGTTTGAACCTTTGTTCAAAGCTATGTCCTCTTTTAATCCAGCTCCTGGCTTCTGGGACTCTGCATTTTTCAAACGCTGCCCCTGCATTTCCTGTTGTCACACCTTCCCCACACTGCAAGTTTGATTCAGTCCTCTTGCTGTGTGGTCTGACCATTGGCAAAGCATGTGTGGAGGTTCATGCTCTGCAGGTGAGATATGTGTTCTTCAGCCCAGGTTAAAACACCAGTTTTTGAGACCTGAGCCAGGCACCTGAGCAGACTGCCAGCATGTTCACAAATCAAAACAGCAGATTCTTGTGGTTCTCTTTGAATAGGAAAGAGGGAGACTGAGGATATTGTGGATTATACTGCTCCAAAGAAGAAGTGAGGGTAGGATTTGACAGAGAAAGTGAAATTATGTAAATCAAATCGTGGAAGTATATAAAAGTTATATAGGGAATTTCTTACTTTCAGGTAATTTCTTCATTTCCTATTATCAGTCACTGTAGCTGTCTTTATTCAGCAATGTGTTTTGCTGTAGCTCTATTGGAAATAGATCTATATTTATAGGTCTACATATTTATGGGTCCATATAAGACACTTTGGCTTAGGGAAAGCTGATCTAACTGCAATGATTGATCCATTTCAAGAGGTGTCAAATGCATTAACAGTAAACGGTGCTTGAACAGAAACCTGTCTCAAGGCCTGAACCTCTTAATGTGATGGACCTGTGTAACCATACTGATTTGGAATCTCTGCCCTTGCAAATGAGACATTGGGGGTTTTTCCATAAAGGAACAGCAGGCTGACAAACACTCAAAGACACATTGATAGGTTTATGTGTTTCTAAATACATAAATACATGAAATACCTGAATATTAACCTATGTTTATAAATTCAGAAATATTAATCAGCCTAATACAAAAATATGAGTAACTGTGGTGTCTGATTCATAGCTCTCAGTTGAAGGTATGATGACAAACACCCATGGTAAGCACAATTGACTGAAAATTTGCTCACCTTTGAAAAAGAAAAAGGAGGAGTTGAACTTTGGTTCCTGGATTTCAGCAGAGCAGTCCTCATTTTCTGTCTCCTGAGTACAGTTTGAGCATTGAGTCTTCCTGATGGTCTTAACACGTGCACAGTAATATGGTTGGGAAACATACCCAGCTACGTCCTTCAGTCAGGTTAGACAGAAAATCAGTGTGGATTTTTAAAAACACCCTTGATATGTATGTCAGTAAGTATGTCAGAAAATTTAACCACTGAAAATTTACTGGCCCAGGAATACAGCAGGCTTGCCAAAATTGGTTTTTTAAAAGTAGTGATGTTTAGTCATAGCAGTAAGAATATTCATTGCTAATGATGACACTGATAGAAACATGAAGTCCTTTTGCCTCAGTGCTTAGAGAACTTAAAATTGTTGGAGATGATGATGGGGCCTGAGGTGGGAGGTTAACTATCCCAGTTCATTGTGTCTTTTTCTGAAATGAGCAGTGATGATTTCTGCTGGAGAGAGAACATGGGCAAGTTATAGATAGGTGAGAATACATTATTTTTTTTCTGTTTGTATATAAATTTTGGTGTACACTGTGATACTGGGAAGCTACTAATAAAAGTAATATGCTCTTGTAGTTGTCACCTCTTAATAATCTCTCTCTAAAATAAATCATGGATTTTTTCTTTCTGGCTCTCCAGAGAACTCTTTGCTGTTTTCCTCTAAACTCTGAAGACAAGATCCCTTGATACTGATGTTCCAGACAGAGCTATTAGATCTGAGCCTCCAGACACAGAAATTGAATTTACAGGCTTGATATTGTAAGGCTTCAAAGAGCCAAAGGGGTGGAGAGAGACTGGCATGAAATAGCACACTTTTTCTCAGTTTCACTTCTGGGAAATTAAATAAACATTTAGAAATAAAATCATGAAAGCATTTTTTTTAATTAGATGTGCAAGCATTAGCTGTTCATTACATTCTCCCACTTGCAAACAAATTGTAGCAAAGTATCATTTGTCTTCCAAGAGCATGGTGGCAAGGATTAATTTAATGTTTGTTAGGAAGTCTTACATCCATGGAGAGAAGCTATGAGAGGTGTACACAGATCATTATCATAATTTTATATATAATAATATTGTATCCTTCTATTTTGCTGAGGAACAATTATTCAGCCTCCATCCTCCATCCTCCACAAAAGAGGTCACAGCTAATTGTTAGCTATTTATTGGCTAGGGAAGCAGAGATTTCTTTTGCTGCATTCAACGTTGCACAAGAAGTAAGTGACTGAGCAAGAAATTAAGCTGCCAAGAAATTAGGCATATACAGTGAACACTCGAAATCTGCTGATGTAGTTGTTTACTGAAGTACCTCCTATTGCTGTTTTTTAGCAATGTTTCTGTAGCTAATGGGTTTAGCTCAGAAAGAGGTTACAAATGCTAATGGTAGTTTTGAGCTCTCCTTGATTCCTTGCAAAAGGACCCACAGGGGGTGCTTTGTTTTGTTTGAAATTGTTGCCTTCAGCTTTGCAGGTAGCAAAAGAGGCAAATATGCTGTCTTCTGAAATTTTAGGAGCAGTCTGCCTTGACATTTTGTAATTTAGAAAGATGATATCATTTAGTCTCTAGCAAGACTCTAACAATATTGTCTGACATAATCAAGGTTTGCAACAACAAAAGGGTTGAATGATTTGATTAAAATTTGCCGTTCCCAGTCACTTTGTAAGTGTTTGTTGCCTTGACTGTTGTGGGGGTGCCTTTTTACAGCCAGTCTGCTGTTTTAATAGAGTTTTCTACTTTACAGAAATCCAGATATGCTCAAGTGCGTTCCTGTGGTACACATTAGGTCTGTCTTTTTAATAGTGGGAAGGGAGATCCATTATTAGGTTAAATTTAGAAGTATTCCCTTCCACTTTGTAACATATTGCTCTTTTAGATGGCTACAGATCTGGTAGGTTTGGTCTTAACAAGGGTGCATTTTGTGTATTGAATCTGTACAGTCAAAAGCAAGAGAAAGTCAGACATCACTTTAGTGGGGGTTTGAGAACACGTTTCCAGGTTCAGTGTTTGCTTATCCCCTTGTAAGTGTGGGCAGCTCTCTGAAAAGTGAGTTATCAATGAAATAACCTCTTGCTCATCTGTATTCATTCTCCTTTGGAGGCCTTGTCTTTGCTCTTCAGTGTGTAAGTCAAAACAAGGCACCACACCATTGCTAACACTGCAGGTTTATCCTGCTATCTGAACATCAAGCCAGGCTTGTTCTGCTTCACTACAGTAGCACCCACAGGAAAAGGCCTCTAGATCTGGAACTTATCAGGGCTTTTTGTTTATGCTTGAGACAAGTATACATGTGACCTAAACTTCAACTTTTACTGTGCTGACACTATAGGAAACAGTTTCCTTGTCGGTAAGCTGATCTGTCAACACCAGAAGTAGTTCTAACTAGTGGCTACTTTTTAGCTGGTTTTCTGGTCATTTTGGTTAGATAGACTCTAGGAGGATTGCCTTAAACAGCTGAAACATCTACGTGAAGAAATTCCTCAACAACCAATGTTTAGATGGTCTGCAGCAGAATTCACTCTCACATTGTTCTCATTTTATGACAGTGGCACATCTACAGCACCATCTGTACACACTGTCTTTCCTTGTGTCCTGAGGCTTGTGTTGTGTCCTGAGGAGTTCTCAATACAACTGTTGTAAGACGTACAACATCACACATACCTTTCCCTTACCAAAACACTATGCATGCCTTCTGCCCCACATTGACTCAGGAGAATCAAGCCTCTGAGTCATGCAGTGATTGCATCCCATGAAGAAATATGTCCCTTTTTTATTCTAAGATCTTGTAAGTCTATTAAATCTCTGGGTTTAAGTTTGTTATTTGCATCTCCCTGTACAAGTCTAGGGAGATAAGGAGAGAAAACAGTGAGTTAGCTGCACTTGGGATTCTCGCCAGTCTTTGTGGGATGGAAAATTCCTTCCTAATTCCATATCTGACTTTAAATTTGACCCTCAGCGTGTGAGCAAGTTAGACCAACACATGCACTTAAGAAAAAATAGATCCTTTGTGTCCTAGCAGGACACTGGTGCAACTTTTTCAGGGTCTCAGTCTAGCTGCTGCCAATCAGTGAAGCTTTGTCTTCCTTCAAGCATCCTAGAGCGTGTGGGTAAATTGGGCATCAGAAAAAAGAGCTGTCCTCTCCCTCCTGCAGGCTGTCCACAGAAGCCTTGAAACATGAGATTGAGCTATAGAGTTATTTCAATGCAGAGCCACCAGGAAGATGAGTAGGTTGAGCACAGCACCGAAAATCACTGGTGCCCAGGGGAAAGCTGAGTTTTGTATATGCCAACATTAGTGATCAATCATACATTAAAACTGTCTTCTTCACTGCTAGCTTTTGTGTTTGTATCAGCTTTTAACAAACATGGCTTCATTTTACAGTCTAGAGGACTGATTAAAAAATATGGAATAGGTTCAGAATGAGATTGATCTCTGAGTGGTGTCTTTAGAAAATACTCCTCTCATTGATACCATCCCTTAAACAAAACCTTTAAGATCTATCCATAAACTAGTTTTGAATCTATTAATTGCAACTTTTAATCTGGTCAGTCATACGCCTTGGACATGTCCATGATATACTCTATATAGTTGTCTGTATCTAGTTCATCATTTCGTAAAAAGAACAGTGGGGTATTTTAAAAATATTGTTAAAATTAGTAATATTTTATCCTCATTGATTTTTAGAAAGACTGCTGTCTTAACTCATTTCATTATTGTACCCAGATTGATATTGGGGTATGGTGCCTATAATTTTCTGGGCCTTCCTTCTTTATTAGTTATTTAATAACTGCATACACTTGCAGTTCTCTGACCCTTTGAAATTTTCCCATTTTTCCATGAGTTGTTCAGTATCAACACTAGTGCTTCGGAGAACTCCTCATTTAGTTTATGTAAGACTCCAGGCCTGTTGATTTGAAAACATTTAATTTTAGCAGATCTCGTCTCACATCTCCTTTTATTACCTACGGTGAATTTTGTTGGGCTGACGTAATATGGGATGATACATTCTACAGCTTCATTCCAAGGACAAAACAATGTGCGAAGGACAAAATGTTTATTCGATATTTCCGCCTTTTTTGGATTGCCATTTACAGTTCTACCACCCGCATCTAGCACTGGGCTCATGGCCACTCTCAGGCACATTTTATATTTATAAAAATATAATTTTTGTCTCTTTACCTCTGTTAACTATTTAGTACTTCCTTGATCTTATAAACCTCCCTCATCAATTCCCTGCATACTTAGAATCTTAGAATTTGTTAAGGGTTTTTATTTTTCCCTTTCTTCCATGCTACAAATAAGTGTTTTTTAATATTTTTATTGCCAACTTTTATTCCAGACAGCTTCTGGTTTAGTGTAAATACTTTGGTACCTAGAAATGCATTTTTGGTCCATGATTGGATAGGCTTAACACTTTAATTTACATTTCCCATTTGATTTTGCACTACTAGTCAGTGGGTGTGATGATTGTCCTATTTAAAGCTTCAAGCCTGGCTGGAACCAGCCCCCTCTTATAGGCTGATGCCACATTCTGCTTGCATACCGTAATTGTAACCACATCACCAGTATTGGTACCCAGGCAATTACTAGATGAAGGCAAGCACTTAAAATTTCTAGTCCATCAGAAACAATTCTGTGGCTGAGCTGTTTGAGCTCCCACAGGGAAATTTTTATGTTACCGCTAGACCCCAGGGAAACTTAAAAATCATCTTGTTGCTGGCCACTTGACACATACATCAATTCCCCCTCAACACAGTTTTTTTCAAGTTAGCAAGGAAATTGTAATAAGAAGCATGCAGGAAATGTGAGTAAAAAATTATTAGGAACAATTCCGGTGAGTTTCCCAAAGGAAGCATGAGAGGTTGCCTGAAAATCCTTGAATTTTTTTTCCTCCCACTGGCTGCTTGTGCTTGCTCCATGCTGTTTGCTGCCCCTGCTGTTGTGTTAGAGGAAATGTTTATAGGGCTGTGCTGTAAATAAGAGCACCAAGGCCCAATCAGACGTTTGAAATGTTACCAGTGAGGATGTGTTCTGATTTACAGCAGAATCCTCTGGAAGTTTTATCAGCCAGATATCTATTCTTGGAAGTTTTAATACTAGACATGAATAAAGCACAGGATATTTTGTACCAGTCCCCAAGGCAGAAAGCTAAAATAGATATAGGTTGTCCTTTACACAGTGGCAAGTATTTAGCACTTCTGTAACTTCAGTACTGTATGAGCAATTTTGGCTCCAGCTTAAGGAGACTACTCTGAGATAATATAGAACACCCACTCAGAGAGGAAAGGGAGGAAACAAAGTCAGGTAAATAGCTGGGATCTTGTTGGGGATGGTGAAAGCTCATAAAGAAAGACCATCCAGAAGGAAGGCTGCCCTTTCCACCGTGAAGTAAATTTTTTGGTTTATCTTTATTACTTTAGGTGAAGGGGAATCTGGTTCATCCCCTGGTCTTATGCTCTTGTTGCTGATGAAGAACAGATCCCTAAAGGAAGAGGTTCCTCACCTTTTGAAACTTGTATTTCTTTCTTTCTGTCTGAGATTTTCTAAGACAGGGAGTAGTACCATGTTATTCTTTGAGTGGTTTATGGGATGCCAGTAAAAAATATTGGAATAATTCAAAAGAGGATAGGATGGTTTTCTTTGGGTAGGTAGCAAGATTCCTCTCGGGAGAGGGGGAAGTATGGCTGAGAAATGGTGAATGGACATTTGGCTAATTGTATGAGCTGCTTCCTTTGCTGTTCCTGAAATGGTCACTCTTGTCACCTACCTTTCCTCTCACCTTTTCTCCCACTCACCTTTCCCCTCCCACCTAGATAAGGAAAGCACCCATTATCTCAGCCCTCACTAAGAAGTTAGTGGGGATGGAGTGAAGCCCTTTGGGTAGAGGGCTGACTGCTGTAGAAAATTACTGGAAATTACCCAAATCTGGCCTTCTCCTGGTACTCCTTCATTTGACATGTTAATCCTGCCACCTACACAACTAGTCAGCATAATGCCCCATTATAAACAAAACTACACACATAAATATCTAGTCAAGGTAGAAAATGTGGGGTTTCCTTTCCTTTTCCTTTGCCTTTTCCTTTCCCTGCCTCCTCTCCTCTCCTCTCCTCTCCTCTCCTCTCCTCTCCTCTCCTCTCCTCTCCTCTCCTCTCCTCTCCTCTCCTCTCCTCTCCTCTCCTCTCCTCTCCTCTCCTCTCCTCTCCTCTCCTCTCCTCTCCTCTCCTCTCCTCTCCTCTCCTCTCCTCTCCTCTCCTCTCCTCTCCTCTCCTCTCCTCTCCTCTCCTCTCCTCTCCTCTCCTCTCCTCTCCTCTCCTCTCCCTCCACCTGCTGAAATAAGCACAGCAGAGCTGTTTCTTTATCATGCTCCTGCATTTTTGCAACCCAATTAAGCCATTACCAGGGCTAAATGAGGCATAGAGCCTCCAAAAGTCACACCATCGTCCCGGAGATGAAGCGCATAGAGCTGCAGAGCTGGCAGGCAGGCAAGGTGGCTGGGGCTTACCGGAGTGTGACCCCAGGTGTTTTTCTGCTCCAGAAAGATCACCTTCAAAAAGGAATGAGGGGGAAATCAAGAAACAAATACTATTTTTAGAAGTGCTCTGTTAACAAGAGGTGTTTACATTGTGGTCAATTAACACCGTTGTGTTTCTCAGGGATGCACAGAGGAAGTGGGTGGCCACAGTGTCTTCTGATTTCTGGACAGTGTGGCAGAAAGGGCCATGAAGACCATGAAAGCTTTCATGTATCTTCCAGTGGTTCTGATATCAGTTTTTTGCTCGCTGGTCAAGAACTCTGTCCCTGCCCTTAGGTCTGTAGTGGGCAATTCTGCTCTCCTGGCAGACAGCTGGTATTCCAGCATCCAGGCTCCCTATCCAGCTGAGAGCCTTCAATCATTCGTATCATGCCAGTTTGTGCAATAAAGCAGGGTGCTCTTCAATTCTTTCTGTGGCACAAACCCTGTATTTGCTTCTATTCCCAAGCTGCTTGGAATTCTGTGTGGGATATGGAAATGATGCAGAGGAAGTCATCTCTCTTTCCCTGAAGCTCTGCTATCCCTCACCAATTTTGTTTAAATTATGAACTGGAAAAAATTATATTGTAATGCCTAACACAATGGGAACACGCTTTATTTAGAAAGGCGTAGGACACACAGCCTAGCAATTCGATTCATTAAAGCCTGGGATCTCCTTTCTGGGATCTGCTTTATTTCAGAGAGGAGCTTTGCCAGAAAGGATGATAATTTTCCATCATACGCTCTTTCAAGAACATAAGGTGTTGTGTGCTGAAAGAAAAATAACATGTGCACTTTTATGGATTTTATTTTCAGACAATGAAGAGAATGGATTAAGTCCTTTGCAGTGAATACAGATTATTTTAGAAGCTAAATAGCTTTGCTTGTCCCTACCTTCACTTGAGTTCTGTCTTTACTCTCACTGAGCAATACCTTAGTTACCAGCTAAATTATATGAAAATTCCTGAAGAATGTGATAGTAGTAATAACAAATTCCCAACTAAATAAATCTAGAAGTGAGAAAGGTACAATTCCTAGCCTTTTTCTGGTTTAAAAGCATGATAATAGACCTGTTGAGATAAATGCAGTCATAAGAAGCCCACACTTGAGCATTATTAGACATGTTCCTTTGGATTTAGTTATTTGAGGTGCTAGTCTAAAAAGACCACGCTCTTAACCTGGGCAGTCTTCCCAGCAAGTGCCACGCTCCTGGTCTTCCTCAGTACCAAATCCAGCTGATCTGGTTAATTGCATCATCACAGCAGTTTAACCTAAACTGCCAGAATTTGCAGGAGGAAGCTAAGGTTCAAGATCTATTTTGATGACTTTTTGGAGCTCCTTATGACCTCCAATGGTGATGCAATAAAAAATCCCATGTGATATTGTGATATCTGTGGTGATTGTATCAGCTGAGGAGAGTGACAGGGAATTTCCAACAGGGGAACATCACTCAGGGATATATATTTTGTTCATGGGAGTGTTTGATTTTTTTTTTCTTTTATAAAATTAAGGCTGGTTTTCACAAAACTTTGTCCTATTTGCATAGGACATAAATCAACTGCCAGCTAGTGGAGCTAGACATGCCCTTCGTAAGAAACTTGCCCTGTAATTGTCTAACACAACATTTTTGAAGCAGGTATCACTGAATACTGCTGGAGGCTGGTTCTTATACCAAATGGACTGTGATTTGAATCTGGATGGCCATTTCCAGCATCCTCTTATATTATAGGGCAGAAAACCTGCATCTGTAGGGTTCAAGATGAATTCTGTGAAAAATGAGAAAAGTGCTTACATTTGTTCACTCCATCTTTTACAAATCATCATGGAAAGTTTGCTTCCTGTGAACTTGTAAATAATATGATGTATCCCAGAAGAGGGCAGGTGGAGCAATAGGGGAGAGAGATGCTGGCTGCTTGCATTGGTATTGCTACTTGCCAGTACTGGCTGCAAGTCACAGGTCTGTGGTGTCATCTTACTGTCATCTGCAGCTGCAAAGTGCAGCCACACAGGCCCAGCCAGCATTTCTTAGGTGAATAAAGTAAATAATCATAACTGATAAACAAGTTCTTGCATATCACATTGATCTTCCAGCACATTACATAGGCAGATGAGGGTCACTGTTCCTATTCCAGGGGTCAGGGTATGGCACACAGTATTGTATTCCTCCCTGTGCCCCATTCCATGGGACATGCTAGCACAAGCCAGCTCTGCAAAGAAAACTCAGCAAAACTTGCCTTCTCTCACTGTAGGACTAGAGTGGGACATGTGCCTGTCTGTGCCTATAACTCACCTCCCCTCACTCCTGCAGTTCTACTCTTGAATTCCTTCTGTGCCTTTCACTGATCTATTTTAATGATTTTATGGGTTTAGCAGAACTTCTGTCCTTGCTAGAGTTTGATATTTCTGATGACCTTTCCAAGGCTCCCTTTACATTGAATCTGTTTTCTTCTCCTGGGGACCCTATTCACTCCTGCCCTCTTTAACAGGAAGAGTTACACATAGTGTACAGGCAAAAGAAATATATAAATAGAAAAGAATGTTTTGGTATTAGAATGAAAGGAGGAGAGAGAAGAAAACTGGTGAAGGAACAATAATTATTTCGTTCAGAAAATCATAACAAAGAGAAAATAAACAATGGGAAAATCTTAAAAAAAAAGAAAAGGCAGCCGGTGACAGCGGAGAACTAGAAATACAAGAGAAAGGATTAGGAAAAAAGGCCACCAAAAATCCATAAGAATTTATTAATAAATCATGCTGGACTCAGTATAAAAAGAAATTATCCAACACAAACAAAGTGTTTATTTGTTTTTAATAATAGTATAAATGAGAAAGGAGCAACCAGCCAGAGGCTACTTTGGTCTGTGATTCAGCAAACCACTAAAGTACATGCTAAGCTTTTAATATCTACTAAATTTCATGAAAGACAAGTCTCACTAAAGTTGAGCACATACTCTGAGTGTTTTTTCTGAATTGGATTTATGTTGAAACTGGCTCAGAATTACAGTTGTCCTTATTGTTTGGTTCACTGAGGTTTCTGCAGGGAAAAAAATGTGATCAAATAAAACATTTTACTTCAAGCGCAGATGTTTTTTAAAAATAAAATCAAGTAAAATTAAAAGAAATTACTAAGCAAAATATGTTTCCCCCTTGTAAGCAATTTGACAAAGCTGGATTTGAAAAAGTGTTCAGCTCTCAGATCTGTATTTTATTTTTTTGCTAGAGAAAATCCTGAATCAGCCTTGATTCAGCTGATACTCAGTTTGACATCTGTTGACATGGACAAAGCATAGCTGCAATATCTTTCTAAAATTATTTCTGGACACTATTACAAGTTGAGAAGCAAAGTCTCAGATAAAGAAAGTAATTGGCATATGGCTGCCCAGCCAGGCAGGAGAAAGAAGCAGGTATTGTGTCAAGGGTCCTTCCGCACACCAGCTGTGGGAGAACACCACTTCCAACAAAACCATACCAAATTGTAATCAGAAATATGTTATTCCAGTTTATTTTAAAGCTGCACTTGACAGACAGATTGACTTCTCTAATTGCACTTAATCTTGATTTATCACAGGTTGTGGAGATAAGAATTTTGCTGATACAAATCTGATTCTTCTCATGTTTATTTAAATGATCTGATCTTATTTGCTCTTGCTGTTTTGTAGAGGAATGATCAAAAATTGGTTGATTAACTGAGAGAAATGCAGAAAGATAACTATACATTGCCTTATTTGAGTATTCTTTTTCTGTTCTTTCATGTTCCCTGACCTTTCAGCTGGCTAACCAGCAGATCTAATGCTGGCCAATCAAAAAGTGTGATATCTCTTTTGAATAACACTCCACTAAACTTCGTAATTTTAACTATTTACAAATGACTGACTACTTTGGCACCTCCCTCACCCCTCCTCTGTTCTTTTCTGCCTCACAGTGTAGCACAGAACAAAAGGCAATTCAAAATGTCCTACCCTGGTGACCAGTCCTTCTAAGCTATTATTTTCTAAAGCAGAGATAGAGAGACAAAAATTAGAGAGAAATGTAAGTATAGAGCATCCAGGAGTTGATAGCAAGGATAGTTCCTCCTTATTTTTTTCCAGACAGACTACAGAAACACAATTTCATAAACTCTATTCTTTTATTTTATTATATTAAAGAATTAAGCTGAAGACTCTTTTCATTTTCTTGTAAAAAAGCTCATCTTAAAAAAAGTGGCCTTATGCAAAGAGTGTAACACAATCATGAAGCTCATCTTAAAAAAAGTGGCCTTATGCAAAGAGCTTAACACAATCATGTTGTTTTATGGGCATGCTGAGCAAGGAAAAAGGACTTTGCTGGGGGGATTCAGTCCTTTTGTCAGCCCCAGAGATGTTTCTTGTAAGAGAGGAGGAAGAGCTGGGAAAGATGAAGAAACTTCCCAGTTACCTTTTCAGGTCATTCCGCAGTGGTGGACTTCACTTCTGTGGGCTGTGAACACAGCACCTGTTAACACTTCTGTGTGTCCTAAGGCCAGACACACAGAAAAGATGAATTCTGCAAATTAAGAACTAAGAGCAATTCAGCTGGGTGACACTTGCTGGCGCAGCTCCTGCATTGGATGTCGAGGAAAGGCTTGCTTGCGGTGCAGGAATGTACATATGATATGCAGGAATGTAAGGTGCCCTGAAAGGCACATAGGGTAAGTGCATGGCTGTTTCACCTGCAGGCAAAAGTCTGAACAACTCAAATTTCACAAACCACATCCCAGTGCCATATGCACCATGCCACAAGGATGTAGATGGTCTTCATTCTCTAGAGTATCCCCCAGGCATTCTTTGTCCATCTGTTCAGGAGGGTCTAGTCACATCCCAAAAATAGGGGATGGGGCAAAGTATCTCTCACTGAAATGCACACTCCTTAGCAGGGTAGTTGTGACTTTCTTTAGGAGCAAGGAAAGTTAATAGAAATCAATTTAATAAAAAATCTTACCTTAGCAAAGTATTTCACTTCCTATTTAATTGCAACTCTTAAGGGTCTCCCTTAATCTCCTCCATACATAAAGACAAAAATCATTGAAACTACCAAGAAGCCTTTAGATTGGCATTATGTCAAAGGCATCTTTTCATCTGCTTTGAACAACTGATAAAATGATGAGCTTTTTAACGGGAGGGGTAGGAAACAATCAAGTTAGCAAACCATGGCACAGCAACAGAAGGTCAGAATCTGGAACACAGAGAGGGAAAACAGGACACCTTTGATATGTAGGCAAGATGGATTCCCTGTAGTATCTGAATCTGAGATTGCTCAAGGGTCCAATGCAGCTCCCAGGATAAATTAGAGTAATCAGTAACTGGTGGGTTTATGGCAACTTCCCAAAAGGCTGAAGATGGGCTGCGGTGGCTCTGGAACTCCCTAGGACTTAGAAATCCCTCCAAGCCCACCTGTTCTTCATGGATCCTGTTTTGTGCTGTAGCTCCTTGTCATGTCTTAGCAGTTCTAATGAATTTTTCACAGGTTGTTTCTTGTCCAAGATACCCTGATAAACTCATGCATTTCAGTGCTCCCTTGGATGTGTACACACATGGGCTTTTCATACTTATACTGAAGAAGGCACAGGAGTGGAAAGATGAGAAGTTGTAGAATTGTCTTACTCCTTTCCAGTATTTGTTTCAGAGGCTTGTGATACGTCTTGTAGAAACAAGCCTTAGCTCTTACTGCAGAAAACACTTATCCTTCAGAGGAGCAAAACCAGTCACACCTGTAGGGTCCCTGGAGCTGCTTCTCAGGCTGACTTACAGCCACACCTGTGAAGAAATGACTCCAAAGACATAAGTCACCCTTCACATGGATTTCCACCAAGCACTCACCACTCAAAAACCACTTACAGCTCTGTGTTTGCTTATGGTGTTCGCTCAGTGCATCCAATGACTCTCTAAGGTATTTTCTATTGCCATTTCTGGTTTTTGCTTCCCGCCATCAGCAAACACAGAATTATTTCCACAAAGGGATATCACATCCCAAATCACACTGATCAGGGATATTGAACATGATACTGATGCAAGTTACTTGAGAAATATTATGTGAACCCCAAAGCCAGGTACAGTCCTGATAGAAAGGTGGTTGCTACGAAGCTGTGCAATCGCAGCTACATGGCTTGGCATGGATTTGTGTGCACTTTGTGAGCCAGTGCTGAAGTGAGAGGGAGATCAGAGGCCTTGTAGTCCCATGTTAAATCTGCACACAGTAAATGGTGCCTCTGAGCAGGTTTGGATTTTTACTTGATTATGCAACAGTCAGGAGCCGATGCTCTTTTGACTGCTGTTGCTACAACCAGATTTGTTTGAGACTCCTTGAAACAAAGTGTTCTGCTTATTCCTGGTTCCATTTTCCATATCTGCAATTCTCAAGGGTCTTGGACATCAGCCTCTAACAGTTTAGGCTTCCTTGATCTCAAGTTTCTGGGTTGAGCAGAGTGTCAGCAGTGATATCCTAGGCATATTTCTGTCACTCTGGTATTTTATAGTGCTAAACAGATCAGGGTATGGCTCCACACTTTTATAGTAGGTTCTGTGTTATTTGGACACCAGTATATGACTTAAGGAGTAAAGGAAAGCTAAAGATATGGCTGCTACATAAAAATAATCTTATAGATATGAAACTTCTGGAAACCTAAATGGTAACTCTCAAACAAACTTGACAATGTTGAGTTTATCAGATGTAGCAGAATTAAATCTGTTACAATTGCCAGGTTTATTATATTGTTTTTAATATTTAGTTCATCCTGGAGAATTGAGAATGTTACTCTAGAACAAGTGGTCAGATTTTTCATGATCAAACTAGGTTCTTAGGCCTACCTCTCCTCCTGCAGTCTCTTCCTCCCTGTGCTAAGTACACGGCTTTCTTCATTTGAACTGGCCAACTCTTACTATTTATGAGCTTCAGAAGCTTCTTCAGTACTGTGGTTCATTTATGTGCTGTGGTTTTGGCCTCATCTTAGATTTTGCAATGCCAGGTGAGACTGTAATGTATCATTTTTTTAACATACATTTTCTGTAGTGTGAAAGTGTATTACTGTCTTGATTTCTGCCAGAAAAATTTCATCTGTAGCAGATAACATGCCCTTAAGCTAATAGGAGCACATGGAATGACTGTCCTAGTGACCCTGATGGTGTTGATGATTTTGTAAAATCTTTTTTTTTGTTAAAGCTCTTCAATTCATGTTTAGTATTAGTTCAAAACCATGTGTGTGGGTAGTGTTTTTAGAACAGAATCGTTATTCTAGATCTGAATTTTTCTCTACACTCAAATGAACTCTCCAAATTTTTCCAAGGCTGAGATTTCATCTCTCAACCATGCTATTTGCCCAGATAAAAATCTCCTTATTTTAGGAAGTGTGTTGTGTAAGAATTGTCTTTTTCTGCATTGGCAAAAATTTCTTTGTAGTAAATTTTCAGTTAGCACTTGCCTTGTTCAAAGACGGAGCAGTTTACAAGCACAGCTCCTCCTTTGGAGCATACCAGCACTTTGGTTTTGATTGCATCTTTGATGCCCTTGTCCCTCATTTTGACCAAAGAGGGGCAGGAATGTTGAACTAATGCCTGCTCTGGTGACAAACGTGAACAATTTCTTTTCTCATCTTGTCGTGGTACCTCAGTACTAGAAGTCTGATCTGGTCTTAGAAGTGTGAAGACTTATATCCTGTGTCCATTGTCCACTTACAGAAGTGTCATTCTTCAGCTTCCTTGGGGCATCCAGGCCTCCCAGAAGAAGAACAAACCTGCTGTGTGGGAGGCCAAGGTCTCCTTGGGTCTGGGACAGCCCTTTTTTCATGACCATAATCAGGAATCTTGTCTGGCTCTCTGATGTAAATAGGTCCTGAAAGCCCAGGAGACTTAGCTGAGCTTCTCCATGCTGGTTCCTTGCTGGTGTCCAGGATGATCATGTAAAATTTAGCAGATTCTACCTTTGAACTGAATGTGAGAGAAAAGCTTTTGGAAAATGATAATTTCTTGTGAGGTTTCATGGCTTTGTGAATATAAACATGCTGAACTTTGCTTTGTGTTCAGCTGATGATCTACCATAAGTTAACAATATCTTGCTGTTCCAAAAAAGACAAATGCCATGCTGAGATGTACAAACAGGGCTGTAGCCTGCAAGACACACACAGTAATTCTACTACTTTACTCAGTGCTTGTAAGGGCCAAACAAGGACACTGTGTCCATTTCTGGGCACTGGTCTGCACTAAATGGGGAGACATCCTGGAGAGAGGCCAGAGAAATGAAACAGTTATAATCTGAGCTCAGGAAAGCGTCTTTATGAAAAAAAAATTAAATTAAATTTGCTTTGTCTAAAAAAAAGAGTAAAAGGGGAGGTGAATCAAATCCCAAATAAGGTGGTTGTGAGCAGGGAGGCACTGGCCTGCACGTGGTAGATGGGAGAAGAAGACATGCTTAAGTTGTAACAAAAAGCACTAAAGGCAGATGTGAGAGAACGTTTTCTTTGTAAAAGCAGAGAGTCATTAAAGCAGGCTGCCCTGAGTGTCTGATGGGTCTTCTTCCTGACAAGATTTCAGAGAAAATATGCCTGGAACTGCACTACTATTGCTGAGCCCTTCTTGGGCTAAGGGGCTGCTTCATGGTCCCTTGAGATCCTTCCCATGCCCGCTATTAGATGTACCTGAGCACTGCTGTTGAGAGTTGTGGTTAGTTACTGTTTGATTAGTAAGTACTTCATAAGTAATGCATGCAGTGAGTGTGCCATTCAGCTTTTTCCACCCAAAATCCCAAAGATGTATTGAACATTTCTGGCTTTTCTGCAAGATTTAGTCTGACAACTAAAACTTTCATTCAACTGGCAAAATTGCACAGATTGCTGCAAGCTTTTCAAATACCCACAACTCTACCCTGGGTACCATCCCTCCCCACCTCAGCTACTGCTCCTGCCATGACAGTAGTTGCCTGATAGCTCATCCTGTTCCTAGAACCAGTTCAAGTTCCTCCACTGAAGCTTAGAAACTCTCTTCCAAGACAGTTCAGAACAAAAATGTCAGATAGTTGACAAAACAGAGTGGAAAAACTGTTGAGGATTATTTTTAAAAGGGAAGGGGGATTAAAAATCAGGCCATGTTAAAAAAAAAAAAAACAGAGAAAATTGCTATTCATTTTTAATATTTTTCTTGCAAAAGTAATCTTATGGAATTGTATTTGCTGAATATATGTGCAGTAAAAATGTGTTCTGCATTGAAGAGTTCATAATCAAAGAATTTATGTGCTAATGCTAAATAATGTTTTACATGTAAAAACATTTGCAAAGGAAAAAAATAACAATGGATTCCAAAATTCCATCTTAATTCAGTTGCTTGTTAATTTAATCTTTTTTTTTAATTTATTAGCTGAAAACTGCAGGACCACAGTAATTTGTTCTATTAGTAGTACAATTTCCACCTGTAGTATACTAAGTTTTATGTCTGGAAGTATACATCAGCAGGTAATTCAATCATTGACTGTGTAATGCTCTCCTTTAATAAGGAAGAGGCTCATAATCTTAATCTAATTAAAGAAAAGAGAACTGATGAAAAATTTGCCACAACAGAAGTTGATACTGGAGGATATTATCTGGGGCACTGGCAGCAAGCCCACAACTGTTCATCAGGAAATCAGTATCTTCAAATATTTTCATCTTTAGGTGTGGAGGGTACTTGAAAGCAGCTGGGAGTCCCATGTCTCCCATTAAATGAGTTTTGTTTTCCAGATATAGCTGGCATTTAGGTATGGAGAGTTGTACATTTGGACACTGAGATTTATGAGGAGCTGAGCATACACTTAGTTTTGCTTTTTTGTGCCAGTGCATCTTTGGACATTTATCCTTCAGTTTGCTGCCTCAGGGATGTGCTTTATATATACACAGCCCATCTTATTCCCAGACATCACCTCTGATGTTATTTCAATTCTATGTCCTCCCTGAGAACTACGAGTTCTAAATTATACAGGGGGATGCCAACTATTGCCCTGTACCATGAATGAATAATTTTGTTTTCATTGTCTCTTCCATTGTCATGCTCTTGAATGACATTTTGGACTAATAAGTGCTGTAAATGCTGCTTTAAAATTTAGTGTATTTTACCAGTTTGTATCTTTTGATTTTTTCTGCTGTGAGAAAAGAGAAATAAGAATGTGAATTTACTTTTTCTACATTTCATACTTCAGCCATGTACTGTCTGGTGGTGAGAGTTCCTAAATATTCAGTAGCATCAGCCCAAACCCCTCCACAGCATCCCAGCAAACTAAATTATATTGTCTGACTGCTGCTGATGGAAATAGTTTCCTTTTTCATAAGCGAATAACCCCAAAGGCAAAAGAAAGCCTTATTAAAGTAAAAGCAGAAAAATAGAGTAGTAAATCAGCAGGCTGTGGTCTTCCCACAATACGTGGGGGAGTCACTGATCCCATCCCACCTTGGATAAGTCCCACACATGGTTCCTTGCCCACTCTCCAGGGACCCCATCCCTGCACCTGTCGGGGCATGCACTTCCCCAGGTCCCTGCCATCCCGGAGGGAGCTGGGGGAGGGGATGAGCTGGGCTAAATAGCATTAGTCAGACCCATGCCTTTGCAGTGTCTCTTCAGAAATTACTCTCCCTCTTTTAAACATCTCACCTCTAAGTGCTGGCCTTGCCTGTGCTGATCCTCACCTCAGGACACTGTATCAGCACTTTACTAGTGTTTGTATCTTTCCTGAAACCACAGGTGATGGGAGGAAGATAACATTTCTCTAACTGAAATATAGAAAAGTGTTTTGTTCTTTATTCTGTTGTGCACTGAAGGAGCCAAAACCACTGTCCATCTGCCAGGAAAGATCAAAACTCAAACCTTCGGGACACTCACTCGTTGCACTGCTCTGTCCCTTCCTAATCCTGTTTCTGGTTAAAATTCTATCATCCAGCTGTCAAAGGGCCCCATGCCAATACCTAGACATATTTGGATATCTAGCCAAAGATTTGATTGCCCTTGCCAATAAAAATGCACTTGTTCAAGCCAGGGCCAAAGAACAGTTTAGAGTGGACCCGCCACAGAGAATTTCAGTGTCTGCCCAGCTGTCTAAGTGCAGTGACCACAGAGGCATGAGAATAAAAGGAGCTTTGTCTCTCCTCTCTCATTGACTGCTGCTTCCAGACCTTCATTGTAATGAAAATGTATGAAATAGTTCCACATGCTTGGTGGTCATGCAGCATGCATGATCATCCAGCCAGGCTATTAGAAGAAGCCTCGTGATCACAGTTTTTCCCTGCAGTAGCTCTTTTTTTGACCCAGGCGAAGATCAAATCCATCTAGGTGCATTTAGTGATAATAAGTCATCCTCATAAAAAGGTTCTCAGCACTTAAAAACTCTTGATGACTTGCTTCAGAAATTAATTGTCCTCAGGATTAGCAATTTATGCCTAGCTTCTCCTCTAAATTTGACTAACTTCAGATTTTTACTAGTAGCTTTTAGACCTGTTTCAAATAGGCTGAAGAGCTGTTAATTGTGAATTTTCTGTGCTATCTCCTCTCCTGTAGCCATAGCCATTTTCATATGCCATAATTAAGTTAGTTCTTCATTTGGGAGGCCTGTAGATGTGCTGCTGGGAAAATGTATTGAGCATGGAGAAGCTGCAGTTATTTTTCATCCCCAGGAAACAGGCTTCAAAGGCTGCTGTAGCTAAGCTTTCAATGGCATGATTACCAAACCTTTCAAGCCTTCGTGATTTATTATGGAGAAGTATCTTGGTTTCAAATGCTTCCCTGGAATTCTTTCTCCTTTTCAATGTGGAAGAACTCTTTCTGGTGACCCGGTTTTATTTTCAGCAAGGATAAGTTCAAACCAGAGGGTTAAGAATGATCAATGGCCAGGAGATGATGGATCAACACTAAAAGATTATTATGGTTACTTGCTTAAGAGAAAAGCTTGATTCTTACTATTTTTGATGCTTCCTATTCCCCAGTTGCCCACCCAGGTCTCCTAGTGTGCTCTACTCATGGACATTGATCACAGGTTTTACAGCATCCGTTATGACCAGAGTCACACAGAACCGTAGGAAGATTTAGCAACCCACATTGGGTATGCAGCAGAAAAACAGGCATCTGACATGGAGGAGGTGTGGCTGGTGTCACCGGGGTACCTGGCTGACTTTGCCAAGGTTGTGATATGTCCCAGGCGGGTTGTTGAGCGGGGGCAGCTTCAGGGGCATATTGAGGGCTTGGTTTGACAAAGCAGAACCATCATGGCAAAGTGGGGTGCTGGTGTATAGCTGGAATCACTTTTCAAATCTTTCTCTTACAGTTCGCAGAGATGGGCTCTCCATAATACATCAGTTATGAAGGAAGAAGGGCAGCTGAATTGTTGTTTTGCAATGGAGAAGACAGAGGGAGAAACACCAGCACTGTGGCACCCACCTTGTTGTTTATCTCCCTGCAAACATGTGCCCCAAATCCTCTCTGTGCTGTATTAAGGAAAGGAAAAGCTTCAACATCTGCTCTCTTACATCATCTTTTCCAATTTTGCACCCTATAACCCCCTGGTGAAAAGAGGAACAATGACTTCATATAGCTGCTGCTTGATTCTTTTGCTGTTTACCTGGAACACTGCTGCCTATGGGCCAAACCAACGGGCACAGAAGAAGGGAGACATTATTCTTGGAGGATTGTTCCCCATACATTTTGGAGTGGCTGCTAAAGACCAGGATCTAAAATCAAGGCCAGAATCAGTGGAGTGTATAAGGTAAGCTAGTAAAAGGGAAATAAAAACTTCTGGTGGGGAAGTCTTCACATTTCTTGACTTTAAATTGTGTAAACATGGTCTGTAATCTGATGCTTGCAACTGGAAGGTATGATGTAAATAATAAAAAAAAACAAGTGTGCTGTTAAACAGTTACATAAACAATATTTGGACACTAAAAGAGGCCAGCTACCTGAAGCTGCCAAAACATTAATATACTGATGTATCTGGCCATTCACAGGGAACATTTGAATAGTATCTGAAAATGATCTTTCCTAGCAGAAGGACAGAAAATTACCAGTAATGCCCTTTAGTTCATTTGATTAAAGTAATGCATGGCAAAATAGCTTAGAAATCAATTTTTTGTCCAGTTCTGCCTGTCATCTTCTAAGACTTTACAAGCTGATTAGTTGCCTAAACAAGTGAATAGGTGAGAGTGAGACAGGTCATGGCTTTTGAAAAACCCCACTGAAGAGATAAATGTCTCTTTAGGACTTTGTGAAAGTCCCAAACTTGAGCCCAGGCTTTCTTCACCCAGAGTTCTTTTCTTTTGTGTAAACAATGCATATATGTTTTGTCTTACGTGTTTGGCAGTTAACCTTGGAAGGAGAAACGCACATGAAAACAACTTCTCTTATTATTAAAGTGTAGACATTTTCATGATTAAATGTGAGGACTTTTTAACCTTACAACCCTGCACATAATACACAGAACAAGTGGAAAGTGTGACAGAAACCGATTGCAACTGGAACAATATGAACGAAATATAAGAAATTCATGTGGAATTGTGTCATGACAGTCCATGGGAAAACACTTCAGTGTTATGGGACTTCTGTTGCCATATGTAAAAAACTGTGCATCTGGAATTATTTGGACCCCTCATCCTAGACTGGGGATCTAATACAGTTTTGTTGCAGATGACAAGGATGGCTGAGAGCATTCCTGTTACACTCAAATTTCAGGTGAGGTTTCCCACTGAGACACTGAGCAAGACACGTCCTTCTAGGTTATGAGATCATCCCCAGGACCTGTCATAGGGAGGACACACAAGTGTAATTAAGCAGGGATTATTTTTGCTTCTTCTGTGTGTGCACAGGAAAGTTGTGAAATAAATGTGTGTGCAACATCTACTTCACGGAGCAAGAATCTCTGCCAGCTTTTCAGCATTTTTTTCTTTCCCAAATGCAGCATTTTACAAGTGGAATGCTGGAAAGCAACGCATGTTTTCAGCTCCATTGTCTTCTTCTCCTGCTCCAGCTGGCAGGCAGGACAATGCAGATATTTGCAAACTAAACAGCTTTCATTTCTGTCGAGTCTGGATCAGCTTCAGTGACTGTCTTGACATGGTCACATTATTGGAAGAGATCACTGGAAAATGTTCTGCCACAAGTACTACAAGTGTGTAGCTGCCAAAAGGCATGTTAATGAGGTAGCATTGCCAACAACAGGCGAATCCTGAAAAGCCAGAGTAGCTGTTTTAAGGACACAATGGGAGATCGTTCTGGGTGGCATTCAGTCGGTTAAAAGGTATTCTCCAGCTGAAATCTGCCTGGATAAAATCCCTGTTCTTCTTACCCCTGCACCAAGAACATGCAGGTGCAAAAGAGAAAAACAGTGGCTGCAGAGTCAGGCATTTGTGGCATATATCCTTCAGGGAGTTGGATGAATTGTGAGTTGATAACATAATGCTGTTGGAGAAAGAATGAAGGTCAGAGATCTAGCTGCAGAGGTAGAAAAAACTACAAAAGGAACAAGGGGATGATTGGACCAGAAATGACTGGAAGTTACTTCATTGCACGCATCTTTATCAGAAAATGTCCATTTGCAGGAAGTGTTTAATTCAAAAGAGGTTGGATTGAGTCATCAGGTTTTAATAATGGTGATGATAAATACATGGGAGTGTTTGTGTGTATTCCCTGTTATTGGTACATGTCAAATTGAGAGCAGATGTATTTCCTGAAAGGATTTTCTATTTTAAGCAGTAGTGAAATCAGAAAATTCCTCCTGCTGGAGTCGTACAGAAATCTCTCAACACAACCATGGTGGTCCTTTTTGGTTTTGGACCCTGTGATCAGGTATTAGCCCACAGTAGGGTTGTGCATGCTGACTCTAGGAGTCCAATACATTCTTCAAGGTATTTGGTAGAATCTCACATTATCACATGTGAGTTTCCTAAGTTCCAGGCAATTGTCTGGTCTGGAATTATCAAACTTATATTTTTGGGGGGAGAAAAAAAATACACGTTCTAGTTTCTTCACAAAGTAAATCTCCCAAGTCTTGTAGCGTCAAAAACTTCTGTAGGGTAGGAAATCCAATAAAGAAGCATAAATGTGACTGTACACAGTCAAACCAAAGGTGCTAAATCTGTCCCATACCTTTAATTCCCTTGTTGCCCTTCTCTGAGCCTTCTCCATCATTGCTGTATCTTTTCAAAGCTGAGTTTATGCCTGTCCCCTTTTCAGATGGCTGCATACAGCTTTTAATCTCTTTACTACATAGAAAAATGTGTCTCATATCACGTAAGAAAATTAGACCCAGATCACTCTGGCAGTATGAGCATCCTCTCTCTCCTCATGCTCTCTTGCAGCAGCAAGTCATCAGACCATATGAAAAGCTCCATGACAAGACCTAAGGATCCCACTGAAACCCTGTGGGTGGTTTGTTTTAGAGTTCAGTATCAAACAACTTAAGATAACATGGTTTTCCTCTCTTTTGAGGACTGTTCAACCTGATCTGTGCTGTTTGGACATTTTCCCACACATTCAGCTGTGTGTAGTGCCATCCCTATGCTCCCAAACTGGGCTTCCCAATGGATAGGACAGCTTTCTCTCCACTTTTCCAGTTTTTATGTTCTTCATGCTCTTGTGGTTAACACCTTTCTCTCCAGCTCAGCAAACCTGAGCTGGCCTGAACCTACCGTGCATGCCTGGCACATGACTATTCAGAAACCACATACATAACTCAGCATTGAAAGGAAAAGGGAACAGTAACAATCTGTTCTCCATTCTTTTTTTGCTGTTGCTACTGAAAATGCATCCTTGTGCCCTAAACACTGAGCTGCAGTGTCCGAAGTGAAATGATTTTGCCACACTAAATGTCAGAAAGGAATACACAAAGCAAGAGCAGTTTTGTTTCCTGTTTACTGTTTCAGCAATCATGGATCCTGCATTTGATATAAATACACCTCCTATCTTTGTATGCCTCAGGTGCTGCTGCAGCAACTTTCCTTATAACATTTGCTGATGCATATCTGATGTGTGCAGTAGAGGCAGAGACTAAGCACAGCACCAGCAAGCCCTGACCCCCATTCCATTCCCTGTCAGCACCCCCAGAAGCCTATTCATAGCCTGATTTCTCTGCCCTTTCTTGATTTCAGGGAGATTAGCAGTACTCCTGTATTCTGATCATCAGTCTAGCCAAGGTCCCACACTGTGACACAAAGCTTTCAAGCTGTGAAACTGTGGTGAGACACTGTCCCCACGTCATAGTGCAAGACTTCACAGGGCATGGCTCCAGGACTCTTTAGCCCACTGAGTTCCTCTGTCCATCTGAGAGAACAGAATTTTAATTCTAGCTCTTGCAGATGTATTTGCTAATCCCTTTGCAGACCTGAATGTATAACAAGATATTTAGAATTTCTTCCCTAGGATGAAATTACATCCTTTTCTCTCTCTTCCATTCACCTTCTGAATTGTAATTTTTTAATTTTTGATTTTCTTTGTTCTGCATAATTCCCCTTGCCCACAGTCCTTGATTGTAAGACTGGTAAGCAACTCATTATACCCGTGACTGCAGGAATCCAGCAAATGACTGAAGGTCTCCCCTTTGCATAGCTTAGAAATAACAGTGGTAGTAGCAGCAATAACATGCAATTAATGTACTGGAAATCTAGAAAGAACTGAGAAATTAGTATGTGCATGCAGCTACTAGAGAAAGAGGGGTGCTGGTGTGATCGAAAGACATAGGCAGGCTCTGCCACCATTTCTGAGTCTAAGTACCTGTCAGATATGGGAGGGTAAGTGAAAGCTGTATTCAGAGCTTTCACATCACTTTTTCCTCTTTTTCCTTCATATTCCATTGCTTAGTCCCTTGCAAGTATGATAAATGAAGGTCATGAATACACATGAGGCTGTGAATCATTTCTTTATGGAGACTAGCAAGGATCAGGACCAATTTCCCTGCCAGATCCCAACAGTAAGAGCTGTTAAAACCAAACCGTACAAACAAACAGGGGATGGAGCTATGAGGAACTTAAACCATGCAGAGAGCTTTGTGTCCCTTAATTTACATAGCCTTGCTTTGAAACGTTTACTCAGACTTTTAAGCCATCCTGAGCACCATTTGACAGACATGTTTAGTATCTAGCACACTGGTCTGCTGCACAGCTGTGCTCTGCAGATGTGACAGTTACAGTGAGGTATTGTTCCCGATTTCTCTCTCCCTGTTTGTGCTCCTCCCTGGGAAGAGAAAGATTGGTGGGTTGAATACTCTGAGAGGTGGGAGAACAGGCATCAGAAGGGAACCTTTAAGGAAGGAGTGTAAATAAAAATTCCCACCTGCACCTGTGGGCTCTGAATTATTCACATTAAAATCTCATTTAGAGCTTAATGGCCACTTTTCGTAGCACCACATCTCAGAAATGTTAAAATGCGAGACTATGTGAACACACCTGTAAAGTAATATGGCAGAAAATGAGCTTTGGAGCCTGCTTCTTTTCCACCAAGAAAATACTGGTGGCTATTTAAATATTCTGGAAATCTAATGAAAGCTTGTTTCTGATAGTAAATCCTGTACAGTTTCTTTGTGGAAATTACCAGTCAGATTTCTGCATGGTTGACAGAGCATTCCAGTCGCTGATCATATTAATCACAGCAGCAGCATAGCACAGGAGGTCAGCTGCATCAGTGGGACCTACTGCCATGTTCAAAGGCCTCTCTTAGCAATCCCTCATGTACACACCAAGCCAAGAGGAACCTATCTGCAGCCCCTTGCTGGGATCTTACAGTACAGTGGGAGAGAAATTATCCACAAAATATCCATTCATAGAAATTGAAAGAATCTTGTTTCATTTAGAGCAGTCTGGCAGCACTGCCTTTGTCTGACCATATCTGTGTTACAGAACTGATTACAGCACTGTCTCAGCTGACAAAAAGAGAGCTTGTCTGAAGCTCTATCAGGTGTTGGAGCAGGCAGAGTGAGGAGTGTTGTCTTCATCCCACCTGATCCTGTCCTCCTGAGCTGCTGATGCTGCTATCAGGAGAGGTGCAAGTGAAGAGAACGGCATGTCTCCTGCCTAGGTTAGTTCAAGATAAATTATTGAAAGCATTTCAAAAATATTTTGGAGTCTGGCTCCCAGAAAACAGCTCCTACTCTGCTTTCCCTCCAAAATAAAATGAATCCAAATGCAAGTACATGAAGTAGAGGCCTTATATGGTAAATATACACTAATCAGGAGCGTATGTCAAAAAGGAAAATAAACTGTGTATCATGGGCCTTAGTCTGCATTTACTGAATTAAATGCCAAATATTTCTTTGACGTGAAGGGTAAGACAATCCAGTTCACTGCTTTCAAAGATACCCTCTGAAGATACCACCTTGTGGCATTTAAAAAAAATAAAGCCAAATTCCTTCCAAGCAGGTAAAATAATTTTGTGTCATACTTCGCCTGCATAATTTAAAGTGAGCAGGTTTAAATTTTCTTTTACATATACTCAAATGTGTGAAGCTTTTCCCAGTAGTATAGTGGTATCTTTGAACTTCCCAGATTCTCAGTAGTCTTCCCTTTAAATATAGAAAATGCGATCAAATTTTTCTCTTTTACATGAGGAGCCTGAATATGGCTCCTTGCTTCAAATCCTATTCATATTAAAAATATCTGTAAACATGTGTAGCTTTTTAAAAAGAAGTGTCACAAACCCCTTCCTTGTTTCCATTTATCCCAGTGTGCATTATTGACCACGTGAGGCAACACTGTGTGCTGAACACATCTTCTTGTGCACAGCACTCACTGACTCAATCCCTCTGAGACTTGCCCTTTTATTTCAGAGCTCTCTCATTGCATCTCATTTCTTAATGGTTTGAAACTAGACCAAAAAGTATTCTAAATTACCAAATTACTTGTATCAGTAACCCACACTCCCATGCTTCTAAAGGCTAATCTTAATAAAGCTAACTGTCTCTTTGGTAATAACTTATAACCAAGGACTCAAACTTTTTGTCCTGAGGAGATCTGTACTGAAATTGTGCTGTCTGGGCTTTGAGGTACAACCTCAGAGCTGAACCTCATTTGGAATTTGGCCAAAGATGTCTGGAGAGGTGAAGTCAAGTTGAATAAATGAAGTTTTTAAGACTTAAAGATAAACCTTAGATGTGATATCTTTAGAAATTCTGATCCCAGATGAATCAGATAAAACTCATGGAATGGAAGTAATGTGGCTTTGTTCATTCAGCTTTGAAAAAGTCAGACATAGCTAACATCAACTTTGGAAGCAATTAATTTAATCCAGCAATTAAAAATGTTCAGGTCATATACCTCAGAGATTGGAAGGTTGCAATTTCATGAAGCTTGTCTTTAAAATCTTCACCTTAGCAATGGAAACATTTCTCTAAGCATTTCAAAATGTAACTCATGTGAAACTTAAAATTTACCATTTCATATAGAATCTGTTCTTGGGCAGGCTATTTCCCCAGGCTTTTCCACTTTTGGGGCCCATCACCTTTCCCAGTGGATCTCAAGCATAACAGCATTGATACTTTCCTGTTTTCACCTGCAACTCAGCACAAAACTGCAAACTAACTGGTTTCCTGACCCATAGTGCATTCCAAGGAAGGACAGGTTTCAGTTCATGAAAGTTTCTGCCATTCCAGCTGCATTGCCCTAAAACACAGCAGCCCCTCAGGCACACAACTGGTTGCCAGGGCAGCTTTATAGGAGAAAACACAGTAAAACTTCAGAATAACATGTGTCAAAGGTACTTCCTTCCTCCTGCTTTCCTCAAAGACATTTTTCTCCTTTTTGGATAAGCAATCATCCTGCTTCAGATTCTTCCACTGCCTGCCTACTGATGCCATAAACAGGGACTTCCAGCTCCTGCAGCACATTTGCCACCAATACACAGCTCCGGGTTAGCTCCATGCACAGGTGCGAGACAATCAGAAAACTCAGCTTCTCCATCTTAGGGATGAGAGAAGGCTTCAAAAAACAGTTTCAGTTTCACAGGCCAGCTCTGAGGGCATCTTCTGAGTTCATGTCTAAAGCAAATGTGTGAGAGCGCCATAATAATGGGAAAGTTACTCCTTCAGTGAAGGCACTGGAGTATCTAATTAATGAGTTACCAGTTTACACCAGGATTTATATTTATAGCTTATCTCTGTTCTCTGGTATGAACAGTCCGACTGTGCTCTCTCTCACAAAGTGAAGTGTGTCATGTGAGGCCGAATTTCCCTGAGCAGAGCACCTCTGCATCCAGAAGTGTGCCGGTGCTGTGGCTCAGCCTGCTCTGCCTGCCCAAAGCCGAGAGGAGCTGACACACTCCAGGAGTATCCCTGAGCCTAAGTCCCAGGCAGCATCAGCACAGGCTTAGCAGACACTGCCATCTGCATTCAGAAACATGTCAGAGGAGCCTGGAAGCAAACCTGGTAAGTGTGTAGCTTTGAGTCAGAGGATCACAAGTGATCCATTTCCTCAGGGATCACAAGATCAGGTTTAGGGTCCTGAGCACAAGGGACAGGCCAGAGACACCAGTCCACACATGCTGTCTTTCAACTTTTCCAGATTTTAGGGGACTTAGAAAACTTCACCTCTGGAGTGAGGTCCCAAACTGAAAAGTTGAGAGCCAGAACTAAACCTCGTAGCGTAAGGGCGCCTCTTCTGTAAACACTGGAGACAAAAGCAAAACTTTCCAAATTTAGTAGGATGAAAGAAATCCTGTAAGTTGCTTTTGCTTTTTTGTATCTGGAATTTTACCCTCTGTCTTTGCCTCATTCCTGATCTCCTCTTCTTGGTTTTCCTCCTTCTCACTCTATTTTGTTTTTAATTTTGCTCCCCCAGGTATAATTTCCGAGGCTTCCGCTGGCTCCAGGCTATGATCTTTGCCATAGAAGAAATAAACAGTAGCCCAACTCTCCTTCCCAACATGACCCTGGGATACAGGATATTTGACACTTGCAATACTGTCTCAAAAGCCCTGGAGGCCACACTAAGTTTTGTGGCCCAGAACAAGATAGACTCCTTGAACCTGGACGAATTCTGTAACTGCTCAGAACATATCCCTTCCACCATTGCAGTCGTGGGAGCAACTGGCTCTGGCATCTCCACTGCTGTGGCCAATCTGCTGGGACTCTTTTACATACCTCAGGTATGGTTCCACCTCACTTGTTTAGGTTACAAGAAGTGGCCTGCTTCTCTACTCTGCAGAGGTTACGTAAAGATCACTTAATCTTTGCCATTTCCAATAGAACTTTAGGGAGAGAAACAATAAAATGGGGGTTGGGAGGGGAGTGGGTGTCATTATGATAGAAATGTGTCTTGCTAGCACTTTGCAGTCCCCAAATACAAATGTTACTGAGCAGCCAGTAACAACATTTGGCCAACAGCAGCTTAGTCTAGGAGGACTGAAGTCCTCTAGAGTGGTTTAATCTGTGAATACAGGTATTTTAGGTCAGTCAATGACAGTTGCCAGCCCTGACAGCTTAGTCGTGCTGTTACTTCACAATGGTGACTCTCTGGTCTGGTCCAGCTCCCACAGACAGCCCGCTCAAGGCAGAGTTCAGTCACTGCCAGCTGCTCTTTAGGTCTCTCACCATCTCTGATCATTCAAGTAGGTGACCTGTAAAATTGTTGCTTATGCTGATCAGGTGCTGTGGAGGTTTCTTCTTAGCTGACTTGCCTTTCTTTTGCCCTAGGGGACCCAAACCAAGGTTTGTGAAATCACATGGATATGCCCCCTTGTCCTGAGGTCCTCTGTGTGGTGATGTGGTTGTGCCAATTCCTGTGTTGCAGCATCCTTCGGGCTGCATTCCGACTCTGCTGGGGCCAGTGCCAGCCTCCACGGTCCCATCCTTTTGTTTAAGAGAACTGCTGCTCTGCCAAGACCTTAAGCAAAGTACAAGGCTGGCCTAACGTTGTTGCTCTTGACTTTAGATTTCTACACTGAAGTCAACTTTGGAAAAAATACTTGGCCTTATCCATTTAAGTGTTACCTTGTATAGCCTAACACTTCCAATTCCTCTTCCAAAATTGATACAGGTGCCAGAGCTCACGAGAGGCCTTATAACAAGATTGTGTCACAATGTGCTTTCAATCTGTCCTGAGAGATATAACTTTGCTTCACCCAGGGTTCTAATTCCCATCTGCATCATGAATGAAGAAGGAAGGATTGCCCTGTGCACAGTGATATATCTTGTCTGTTGTGTCTTATCAGTCTGACTTCTTTGCAGGAGTCTGAAAAACTGAACATTTGGTCTCTAAGTAGGGCAGGAATGGTTTAAGCTGTGATATCTGGGTATTGCCCAGAGTGGCATTAGAAGTTGGCATGTAATAAACACCCTGATGACATCTTATGAGGCATTGTTGATTTACACACCACATTACCAGGTGAACAAGGGCAGCTGAGAAGGGTTGGTGAGTTCAACTGAACATAAGAGATGTTTGCAGTTTGCAAACTTTCTCTTTAAACAGAGAATGACATTTGTCCTGTGAGGCAGTAGCCTTATCTAGAGGCTGCAGAAAAGGGTAGATGTCAAAAGGTTCCGTTCTGGAGCAAAGTCTCAGCCAGGTGGTTGAAAGCAGGCTTTTAGAGTGGCAGTTGTCAGGTAGAATTGTCACAGCCATTTTTAGCAAGGCCATTAGCAAACCCAGGCTTGTAGGCATTGCATTTCAGTACAAGTTGAAGGTATATTTTCCAATTAACGTGCAGCTCATTACTCATTCTGTTGACATAGACACTGAAAATGTTACGACTCTGCTCTGTTTCTCAGTACCCCACCTCAGTGTCCCCTTACAGCACGTGTGGCAGTGGGACACATTGCCTGTACCTCTTGGCAAAAGGTTGAAGGGGCTGAGAGTGGCACTGGGCAAGAGCCTGTCCAGGGGAGAGTACAGCTCTGTGAAAGGATGGTTTACTCCTGTGGCCCTTGAAATTGCACTGGAAGACCTCCTTTTCTTTCTTCTTGAAGAAACATTAAACAACAGAGTTTAAGGAGGAGATAAGGTTTTCTGTAAATTTCCACTTTGTACAAAATGAACTGTTTATAGAAGACTTTTTCAGATGAGAGTCAGTCTTAAAGAATTCAGATACCAATCTCTAAATGCATTTTAGAAGTTCTTGAGATCTTTAAACAGTTATTATCTGGAGTTTATGGATTTCTTCCTACTTGTAGGTAATTCACGTTATAACTTAAGAGCGTATGGCACTTGTTCTGATTAGGGAAAATAAAATATTTCTTGGTAGTTTTAGAAAAGGAAATAAAATCCAATTTAAACCATAAAACATGGTGGCTTATGAAGCATGGAATGCCCACTGGCTTCTTTGCTTATTCTGGCCAGCAATCAGGAAACACAGCTAAAGTAGCATTACCATAACACTCTGCAGGATCAAAGGAGCTGATAGACATCACATTCTTCTTATGCCAATTGTCAGGGATTGTATATAAAAGGCATATGGTGCCTGATGGAGCCTGTTTAAGGATGGGGATGGATGTCAAATCCAAGGAGAGACAGACAGAGTAGCTTCAGGATGGCAGTACCACTGCGCTGTCTCATGTCTGCTTCAGAACAGAGAAAACCTGTGGTTTGTCTTAATTAAGTGCATTGCCCTCATTTATCTAGATGGCACATTCTTTTTATTTCTGGATTTGACAGAAATCTTTGCCATTCCTCCAGTCTAGTGTTTATTTCTCTCTCCCTCAGATCCCTGACCTTGCAGGTGGGCATAAGGTGGCTCCAGCCTCTCAGGTCTGAGCAGCTGCTCCTGTGTGTGTGCCTCTGTTGGACAGGCACAGCTACAAGAAGATGCAGGCTCTCGGAGTGGATCACCTGCAAACACACACTAAGAAAATGGGGCTGCCAGTGTGGTGCTCAGCTCCCTCCCTGCCCCATCTGGGGTTACACAGGCTGACAGTGATGCTAGGTAAATGGATGTCATTTATTTCTAGGCATTTCACTTTATGGTGTGTTTTGCTTGTTTGCTGTGCTCTGACAGGTCAGCTATGCCTCATCCAGTCGCCTCCTGAGCAATAAGAACCAGTTCAAGTCCTTCCTGCGCACAATCCCCAATGATGAGCATCAGGCCACAGCCATGGCAGACATCATCGAGTACTTTCGCTGGAACTGGGTGGGAACAATCGCAGCTGATGATGACTATGGCCGGCCAGGGATTGAAAAGTTTCGGGAAGAGGCAGAGGAGAGAGATATCTGCATTGATTTCAGCGAGCTCATCTCCCAGTACTCAGATGAAGAGGAGATCCAGCAGGTGGTAGAGGTCATCCAGAACTCCACAGCAAGAGTGATTGTTGTTTTCTCCAGTGGCCCAGACCTAGAGCCTCTCATCAAAGAGATTGTCAGGCGAAACATCACTGGCAAGATCTGGCTGGCAAGCGAGGCCTGGGCCAGCTCTTCCCTAATAGCCATGCCAGAGTTCTTCCGTGTGATCGGCAGCACCATCGGGTTTGCACTGAAGGCAGGACAGATCCCAGGCTTTCGTGAGTTCCTGCAGAAGGTGCATCCCAAGAAGTCCACCAACAACGGCTTTGCCAAGGAGTTTTGGGAGGAGACATTTAATTGCTATCTCCCTGATGGGTCCAAAAATTCTCCTGCTTCAACTTCCTTCCACAAGGGCCATGAAGAGGGCCTGGGAGCTGGAAATGGAACATCTGCCTTCCGACCTCCATGCACGGGGGATGAGAACATCACTAGCGTGGAGACGCCGTACATGGACTACACACACTTGCGGATATCCTATAATGTGTACTTGGCAGTGTATTCAATTGCCCATGCCTTGCAGGATATTTATACCTGTACCCCTGGGAAGGGACTGTTCACCAACGGGTCCTGTGCAGACATTAAGAAGGTGGAGGCATGGCAGGTAAGCCCTTCATTCTTGTGCCTGTGTAATGTATCTGCAGAAGGAAAGACAAGCTGTCCCAAATGCCCTTTAGGGTGCCTTTCATAATCCTGGGTCTCAGACACAGCATAAGGCTCCTGGGCTGCAGTGTGTGACTGTGTGTGAGGTAGGTGCATGCTCCCACCCCACAGGAAATGTAAAGTAAGTTGGGTTAGGCCTGCAGTGAAAGATGCTTAAACCAAGTTAAATTTTCTTGCATTTGCTGCGGGCCAAAAGTGCACACACAGACAATTACCACAGCCTGGCTGACGCAAGGTAACTTGATCATATATTGAGCCTTACATAAACAAGAGGGCCTGGAGAGAACACATAAACAAGGAAAACAGTTTTTAGAGTTCATTTTCTTTGGCAAGCTTTACATCTTTTGCAATCCCATGACAATTTTCCATACAGGCTGTATTTTTTTCCTCACAGTTTTAAGCTTATATAGGATCAAACTAAAGAAGATTGAGTAATGAAGGAAAATAATGTGTGGCTCCTGGGCAGAAAATAGATAGCTGCTTTGATTTGGCAGTGGTATTTGTGAATTGATGAAATTATACTAATGACTTAGTCCCATTTACCCATTCATTCAATGCATTCTGCCCACTACCACATGGATCATATTCTGGCATTTTGTCTCCTGATCCTTTATGAGTACTCTATACCCTACTATGTGTTTGATTGTGCTATCCAATGTGGTATTCACTTTGTGGTTTTAATATCTACTTCATTCTTAACACAATTAGCATGGACTATCAAATGATGATAGGTCAAATATGTAGCAAAATCTGTCTGCCTCATTCTAGTTGTCACAGAATGCTTGAGTCCAAACATGCCTGAAATCAGAACAACACAGGTGAATAAATGGGAAATCACCTATCCATTTGCATGGGTAATTTCCTTTCTTTGGGATAGCCTAACCAAAACAAAGTCTGTCCTTGCCACAAACTGCAGATGTCAGGTCACATTCACGTGGGAACTGCAGTTTGGTTCCTGCCTAGTCTCAATTAACTCAAAAACATCAACCAGATCAAAGTAAAAGGCTTTGTCTTGGCATTTATAGGAAACCTGCACTGCTCTAGGTGCCTGATTGGGTTTAACAAAACCACTTTACTCAGAGTTGATGAGTGCAGGGTTTGACTCTGATTTAGAGGAATCCTGCAATTGCTGGCTGTCTCTGAAGTTTCTGTCTTTCAAAGCTATTCTGCTTTTCAGGAAAATACTGGTAGAAAAGGGCAAGTTGCAGACAGATTTAGCTTTCACTGTTGTCAGTAAAAACGATCCAGAATAAATGTAGTTCATTCCTTTATGCCTTGTCAACTTGGAAAGTGGAGCTGGATATTCATGCCATTGCTAAGTAAAATAATGTGTTTGTTGAAGATTCCACAGTTGGGAAGAACAACCTCTCATTTCTGTGTTGCTTGTCAGGTGCTGAAGGATATATGCATCAAAATGTAAGGCATCCTGCTGATCTAGGCATTTGGATATACATACTTGCCTGAGAGGAGGGAATCAGCATCAAGGATTATGTAGAGAATAACCTGACTGGGCAGGAATAGGGAGTGCTACAAAGGATCAGGCTATACTTATAATGACCACCATCACACAGTGTTGGCTTTCAAGCCTACTTGCACATTTTTTTCACTTTGTTTCAAAATCAAACACATGAATAGCAGGTAAATGCCAAATTTGTGTGCACACCTACTTCATACTAGGCATTGCAGCTCATTACCCTCAGGAAGCTTTCCTCAGCCCTGGGAGTAATGAGTTCACCTCACAAACACGCAGCCTCCAGCATCTCCAGAGAGTGGTTTTCTGACAACCATGCAGAAGAAAATCATTGTAGTAAAGTCAATCTCATTTGCAGTGGTACTTCTGCCAGTGTTCACTGCCTGTTCGCTTTTTCACAATCCGCTCTGGGTTTTCTTGATGGGAAGTGACCCAAGAGAGCAGGGACAGTGTTATGAGGCCCCCATACCTGTGACTGCAGGGCAGCTGCTCACAGTTACTGGCCAGGTGCTGTGTGGTACAAATAAGGTGAACCTGCTGAACTCGTGGCTCCATTAGCCTGAGCTCCTGTCTGGAGCAGCACTTGGCAGCAGGGTCGGTGGCTGAGGAGCAAAAGTGGTACACTCCACAATTTAATTATGTACCATTTAATTTTGTTGCCTTTCAATGGCAACAATATTAACACATAGGAGATTTTATTGTTGTCTGCTAATTGCTAATTTTATGTACTTATAATACAAATCTTTTGGGGGATGTGTTCTGTATCATTTGTGGAGTGTGCTTGTGCCGGTCCATATATAACCCAGAATTTTTACTTCAGTGATCAGGTTGTTTGAAGTGGACAGCCTAGCAGGGAATCAGTGTGAGCTGGTTAAACTAAGTGAAGTTCTCCTATTAGGAATTTACCATCTACAGTTTAAGAAGGCTCTACCTATATTTCAGCATGGGGAGTGCAGGATTTTTCTGTCTCCTAAGCTGAAATATCATATACTACCATTTTTCATATTTACTTATTTATAGCTACTTCTTTCAGAAGCTGTTTGCTCATTTTCTCCACCTGAGTCAGTGATCTTTGACAGATCCTGTCCATAAACCCAGTCATGCTTCCTTTTGTTTTACCAGTGCCTCTGAAGCTGGCTGTGGGCAGTTCCACTGGAGATGGGACTGTCCAGCTGCCTTGGCATGTGCAGAGGTGCAGGCACAGGCAGAGCTGGTGAGCAGGCAGGACAGCTTCCAGGCTGTGCTCAAAGGAACCTGTGCCACTCATTCCACATGCAGAGCTGGCCAGGGAATTCAGAATCCTCTATCTGAAAAAGGGACAACTGGCACTTCAGAATTCTGCAGACAATTGCAGATTTTATTAGGATGTCTGTGCTGCCCTTACTCTGGGCCATCTGAGCTGTCTTAAGAATCTGTGCTGCTTCAAGGCAGAAGATAATCGAGGTGCACACTTTTGCAAGATGCCTTGCAAAGGGCAGACAGTATTGTCTGCATGTGCCATTGTTGTGTCCTGCACAGTATTGAACAAGATCAAATCAATTACTTTTTGCACTGTTTTTCTCAGGTAACGAACAGGTGTCCAGAACAAAATGTATAAATTCTGTTGCTTTGGGGCAAGAGAAAATTTTACAAAAAGCACTAAGAATTGAAGTGCATGAGTGCAAATAGTACAACAGAAAAAATCCTCCTAAGGGTTTCCAATACCTCTGGCTGTCGCAAGACCACTGTCTTCTGCTGAGGGGTTGTGACTTTATAGGAGACCATATCAAGTAGAGCTAATTTTGTGTGTTGCTCTCATTCATGGACTTGCCCAAACACAAGCTCCCATAAGCTACAAAACGGAAGCAGGAAGTTATGGCAGGAGGTGGGATACCAGCTCAGAACTGCTGTACTGATGCTGCCTCTTTGTCAAAATTCCCTGCATTTTCGGCCTGTTTCTCCATAACTGCTTTAACAGTCTGGTTTTGAAGCCCTTTTTCTTAATATCTTCCCTCATAAGATTTCTCAGCTCCCTCAAGTTCCTTCATTTTCTTGGTCTCTGCTCATGAGGCTATTTCCGTGGTCACTTCTAGGAAAAAGTCCATCTGCTCTTTTTTCAGTTCCCCTCTGAGCATTTACAGGAGCCTCTCTGGTGTCTCTATCTCACTTCAAGCATTGTGTGATCCTGCAAAAAATAGAGAGAAAACTAATAGGGAATCCTATTCTGTCCTTCAGGGCAAATATTTACTACTTCATATTATTAATGTGTGAGAAGATGAAAGACCTGTCTTTTCTTTGGACTGAGTTCACTCGGTTTCTGCCCATTCATCTGGATTCTTGATGAGTATCTTTGGGCCTCTCTTTGTGTCTTGCATTAAAAGCATTGTGATTAAATGGGGAAGAGAGGCTCCCAAGGATTTGAGAAGGCAAAGATGTGTAGTCACAGGGTCACTGAGCAGAGCATCTTTGGGTCGTCTCCCAGACAATTTGCAGGTTGCTGTTACATTGGAGGCTGTGAACTTTGGCATGAATGAAAGATGAGAGCTCTGTCAGGCACCAAGGCAAAGCACAGTGCAAGGGCTGAAATATGTGTTGTGCTAATGACTCGCAGGTTAGAGACATACTCGTGCATTTTTCTATGCCTGGAAATCTGATTGACCTCAGACTTAGTAAAAAGCTGCCATATGCTGTTCCATAAAATAAAAACAAATACAAGTTGGCTTCACCTAGCAACACCTAAAGTCTTTTATTACATTTGTGCACCTCCCAGCCAACAGTTCCTTCCTCAGTGCTGGTGATGTGCGTTGTGAAGAGGCAGAAATGGATTGGCACCTTCTCCAGCTTTACATTTAGGCATGTCTGCCTGGCTGGAAATTGATTCTGCAGGGCTTTAAAGAAGAAAATAATGCCTTAGATGACATAGACCTTTGAGCCTAATGGCTTATCTAATCAATTTTTGTGTCTATTAAACTATAGAGGCCTGTCTGAACAATTCAAAACCAGCGGCTTTGTGATATACAGAATTAAACAGTATCAGAACCTCTATTAACTATGGCTGGTGTGAACATTAGTCATTTGGGAAGAATCTCATTGAAAACAGAGGAAGCTGTTGAATGTCAGGCAACTGCAAAACCTTGCCTACTCTGCATTACAAATGCACTGAAGATGTATTTGTTGTGAACAGAAGGCAAGAGGTGTGCCTTTGTTGTGGGAGACAGAATTGAGAGGGACACAACTTGGGCCATGCACAGAAATGTTGGGGGTCAATAGAGCAAACACAGATATTTCCCTACCAGGGCAACAACAGACAATTGCTTATTCATCAATTTGAAGATAACAACTTGCCATCAGCTGAGAGCATCACTTGAGATATCTTCCACTAAGCAGGCAACAGATGGAGTATTATTTAGATGTCTCTACAGCTAAAAGGAGAAAGACTTAACTGGACTCACCGGTAGGAAAGGTGCTGGGAAACTATGGCCCTGACAAGGCTGCTAGAAGAAGGGTGAATTACCTGCATGCAGCAAATACAACAAAGGAGTTATGGTTAATAATTACTAAGTAAAGAATGGCTGAGATTCTTCTGAGTTGGGGTAGGACACACTGCCTGATGACCAAACCCACAGTATTCTTGTCTGCCCCCAAACACGTTGAATTTTTCATAAAAGTCACTTTCAATAGAGTCACTTATGTGCTGCTTTACAACAAAAGCTGTATTTGAAAAGAACTTTTTTATATTTATGAAGCTCATTTATGAAGTACTTTTGTCAGTTGGGGAAAAGTCAGTTTTGCAGCCTATAGTGGGAATTTTAGGGAAGGCTCCATTAAATGCTCCTATAACGTATCGCTGTAGCAACTTCAGATAACAATTATCCCTTGAATTACCAAGACATCAGACACCAGTATCTGTTATAAAGACACAGCATGTCTTTGTTACAGAAAAGAATGTAAAGTTTCTTCTGGCACTGATACTACTCACAAATGGAGCTGGTGATAAAGGGCACCTTGAGAGCTTCCTAACAGCACTCACAAAGTGGGATGAGGAAACAAGTGGATATATAAAAAATTTCCATTTATCCCAAGGTAGGGTTGAAGCTATCTTCAAAGGCATGATAATCATAGCATAGTTTATTATTTCATTTTTTTATGAGTAGTCAGCCATCTTCACAAACGCTTTACTAACCAGCCACAGAGTTTTATCTCCAAAGTGAACTTTCATGCACTATGAAGGACTGGTGTTGCTCTGCACACAAGTTAGAAGGAATGAGAACAAATTACTTTTTATGGTGACCCTTTTGTCTTGTAGAATTATAAGAGTGGTCTTCCAACTGGACTAGAAGCAATACTTTGCTCTGAAAGGACTTTCACTCGTGTCTGTAGGAAGAATGACATGAAAGACTGTAAAAATCAAAGTCTCGATATGAGATTTCTTTGTTGGCCAAAACTTACACTGGTAGAGGAAATGGAAAAAATGGATGCAAGCCAGTAGCCAAGTGGAACATGTGCCCAGACACAGTAACTGAATCCCCTGGAACGTTAGTTGACCACTGATGGGACCTATGACTGTGCTTGCCCACTCTGAATGTCTGAAACACTTGCATGAGTTCAGTCAACTCACTGTGACTATAGGAAACTTAGGGACTCTTTTTATTTTTCCCCACGGATAGTACTTCTTGAATACATTATAAGTAAACATTGAACCCAGGTTTCTTGAATTACCATGGTTTTGTTAAAAGAAATGACCCCTAGAGTGCAGAATCTGTTGGTTCTCATTCTAACAAAGAGTTTACCCAAGCATTGAAGTAATTCATCCTATAGCTCCAAATAGGAAAGGATTTACAGTCAAAAGTTATGACATTCTCCTGGTCTAGAGAGCAGAACAGTTCTTCAAAGCAGTATCAGCAGTGCTTTGTGCAGGATGCAGTTTCAGACCTCATTGGGACTTTGAAGACACTGATCCATAAAGGGCTGTTTGAAGAAAGTGACAGCAAAGGGGTGTAAAGGGACACATGTACACAGTTGTTCTCTGCACAGCTGCGTAGGGATGGCATTAAACACCTTCCAGAAAAAACATTTCAATCAGACTTCAATTACACAAGACAACATATGTGAATTATACTACTTGAAAACACTGAGCACTTGAACCTTTGAATCTATTAGTAGCTTTAATAATATGACAATTTTTAATGTATTATTTAATATTAAACTTAAATTAATAAGAAGAGCCCTATCTTAAGTTGTTAGATACTTCACCACAATAGTTATTGTGCAGTGTGGTGATGTCCCAAGAGCATTAAAGCATCATTTACTCAGTTAGGACTTCTGCCAATAGATCCCTCAACATTAGTACACAGCAACCTGGGCTATTGTACCCAATGGATTTCTCCATATTATATTTGCTGCAAGTGAAAACCAAAGCAATTATGGCAGTAAGTCTAGACTAAGTGGCTCTGATTTTTTTTCATGTCATGGCTATAGATAAAGACAGGAGCACACAGCACAAAGTACCATCTAACAGCACTGACAATTAGTTTTCATTGTACCTGTACAATTATGTTTTTCTGTCCAGAGACCATCCCTCCCCACTAAACCTTAACAGAAACCTAAAAAATGTTCAAATGGGGTCACTTTCCAAATGATCATGCAGCTTGAAATCCTTTGTATAATTAACTATGTAAATTTATGCCACGTTCAGGAAAGCAAGTAATCTTGATCCAGCTAAGGGCTGCTTCACATCGGATGTAAAACCTAGGTATTTCACTTCTGAAGGGCTGTGTTTGACAGCCAAACTTGTGTTTAGCAAGATTTATTTTCCCCAAAGACATGCTGGCTAGTAGACCTTTTTTTTAATTAGTATGATCCATGGCAAGCCACATCTCTTGTCACAGATTGTGTCTGATTTCCAGTTGGAATTTACTGACCTTTAGTTTCATTGGTCCTTACTTGGGCTTGCTTTATTAGATTTTAAAGTCCAGATGAAGTATGCATCATTTTTCTCCATATAATATTTATGCACATTGATCAAATTATCCCTCAGTCTTACCTTGATAATTTAAACAGAGTGGACTTTTGGTCATAAGGTAGGTTTTGTGCTTTAGTTCTGTGTCTTGTCCATTCACTCACCCTTCTTTTGGCATGTATTCAGTATTCCTTCAACAGACTCAGCACAGCCAGACAGTGAAAAAACTCCCACATTTGCATACTCCTCTTACTTCCTCATTTGTAGGAGCACAAGGTGCCTGACCCTTCCATGCCACTGCATGCAATGGAAAGGTCACATTTAGTAGCCAGTAATACTTTGCAGCAGATGGTACCCTTCCTGTGCCTGGTGTGAATTTCTTATGCCTTGATGCACAAGCCCGAATTTCTCTATATTAAACACAGATGTTTGAAAGCAATCTGAGGGCCAGTGCTTTTTCTTGAATGTTATTTACCGTTACCTCAATCCATGAATTTTCTGCAAATTTTCCCAGCAGTGCTTTTGTAGCTGCTGCCAGAGTACTGATGAACATATGGTTACTGAGGCTGGAGGAATTCCCCAGGAACTGATGATCTGCCTCTGTTCATATCTGTTGGGCAATTCTTGATCCATGTTACATAAAGTGTAAAGCTCAGTTACTTCACTTCTGAAGGCCTATGTCTGTCAACCCAACTTGAATTTAAGAAGATCTGTATTCCTCTAATGTTATTAGGTGGCAGCAATTATGTTTTAGACCAATAGTTTTGTATTAATTGCTCCTCAGCCCTAAACTCTTGTTTTCCATTGTTTTTCCTGTGATTGATGTCAGGCTAACCAGCCTTTGGCTACAGAGGACATCCCTCTGCCTTTTACAGTATTGTTTTTTCTTGGCAGCCATTGCAGCCCACCAGAGGCTGACACTGAGCAGAACTTTGGACACAGGGCTGGGAATGCACTACACTCGCAGGTGTAGCAAAAAGGTGGATTGGGGTTGCTGTGGAATAAGATTAGATAGCATATTGGCTTTATCATTCAAAGCCAGTGGCATTTTTATGTGTATATCATAAACCTACTGTATTAGTGCTCTCTTTATTGCTCATGGAGTGCTGTGATGAACTGTCTGGTTCTGTCAGCCTTTTAGATCCAATTTATATTCCTCAGGCTGCCCTCTAATCCCTCTTTAAGGACCTTCTACCTCAGTTAATGTCACATTATGGTTCCAAAACAAGTGTCCTTGAGATAAGAATGTCTGAGTTTTTTTCTGATAGTAAGGGCACTAACATATCATTCATTTAGCTTTCCTGCTTCTCCTCAGCTCTCTCTTTAGCTTTCCATCCTCTTTAGCTGTCTCTTACAGCCTTAATATCATGAGGATCTGGCATACATGGCACCTTTCAATTTTAATATGTACAAGGAACTCCTTAATACATTGCCTGGTGATTTTTTTCTTCTTTGTTCTCTAGGATTTTTTATGTTCTACTGTCTGCCAATACAACATCTGTGTTTTTCAGCCTTATTTGGATGTTCTGTGTTGGATTAGTGCTTTTAGAGCCCACCATAATAAACACTGCTGTTTGAGCTCTATTTGTATGATGAGGATGGCATCAAATTACTCCCTAATTAATGAGCTTTTATTTTAATGAACATAGGCAACATTCTGAACTGATAATGAGTTTATCATGCATAAGGTACCGTCAGTCAGTTGCTTCCTGTAGCTTGTCCATGGATTTTTTCCATTCTGTGGACTTCAGAGGCCTCCATCCTCACTGTCCTATGCTTGTACATCACCGGAGCAGAGAGTAGTCAGAAGCCTCCTTGATTTTATATAGCATTATATCCTGCATCTAGGGGTTTTCCACAGACACTATTTTTCATTTTGCTACCATTATTTTTGTCCTGATTCCTAGGAACTGAATTAATGCTTACAGGATTTGTAAGGAGGGGAGAGGTGCTGTGACTCCAGCCATCTGTCCCCAGAAGAAACTTACTGCAGTCAGTAGATCAGATTAAGTCTGTTTGGAATGGCACTGAACTGGAACGGAGGCTATTCCAGATGCCCCAGCTCCTGAAGTTGCATGTAGGAAAGATTTAGGGAACATCATGCTTTGGGCCATACAAATATGTTGGGGTACCATCATACAGCTGGATCTTGATTTAAAACAGGAAAAGGGAAAATGTTAGAGGTAAAAAGTATTTTGTCATCTCTTTTCTACTCTAGAGCTAATCAAACTCACTAATTGCAGTTAATGGAAACATCACTGTCCAAACCAGCATTTTGACAGACTCAAAACGAGTTGTTTCCCCTTTTTCCCACTAAAAAAAAATGTAATTACAGTTGAAAATGGAACTGGCACTTGAAGGTCACATTTTTGAGTTTGACCTTAAAAAATATGTTTGTACTGAATTTCATTTGACAAGATTTCACATGATGTTTTCCTATGCAAATCTTTGGTCACACTGAGCCAAATCATTATTCTTTACCATGGCACACCTGTGTGAGGTGCTGTTTGCTATCAGCTAAGCATTACGCAGTACAGGCTCAGGACTAGTGTTCTATGGACAACTGCATTTAGAACTGTAGGTGTGCACAGGGCCAACAGGACTTGTGGAGGACCTTGGGGAAACAAAATATCCTGGTCCCATCCTTACTGTGTCCTGCGACCTCCTAACTGATGGTTAAATCAGTCTGGAAAAGCAGCCACGCAATGCCAAAATGTTGCAAGATCATTTCTTGATTCCTTTGGGAGCCTCTGTGACTCATCAGACAGGTCTTTCAGAAGCATTTCAGACCCAGATTTGTAATGGAATTGAGGCATCTGCAAACACCAGTAAATACCTAATGGGTTCTTCTGAAGTATCTCAGTTGGACCTGACTTGTGCAGCCTCTGTTGTGAAATCCACTAGGCTTGGGTTTTGATTTCTCTCTGGACATCCTTATAAATATGGTACTGTAGTAAATCTAATCCTAAATCAGATTACTCCCATTTTACATCAAGTTCCATTTAGAAATGCTTGCCTTTGACATTTTTGGTTTAAGTTACTTGCTTCTACTGCTGTAGTAGTAGCTATTAATTTGTTCGTTTTGTCACCTTTCATCATCAAGAAAGCATCAAAGCTGCTGCAGGTGTTAATCAGCAGAGCAGGCTTGCTGGACTGCTGGTGAGAAGACCACATAAACTGACCCATCAAGTCCAGTTACAGGCAAAAAACTGGTCCTTGTCTTTGGAAATTCTAGGCTTCACCAGTTTCCAAGCAGACTAAGCACTCACAGCACCAAATGAGACAAGGGAAGCACCAAGCACCTTCTTCTGAGCAGAAGGTGATGGTGTTTTCAGTGCAGTCCACATGAGTTCCTTCCTCTCCCAATTTCTGCAAGTTTCTGTTGGAGATCCTGCTTCTCTCTCACAAAGAAAGGACATGCCATATGTATGGGTCCCCACATCAGCACCAGTGCTGCCCCTCCTCAAGGACAGGACATTGGTCAATGGAAGAGGCAGAGAGAGATCCAGCCCCCATCTGCCCAGGGACCATATCCTTGACAGAAGCAGAATGGAACCAATTATCAGTTACCATACGATAATCAGCACATCTTGTCATGTCAGCTTGATATCCTGTACTTCTCTGGAGACCTGAATAAAGTCAGTTGCTTTTGCACAGACAGGGGTCTCTGCTTCTGTGAGAATATATCACCTCTCTTCCACAAATCACTACATGTTTCATAAACAATTAAATAATTCCATGCTTTCATCTCTCTTGAAATGAAAGACTGACTGTCCAAGAGCTATCATCACCACTTCTGGACTTCTCTGATCTTCCTTTAATTTTATTCTTCTTTTCTGATGAAATGAATAGAACTAAGAGCTTTTTTCCAGAGGAGACTTGTACTATTGGCAGTAGATTTTCAGTATCATTTTCCTTCTTACTTTCATATCCTAATATTTTGTTTGTTCCTTCTGCTGCATAATGCACAGAGTGTTTTTACTGACCTGCCTACAATAATGAACAGGTCTTTGTCCTCAGCAGTTAGTTAATTTTCTTCAATAATGATTATGAATAGCTTAAATTATTACTTCTAACATATGGCACATTGTTTTTGTCGTACACATTTAACTGTGTTATCCAATGACCTTCCTAGATTTTACAAGGAAGTCATTCTGTTCTTATCAAAGCATAACAACATTGAATGTTCTTGAGTTATTCTCAGGCTTCACACAGCTATTCTTGAGTATTGAATGAACTCTTGCTTTCACTCTGTTTTTCAAGTCAGTGCAGATCTAGCATTTCACCAGAGCTGAGATGTCCATCCCATCTTGCCAAATTTCCCTTGGAGTATTGTCAGTGTATCTCTGGCTGACTATCAATTCCTCTCTCTTTGACACCAGCCCTTCTTCCAGAGTCTGTCTCCTTTTGTTCATCTGCCCTGTTGCCAACCTGACAGTTTCAATCCTGGAGTACAGCCCAGGCCTTGCACAGTAGGTGCTGACTGGTTTTCATTATTTTGGCTTTAAGTGCTCGGTATCCCAGCTACACACCAGGCACTCCTTGTGCATGAAGCTGGATGTGTGCGACAGGAAGACATTCAAATTTTTTTGTGAGGTATTTACAGTGAGAATCATAGGTCTGTTCCTGGGTACCTTTCAGCTTCTCCACCTGAGTTACCCTTATAGTGATAAAAAGTATTAACAGTCAGTTCTTCAGAGCAGAAAACCAATAGGAACCAGGCAGCTTAGGTGGAATCTGGTCACCAGAGATAGGAGCTAAGAGAATGGGCTGAAACTGTGTCAGGGGAGGTTTAGATTAGATATTAAGAAAATGTTCTTCACCCAGAGGGTGGCTGGGCACTGGAACAGGCTCCCCAGGGCAGTGGTCACAGCACCAAGCCTGACAGAGTTCAAGAAGCATTTGAACAATGCTCTCAGGCACATGGCGTGATTCTTTGTGTGTCCTGTGCAGGGCCAGGAGTTGGACTTGATGATCCTTGTGGGTCCCTTCCAACTCAGAATAGTCTATGATTCTGTGAATATAGCAAGTGGTGTGAGGCAATGAATCACATCCTTCACTGGCTGAAGAATTCTGTTGTCTTCTGAACGGCCTTTGGAAATGGTGCTGGCATATTCTGGCAGCTTGGTTTTAAAAACAAGATCAGCACTACAACACTACTGTCCCTCTTGGTGTACAAAGGGCAGCAGGGAAGGAGGAGAGGTAGAGGGGAAGGAAAGTGCAGCTCCTGCTAGCAAGAAGAATGCTTTGGAGAGAAGGGTGAAATTCATCTTCCTCTGCCTCAGGCTTCTGGAAACAGGCGTTACTGACACAAGGGGCCAGGACCAGCACCTTCCTGTCTGCTTGGGTCCTGTGTGTCAGGACTGCTTGATGCTGTGATGACAGCACTACCTTTCAGAGAGCCTAAGAGTTGGCCCTACATAAAAAACCAGGCAGAACAAGATATTCCAAAGTAGAGAATGCAGCAGGAATTTGATACAGAAACTAAAAATTAGAGTTTTTCTAGCCTGTAAATGAAGAATTGACACATAAGTAGTTGAAAGTGAAAGGAAGAAAGAAGAAAACACCAAAAAACCATTGCTTCAGATAACATTTCTCTTAAAGCATTTTACAAGCAGCTGGGCCTATTTCTTCATGACACTTGACCACAGGCAAAACCTAAGCTCTGTGCACCAAGAGCCATGGCCTAATGCAATGACTGATCTCTCAAGTCCTTACATCTGTTACAGAATTATGAAGGCAGCTTCTCCATGTGTTTGATGAGGGATCCGAAACAAGAAAGGGGATTGGGCTCTCTGCAATTCAAAATGAAAGTCAGGACTTGCCATCTTGAGGACAGTTGCCAGCTTTTCATCTTCATTCGCACTTAGCCATTACATGATATTGTTGGCAGCAGAAAAACTTTTGGTACCTATCATTCCAGAACAGTTTTACAGGCCTGCAGAGGGATAGGTAGACAGAAATTAAAACTTAAGTGGGAAAATGTATATTAATTGTTAAGACAGGATTGCTTGCAACTGTGTGTTAGGAGGGGAAATTTTTTGTCCTTTATGGTGACAGACACCTATAAGGTGCCCAGGTTCTCTTCCATTGCAGGGCCATTTGACCTAGGGAGGAAACATATCAGAAAGTAACTGCAGAAGGAAGCCAAGGATATTAAACCCTTGACAGTATATGGAGACTAGTTAAGGACCTGGCACAGTTGGGACAGAGTAAAGGACAGCTCATAGCACACCTAGATACTGATGTTTATTTACATGTACTTAAGAATTAAAAAGACTACAGCTTTTAGCAACTTTTGGTATCTCACACACTCTTGCTCTCCCCACAGCTCTACATCATCAAGTCTTACCTTCCCTTCCTGGCAGGGACATGATGGAGGTTGGCCAAGGTGGAAGTTGTCCATTTATGCTGCGCAGCTCCTCTCAGTTGCCTTTCTCAAGAATTACTGGCCTAGGTTACTGAGCATCCCCCAACATTTGTCTCCACACATCTCCTTCATCTCCAAGATCTTTCCCTACTTCCAGTGTTTTTCATGCAGACATGATCTTTGCTTTCTTGTTTCTAGCTCTGAGCCCTAGCTTTTGGTTGCAATCATCCTCCAAACTGGTGGATCTGTCTCCTATCTTGTTACTAATTGGCATATTGAGGACACGCCACTATTGTTTAGTCCAGCTGCTATCAAATGTACAACTAGTCCATGGCTTGTTCTTCAGAGGACAGCTCAAAGTTCAGCTTTGGGCATGCATACACACACACAATTCTCTGCTATCTGACAGCGTTCAAAATTTTAAATGGATGTTTTTGCCTGCCACCAGCCTCAATACTAGTGACAGAAAGTAAGTGTATACTGCAGATCAAGAAAAGGTGGAGAAAGGAAGCTGGCAAGACAAAACAAAGGTGGTGTTTGTTAAAAGTGAGGACAGCATCCTTCAAATAACTGAGTTATGTCCAGTGAGTAAAATTGGAAGATTCATAAACTCTGGCAGGTTAAATGTAAAAATAAAATAAGGCAGATCAAAAAACCGAATGAGCAACAGCTTGTAAATGGGGCAAAAGCTCATAAATCCTTTTTAAACATTTCAGGAGTAGGACTGTCTGTTGAGCTGTAGATTATCACTGCAAAAGACAAGCTAAGGCCATGACGGAAGAAAAGTGTGCTCCTCATGGACAAACTTAAGAAGGTTTATTTATTTATGGGGGACTTTAGAGGATCTGTCTAATTGAACTGACTATAGAAGAAACTATGGAACATGAGCAAAATGAACCTTGATACTTCAGGGCAAGTGAACAATATTCACCCAAGGGATCTGCCAGAGCTCACAGATGAAGCAGCTGAACAGCTGGCTGTGGTGTCCATCTCCTCAGACTTGAAGAGTGTTAGGCCCTGAGGACTAGAAATGTGACAGATGTGACATCAGTTTTCTGAAAGGGTTCTGGAGGAGATCCGAGGAACTAGCAGAGCCTGATTGAGCCCATTATTAGAAACTGGGGTAAAAAAAAAAAAAATCAGGAAGAAAAAATAGAGTATACAGAGGAAGAGTGACCATGACTTCTCTAAAGAGAAACCTTACCTCACAAACTTCCTGAAGTGCTTGGAAGGCTTTGGGATGTGTATGGATAAGGGAACTTCTATTCATAGGGTATGCTCAGGCTTCTTAAAGACATCCTCTGGTAGTCGGTCACCAAATTCAGAGCTTACATGTATGTTGGTTGAAAGATACTCAGCAGAGTATAAAAATAAATTATGAGACCTGACTTATCTCAAATGAAGTTGATCAAGTCTATGGGTGGATCCTCAGGTCTGCCTGAATAGTAGTCAAAAAAAGCAAACACACTTCTAAGAATAGTCACACTGGAAAAGGGACAGAGAGGTAAACAGAGTGTCCTGGGGCCACTTTCTCAACCCTTTGGTGCATCTCACTTCAGTATCATGTGCAAGGCTCAGAACTGATGAAGAAGATTGGGAATGTTTAGAGAAGGGTTAGTGGAACATCTTCTGTACAAGACGTAGCAACATCAGATAGGGCTCATCAGCCTGAAAAAAAGGTGTCTGAAGAGAGATCTGACAAAGGTTTGTAAAATCCTGAGAGGCTTGGAAGAGATGATTGGAAAATGACAGTTCTTTGCCAATATAAGCATGAAGGTCATCAAAAGAGATTAGTAGCTGCTCTGTTCCAAAAGAGACGAAGAGGTGCTTGTCTCATAAAATGTTGGTCTCTGTGCTGTAGGGGGTTGTGGCTGTGAAAAGTTTGCACAGAACACAAATGTGCAACATCATGGAAGAAAAATCCACCCAAAGGTTATCAGGTACAAAGCCTCTGGCCCCGGAGGTCACAGAGCTGCAAAATGTGTGAGAGTGTTCAGGGGTAGTATCACATCACTGTATGCTCCTGTGTAGGTATTTGCTGTTGGCCACAGTCAGAAACAGGTCCTGGGCAGGTGAGCTGCCACCTGGTCTAATACAACTGTATTTATTTTATGGCTTTATGATCCTTCTATAAGAGTGGAAACAACATGTCCCAGAATATCTAGCCTGAATAAAGCATGGGGTGCTGCATGGCTGGGAATGACCTTACCAGGAATTATGGGAGGCTGAACTAGAGGGCAGCTTGCAAGTCCTTTCAGATAAGAGGTGTTTTAATTAAAAGGCATTGCAATTCAACATGAAGTCTGTGACAGAGAGAAAAGAAAAGAAGGAAAAATTCCAGAAAGAAATATCTGAAGACAGCAGCTTGCACAATGCTGTCCCTGCAGGAGCAGCTGCTCCACCAGCAGCTGATGGTATATCTGAGCCACGAGGTCAACACTTCTTTCATAAGTTCTTGGTTCCAGGGTATGGTACATGTACCCCTGACACACGCTCTTGGCCTGGCTGAAGCAGGGTCTTTTAGGTCTTTGTAGATTGAGTCCTGGTTATTTATGTTTCTATCTTTAGTTACAAAACATAGCGACACATTTTTAACTGAAAAGCCTTTAGCTAATCATTGATAGTCTGGTGACTATAAAAGAGTGCTGTAGTTATTCAGAGCCTACAACTTCCTCTTTCAACATTTAGTGCATATATATTCCTTGTCTGCATTTTCACCCTGTAAAGAGCAGAACTTGTGAGATACAGAGATATGATCCTGGGATTTTCTTGCTCTCTAAAAAAGGAACATGTTCTGGTAGTTGTTCATTTTACAAGCTGCCCCTCAGGATTTAGATTTGAAGCAAAACTTCGGTGTTTCCTGTAAAGAAAAAAACAGGCTTTGTTACTGCTGTTGTTCCTGTTGCCTCTCCATTTGGGATTTTAATCAAGTCACATGCCTTTCCTGCATGAACTGATACATATTCTCTTGTTCCCTAGCTATAGTTGCAGAGCTGAAGCTGCTATACTGTGCCTGGGGAAAGACAACATTAATTGCAAATCAGTGCTTTTATATGAATTAACAGTCAGATAGACATATCAGGTCATACGTGAAATTATTTATAACCTGAATCCTCAGGTGTAGAGTGTGTGTGACCAAGGGAAAGATCCTGTCAAACTAATCCTACAAAACCCCACTAAAATCCAGGAGTATGTATTGCTTTTGAAGCAACCTAGTGACGGGAGGGAAGGCAAAGGAACAGACTAATTGAGGTGAATGTTGTGAAACAAACAAAAAATTGCATTCAGGGAATCCAGAAGTTCTTCACCATTCATCTTGTTGACTCTAAGACCAGTGAGCCTCCTGCTGCTGCAGCTGACTGGGAGAGGCAGGACTTGAACTGAAGAATCTTCAATATTGCTCTTGCAAGATTGTCTCCTAGTGTGTGTAGCAACTGCAGTCAAAACAAGGGCAAGGTCTCCTGTCTAAACAGGTAACAGTCAACCCAGCAGTGATACCCAGTCAGGACATCCTGGTGTCATTCAGAAGGATGCAGTACTGCTGAGTGAGAGTGCCATGCTGAGTTGGAGTGAGGAGAAACACAGCATTAGGCTCAGCATAAGGACAAACCTGATCTGGACATCAAAGCTGCAGCTGTCACCCTGTGGTAGGTGCCAGAGCCTGCAGAGGAATGTGAGCTGCCCTGCTGAGCACCTGCACTGCTGATGGAAAAAGTTTCTGGTAACAACCAGGCCAAGACTGCAGCCCCCATGCAGATGAGGCCAAAGGGAGGTGAGGCAGTACAACACATCACTGTGCATCTGCAGACCCTGACACCCGTTCTGACCTCAGAGCTGCTTCTGCTCTGTTCTCACTGTCCCCTGATGGAGCTGGGCAAGTAGCATCCTCCTGGGTACCCTGAGGTAATGAGGGGAATGAGAGGGGAGCAGTCTCCTATTTCCTTACCCACAGCAGGCAATGCCCCAGCTCTCCACAGCAAAGTGCCAGCACAGAGCACCTTCTTTTGCTATGTCCACCACAGGGTGAGATCTTCCAAGGACAGGTCCTGGCTCTTCAGTGAGATCATTCCAGCTGCACACCTTATGGGTGAGCTGGTCTGCAGAGGAGGGGCAGCACGGATGAGAAAGACAGAAAAAAATCCTGCCTTCTCTGTCTCACCCATTATTCAAAGACTAAATACTGTGGAAATCTTTTTATATCATTCCATCAGCATCACACAAGCTGAAAAGGTATTGTTGGCCACATCCTGTGTAGTACTACAAAGATTTTCCTGGACTCTCTCAGGCTGGCAGTGATATAGGCAGTGAGAGGAGAGTATCTGTGGCTCTGGGGATTTTAGCTTGAGATAGGAGGATCCCAAAAGGAAACAGCGAAAAATGAGACAATTTAGCAAAACTGACAGGAATTAATGAAGTGATTCTGTTCCCCTGTCCCTGTGTTTCCAGGTGAAAAGGATTCATCAAAACAATATTGTCTGTTCTGTCTGTGGGGTGAAGAGGGCTCTGCCTGCCCAGACAAATTGATTTAGTTTGGTTTCTCTTACATTTTGCCATCCAGAGTTGTATGTTTGGGCACTCACAGGTGGGGGGGGGGGAGGGAGGTTACTGGGCTTACGAGCTGTCACAGGTAGTAGAACCAGAGCAGCAACTCTGCTGCTGTGGTCTAGGGGCAGCTGACAGCCAGGTGCCCTCACAGTCACCTCATCTTTCCATAGATGAGCACGGGGAGAAATCTGGTAAGAGCATAAACCAGTAACTAACTTTTGAACAGCAATACAGTGTGGATGAATTGCCAGTACAGTCTTGCTTTCATGCTGCAGTTTCCTAGGTCTACTTGTCAGGCTATCTAGATCATGAATTTTACAACTGCAGTTGTCCCTGGGATTAGGGACATGCAGCATACTGATTGAGAGCCAGCTGAACACGAGCCAACTGTGCCCAGGTGACCAAAAAGGCCAATGGCACTGGGCCTGTATCAGCAATAATGTGTCCAGCAGGGCCAGGGCAGTGATTGTCCCCTGTACCTGGCACTGCTGAGGCCACACCTTGAGTGCTGTGTCCAGTTTTGGGCCCTTCACTACAAGATGGACATTGAGGTGCTGGAGCACATCCAGAGAAGGGCAACAGAGTTGGTGAAGGGTCTGGAAAACAAGTCTGATGAGGAGTGGCTGAGGGAAGGGGGGGCCTGTTTAGCTGATGAAAAGGAGGCTTAGGGGGACCTTATCACTCTCTATAACTCCCTAAAAGGAGGTTGTGGCAAGAAGGGGGTTGGTCTTTTCTCACAGGTAACAAGTGACATGATGACAGGAAATGGCCTTAAGTTGTGCCAGAGAAGGCTTAGATTGAATATTAAGAAAAATTTCTTCACTGAAATGGTGATCAGGCATTGGAATAGGCTGTCAAGGAAAGTGGTGCAATCACCGTTCCTGAAAGTGTTCCAAAAATGTGTGGAGATGGCACCTGGGGACATGGTTTAGTGGTGAATACAGCAGTGCTGGGTTAATGGTTGGACTTGATGGTCTTGGAGGTATTTTTCAGCCTTAATGATTTTGTGATTGTATATGACACTTTAAGGCATGAGGTGAAAATTACAGGGAAGGACTCCTGAAAACAGGCAGAATGTAATTACTTTCAACTATGCAACCAGGAGACAGAAGCCAAAAAAGTGGTAAGAATTCTCCAGGTCTGCCACAAGGCAAATGATCTTGATTTGTTGGGATTTTCTTACTGAAGTGCATTGGGCTTGGGTCTTTTCAATCCAGAGTCAAGTCTGAGTTGTTTCTCAAGCATTCCTGTTTCTGAGTGATTATCATTCAGAGACTAGAGATACCAACTGAGAGCATTTATGCAGTGGTTTCGAGAGCAGGGTGGGAGCGATGCATGGGTGACTGAAACACATCAGAGGCTGCTGCCATTTCTCTTGCCCTAAGAAAGAGCTCTGTGCTTGCAGAGGTGACTCAGAGGACCAAAGAGGAATGCTAAGTGGATGATGGGAGAGCATCAGTAAGTGTTACAGATGGGTAGCCAACCACTCTGAGGGCCATGATACCATGTGTTGTCTGCAAGGTTTGTACAGGCTGTGTGTGTTTGTGTGATAGAAAGCCTCCTACTGCTGTGATTAAAACATTTGGAGAGGTTAAGGTCTGTAGTAAAGAGATTCTTCCTAGTTCTGTCCCCATAGCAGATGTGTGCTGTGGTAGGGTTGTAACACACAGGCATTCATAGTGTCTCTCTGTCTCTCTCTAGGTTCTCAAGCATCTGCGACACTTAAATTTCACCAATAATATGGGGGAGCAAGTGGATTTTGATGAGTTTGGGGACCTGGTAGGAAATTACTCAATAATCAATTGGCATCTCTCTCCGGAGGATGGCTCAGTCGTCTTTGAAGAGGTTGGGCACTACAACGTTTATGCCAAGAAAGGGGAGAGGCTTTTTATCAATGAAAACAAGATCCTATGGGGTGGACTGTCTAAGGAGGTAAGTGCTTAAATCCTCACAGCAATGTTTTCCAGGTTTCCACAAGCTGAAATTTGAACTAGCCCTGCAGACTCCTCATATTATGCCTTCATGTCTCATTAAAAGATCCATTCACCTTACTGTATATACAGTCTCTACCACAGTCTTTCATACCCTTCTTATACACTGAAATAACAGACAACATCTCCTCCCCTCCTGTACATTTGATGACCCTGGGTGTTAATGTTTTAAATGAAGTCTTTTTCTCCTTGCCCAAACAGATAGAGTAAAATTTTATAGCACTGTTTCAACAGGGATGAGAAATTCATTACCCAAGTCTGCTTGTTGACTAAATCAAGTTTTCCTGAGCTCAGTAGTTTCATTGCTGAAAAGAACCATCTCTTTCACTCCCATTATCTCTGTATCAAGAAGTGTCTCTTCTTGCTCTGTTATATTTGCAACTCTTTCTGCTGGCTTCACCCATCCAGTCTCAGAGCCTTCCTCACACTCTTGCCTTGCAAACCAACAGAACAACTCCTGTCGATATGCCTGGGTTAACTTGGACATGGTGCTCAAATAGTGGAAGATGCCAGCACCTGCTACCTTTCTTTGTATTCTCCTTGAGGGTGCTTCTGCAGTCTCATAAGCAGTGATCTCAAGGTGTATCAATTGACTTCAGTCAGGCCTAAGTCCTTCTCCACTGTCCTGCATATGTTAAATCTTTTCAGCATAATTATTGTGACTAGGAGCCAGGCTGTGTCTGACCCACATGCTGGAAACATGGTGCAGACATCTCCAGACAAGAGCCAGATGAACTGCAGCCATAGCTGGCAGCAGCCAGCTAGGCAGGAGCTCTGACTCCCAGAGGGAATACTGAGTGGGTATATGGTTTGTGGTCTGCGAATGGACATAGGGAGTAGAGTATTCACTCAGAAATGTCACTGCCAGGCCCTGCTGCGATGTTTAGATGTGTTAAACCAGCACCTGATTAATGAACAAGGCAATTCACTTCCAGGTGATTACTCACATTGGCTGGCAGATCAGGTAATGCTTCTGCCTTAGCTACACTTGCCCAAAACAGCTACAGCATCAGTTCAGCCTTGCCTTTACTCCAGCTTCACTTCTGGTTCGAGTGCAGAGCACTCTGAAGGAGGCATGAATTGAACAGAGCATACTACCACAGAAATACTGAGCTCAGAGCTTTTCTAAGCCCAGCTGGAGACTCTAAGCACAAACTATAAGTGGAACTTTAAAAACCATGATATTCTAATCCCTCCTTCTGGTTGTTGCAAATGAAACTTACTTACACTTTTTCCAACAGTTAGGATTTGCTGTTTTTTACTTAAACTGAATAATTGTGTTCTCTTGGTCTAAATATTTCTAGCAGTGCAATATTTAACTTTGTTCTCTGTCTAAACTGTTGAAAATGTGACAGGATGTTGCTGAGTGTAATGCCAGGGTAAAATTTGTGCAGTGGAGGGGTTTGCAATCTCTATGTCTGCAGCATTTTTTTTCCAGTTTATAGACTTCTAATTTCTTTCAGATAAAAGGACCTGTTCAAAAAGAGTAGCCAATACTTCACTCACTGTGCCTCTTGTCATCCCCAACAAAAGTTTAAATGTAGGTAATTTTAACATAGGGACTTCAAGCATTGGGCAGACTTGCAAAAGAATGACTTTAAGGAGTAGGTAAGATAGATTCATTTTGGCAGAACTTGATAAAACTCCCCACAGAATACTTAAGGATTCAGCCAAAGCAATCACAAAAGTACTAGCAATTCATCTTTGAGAAATGTGGAGGATGCATGATGTCTCAAAGGATTAGAGAGTAATCGTAATACCTGTTTTTAAAGCAGTTGTAGGAGAGCCAAGGGAATTATACAGAATTGAGTTGAATTTCAGTAACCTAAAAGACTTGATAAAAATATTGAACAGTTTATAAACACTTAGATGATAATAAACTGATAAGAACAGACCAACATGTATTTGTCAAGATAAAATCATGCCAAACCAATTTAATTTTCCTCCTTAGAAGCTCAATCAGCCTAGTAGATAATGGGGAAGCAGTGTGTGACTTGAGCCAGGCCTTTGATTCAGCCCTGTTTCAAAATCACTGTTGGCAGCCTAGGGAAAGACAACCTAGACTGATGAAGTCCTCTTGATGGATGCACTCTCTGCTCAAAGACTGTCCCAAGGAACAGGAACACTGTGTTAATAGCAATAGGCACTAACAGCAAAGAGTGCTTCAAGTGGGGAGCTGCAGGGATCTGCCCTGGGTATGTGTCCATCCAATCAATCATGTAATCCTGATGAACAACTTAGGAACAGCATTCCCAAACTCTGCTGCAGCTACATTTCAGAGTGAAAGGCAACAGAGCCAACGTTCACCTGAGCCACTGAGCGGTCATCTTTGCATAGGAGTTGCCATTACTGAGGGCTTGCTTCCCCTAGGGCTGAGGGCAATGCCTGCATGCAGGCAACCTCCAAACCATGCCTAGGACTCATTGTGTAAGTGCATCAGCACAGGAGGTTCCTGGTTGGCAGCACTTGGGTAAACTAGCATCAAATGTCCAAAAAGGTGAATGGAGGCTTCCAAACAGAACAACCCTTAAGTATGTATGGGTCATGGTACTGTGCTAGCAGAGGAAATTGTAGGTTTAACCCTCCTGAGCTGAGAAAGCCATGTTCTGTGGCATCTGTCTTTCCTTAATTTAGTTGGGGAAAGGTGAGCTCAACCTCAGGTCATGACTGTGTGACAAAGGCCCAGGCTGCCATTTATCATGCTGAAGTCCTTGTGTCGGTGCACTTCAGGCATGCAGTGAGTGTGCCCATGCAACCACTTGCTGCCAAGACACGACAACGCTCACGTGGGCTCAGGCACAGCATAAATGCACAGCCAGCAGTTGACATGATTTACAGCAGCAGAGGTCTGGAAACCCTTGGATCTGTATAGCGCTACTGATTTGCATCTTTACATGCTCAGTGTTCCTAAAGAAGAAGTGAGTTTCAGAAAACCATTTTAATTCCCATAAATTATTAGCAGACAATATGCAATATATAGGATTGGGGATCAGAAGTCAGAGCCCATCATCTCCAAGGCTGACTCAAATTCCTGCCAATAGAGATTGATTGTCTTTTCTTTTAACCATCTAATGACTGGTTTGGATTATGTATCTCATGGTCACATTCTGGTTTGCAATGCCCACACAGCACAGATTACAAAGGTCTGCTGATCTTCTTTACCATCCCTTGATGTGTTCCTTCAAAGAAATCCCACTGCAGTGGGTTAGGGAAGGACTCTTGTGCAAAATGTCTGTTCTGGCAGGGAGAAGAGGTGAGCATTTGAGGCTCTTCATCCAGCATGCCAACCAAGGAATAACACTCCTGGAGGAAGCCCAAGGTCTTGCCATAGAAAGGCACTGGCACCATTAATCTGCTTGGGCTCTTTTCTTGCAGGTGCCTTTTTCCAACTGCAGCCGGGACTGCCTGCCAGGCACAAGGAAGGGCATCATTGAGGGGGAGCCCACCTGCTGCTTCGAGTGCGTGGACTGTCCCGACGGGGAGTACAGCGACGAGACAGGTAACACGCACAGAGCTGCTCTGGGCCTTGAGCGAGGGCGGTGCCCGCCGGGCATCGCCGGCAGTCGTGCTGAAATCGCTTCCCTGCAGTGCTGGGCTGGCGCCTGCCTTGCCAAGAGGCTTCACAGAAAGTCTGAGGGGCTTCTGAAAAGCTTACAGGAGATGAGTGCTGTGGTCCTCAGGTCCTGACTACTGCTAAACCTGCTTGTCCCTTCTGCTCTGCATTCGGAAAATTAAGGCAGAGAACTTGAAAAACAACTTGCATATAGAAAGCCTCTCAGGCAGCCACAAGCAAACTCTATTGCACAGTAGCAGTAGCTTTTCTTCCTCCAAAAACCTGGAGGAGGGAGATATTCCCCACCCTAAATTCTGTAGTTACATTTGCCTCCATCTTTTCCTCATGTTGCCAGGGTTTTATTTCATGTTTTACAAAGAAATAAAATCCACTACATCCCAGATTTCACATGCAGAGAGGAATACCGCCCTTTATGGACTCAACAACTATAGGTTCTGTTGATCACTGGCACTGCAAAAGATCAGAATCTGTGGATCCTACCAAGCACCCACGGACATGCTTTTTGTTTCTTTCATTGGTAGCTTGGATCAAGCCACTCAGGTCCAGCAGTAGATGAAAAAGGTAACCTCAGTTTTAGAAATGGTTGAAAAATTTTGAATTTCCAACACCACTAGTGCTCTCTCAGTGTTGGGCACTCCCAGGGTAACAAAGGCAAGTGAATTCTATCAGGATATCAGTCCTCCCCACGCTGTAGGGCACTTGGGACCTCCTCACACCCTCTCCAGTGCACTGGTCCCAGCAAACACTGCAGACCTTCACTGAGATGAACAATTCAGTAAACTGCTTGCAAAACTGTACAAGTGTTCTTTGGGAGAATCTAATTTGTGTCCTATCAGACAGGAATGATATTTTTTTAGCATGACCATGTAGTACTACAGGATGCTTGAGAGCAGCATGAATAGAAGCAATGCTGGTCATGTGTAATAGGGGTCTTCTGGTGTTTGTCACATAATTTTGGGAGCTAGCTCTGGTGTGGAGGTGAAATTTATGGGGCTGAGGTGATGGCTGTCTTCTGCTTCTACAGTTTCCTGCTGCAATTTCAGCTGGCAGTAATGGTTTTTATTTCCTGTGCTTGCCAGTTTTATAGGCATAGAGAGCAGTTTTACAACCAGTTTCATCCAGCTGAGATGGGGATGCTACCAAAGGAAACAATCTGTCCTTTCCTACCCGTTTCCTCCCACCCTTTGTCTGGGAGCAGTACTGGTACTTGTGCAACCATAGAGCGAGTTGGATCAGGTCTTTGGAGTTCCCGAAAACAAGCTCTTGGGAGGCTGAGTTTCCAACTAGAATGATAAGCTGCACGCCCTCTAGTGTTATCAACACAAAGGAGGGGGCAAGAATGAGCCGCCTTGCAGGAGGAGGGAGACCTGGTTTACTCCCTTCAGTGGCAGCACGGTCTCTAAGCCACCACAGGACAGCAGTGAAAGCGTATCTTTAGGATGCAGTGCTGAATAGCTGTCCCTGTCTCTGGTAGAGGCAGCTGGATTCCCTGCTACACAGAATTAGCTTTGTTTTGTTTGCAGCTTACAGTTTGCAGTAAGCTTTCAGGTAAAAGGTGCAAGAAAAATAAGAATTATTGGCTGAATGGATGTAAATGAAATGACCTGTTGATGACAGCTTCTGACTGAGCTTTTGCATGTAGTGCCAGGTTGTCAAATTAACAGCTTAGGTGAGGCAAAAAGTCCGTAGGAAAGCAGTACCATATCTGGTCATGGATGTTCCAACCACACATCAAGACCAAGAGGGCTTGAAAACATTTGCCCTTGTTAGCCGGGCATTCCTGACTTTCCCATTAGCATCCACCTCTGCTCTGGAAGCTATGGTCAGAGTCTCTGCCTGTGCTCAGGTGCAAAGCTCAGAGGGTGCTTGCTGGGGTTTGTGAACTCACCACAGCCCCTTGCCATCCTGCTGGGATCCCAAAAGCAGAGGTAATTTGAGACCTCCAACTCTCTGCTCTCAGCCCCTTTCTACTGCCATCAAAGGAGTCATGACCCTCCCTGCTGGACCACGAAACCCATGTGAATTAAAGAAGAAGAGCAGAAGCAGCAGGTCTTTGCTTTTTGATCATGCCAGCCGTTGGCATGACCATGCCATCTCAGCAGGCACAACTTCTTTCATGTAGAGGAAGGAGATGGAGGCACCAATTTTCCCTTTGCAAGTGTTAGTGGGACATTTGCTGGGTGTAGGGAGAGTGATATCATTAACACACATCTTCCCCTGGCATTCCAATGTGGAATAAAAATGTGCTGGGAGTCAAGGGCATTGCCTGCCTTCAGGGAAGAGCAATTTAAACACTAAGACTTGCCTCCATGGAATATGAAATAGGCTCTCAAAAGGAGGCAAGAACGTTTTTAATTTTCTCTATAATAGAAAAAGGCAGGATATTCAAATGATGATAAAAGTGTGAGAGGTATGAAGACAGACAGAAGTAGAAGATAAAAGTGAAAGAACAAGGAAGAGGGGAAAACAGAGCCTACATAAGAACTGATAACAATCGAAGTTTGCAAAGATTTGCCAAGAAATGGATTACAAAAAACATAAGTGCAGAGGCAGGACTTCTTTTAAGCTGGAACCAAGCATGCTTTGTGTTTTGCTCTGTAGCCCATGGGAAGTTGGTTGTTTCAGTGTAAGAAACTCAGACATCAATATATGATTCGGGGGATCTGCAGACAGGAGTGGAACATGCCTTGTGTTTAAGATCAAGGCTGGTGCACAGCTGCCATATATGTCATCCCATATTTCAGCCTTTCATTCTGACAAACCTTCCCTCTCGTTATCACTTCTTTTTCAGATGCAAGTGCCTGTGACAAGTGCCCTGAGGATTACTGGTCCAATGAGAACCACACGTCCTGCATCCCCAAGCAGATAGAATTTCTGGCCTGGACTGAGCCCTTTGGGATTGCTCTGACTCTCTTTGCTGTGCTTGGAATTTTCCTGACTTCTTTTGTTCTGGGAGTCTTCACCAAATTTCGCAACACACCCATCGTCAAGGCCACAAACCGGGAGCTATCCTACCTCCTCCTCTTTTCCTTGCTATGCTGCTTCTCCAGCTCATTGTTCTTCATTGGTGAGCCCCAGAATTGGACTTGCCGTCTGCGGCAACCAGCTTTTGGCATCAGCTTTGTCCTCTGCATCTCCTGCATCCTGGTGAAAACCAACCGTGTCCTGCTGGTCTTCGAGGCAAAGATCCCCACGAGTCTCCACCGAAAGTGGTGGGGCCTCAACCTTCAGTTCCTCTTGGTCTTCTTGTGCACATTTGTGCAGATTGTCATCTGTGTGATTTGGCTCTATACAGCCCCACCATCCAGTTACAGAAACCATGAACTGGAGGATGAGATAATCTTCATCACCTGCCATGAAGGCTCCCTGATGGCCCTTGGCTTCCTCATTGGCTACACCTGTCTACTGGCAGCCATCTGTTTCTTCTTTGCCTTCAAGTCTAGAAAGCTGCCTGAGAATTTTAACGAGGCCAAGTTCATCACCTTCAGCATGCTGATATTCTTCATCGTGTGGATCTCTTTCATCCCGGCTTACGCCAGCACATACGGCAAGTTTGTGTCTGCTGTGGAGGTGATTGCAATACTGGCTGCCAGCTTTGGGCTTCTGGCCTGCATCTTCTTTAACAAAGTCTACATCATCCTCTTCAAGCCCTCCCGCAACACAATCGAGGAGGTGCGCTGCAGCACAGCTGCCCACGCTTTCAAAGTGGCTGCCAGGGCCACGCTGAGACGGAGCAACGTGTCCCGCAAGCGCTCCAACAGCCTGGGGGGCTCCACCGGCTCCACCCCTTCCTCCTCCATCAGCAGCAAGAGCAACCACGAGGACCCTTTTCCTCTACCAGCCTGCGCAGAGCGGCAGCGCCAGCAGCAGCGCGGGTGCAAGCAAAAAGTCAGCTTTGGGAGTGGCACAGTGACCCTGTCGCTGAGCTTTGAGGAGCCGCAGAAGAACGCCATGGCCAACAGGAACGCCAAGCACAGGAACTCGCTGGAGGCCCAGAACAGCGACGACAGCCTGATGCGGCACCGGGCCCTGCTTCCCCTGCAGATCAACGAGCCCCTCGGGGCTGAGCCTGGCTTCCAGGCAGCTTCCAGCCCAGAGACCAGCTCACAGGAGTCGGTGGTGGGAGACAACAAAGAAGAAGTACCAAGCCCTGAGGCGGAGCCTTCCCTGCCATCGGCTAACTCCCGAAATTTTATAGGCACTGGAGGTGGCTCTGTCACAGAGAACACGGTACATTCCTAACGAAAGAAAATTGTGAAAAGTACACCAGCCCCTAAGAGGAACTTGCTCACCTCTTGCTTCTGAACGGGAAAGGCAACAAAGACACACCGCTGTGACACAGCCCCACCACACCTTAATGTTAGCGCCGGCAGGGTAACACATGTGCCTCCAGAGGAAGGACTGTGTCTGGGGAGCCTTGGATTGAACTTGCATTTGCTTTATTGAAACCAGGACATCTCAGAAGGACAAGTGAAGATCCCCTCTGGTGGGGCTTAAGCAGAAGTCTGCATGCTGCCTTGCCTCCATAAGCTTTTCCTGCCAGACTGCAACTCAGCTGACTATGGGAGGCAGTAGGCAATTCCACTATACCCTGCTTTTACATTTATGTATAATATTCCTCTTTCCCACTATGTATAATATTCCCTCTTTATCCAGTATATGTGATCTGTAACCATGTGCATCAGGACTCTCAGCTCTACAAAAGCAAGGTACACGGTTTCACTTCAGGAAAGCACAGTCATGGGGAAAATAAAAAAGCCCCCAACATCCTGCATGCTGTGTACAGCCAAGGGTGTGAACATGTAAAGTATTTAATGTGACAGAGCGCCCTGCTATTTATATTTAGTGATGTCCCAGTCTCTCCTTTCTGCCCAACAGGAAATATTGGACAATACTCTCCACAGACTCCATTGCACTAGACCAAGCTACTTAGGTTCCTACCGGTTCCCTCCAGCTGCAGTAGCTTTACCTCCAGCCTGCCTGCTTTGGTGGAGGGGGAGAACAGCTTGTAAATCCCTCCCGGAGAACGTTGCGAGAGCACAATGAGATGTATCCCTGACTGATTATGTCGCTAGTAGTTGTATGCTTAACCAAGTGTTGCTGCTGTACTATCCCACAAGGCATACATGGCTAACCCTTTCACACCATAGTCAGTGTTGTGCTTTGCCATATTAATCTGCCTCACACCTACGCGGAGCATTGCGCCAGTCCTGGCGGTACTGGTGGGCCTGACACAGCAGATGAAACAAGGAGAAATGGAGGAGTTAGGAATGGAGGAGGAGCCCCCAGCTGTGGTAATAGGATCGCCAGAGCAGGTGAATATCTGAAGTGTGTGTGCTGGTAGATGACTGGGTGAGAAAGACATTCAGGCCTGGGTTCTTGGACACACATAGAGACAAATGGATGAAATGGATATAGCTTGGTGCCTACAGGCCACCTACTGGGCTGTTTCCCGTTTTGAAGAGAGGGCACCTAGCACAAGAATGAAAGAAAAACAGTAAAGACTTCAGCAGAGAGCATAGCAGAACTTCATTACTCTTGTCCCACTCTTCCTAAGGCAGACATAAGTGCTCCTGGTTTTGCAAGGCATGCCTGGTTCTTTTTGATTCATGCTGGAAAAGTTGAATAGATCATTAGAAGAGAGATTTGTCACAGCCTGGTGAGAGAAAAAGCACCCCTGGACAGCCTGGCAGGAGGGGCTAGGGTTACATTGCAGAATTTATTTCCCTCTTCCCAGATTCCCCATGCAAGAACAAGCATCTGTCAGGAAGATGTCAGTACCCTCCCTCATTAAGCACGAAGGTATTCTAGACCTCTGTGGAAAGGTAGGTGGGCCTGAGTTCAGTGTAAGCAGAGACAAAAGGACTGTGTTCGAATGCACTGGGGAAAACACCACAATTCTCTTGTTACTGTTTTTTGCTTGGTTGCTGTTTTGCCAGGGCAGGCAAATAAAACTTACAGGTGACATTACTGCATAAAAACTTTGTTTTGCCACCTCCACTTGTTGACAAGGAAGAGATGTTTTGACTTAGGAGAGCAAAGTGGAAGTCCAGAACCCCAAAAAGCAGACTGTTCAGAGAAGTTACTTTAACCCTTTTGTTGATCTGTTATATCCCCCTTGGAGTGCGCTCAAATTTTAATTACACCACATAAGAACCAATCAAACTATAACTGTAAGGCTCGCAAATGACAATATTTGATTAAGACTATGGCACAGATGGTTGGGGGGGGGGGGAAGAGTGAGTTTGAAAACAAAAATCCTTCCAACCTCAATTTTGGAAACCACTTTCTACCCCTGGACTCAGTAAGAGTTGCTCACTTCTTCTGAAACCCCGGTCCCTTCCCTAAGCTGCTGGCTGTGGCGTGTGGGCTCAGTTTAGGGTACAGAATTGAGCCCTGAGGTCTCCTGAGTCAAACTGCACGAACAGAGATGAGCACTAGATGGCAGAAAGGGCTAAAAAGAGCATTTTGGTTACGGTCTACACTTCCCAAAATTCCAATAGCTGAGTAGTTTTAGAGCTAGTGAATCATTCCTATTGGAGCAAACCCAGCTCAGTAGCCCTCGAAGTGAAGCTGACAGCATTGAAACATGTAAGAGTTCAATAAGTGAAATGAAAATGATGCAATTTACAAACCAAAGGCTGTGTACAAACACAAGCAGTGTAAGAAACAGAAAGTCACCATCAGCTGCCTTGTTTGGAGAGCAATATTCACTAGCTATGTATACAGTAGATAATATTGACATTTGGGTGCTTTTCATTCCTTGGGTGTTCTTCACTCTTTACATTTACCTGAAAGGAATTTATACCTTGGCACACAATGAGTCTCCAAGACCTGCAATCATTTTTTGGCACAGCCAACTGTGTTGTATTTGCTGGGGAAGTCTCACCCACCCTCCCTGCTCTCATAGTTGGAGCCCTAAGCCTCCAGCTCCAATGCTGTGTGAGAGCTGCTGCTGCAGCTGATAGGTGTGACACACACCTGGACACAAGGGAAGTTCAGTAAAAAAAGGACCCCTTTGGGCAGGTGCTTTGTAAGTAAACCCTTTTTCCCATGCACAAAGAGGGGGATATATTCTCATCTTGCCGAGTCCAGGAGAAGAGAAGGCTTGGTCAGGCACCTGTCCAAAAGCCTGTCAGTTTGTCACACACAACAACACTGATGAAGACACACCAGGGAACACTCTTCTATTGAAAGCACGAGCCTGAGAACCTCCACTGACATTTCCTACCAGAAGATGCTCACATGAATGGCTGCCTCATCCTACCCACCACGAATCAAAAACCCACTGGAAAGCCTGCCCCAGTGTGGGGTTTCCTGAACCATCCAGTAGTGAAGCAACAACAGAGTGTATCACATGGGATTTCCACTGGAAAACTTGGGAACCATCCCAAGCCTCCTCACAAACCTGGCAGAGCTCTGCCTATGAAAAGCCCCAGCAGAGAATTTACCTATAGATTATACCAGAGGAAAGAAAACCTTCCCCATTATATTGCATGCTTCTCACCGTGTCCTCCTTGTCAGTCCATGAGCTCTACTCAGTTTGCAATACCTGCTGCTGTTAAATTTAGGTTTATCTTGACCAATTTTACCACGGGGCGTTGCAAAGCGGGAGGAGGAAGGTAGGTGTTTGTTGCTGGTTTTGCAAGGAGTCTGGATGTTTCAATTGTGGGGAAATTTAGGTAAAGACCTGAACATTCAGACTGAAATATCCCCAGGGAATTCAGAGGCTGGGTAATTCACCACCCACCTTCAGCTTGCTGGCTGAGGAGCGGCGCAATCAGCCTGGGAGAGGGAATGATGAACGAGGTGAACGAGGGAGTCTGGAGATGGAACTTTCCATGCGGCTAAAGCGAACATGCCGCTGCTGGAAAAGGTGACACACGGAAAGGGAAAACGCAGAGGCTGAGGGCAGCCCTGTCCTCCCGCGGGGCTGTCACGGAGGCGCCGCTCACTGAAGAGCGGCTGCAGCCCTTCTGTCCAGGGCGCAGAATAAATTCTGCCGGCAGCTTTCACTGCAAGTGTCGCTTTGGGCTATTTTTGTCTTCAATCAGCCCTCGGGCCGCCATGCCCCCGCCAAGCGCGGGCAGCGCTGGTGCCGCTGGGCCCCCCCGGGCTGGGTGGTGCCAGGCCCGAGCGCTCCCGCCCGCCGCCGCCTCGGGTTCCAGCCTCGGGTTCCAGCCCCGGGCCCGGCACCGCCCCCGACACCGCCCCGGCACCGCCCGGGGAGCAGGATCGGCCCGGAGCAGAGCGAGGAGGACCGGAGCGGTGCCACCATGTTGTGCGGGGGTGTCTCGGCGGCCCGGCCCGCCACCGACGAGACGCAGCGGATCGCGGAGCAGGTGAGGGGCCGGGGCGCGCCCCGGGAGGGTCCCGCGGGCGGGGGAAAGGCCCGTGCAGGGCTTGTCGGGCGGCCCAGGGTGTGCTCGGCCATTGCTCTGCGCGGCCGAGCGCCGAGACACCGCCCCGCAGTGTAGAAGGTGGAAGGAATGGGGAACGCACGGAGCAGTCTACGGCTGCCGGAGCTCGCCTTCCCTGTGCCCGCCTGGCGTCTCTGTTAACTCCAGAGCGACCGTGGGCAGCGCTGTGTGCGCGGGGAGAGCTGGGATGGAGCCAGCGCCGGCCCCAGCGGGGCGGGGGATGTGCTGCGACCCCCGGGAACCCGCGCACGGCCCGGCCCCGACAGGGCCGCTGGCTCGGGGGGCGAGCTCCAGCGCGTCCTGCAAGGCCTGAACCTCGTGCACACGTTGGGGTTTGCGTTTTGGTTGGCTTGAGGTTTTTGATTCGGTTTTTTTGCTTGGTTGGGTTTTGGGTTCTTTGGGCTTTGTTTTTCTTTTTGAGGAGGCGGAATGGGGAATAAGCAAGAAGGCTTCTTCGCTGCTTCTGCTTTTCCCCAACACAGAATTCAGCTCCAACCACTGCCAGCTCCAAATCCTGATACTACTTACTGTACCTTAGATTACTGCTCGTGTTATTGGAGCACATGCTTTTACTCTAAAAATGCCAGTGTGCAACTAAGATCTCTCAAAGCACATGTTCCTCTTTTTGTTATGGAAGCTCAAATTCCTTCTGCTTTTTGCTGTTGGCTAGGATGTGATAAGCTAGAGAGCAAAGATGAAGGATGTGGTCTAGCTTCTGACACTCTTTGTCATTGCCCGGCTTTGTTCCCCAGGCTGCACTAGTCACTGGAATTAGCATTTAGCTTGTAAAGTCTGATGATTCTGTGTTTTTAAAAACGGGAGAGATGTGCATCTCCTAAGCACCAACCTGAGTTTGCAGTACTAAGCAAATGACTGAGAATTGCTAAGAGAGTCACAAGTATTGCTTTGACCTGAAAAGGCCTACATGCCCTGTTAAAGGTAATGCAAATACGCAATTAACATTGCACGTGATCCTGACTTTCTGTTTTGTGGCAGACAGCAGTGGAAATACAAAATCCCAAAATAAGGAGTATGAAAATGAAACCCATTGGATACAGAAATGAACAGAATTAACCAAATATCTTGTATTTTCATTCAAGTCACATAAATACTTCAAAGTTTGGCCAGCTTGTTTTGACTGGTAGTTAAAATTACTTTAATGAAATACAGGTGGGAACACCCAAACCTGGAACTTGTCCATGCACTGATATCCTCATCTGGATACTGCTGGAGAAAACATTAGTTTCGTTAAGTTGAGGTAGAGTTCTCAAATCGTTTTGTTTGCTTAAAGTCAGATCTTTGTGGAGATTTATTAGAGCCTGCGAGTTTGCTTGCCATAAATGTAGTTCCTATTCCTGCTTTTCCTGTTCTTGCCTTCATTTTACAGTTTCATAAGAATCCTTGTGATGGCCGAATGTTGTTCAGTTTTGTGACCCAGAGCAGGTGTAGTGTCACACAGGGCAGGACAGCTTCCTTTGGCAGTGTCTGGCTTAGGAATCCTATAGGAACAGCCTCCTCACGACAAGGATTTCCACCCAGGCCTGTTCAGCTTTGGCTTCTCACTGGTGACTGTGGCAAAGTTTATTCAGGGTGATTCTGAAGCATCTGTTTTTTAGTTAACTGCTCTGGGAGTACATGACAAACAGGCCATGCAGGGCAGTGGAGAGCCTTCAGGCCATGACTGAATCATGGATTGTTTGGGTGGGAAGGGACTGCACCTCCTGCCTGAGCACAGGGAGCATCCTCAGGCTGCTCAGAGCTTTGTCTTGTCAGGTCTTGAAAACCTCCAAGGATGGAAACTGCAGTTTCTCTGAACACTCCTGCTGTACTGCAGGAGAGTCCTCAGGGGAAATGTTTCTCCTTATATCCAGTCTGAACCTCCAATTTCAGTTTATGACCATTGTGTCTCATTCTTCTGCCATCACCTCCCTGGAAAGAGCCTGGCTTCCTGTAGATACTGGGAAGTTTTCCTCAAAGCCTTCTCTTCCCTGGGCTGAGCAAGCTCATTTTCTTCTCACAGCACAAGTGCTCCAGCCTCCAGCCATCCTGGTGTGCTCATGGAGTGCTCCTGGCAGCCCTTCACTGAGCTCCCTACGGTTTATTGGTGTTTGTCTTGTACTGGGGACCCAAAACTGGACACAGTATTCCACATTTTCTAACAAGGGCCAAGTAAATGGCAATAATCACTTGCCTGTCTTCTGGCTAGGCTCCTGCTGATGCAGCCCAGTATGCCATTAACTTTGGTACCACCAAGACACGGTGCTGGCTCCTGTCCTTCAGGACTCCCACATCCAGACTGAGATCAGGAACCACATCTTTGGGAGAGCACTTCTGTCTGGAATCTCCCTCTCCACACTGACTCAGGATGCTGGTTTGTCACATGCTGTGGTGACTCACTGCCACAAGTGATAACACCCTGATGAGCTTGCAGCTGCAGGACTCTGAGCTGTCTGCAGACAGGGCCCAGTGTTTGGCTCGCTGGTGGAAATACAAAATGTGCTGATCTGGGGTGATTTAGAGAACTCAGAAACTAACATCACACAGTGCCTAGGATTGCTAAAGCAGCACAGGACAGGATAGGGTCAGCAGGATACTTATGTCTGCCCTGCTGCTTAAAATTTACAAAAGTAGCTCTAGTGATGAAAAACTGAAACCACTTGTTCCATCCTTTGACTCAGAAGAAGGGGAGGAGATAGGACTGAATCATGGTGCTTTCTGGGGCTGTGCCCTTCAGTGCATCTTTAGAATGCAGCTTGGATTTCCATATGGCAAAAAAAAAAATAGAAAAGTGTCCAAAACATCATTATCTTGCTTGTGACATACTGTTCATAACCTGGAGGAAGCGTAGAGGTATGGCCTCTGAGAGAAGATAAAAAGCATGGACACAGCTCCCAGGGACAGGATGGTCACTGGAAAGGCACCAGAGTTCCAGATGGTGGAGAGGTGGGAGAACATACCCTGTTGCAGGAATTGTTTCTGTTCCTGCTTCACCTACAGCACCTGAGCAGTGGCAAGCTGGCACTTGTTTTTCCCTAAGGAAGCATGTGGGATTTAGGCAGGAGAGCAGATATTTCTATATCCCTTGAATTTGGGAAGAAGAAGTACACCATATAGCTGGAGAATCTACTCATTGCTGATATTACTGCCCTGGGAGTGAAGGGAGGGCAATGATGCAGTGCAGGAGGTACAGCCTGGAGCAGGCAAGGACTTGCAAGCAAGGACTCCAGGACTAACTCATCTTGCCCTGCAAAACAAAGGCTGAAATCTTCTGCTTTCCTGACCAGGAATTTTCCATATTGCCACAATGTTCTAAAGGGCCAAGTGTGGGAGAGAGGAGCTGCATCTCAAGAGTTCATGGCTCCCTCTAGGGTATTGGTCAGGTTATTTTGACTTCTTGAGCACTGATTTGCAGTTTGAAAAATAGATTCCATGCTGAAAGAACTGTCAAGTGTTGTCCAGACTCGGTGTCAGCCTGTAGTGACTGACTCCCACCACGGTTTTAGCTTTGCCACCTCCCTAGATTCCTGGTCCTGCTTTCACACAAAACTTAACATGATTCATTTTGATCTTTTAGTATCTTGGAAAGGCAGGAACTCTGTGTCTGGGAATTCAGCAGCAGTGACCTGTAAGCCTTAAGTCCTAAATACTTGAATCAGTCTTAAAGAACCTGTTGTTTCCTTAAGGTAAAAGCTCAGCTCGAAGAAAAAGAAGGGAAAACCTTTGATGTCTTCACTGCAGTGGAGTTTAAAACTCAGATGGTTGCTGGAACAAACTACTTCATCAAGGTAGAGGACACTGGGTTGTTTTTTTATATTAATGTGTATAATCTTTGGAATGGTGGGGTTTTTTTCTTTCTGAACTAGAAGAGAATGCCTTAATAAGAAAAAAATTGTGCATTAAAAAACTGCAAATATTCACCTCCCAGCCCCTCTCCCTTATCTGTTAAATAGAAAGATTCTATTTTCTCCATTTTCATGGGAAGATTAGGTGGTATTTCTGCAAAGTCATGGCTCCTAGCCTGGTTTAAAACAATCCAATGGTTTTTCTTACTGCCTGTCTGCTGCTCCATCCTCAAACCAGCCCAGCCTCTGCCACCCCTCCTGCTGCAGGCTGCTCCCCCTCCAAGGATCTCACTGGGTTTCGTGCTTTGCAGGTCCATGTTGGGAATGAGGAGTTCATGCACCTGCGGGTGTTCAAGAGCCTCCCCCATGAGAATGAGCAGCTGAGCCTCCACAGTTACCAGGCCAGCAAGACAAAGCACGATGAACTGACTTATTTCTAGCAACCTCTGCTGTGTTTCCCTAACCTGGTTCTTATGTGCATTTTCTACAGGCTGCAAAATGTTGATTCCTGTGCCAACAAAGGCAGAAAAAAGTGGATTTTTTTTAACATAACGCTGGAAAAAATCAATTTCTTTTATGCCATTCCCTTCCTGTAAAATCTCCAAATCTGAGAGTCACAGGGCTCTCCTATTACCTACACTAATGTAAACCCAACTTTTGTTGCAGCTTAACTTAGGCTTTAGTGCAACTTAACCAGAATACTGTGCCTGAGTCCTGGCTGTGAACTTCCTTGGTCTTGGAAATTGGAAGGGGAGTGACACCAGCACTCATATATTTGCAGCAAGGAACAAGAGGAAAGCCTGTCTTTTCTGTGCTGTTTTGCAACTGTGAATATATGTGTAGGTTTAAATTGTACTTTGTATTTTATGGGCAAAGACCTGATGAGAAACTCGAGCTGAAGCAATTTTGCAAGGAAGAGAAAGAGGCTTACAGTAGTTTGAAACAAACATTCCCGTGGTAATCATGCTCATCCTCTTGCAGCAGCAGCATGTAATGTCCCATAGAGGGTGTGTGAGTTTAAGATACCAAAACAGCTTGCTTATGTTCTCAGTCCTATGGAAAAGTCCTGGAAAGGAACTTAAGCTGGACAAGCATTTCTGCATTTATAACAATAAACATTTCTTTTGACTTGAGATGGCCTCTTTGACTGGTGCTTTAGTGTTTTCACTGGTTTTCACTATTGGTTATTATCTTGCTCAGATTTTTTTCCTTAAGTGCTTTTTATATTCCAGATAACCTTATGTTTATTCTATATCTTAATTAGAAATACTTTATTTTAATCTTGTGACAGACATGAAAGATAACAAGAAAGACTTCTGCAGGTATATCAGCAGCAAAAGAAAAATATGGACAATAGGTTTCCAAACTTATTTTATTTATGGTCACGGGCAGAACCGCCATAGGACTTGCAGAGATGAGGCCCTGCACATCATCATCTCTCAGAAGTAGGTCAGAGGGTCATCTCTGGTTTTGCCAGTCTGAAAACCAACAAGGCTGGGACCTTGGTCCTCATAAGGTCTCTGAAACACCTTTAAGTGGACATATTCATCATCAGAAACTTGGACCTAGAAACCAAAAGAGTGGGGAAGTGAGGATCATGGGCTCAAAGCAGGTTCAAACAAAAGGCTGTTCTCTATTTCTTGAAAGAACATCTTTGCTCTTTCTTTTCAAAGAAATTCACCTTTTCCCCCACCCCCAAAAGTCATCACGTAAAGACTTGGTAGGAAGCTGTAACATTTCATTCTTAAAGAGCCAAGCACAACAGGCACTAAAGTCTCCCTTGGAGGTACGTGGAAACTGTAATGCCTTATGCCCCAGGAGGTTTTTGCACGCTTTCTGGTGGCTGCAGTGTGGCACTATGCTTGGTCTGGGTTGCATCTCAGCTGTAAGTCTCCTGGTAAAATATCAGTGATGTGGAACATTCAGAAATATAAAAGACTGAATCTTGTGGCAGCATTTCTTCCAGTTAATGCTAAAATGAGTAACTGTTTTCCATCACTGGTAAAATCAGGAAAGAAGACACAAATCATCCATTTTGAATGTTACAAATTGATTTCTTCCAAGTTCAGTAACACACCAATTTTCATTTCAGAGTAGTTTGGTCACAAGGCTTAGCAGGGACAGCAGACAAGTATTTTACATTGCCTAGGTCAGCAATAAGACGGAACTAAGCGTAGAAATCCAAGCAGGCCTGAGTTCTGGCTGTACTTGGAAACTGTTACTCTTCATTACTCAGTGCTTTGTCCACAAAGTGAAAGCACATTTCACAGGAGCAAGGGAAGGATAAACATCATTCATGGAGCTGAGGCTCTGATTGGCCACATAATAGGTAGTCTGTCAGTACCATCCCCTGGTGCCCACAGAGCACAAATAGCAAAGTTATTTTAAGGAAGCACCTGGGAAAGAAGAAGGTTTGGCAGCACTTGTCCTTCCTGAGATCAACTAAATATGAGAAGTGTGGAGCTAATGCTCACAGTGTCTCTCTGCAGAACTACTCGCCCCCAAACATTCCAGGCCAATTTCTCTAATAAAAGAATTCTTCCAATTCCCATGTCAAGGGAGTGTATCCTGCCAGGCATATGTCCACACACATGTGGGGTTTCAGACACAGCAGTCACAAGCCATGCCTGCTCTGCTCCAGAAGGCCAGCCTGCTGCTCAGCAGTGCTTGCTAGCCTTCAGATGCAAAATACACCCAGCCATTTCTTCTGTGCTACTTCACAGAAAGCTGCTCACATCCATCGGTCAGGGTTTCCAGTAGAGGATGAATGGTGCCATCAGAGGGCTGATTAAATTACCCATTCTTCCTCTGCAGCACCTGATGCAGAACCAAAAGATCAACACACCTGCTTGCATGCAAAACTAGTCAGCAGAGATGCTTGCACTGCATTACAAAATTTACTCTATCTCTCCATCAGTTTCTCAAGATGACTTCAGTTTCATCTGACACTACTTTGCCTTGAAAGCAAACAGGAGACCAGTTATGACTTGTTTAAATCATTTGAGTTGGGAAAGCAATCTATAGTCCTTGAGGGCGATGATCCCAAGAAGCCTACCAGTCACATCTGAATACGTACAGGGCATGTTTTGTAATATTTCTATTCCTGCTTACAGTAGTGCCAAACAGGAATTTTATAAGTATTTGGAGGTAGTCCCCACTTCTGTTACTCAAATCAGACAGTCTCCTATGATGTTTGCTTCTCTTTCTAGCTGTAAGCCACTCTGCAAGTCACCTGTATCATTTAATTCCAAAATACTCCCTCCTAAAATATATACAAACCTTAATAAAGTAGATTATCCCAGCAACTACTTGAGTCTTATATTCTATGGCTGCAAAGACAACACAGCTCATGTTTGCCTGGCTTTCAAACTGCACCTTCACCTGTAAAAAGAAAGGGAAAAATGACTGGCAGGTTGATATTTAGGGATTTCTTTTACATATACCACTCCCAATTTTCATCCTTTCAAACATACTCCCTTAATGGAAGTTTGCAAAGTGACTGAGGGCACCCTCAAACCCCTCATCCAAATCATCAGTAAAGATACTAAACAGGACTGGCCCCAACACGGAGCCCTGGGTGCGCCACCTCTGCCCAGCCGGATGTAACTCCATTCTCCACCTCTCCCTGGGTCCGGCCATCAAGCCAGTTTTTCACCCAGTGAGCAGTGCTTCTTCAGGAGAATGCTGCAGAAAGTGATGTCAGAGGCTTTACTAAGGTCCAGGGAGACAACAACCACAGCCTTTCCCTCATCCACTCAGTAGGATCCCTGTCATGGAAAGAGATCAAGTTGATCAAGCAAAATCTGCCTTGCATGAACTTGCCTTGCATGAATCCATCATGGCTGGGCTTGAATCCCTGGTTGCCCTGCACATGCTGTGTCAGGATGAGCTGTTCCATGACCTTCCCCAGCACTGAGGTCAGCCTGACAGGTCTGTAGTTCCCTGGATCCTCCTTCCTCTCGTTCTTGTAGATGTTCTTTTAGAGGAGCATCACATTAGCCAAACTCCAGTTGTGTGAGACCTCTCTGGTTCACCAGGACCTCTGGTAAATCATGGACAGTGGCTTGGAGAGCTCTTCCACGAGCTCCCTCAGTACCCTCAGGTGGATTCCATCCAGCCCCATAAATTTATGCATGTTTAAGTAGAGAAGCAGGTCACTAACTGTTTCCTGCTGGATTGTGGGAGCTTCATTCTGCTTCTTGTCTCTGTCTTACAGCTCAGGGAGCCAGTACCCTGAGGACAACTGGTCTGACTACTAATGACTGAGGCATTAAGTACCTCAGCCTTTTTTTTTTTTGTGGCAATGATTTCCCTAACATCCAGCAAATGATGGAGATTCTCCTTAGCCCTCTTTGTTGCTGATGTATTCATCAAAAAGAATACTTTTTGTCATATCTTTTGGCAGTGGCCAGACTGAAGTTCTAATAGGGGTTTTACCTTTCTAACTTTCTTCTCTGCCTAATTTCACAACACCTTTGTAATCCTCCTGAGTTGCCTGCCCCATCTTCCAAAGCTCATAAACTCTATTTTTGACCCTGAGTTCCAGCCAAAACTCTCTGTTCAGCCAGTCCAGTCTTCTTCCCCACTGTCTCGTCTTTTGGCACATGGGGGACACCTTGCTCTTGCACCTTTAGGATTTCCTTCTTGAAGAATGCCCGGCTTTCCTGGATCTCTTTGCCCTTCAGAACTGCCTCCCAAGGGACTCTCTCAACCAGTCTCCCAAACAGGCCTAAGTCTGCCTTCCAGAAGTCCAAGGCAGTGGTTTTGCTGTTGCTGTTCCTTACTTCTCCAAGAACTAGAAACTCTCTCATTTCATGATCACTGTGGGACCACCACCCAGAAAGCAGAAACAATCTTTCCTGGGCTGGGTGACACGGTGCCCTTCTGCACATGACACCCACCCTGATGACTGGATGCATTACTGAGTTTGGGCAGAGAAGCAGTGTCAGTGTCAGCCTGCTCAGGCTGCCCTGGGCAGGGCCAGCAGCACCTCAGCGCTTCTCACCACCCACCTGTTTCAAAGGAATGCACAGAATTAATTTGGTTTCTCAGCACATGCACCTACAGCTGGCTGCCACTCCCATGACATTCCTTCCTAGCAGGAAGGCCATGGAAAGCACCCAAGGAACATCCAGATCTTTTCCAGAGAGCCAGAAATCATCATCCTATTCAGCTTCCTCATGATCTCTTACTCTGCTCTTCTGCTGAGCAGCTTCCACAGGGTTTCTATCCCCTGGAACCAACAACTATACTTTCAACTCAGGAGCTGCTAACTCTGGCAAACCTGGGAAACTTTAATTCCAAACACCCTTCCAGCTGACTGGGGCAGGGGCCTCCTAGAATGCTCCTAAGTGGCAACTTTTGGTACATCATATTCCTCTCTCAAAACAAAACAAAACAAAACAAGGCCACTTCTCTCCAGTTTTGCTCTCTCTCCTCTGGCCACTGTGTCCCCCATTTGTTATTTACAGACTGAGCCTTCAGTAAAATCAAGCAGGCAAACAGCTCCTTAATCCTCAGGTGAAAAAATAGAACATTCCTAAACTCTTATCTAACAGCACTCTAAACCCAAAACATTCCTCAGTTTTGGGCAAGAGCTGTAAAACAAGGAGACCAAATAAATAACATTCCCCAGCTCACTAATGATGGCTAGAGACAAGGCACAGGTATAAGTAAATAATTATGCACACAGGTATAAGTAAGTAATTATGCACACAAGAGCAGACAGACCTTGAGCACCCCAAGCTCTGCAGATGCTCTTCACAACTTCACTGGAATCATAGGAATTGCTTCTCTGCTCAGCAGAGCATAAAATCCCATAGAATTGCTTCATGAAAGGGTGACACTTATGCTGGAAGCATAGCAGGATTTCCCCAACATAAGGTTTCCATAAGAATATTTTCCTTAGAGAACTATACCAAAGCCTCTGCAAGGGGGGAAAGGACCAGGAAGAGTGCTCTCTCCCACTGTCAGCACAGGGCAGAAATTTTGCCTTGCAGAAAATAAAGAGCAAAGAACAATCTGTTTTCATTTTCCTGAAGCTACTGAGAACAAAAGAACACTAAAATTAGGATCAGTCCTTTTCTGGAATCAAACAGAAACTCTGTACCATCCACATTTCAGATTCCGTATTTGCCCTGTACCCCCTGGGAGCATTAGCACTGCCTGAAACCAACCTTCATGTTTTTTAATGCCTGTTTGCTCACAGACACCTAAGTGCTGTGGTTTCACCTCCAATACACACTGCAAGATTTCTGATCGCCCATAAATAACACAGCCCAGCATTGAAAATGAAGCTCAGTATCTGGCAGGGTGCTTGAGGCATTTCACAGACTCATTAATTAAATTTCACAGCCCTCAGCTGGTCCCATCTTAAACATGAGGAAACAAGAATGGCAAATAGACAAAGGTGCTACAAGTCCCTTGCTAGGGTCTCCCTTCCACAGGTAAAAGGGAATTTCTGATCTCTGCAAGTGCTGCTCCTTCAAGCATTCCTGCCAGCACAGAAGGAACAGTGATACTGCTCCCAAGTAATTCAGTCAGTATCTCCCAAACAATTGTAGATCACCCATTTCTCTTTCTGGTCTACAGTAAATCATCTCTCCTCTGACTAACCTGTTATCCCAAACTCCAGCCCTCCCCCATGTACGTGTTCCCCACTCTGGTGACCCCCGCTGGGACTGACCAATAAAGCCCTACAGTAGAAGGAGGAGCTGAGGAGGGTGATGTGCCACCCATGAAACTCAGGGAATAATGCAGGGTGTGAATGACCACAGCTTTTGCAAATCAGCTGACTTTATCTCAACACAAAGGTTGAGCACATGTGGTTTAGATAAGTATCTCTGTTAGTCTGAGAGGATGGTGTGGTGGTGGAACTCCCTGAGTTCATTAAAAGAAAGTGAACACACCCCTGAGTTAGCCAGATCAGCATGGGGGGAGTGAACACATGCTCTGCCCAACCCTGAGAATAAAAACTAAACAGTGGACAAAAGAATTCTGAAGAAAACAGATTACTAAAGCTGACTTAAACCCACATCCCCTTTCCCAGTGACTGAGGCTGCCCAGTGTTGTGACACGGAGCTTGTTGTACAGACCAGGAGTGAAGAACACACTGGCATCCTCAGGGACCTGGGATTGCAGTCGCTACATTTTGCTAAGAGTAACTTAGACCTGTATCAAGTTACCAGTATATTTGTATCACTCTGCTAAACCAGAAGCCTCGTGTAACATGGAATCTCTTCAAATCAGTAAACTGGATGTTAAACGTTATCCCCTCCATCTGTGGACTATGGAAAAGAACCCTGTCAGAGTACTGGGCTGCCTGGTCTCAGCCTGCAAGATCGCAGGAGACGTGGAAGGATGCTGGTGCAAACTCTGTCCTCAGTAGCACAGCAAAGGAGAGAGCTGGGAGCCCTGCACACCAGGTATAGGCAGTGTGCAGTGGTATTGGCCAATGCATTCAGCCCCAACTTCTTCCTCTTTGTTTCCTCAAAGAGCACCCGAGTGCAATTGCCAAAGGAGAAGAGCTCTTCTTTCAGAGTCATAAGGGTGAAGAGGATTGGGTGGGTGGGAGCATAAGATGGGAATTTTCCCATGCCATGTTGTTCCCTTTTCATTCCTCAGGATGCACTTTACACTTTCTCTAAAAAGAGCTGCTGCACTGCAGGGCATTGGAGGATCTGCAGAGCTGCTGCTCACACACCTGCTCCAGGACAGGAGCACTGCCTGTAACGTGGTAACTGGGCTCACTCACTGGCTTGCCTTGTGCCAAGCTCACCTTGCTTCACCAGCAGTCCCTGCATCACAGCTGTGACTCTAGAATATAAACACTGAATGCCAGCAGGCAACACACAATTTAAAAATAGCTTTGTCCTGCATATATAATTCTTTGCTGCATACTTGCATGTGGTTTGTCCTAGGCAGTCCTTCACTGAGGTATGAATTCTACCAGGTACAAGCTTTTCCCTTCCAATATGCCACCTCTTATTTCAAACAGATGACCTCAGTGCTGGCATAGCAGAGCTGGGCTTTGAACTTCACATGGACATTAACTGACGGTAGCCAGTACCATGCCCGGCCATGGACAGAGGAGACAGAGAAGTGGTTTGTCTCAGTCTTACCAGGGCACTGCCTACACAGAACGCTGAGAAAACACTGCCAGTCAAGGGGATTCCTACTTTCAGCACAGGCTTCTTCAGTTTAAACCCTGGCTCAGCCTCCCAGGCTTTACACAAGCTTCAGGAATGACATCCCTGCACACAAGTAACTTAATCTACAGACAGGGTAACAAATAACTCACCTGGTTAGCAATCTGCTGAACTTCTGGAGTAGCAGGCTTGGTGTCAGATAAGCCCCCGGGCATCATAGTGGCAGGTGACCTCTCTGAAGTGACAGATGGCTCTGGAGAGGGAAGTTCAGTGCAGTCTGAGTGGAGTCCCCGGGTATCTCACATATATACACACACACATGTGTCATGGAGTCATGTGACCTGCAACGCATGGAGCCTACCATTACTGAACTGGAGAAGGAGACAAACGGGGAAGAGGGGGGAAAAGCAATGTAAAGCACTGGCAATATTAATAATAAATGTAAAAAGCACTTAAAGAAGTGTTTATGGTCTTCACATCAAAAAGAAAGGCAAACATCAGCCTCCAGTCACCCCCATCTTAAAAGAGAGTTGGTTTGGGTTGCAACTGGAACCTCTTGCTCTCCACCCATGTGCAGATGACTAGCCTGAGCTCTTGGGAAACAGATCAAAGACACACCCAGTATTTCCCAACACCTTTCCTGATCAGAGGAAAGAATGCAGTTATTTCCTTAGCATAGGTCCCATTCATCTTGAAATTGTATTGTCTTAATATCCTTCTAAGTGGGGAAATGAGAGCAGATGGCATCTTACATTCAGTGACTTGACTTCCTTCTACCTCACCAGACAGGTGCCAAGGTAAACACCAGCACCAGAAGTGGAAATAAATTAGATCCCAGATTCAGGTAAGTACTGCAGATAAGGTATTTCTGCTTCTTTCCCATCAAACTGAGAGGTGCATTCAGGCAATCATAGTAGCAACAGAATATGCACTAAAATCTACTTTTTAACTCTAGTGCCAATTTCCTGGAAGACAAAGTACAATCCCCCTCACTAGAGGAGTAGTGTGTACACAAAAGCCATCCTAATTTCAAGGTACGCTGCTGAAACACGTAACATGAGAATATAGTTTAAGAAGTATTCATTCTGTAGTTACAGTCACATGGCACAGTCACATTCGTGCATGTGAATATACAAAGCTCAAAACCTACTGGGGGAAGGCTAACAGCTCTAGCAGCCTTCCCTGGTAAGGGAGAACTAACGCTTCAAGACCACAGAAAAAGTTACTCCCTATCAGTATTCCTGACATTCTCCTCTCCATCAAACACAAGGAATGTTGTTCCAGAGCAACGACCAGAGAAGCAGCAACAGACCAGACACTTTTTAGTCTCTAGGGGTGAGTACATGGGAGCAGGTGAAATGAGAATATGTGCTGCACACAGGCAATGGACATTTCTACTGGGATCAGCATTAGGGAATTTGCTGGGATCAGGTGGGTTTATGGCCACAGCAAAAAACTTATCTCTGTCCTACCCATACTACTGACCCTCCTCTTCACAGATAACCAGTGATGCAACAGACTGTAAAAAAGTACTTCAGATCTGACTTCAAGGCCTGGTTTTGGTACAAAGCCCCTGAAATTGAGAAACTGGGGCTGTAGGGGCCCTACACTCAAGAGTATTGATGGATATTACAGCATGTTACTGAAAAAGATATTGCAGAATTTTGAGCAGCAGTGTTATGGGACAAAAAGCATGTGAGGAAAAACAGTTGTCCTCAGACAACATTTTTGTGAACCAAGAGAAAAATCCATCCAGTTCTCAGGAATAAAGGGAGTGGCAGCTGTTAAAACCGGAATTCTGCCACTTTTACCAACATCTCTTCTCCAGATGAGGAGTTCAAAGCCCTCTTCATGGAAGTGATGACAATTCAAACCTTCTTTGGCACAAGACCCTGCTGATTCACTCAAATATATGCTGATCATGTTCCACCATTTGTGCCTTATTCACACCCCAGGACAGATAAGGAACTGGAAGAGCCAGCTCACCTTACTGAAGCCAGAAGTCAGAGAATGTGTCCAACAACTGCACAGCTAAAACAGGGTATTTTATAAACCTGTTGTACTAGTTTGAAAACAAACCAGTGGGAGGCACCAAGTCAGTGTAACAATTTAATAGGGAAATCAAAAAACAGGCAGAAAACACGGGGTTAAACTGACAGTCAGGATACAACCTGACACCCTGTTAGTCAGAGTGGTGGGTAGCAGTCCCATAAGATGGTGGCTGCAGTCCTCCTGAAGTGATGGATGTGGTTCTGTCGAAGCAGTGATCCTGTAGAAGGGTCTGCTCTTCCTCGGAAGGTCCAGTGGTGGCTGTGTAGCTCCTGTCCTCTGGAAATCCAGTGGAAAGGGTGTCTGTGGTGTTCAGAAGCTCAGATTATATCCACGATGGGATGCTTGGTTCCTCCCTCTGGGTGGAGCATCTCACAGTGGGATGATGAGTCATGAGGCCAGGCGTTGATGGGCTCATTAACAGAAGATAGTCCGGAGGGAGTTATCTCTGAGTCATGGCATTGATGGGCCATTAACAGAAAGACAGTCTGGGGGAAGGAGGCAAGGAAACACTGCCCCACCTGGTTTCAACAGCTCATGAGGAGGATAATAGAATACACTGCAACCCAGGACACCTGTCCACTCACCAAGATACAGATCCTACTAACTTACTTGGGAAGGGATGTTAAGATCCCCAAGGCAGCAGTACACTCCTGGAGAACTCTTGATTCTGTCTAACAACAAATACACTGAGCACAAAGTCTAGGAGTGTTCATTTATAATCTTGGAAAGACTCTAGATATGAAACTAAAGATGCTAATGTGAGGAAATCGTTCACCAGACTCCGTATTTCTGGGTTTGCTGGGTTTTGACTTTAAAGCATAGCAACTTCTTTTTCCCCAAAATGCACAGAGTTGTGCAGAAGGGAAGGAAAATCAACACTAATTGTCAGCAAGTTGATGCTGAAGTTTACAGAGGCGAATCAGACTGTTTCCTTTCCACAGCAGCGCTAATTATTGTCCCAAAATCCAGTGATATTTCTAAGACTGGGATGCAGTGCTTATCCTGCACAAGAATTTCATCAAACCACTTTGAATTGCTGATGTTTCACAAACCTGTGATCAAAGATGATCAGTGGCAATCGATCAACCTTATCCTGGGCAACCCCCACCTCCACCCCTCTCTACACTAAGTTTTGGATGTAATGAACCAGGAGCTGGAACACTGCCATGAAAAGAACAGCTGCCCCTACTCCATCTCTTGCACAACGTTGATAAGCCGGTGAGCGTCCCCCCGTAGCGTTTGAGATGCAGCTGGTATCGAGTACCAGGCCAGCCTAGGCACAGACAGCAGCCTCCCCTCACCTCACTGCACTGCTGTTACCTTGGAGAATCTCTGCTGGGACACCACCACTGGCATTTCTGTACAGCTTTGAAGCTGAGTAACTTTGCACCATGTACTATTCCAACACAGAAAGATCTTTACAGCTTGCAGGCCACTACTCCCTGGTGCTGTTTAAGCAATTTTAAGAGGTACAAGCTATAGCTGACAAAAACACCAGCACAGTAACAAAACAAAGCAAACAAAATAAAATATTAAAATTAAAAATAATAAAAATTTTAAAATTAAAAAAAAAACCACCCACCAAAATCCAAACCCCAGGGTTATGTATTTGCAAGTCATTTTTAAACCAGGAATGAAGTCAGCTCTGTAGAAATGATTGTGAAAGCCAAGTCAGTAATGTCAGTCTTCTGGTTTCACAGTGACATGTAATTGTGACTGGACATGACACATGGTCTGAATGTCTACAAGAGCTTCTAGAGGAAAGCAGCCCTCCATGTACCAGCCGAGGATCTGTTTTCATCATCACAGGAACAACAGCCTTGATTTTCAGTGTGCTGGTCTGCAAAAAGGTTTCCCCTCCTGCTACACACCCAGATTTTGAAAGATTTCTGACATCATACATGATCAAGGATCAAGAGAAACCTGACCTTCAGCAGCACAAAGTTACCATAGCCCAGCCCATGCTGAGCCTCTTCCTCTCAATCTGCTTCAAGACAACTGAATTCTACTGTTGAAATGTCCTATAAAGAAATTACCTGTTTCATCAGTTTTTCATGCCTACAGGCTGCAGAAGACAACAGTACTGAGTGCCAGATAAAGAACACCTCTTTCTATTTCACGGAAAGAAATACGCACAAGCTTGAGAGGACTTTCCAAGCAAGCAGGATCTGCCCACCTCTATTCACCACTTGCAAGCAATGGGAAAGCCCCAGCAGAGGAGGCAAGACACCCACAGGACTGTGGACAGGGCCATCAGTTGTACTCAAGTGCCTTTACTTGCAGAAATAGAAGTTAAAACCAGGGAAAGGATGAAATCCTGCTGTTTGTAGGGTCCACTATTTGACCCCCATATGACAGCAAACAGCCCAGTAATTTTGTAAGTAGCTCAGTGGTAACGTTGAAGCAAGGTTCAATCCCTGACTAAGCAGGATCCTGGAATCCTCAGGGGTCCCTAGACACAGAGCATTTACCTGCCTGTGTTCAGTGTGGCACACAGCTCACACCGACGCCGTCTGCCCACATCACAGAACATCCCACTCCAGGCGCAGCTCTGAGGCACTCAGGGAACAGCAGAGCCGCGCGCTCCTGCCCCGAGCCCCAAAGGGTGGCGTGCAATTCCATTCACTCACCTTCCTGTTCCACCGAGCTCAGCAGCAACATTCTAACAGCTTCTGAGCCACCTGATTTGCCATGGGCTACTGTAAGAGACAATCCTCTGTGCTCAGAGAAAACTAAATACAGCAATTCAACTTCTTAGTGCAAGCCTCTGTATGCCAGCTGCCAACACCCAAAGAAGGGATCTTGGGGATTTAGGAGTCTTCTCATGGTATCAGTTTTTCATACTCAGGTTTGTATAGGACTACTTGCTTGGCCTTATATTCAAACTGAAAATAATTCTGTGTTGGGCTGATTTTTTGGGGTTGCAGGTTTTGGGGTTTTTTAACCGTTTCCTCATAACAAATGCAAAAAAAAAAAAAAAAATCTGTATCACATCCATTTCACAGGTCATTTATCACAGCATCTGCTTAAGTGAAGCTTTCCACAACAGCTGAGCAAACATCTGGATGGATAAAGGAAGACAATGATTAGTTCTCACTACAGTCTCTAGTTTATACAGAATAAAAGATTATATTTCAAGACTATTGATCCAAGTCTATACACACTCATAGAAGTTTCTATCATACAACTGGCTTAAAAGGAAAATTTGCCCTTGCAGTTGATCCAAACCCTAGAGAGAACAAATATTTTAGACACCTATACTAGAGATCAATATTAAAATACCAACTTTGAAATCAAAACTGACTGTTCTCAGCATCTCATTAATTGATGTGTCCTGTGGAAATTACATTAGTGCCAATTCAGCCCAGAGTTCTGAGCAGTATTTGATTTACACTTTGATGATAAACAGTTATAAGAATTTAACAGTTGAAGAACGAACACATTTTCTGCTTTCAGAGTTGCAGAACAACAATAAGAAATATTCAAGAATGAGTGCTCCAACTCAAGTAAAGTTCTCCATAAAGCAGTTGCAGTACCTTGAGAAAAAAATAAAGACAAAAAATGAAGTTTGAACATTAGGATTTACATCGTCAAAGACTTAAAATATATTTCTGCCTCATTCTCAAAAAAAGGTGAGATGAAATTACCCTGCTGCCTAAAAATATAAGGCCTCCAAGTAGTTTGAGTCTCTACTGCACAAACAACAGATAAAACAGATGCTGCTGCACACATCTTTGCCAGCTCTCAGTAACACAGGTACATTCCTCCATTTATTTCCCACTCCCTATATATGCAGAGCTTTAGGGATGTGAGAGTATATCTAGTAACCTCATTGCTGTTGCTGAATTCCAAAGTGTTTGCAAGACAGGTCCTGTATTTTTAGGGCTCTGTTTAAGTTCAGTGGTTCTTAAAGTCATATCACTAAGTAATAAAACCAGCTGGCAACCACACAGACCTTGTCACTTGACTGTCAGCCAATCTGAGATAAATAAAAAATAAAAAGTAAAAATGTAAAATATACAGGTGTAATTGCAGCAATTCAGCTTTCCTCCTACTTATTGCCTTTAAATGCTGTGTTACTGCAGGGGTGCTGCATTAAAGCTTTCTAAACACAACACCATGGCCAGGATCAACAGGATCAGGTATGCACAGCTGCTTCCTCAGCTCAAACACAATTCACCTTTACAACTGATCTTAAAGGTTCCAAGGAAGGGACAAAAAAGGATCCCTGGACAGTCTCATTCCCAAATGAGACACATCTTCAGCTCCAACCCAAAGTGGTTTTAATCTACACCACATTCCCTATATAAAGGAAAACTCCAGAACTTGGTAACACAGACCAGAAGAGAGTAAGCAACAGATGCTGCCTGTCAGCATTGCAGGAGCAATGGCAAACTGTATCCACACACAACACGGAGCCACTGCTGCTTGTGTTGAGCAGTTCAGAACAAGGCTGGTAACTTCTTACTTTAAGCGATGCTGAACTTACTACACTTGCTGATCAGTCTGCAATTTTCATTTCCTTTCAGGCTGTAGCAGATTATTTCCACAAAAAGACCACGTTCACTGGTATTTTAGCAGGCACCAGCTCAGGGAGAGCCTTGTTCTCCCTGCTCAGGATGGGTTTTACTGTTTCTTCCCCTCTGGGATCACTGAAGCTGTGGAAGTTCAAGAAAGATGCCAGTTTTGCATTGCATTTGAAAATTGTTTTAATACTATAAAACTCATTTGTTCACATATTTTGTACAAAAGATGAATTGTTTTCTCTTAATTACAGGAGAATCATTTCAAGATTGAGAATTCAGCTAAGTAGGTCCAAAACAAAACAAGACTGGGTTCTACTGGTTCTGGAGGGTCCCAGTTCAGCTCACCCAAGGTCTCTTTCCAGTTTGGCTCTCACAGTTATGGACCACCTTGATGGAAAATACCCCACATCATCATTGACTCTTCGGAGGCTTGTAGTGAATTCGGCACCGCTCGTTAAATACCTGAGACACCAAAACAGAAGAGCAAAAGTGAATCAGCCCCACCCAGGAAATGAGCAGAACTTCACAGACAGTTCAGGCAACTACTTCTTCATGCAGCACCCATCTCAAGCTGCCCAGCTCTGAGGTGTCAATAAATGGCACTTACTAAGACATCCATCTCCATTCACCTTCTCTCCTGGCTTTAGTAAATCCAGAGTCTGCAGCCTAATTCTGGGACACTGCACAGCACTAAGTGTTCTCCCTCAGATAATGGAGGCTCTTAATCCTGGCAGCCTGCTATCATCAAAAATGGTGTTTTTAAACATCATTTTGATGATGTTATCATCAAAAATTTTTGTTTTTAAAAGGGAGGGAAATAATCAGTGGAAGGCTCCTGAATGGTTGTGTTCTGTCAGATTCACTCTGGCATTCAAATTTGGGTGCTGCATTCCTGTTTTTCCTGAGCAGGCACATTTTAGATTGTCATGACAGCCAAGAAGAGGGGCAAGGGCTCCTGCAAGCCACGTGCACACTTCCAATGATCTGCCTGCCTTTGCCAATGCTACCAGCATGCCCTGCAAAGGGCACACCACTCCTGCCTCACTCACCTCTGGCACCTCCTTTGGGTAATATTTAGCCTACAGAACTGGATACTGAGGATTGTGTATATTTAGCCTGAACTGCTGCCGGCCTGCCCTGAGGAGGGCCAGTAAACGTGACTATTTAAAGTAAGGCAGTCTGAATCCAAAGCAAAACACACAGGCTCCCACCAAGCCTGCAGGTGCTCTTCACAAGCCATCTTGTTATCTGTCAGTTTTTATCCAAACTCTTCCAGCACAAGTCCTGAAAGTGACACAAGCACCACCCAACACCAAGCTGAGGCTCTGGCAGGTGTTGGTTGTCCCACCAGCATTCCCACAAGAGCATATTTTGCCAAGCTGTCCAGGGATTTGGCAGACCCAAGTGCCTGTGATCATCAGGATATGAAGTTTGGCGAACTCTCCAATTGGCTTTATGTGCAAAGTGAGTGGACTTGTAATTTTGGGGAAGTTATCCAACACTTTATATAAATACACTATTTCAAGCTCTATCTTCCTAGAATCTTCTACAGCTGATTTTCTTATTCACAGTTCAGAACCTATGGCAATTTCAGCAAAAGCAAAGCTTGGAGCATGCATTAGTTACAGCATTGGTTCTCAACAATTTTGGAGTAATTTTCAAGTTCCTTTCAAATTTAAAAGAAACAGACATGTATTACAAACTGCTTCATACTGCAGAAAACAAAAGCTGTGATATAGTTTCTTTCACACATAGAAATTGTGCTGCCATTATGTTACCATATGGACTAGACACCTCTGGAAGGGTTCAGATGAGGTAAAGGTTTGAGATCACTGATAGGAGAGAACTGTAGAAATTAAGAGCAACAGGGGGTTCCAATTCAGAAACATTTTAGTACTAAACAAATTGCACCATTTTTTGTCCATTGTCTGTTAATGACACTTTAATGCATGTATGTCTAAAAGGGTGCTGGAAATACTCTCTAAAGCACCACAAGGGTCTCTAGCATCAAACAACACACCAGCTTGCTTGCTATCATGCAAACTTTTAAAGTGTCTTTAACAGTAACTCCACAACCTATGGAAGGAAGATGAACACTGCAGTCTTACTAACACTGCCTCCTACTTTTAGGATAATTGAATCACAGATCTCAAGTTACTCAGGCTACTTAACTCCATTGGTCTACCTCTGAAGTGCTGTTCTCATTTTTCAGATATTTTTCAGGAAAAGCAAGGTCTGAGAAACCTTAACATTCATGTTATTATGCAGAAGTTTAATTTTGCTGGCTTTTACATATTTGTACAAACCACTCCAACAATAAACTCCAATGTGGAGGTGCTGGACAGAGACTAATGCAAGTGTCTTGTTTGAAAATCAATTCTTTTTTGGTATCATCCAAATTCCACTGCATGCATTTCTATAAAGTAGCATCCTTCTGTATGCCACTATTGCTACAGTCAGCCAGTGTTTCAAAAACTGTTTCCTAATCAGATTTTTCCAATCAGTTTTCAGTTGTTTAGGGTCAATGGAAATACACAGGTGTACTTTCCAACCACAAGTCTGAAAGAGTAAAACACCAGCCTGCACACCAATAATCACTTCCATGTAACATATTGCATTTGGTCTGCAACCATGACTGGTTCTAATTCCATTAGTGGCATTTTCACAGGCAGCTAAATGAGCCATTTATGTGTATATTCAGAGCACAGTATAACAGAGCTGGAGATAAAACCCAGAAATATTTATCTCTTCAAGCCCCACCCTGAACACTGGCTGAGGAACACACTAGCAGGCTAAAGTACCCCTGCACTACGCATACCTCACTGTTTATAAACTCTCCATCTTCATGAAAAATTAGACAGTTCTGTCACCAGTAACAGCTTAATGCAGCTACAAGAAACCCCTGGGATCACTAAATCTGGTGCTTCAGAATGAATATTAGGGTGGGGGCTGTCTGTTCCCCTATAGCAGTGTTGCCATAAAATATTTGCCCCTAGTGACCTGCAGCACAGTGTTGTTAAGGCTGTGTCATTGCTTAACCAGATCTGAGCAGGTTTAAAATTAAACTGAAGTGCATGCTTAGCTTTTTGGAACAGTACAGAGGTGTACTGATGGCACAGCATATGAGGAAAACTGTGTAAATGCTAATTTCATCAGCCTGCACTGAGGTTACTGAAAAACACCCAAGACTTAAAGCTGTATTGGTTTTACACTGGTACAATCTAGGGGACTAAAATCATGAAGCTGGGATTAAAAAGGAAGGTGCAGCTAGTACTAGCTATTTGCCAAAATTCTTTTTGCATTTAGAGAGGGAAAGAGGTTCTCTCTGCCATACTGAAAACTCTGAAAAGCTACACCAAACCAGAAGAGGATGCCAGATGTGAGATGCTGCAGTGACACAATACAGCCACTTCAGAATTTAAACTCAGTGTTAAAATCACCAGGTAGACATCGGGGCCATCAATCCAGAGGGTGACCTGCACCCTCTGCTGACACAGGAGAGCAACGGCAAGGCTGCCCTTTGCACCAGGGAGTGTCGGTTCAGGCCTGAAGAAACTCCATCAGGAAAAGTTCATCTTCTACAGCTGTACCCTCCCCTGGGCTCTGCTCAGAGTTGTGATCAGCACCAGATACAGGCAAATGTGAAAGACCCACCTCTCTGATGCCCTGCAAAGCTTCTCAGAGAAGTCACCACAGAAAAGCCTACAAAGTCCTCAGCCACTGGGCAAGGGGGAAAAAGTGACATAGAGAATAATCCACAGTCCTTTCTCCCCTCAAAATCAGATGCTTTTCTTCCCTTGGCAGTGCAACTGAAAAGCTTTGATCTCTGCATCAGAACTGGGAAAATGACTGACTTGAAGCATTTGCCCCAGCACTGCCCTCACCAATTTCTAGTTAACCTGCTTCATAAAGCACCAGTCCCACACCTGGAGTGCAGGACTGTCTGTTGGGACAGAACATCATCACTGTTAAATGACTGAGTACCTTCCAGCTTCTGTCGTTTACCACTTCTTCAACATTGAGCTCCGACTGCATCAATTTCAACTGCAGAAAGTAACAGATAAAGAGGTTATTGTCAAACAGGTCTCCCTGCAGCCTTCAGTATTTACCACCATTGCAACTTTCCAGCTCCCAACCCCAGCACCAGGTGCACACCTCCTCTGATGGTGCAAACCAAAGGGCACGATGTGTAATCACCCTGGGAGCCTGGCCCTTCCAGTCAGATGGTGCTTGGGGCACACACAAGTCTGCAAGGGCACAGTGAAGGCAGACTGGCAAAGCAAGCCTGGCAGTAGATCCTGGTCACTCGTGCTCTATTCCTAACTACTGCCCAGCAAGATTTGCTAGCAATTAACTGATTAACATTGATGGCTTCACAGGCATAAATAACTGCACCTAATTCAAGCACTCAGCACAGAGAATGCCAGGGCTGGGGAAGGCTCTGCAGCCTCGAGTTGCCACTCTTGCATTATGAGAGTCATACACGGAGCTGGCAGCAAAGCTAGGAACCCAGCTAGGATTCTGGATTTAAAACTAAGGTTATGACCAGACCCTCTCTGCTTCATTTGCCATCTATTCAGTGCACTGACCAAAAGGGGTCTGCAGTCCGATCACGTGTGCTCGTGCTGTCTGAACCAGTTCATATTTTATGTCATAACTGCAGAATAAATCAGCTCTACACAGATGCAAAAGCTCTGGCAAGAACTACCACAATACACAGTTGTTGAGCACTTGACCCATGAGAAGGGTTAGAATCTTTTCACACCTATTAGAAACCCCAAGGGGCAGGTGTGGCAGTTGTGTTCAGGTAATTTGGTCCTGAAGCAATAGTAGGAAATACAAGAATCATCGGCGATTTCCCCCCATATTTAGGATGTATTCTTGTTGGAGTCTTTAACACAACAGACTGAGAGTCAGAGTTTATCCATTTTCAATACATGGTTCCAATTAGGGGCCTGGTGAACAAGTGCAAGCCAAGACAGCAATCCCACAAAAAACTTTCCAAGTAAGATATCCAGGCACACAGAGTTGCTACAGTTGTTGGATGGACTTTCCCCAACTCAACAGGACTTCAAACTGTTTGAAATAACAATCCAGCATCCACAGAGTGACTGGATGACCAGGATAAGTCTCTATAAAATAAACACTCAGAGGATCTTTCAAAGAAACTGTTACTCCAAGTTCTCCCATTCAATGCCCCAGAAGTAATAATTTTGCATAAAGTCCTCCAATTTGTACAATAAGCAGGATGAGAGAAACACATATAACAAGGGAAAAGAGATCTGTATTGCAACCAACTGAATAGATATTTGAAATTCTCAGTCTTAAAACTAGGATGTGTTCTGTCAAGATAGCATTTCCAACTTGTAGAAAAAACACACCTCTCATGGAGAGCCAAAAAAAAGGCAGGGGGATCACACCTCATAAGGTCCAAGTACAAATCTGAGGTGATCTCATAAAAAATTCCTGAGACGTTTCTAAATCATGAATTGCTTTTAACATTTGAAGCTACCTCCAATCATAAAACACTATCATAGTGACCCTCCCAGTGCTTTCAGTGAGAAGCTTTGGGCTCAGTAACTAAATGATTTAAAGAATTGGCTCTGCTAACAAAATTTGTAGAAAATATTAAGCTACCATTTTAGTTTTCCAAACTAATATCCATCCTTGTTAGCAGTTCAGTAAGTGAGGCTTTAAGAATAAAACCACTCACTGCCACACAGTTCTCTCAGTATCCTTTTCCTTACAAAGGGGCCCTGGAATTGGGGTGAGAGCTTCAGTGGGGTTCCTTTCTCCATTTCTGATACTCAATCACCTCTGGTCACCTCTGGTAAAGTACACTTTCCACCCAGAGGCCAGAAGGTTGAGAGGGCATTTGCACATTAGAATTCCGTAGGCAAACCCAGAAGTTTCTCTCACACCATCACAAGGTACTCCAAATATTAATCCAAGAAATACCAAACAGCAAAGAAGTGGTGTAAGTGGAATTCAAGGTTGCCCGGGAGTATCTTGTAGAGGACAGGAAAAGTTAAGCTGTGCCTCAGTGGTGTCAGTCAGTGAAGGTTAGAATCCACCATGGAGAAGAACATGTGTTTTTCTATGGCATTTGTGCAAAAGAATCTCAGAAAATGCTCCACTTGCAGGATAAAAGCAGCTCTCTGCCTTGAGGCCTTGGGATAATAGTTCTCACAAGACCCAACAAGAACCTTGGAAAAAAGACTGCTTGACTCAGGATCCACTTTGGGTTCTCTCCATCACACAGGTCCTTCCATTTGGGAAAGATACCGTCTTCTTCCTCTAGAAGTGATGTCTAGAAGCCTCCACCACTCACCTTTGTCTGCTCTTTCCTGAGTTGCTTTAATAATGCTGCATCTTCATGGGCCTTTTCCCTCTCTTCTTTGAGAGTTTTCACTACAGTAGAAGTCTGAGAGATGCAGTTTTTGATGATTCTTTCTCTACTGGTGTGAGCATCCATCAGCTAAGTGGGGAAAGAAAGAAAGTCACAGTGACTCATCAGGGAATAGAAAGTTCTGAGTTACAAGTTTAAAGAAACACTTTCTAAAGTCATGGTATTGGAATTCATAATCCACATGTAGGAAACAACACTGCTTTGAGCAGCAGCTACTCCCAACTCAGACTATTCTGTGGTTCTTGTTCTTACCAAGTTGATCAAAAGTCAAAGGTAGACATGAGAAGGAGCCTTGCACAGCAGTAGGAAAAGCAAGCATCCTTTTTAAAAGATCCTCAAAGGATCAGTATTGCAGAACAAAGAATTTCCCAGCATGGTTTTAAACTGAAGCAGCTGTTACATACATGTGTGTGGAGATGTTGAGCAGGACAGTTAGGAATACACAAAGCAGGATCTACCAAGGCAGTTTTCCTCAGACACTGAGGATGCTTTACTGGCCACTGCACATGAGAAAGCAGCAGGAAGGGAGCTGGAAGTGGAAGGCGTGTGCACTCACAGACTGATACAGCTCTTTACACGTCTGGCCAGGATCAACTTTCCCCACAAAGGAAGCTGTTGGAATTGTAGTGTTTAATTCATGGACAATTCTATCATCGATCGTCCTCATCACCCTGAGCAGCTCCTGTATTAAAAAACAGAGAGAGAGATACTCAGTTATATCTATGAGAAAAGCCTACTACAAAAAAATTTGCATAGTTAAGTGTTTTAATAGAAACTTAACAGGATTCCTTACAAAGAGTAGAAACACACCAAAGGAACAATCCCACATGCAGGAGTATGTGCTGCAAACCACGGAGTTTCCCTGGCAGCAAAGGCCAGAGCAGGGGCGAATAACCGATGTCCCCTGAAGTCCCCAGGCCCTGCAGGCAGCATGGACAGGCTGAAGAGCCCCTGCCCAAGTCCCCACCCCCGTTTCCAGATGGGAAACTGGGCACAACCTGCACCAAAACGGCAAACTTTAAATAAAACACCCCACCATTCCAGGGGGCGTGAAGCTGAGCTGAGGGAGGTTTAGGTTGGAACACAGGAAAAAGTTTTTCACCCAGAGGGTGGTTGGGCACTGGAACAGGCTCCTCAGGGAAGTGGTCACAGCACCAAGCCTGACAAAGTTCAAGATGTGTTTGGACAACGCTGTCAGGCACACAGTGTGACCCTTGGGGCGTCCTGTGCCAGGTCAGGAGCTGGACTCGATGATTCCTGAGGGTCCCTTCCTACCCAGGATATTCTGGGATTCTGTGTTCGAGGAACAGGCCGGTTCCCCCCGCCCCGCCGGCCTGGGCCCTGCTCGCACGGCTGAAGACACGGGTGGCACTTCACGCTCCGTTAAACGCCGCGGAGGTGCCCACGGAGCTCCCGCCGCCCGCGGGGGCTCCCGCGCCGCGAGCGCTCCGTCCCGGGAAAAGGACCCGTGGGGAAGGGGAGAAACCCGGCCCCGCTCCTGCCGGAGGGATGAGGGAAGGGGGGCGGGGGAAGGCCGGACCCTGCTCCCTTCCCGCCGCATCCCGCCGGCCGCGAGGCGCGGGGTGACCTCGCGCGCGGGGCACGCGCTCCCGCGGGGCCGTGCGCCGGGAGGCGGCGGGAGCGCGCGGGGCGCCGGAGCGGGGAGGAGGCGGCGGCGGAGGCAGCGCCCGGCCCGGCCCGGCCCGTCCCCGCCCGCCCCGCGCGGGTTACCTGGAACTCGGCGAAGTCCTCGCAGCCCGCGGCTCCGCTGGGCGCCGCCATCCTGGATCGGCCGAGGGCGCGGCGGCGCCCAATCCGGCGGGGAGCCGGGATGACGCGCGGGGCGGAGCGGGGCGGGACCCGCCGGAGCGCGGCCCCCGGCGCAGCGGCCCGCGGACGGGCATCTCCACCGGCAGCGGCTTCGCGGCCCCTTCGCCTCCTCCAGCTGCTGGGAGAGCTTCGATCGCCCCCACCGGAGGCGGTCCCGGCTGCCCCGAGCGTCCCGCGGCGCGGCTCCCTCCAATCGCGGGCCCGGGGCGGGGCCCAGCGGTGACATTGAGGGCGCCGAGCAGGGCCGAGGCAGCGCCATGTGGGGCCGCGCCGGTGAGTGAGGGAGGGAGGGAGGCAGGCAGGGAGGGAGGGAGGGAGGGAGTGACCGAGCTCCGGAGCCGGGCCCGGCCGGAGCTGCCGCCCGTTCGCCTTCTCCCCGGGACCCCGAGGGGCCGGGCCCCGGGCGGGGTGGCCCCGGCCGGCGCTGTGGCGGGGGTGAAGCCGAGCGTGAGGGGCCGTATCTGATAGACTGGCCTTAAAAACAATGACAGGAGTGGGGCTGTGCCCACTTTTCTCTGAAGAGCTTGAACGGAGTCCGGTTTCGTTGGAGGCGACGCCTGTAAATGTAAATTACTGGTTTTTCAGAGCGGCAGTGTGTTATACCTCGAAAGTAAAGGGCCTTAGGAGAGACACCTTCAGAGAGCATAATGAAGGAAAAAAAGAACTCATTTTATGTTTTTTAAAGTGCCCTATTTGCCTTTCAGAGTTAGTTTGCTTGTTTTCTTGGTTTTTTTTCCAGATTTTTTCTATTTTATTAATTAACACATTAGAAGTGCCTCCTTTAAAGTATGCTTTCGTATATAAGGTGCCCTGGCCTTTTCTAATGCACTACAAAGTAGTTGCCTCTCAGTGCTGAAAGATTCTGCTTTTTTGGCTTTTCCCTTGACTCTGTCAATGCTTTTGGGATGTGACAAGATTGGTAGAATGCTGGTGTGGGGTCCTTGAAACAGCACCATCCAAAGCATAGGTATAGATGAGTTCCTGGAAATTGTGATATGTAATGTGTTTTAGAAATTGCTGGTGGGATGTTATCTTATATTCTTTTTTTTTTTTTTTCCTAAATGAATTTAATTGCATTGACATTTTTCTACATAAGGTTAATGAGCAAGCCCAAGGCATAGCTTATAGACAAGTTTTAATTTCTTTAGTAAGCTGTTACAACTAAATCTGGTACTTCTTGTTTAATATTACATTTGTACCTATCAGTTTTCTTTCTTGTTTTCCTCTTGTGTTAAAAAAAGCCCTGAATGCTTCCATTGAAAAGCTGGTATTCCCACTTTCTACTACTCTGAGTTAAATTTGGCCTCCTTGCTTCCTCTGCTTTCTCTTCCAGACAGGGCTGTTAAACTGCTGGGAAGAAATATTCCCTCAGAACTGCTCAGAAGAAATATTCTGAGGATGACTGAGGGAGTGGACCCGAAGATAAGCAGAAGGCTGTGCATTAAACCCCAGCAAGACCTTCAGTCAAAGAGTAAGAGTCTTTGATAAGATCCTGGAATGTTTCCTGCTACGAAATACTCACATATCCATGCTGCAGTTATCAAACAGGAATTTAGCTGACATAGATGTTCATATGATTTTGTGAGAGCAAGTTCTGATCTCTAGACTGAAAAATGGAGCATTCAATTTAGTAAAGTCTTGTTTTCTGACAAAGCCAGGGGTCAATATTTCTGCTTGTGATGGTCACACAGCTTTCACTTTGTAGCAGATCACCAGGACCTTATCTGGCGTACACTCCTACACTGAGGCTCTTCAGCTGTGCTCTGGAACTGCCTGTTCAGCCCCCTGTGAACTATTCACGTTTAGGAATGTTGTGTGAGCTAAAAGACTTTTGCAGTTTTTCAGAGTGCAGCCAGCTCCAACTGTTCCAAAAATTGAACGTGCCCTGAAGGAAAGAGTCTGAATTGGTTCATGTTTAAGGTGGAGCTGGCCAGGGAAAGCTGAGGTCATGAAACATTTTTTCACTATATATGGGACAGTTACTCTGCTCCCTGTGTCGCAGGTTTCTTATGGCCCACCCGTGCAGGAGAAAAGGAGCACACAGATGTGAAGCATTTGGCATAATTCTGTGTTAAAAACAGAATTCAGCTGTACTGGGACAAAAGGTGTCCTTAAAAGTCTGCTGTCTCCAGCAGGGGCCGGTAAAGGAAGTCCCTTAATTTTTGTGAAGACAAGTGGGAATGGTGACCTACAGCGAGAACCTAAGGAAGAGAATAGGAAGAGGGCTCCTCTATACCACTGTGCCAGAGGTGGCATCTTGGTGTTTAATAGTCCTCACTGTATTTTTTTTTTCCCCCACAAGTTTGCCCAGTTTCTTGAAGCTGGATGTATTTTTAGCATCCACATTCTCTAATGTGGATGCTAAAAATCTCTTAAGAATTTCTTCTCTGAGAAGAAATTCCTCAGCTGAGGAGGCCAGTATTCCTCAGCTGAGACCAAATTCCTCAGCTGTGAGAGAGCCAGTACAGTCTGGTGGGTTTTTTAACCCGATGTGCACTGTTTTATAATCTGGTTTTCCTTTATTCAGTACCCCTTCCAAAACAGGACCTCATTATAACCCACACTCCCAAAGTCTCTTAGAGTGCTTTGTTGGGCTGAAGAGAGCTTCAGTCACTGCTTTTCCACGCCAAAGTGTCTCAGTCTGTGACACTGCTTCTTACACGGTGACCATTCCATACCTGTGGCTGTCCTTACCAGTGTTCTCTGTGCCTGTTCTTTTTCAGCTCCCTCTAAGTATTTCCCATGCTTTTCCAAATGCTGGAGTCACAGTTTTGCACAGAGGCACAGTAATGCTGTTGTGCTTGTCTGTGCCTCTGATCATTGGTGGCTACGCTCTTTTCCTTTCTGTTACTGAACATTTTGCCAAAACCACTGTGAAACCCCGAGGCCTTGCTCAGGCTTAGGTAATGATTAATGACAGTGAGGGTAGAGTCTCCCATTTGTGTGTGAACTGGAATTGCTTCCTGTTTATATACTAGGGAGTTCCCAGGCCAATTCATTGACTCTGGCTTCTGAAGCCCGCAGCATTTTGGGCTCAGCCCTCTTCTTTATGTCTTTGAATAACCTGGCATTGTCAGCAAAACTGTGCATCCACCCCACGTCCTAGATAATTCGTGAATCCATGAGGGAGAACACAGCCATACAGGATAGTGCCCGTTGTTTGAAAGAAAAAAGGAAGAAGCTGTCTATCTCTGCACTTTGCTAGATTTTAATGGGATGTTATATATGAAAAGCTTCCCCTGTTACATTATGAATATTTTGTATATGGAGTTTAAAAGACTGAGCTGAAATTATGTGTCTAATCTTTGCCTACGGTCATCTGTTTATTTATACCTTCAGATAAAATCTTACACTGCCTGAAAAAGTTAACATTCTGTGATGTTATATTGGCTTTTCTATTGCTGTTCCATTTATTTTTTTTTAGCCCTATTTAAATGAAATAGAAAAACAGCACCTTAGGATGCCTAGACACTGGAGCAGCTTCTGCATATATAGACCTGCAGATACAGAGGTTTTGGGAAGGATTTGGTCTTCCTTACACGGCTTCATTTGAATCTACATTTACACATTTGTTAATCTGTGGTACAGTTCTCATTCTCTAACCAACTCCAGCAATCATATTTAGAGTTCTGCATTGCTCGCCCTGACTGGTTTTGTTACAGCCCTGGCCATCCAGCCTCTCTGACTCGTGTTTTTGGTGGTGTTTTGTTGTTTTGTTTTTGTTTGTGCGTTTTGTTGGGGGTTTTTAGGTCGAGCTGCTTCGGGGGTGCCTGGATACAAGCCTACAGATTGGGAGAGAAGGTTTTTGTTGTGGGCAGGCCATTTCAAAAAGCCAGAGGATATACCAGAGACTGTCTCGTAAGTGTCGGTTTTGAAGCTGTAAAAGACTTTGTGCAGAAATAAGTAACTTGAATGCAACTCCAGAATAACTTTTCTAAAAAAGCATGGGTTTGCACAGCTGAAAAATCTTACCCTGCTGTGTTTGGTGTATCATCCTTGTAGATGAAATGACCTGAGCAATTCTCTTGTGCTAAGATAATGTGTCCCTCTTGATTTTTTTTCCCCCCTTTTTTTTTTTGCAAAGGGATGACCCATATTTATCTGTTGTTTCATTACAAAAACGTGGCAGATCAGTTCATTTTTACTCTTCTCTCACAACTAGAAAGCTTTATTCAAACATTAGTGTGAGCTTTTTCTAGTGTTTTTCATTATATGTCAGTCTCCTGCTGTGGGAAACTTTCATATATACAGCTATAAAATAACTGAAACTCATATGAAATACTTATTAATGAATACCTAAAGGACACAGGCCAACTTCTTTACAGCTGGAATTTAAACTGACAAACAATGTAAAGACTCCCTAACCAGATATAGTCAAAATTTCCCTGTTGCTGCTGAGTCCAAATGTCAAAGCTTTGTCCAGTGTGAAAAGTAGAAAATAAAACTGGATATTCTGGTTTGCACATGAAAAATAAAGATCAAACTTATGAACAATAGACAACTATCCATTTAAAAAACATTCCCAGTGGTAGTATAGTTCTCTTTTAAAACATGCCCATAATGCTTTTAAATACATGTATTTATTTAAATTAAAAAGAAACAGTAAATCTTGCACTACTTGAGTAAGAAAATGACGTAGCTGCCCTCTAAATATTTTGTTTGTCTGGATGCACCACGTGGGAATTGAAAATCCACCCCTGTATTTAAATGTATCACAATGAATGAATCCTGTTTAAGTGGAATCCTTCAATTCTGTATTGAATAATTTCTCTTAAAATTACATTTGAAATACATACAGGAGTAAATTATTATTCATATATATTTGCATACCAAGCACTTGTTATGAGTGTGTTTAAGAAAACAGCGTTAGCAAGAGTGATTGATTTCAGTAGTTTATTGAAAGGACAAACCAACTTCTGATAAAAGCTGACCATTTTTGCAAGTGCAAAGGGAATTCTTTTTATTTAGACAAGTAATTCAGCCAAATCTGAGAAGACAATTGAGAACTATAAAAGCACAAAAACTTGTTTTCATGTTCTGAGATTAATTAATCTGAGATTAATTGTGGGTTTTAAGGGCTTGTGATATAACTCAGTAATCTTGTAAAATGTGGTGAAGCAACCTATTTATTAAACAAATGTTAAACTTAGCTACTGAATTGATTTAAAATGCAAGTTTTGTTCAGATATGGTATCTACCTTTTGCTCTTGTAAATTCTTAACACATCTAAGGTATTCCCAAAATTAACTAGCAAACTTTTTTTAATCCTACTACTGTGCATTTCAGCTTAATTGCAGCCTGCACTCAAGGCTTTCACTGCAGATTATTAGCAGAAGCAAATAACCTGGATGCTAAAATTAACCATTAGTTCATTTGGATGGATGTGTTTATTCCCTATGATCAGAAATCTTGTACTCAAATCAATATTCTGACAAAAACAAGAACAAAACTTCTCAGCTCTCAGGTCCTGTGTGATTTACCACACTGAACTATCATGGATCCTTAAGTATCTTTTTTTTTCTTCCAAATATAAGGGTCAAAATTTAGTAAAATATTCCATATTCACTCATGTTTATGTTCAGTACTAATTTCCCAGTTCCATTGAATTCATTTTCCATGTTAGTTTTGGGGTATAATTAACCTCGTTTGCCTTTTATCCTTTCCATCACACAATGTTGGTGCTTTTCTAGTCTTCTGGAATTTTATCATGTGCCAAATGTAATCAGTGAGAATATCAGACCTCCTTGAGAAGGGAGCCATCTGCTCTGTTCTGCAAGGAGAGTTAAATATACAGGGTGTAGGTCTTTGGTTATTGTGGAAAGCACTTCTAAAAAGCATTAATGTTTCACTGGCCCTTCTTGCATTGTTCTCTCTAACACAGACTTGAAATCTGCTGTAACCAAGATGGCATTTGAGTAGAATGACCTTCAGAGTTTAACTCAAAATAAATGATTTGCTTTTTACTCTTCACATGTACAGCTGGAAGGTGTTAGTAACTGCTACTCTTCCAGTGGAAGACTTCTGGTTTTTAAAAGACAACAGCACAATAGGCAACAGGTTTCCCAAAAGGGTAGTACAGCTACTGGTGTGGCTAGGTAAGCCCCCTGGAATTAAAAAAAAGTTAAAAAAAATTTAAAGAGTTCCTCTGTCCAAAGCTGATGTTGGAAAGCTGACGATCCTCCACACCTCCTTAGCTTCTCAGGAAAGCAGGTCACTTTAAGACTATTTACTCCAGCAGGAGTGGGAACCACTGGTTTTTTACCAAGTTCTCTTCAGAACTTCTCAGCAGTGCTGCATTCAGCAGCCTGTGTGTCACCTATAGCACTGTCAAGTCCTGTAGCAGAGGAAACACCTTGCTGGAAAATAAGACTGCATCATAAATGAAACCATTTTGAAGTTCAGGCAGAAGAAATTGCAAAGCTGTGATAATGCTTCCCTCTGCTCAAGGAACTCTCAACTGTTAAAACACCGTATTTTGGGTTTTACCATGCTTCTGCTATTGAGAGAAAAATGCATGTTTTACAATGTTAAATACCTCACAGTTATAATAAGGATGAGTTCTCCCTGACTTTGCAAGTATTGGAAGGTGGTAGTGAGCACAGAAGGAGCTGACAGTAAGAAAAATACTGCATTAGTAAAACCATCCCTCTCTTTTTCCAGTACTTAAATACTGCAGCCTTCCTCCTTTGCATGGCAGTCAAGTGGTCAGCAAAGGCAGTATTTTAACAGCTGAGTAACCAAAGTTTAAAGCTGGGTTTGTTTCCAGCTTTGAGAGGAATGTCTTTGTGACCAAGTATCTCCCAAGGTACTTAGGGATCAGCGTCTCCTATTCCTGTAAAACTTTTAGCATTTTACAAACTACTGAGACAGCATCCTAGGAGAAATTAAATAATTAGCCAAGTGAAGTATTTGGGTCTCTGATAATGAGTCTGTTCTTTTATTCTTTCTCGAGGATTGAAACAGTGAGAGCAGCAAAGACCACGCTGCGTGTGAAGTTCAGCTATGTCATGATTGCCTTGACAATACTGGGATGCATCATCATGGTGGTCAGAGGGAAGCAGGTAAGCACGGAATTTGGGCTGATGAGGGCAAGTAAATCTTCATATAAATTTCTCAGTTCCTCCATGGATTTTTATTCCTCTCTTGCTTTGAGGGTTTGGGTTTTTGTTTGGTTTGGGTTTTTTGTCACTTTATCACTGAACAAAATTTTAACAAGTCCTCCTGGTTCCCCAGAAGTGACCCTCATTGACTAATTCCCATCAGAAAAGGATGATGGCACTGTTAAGATACTTCTTTTAAAAAAAAAACAAACAAAAAACCCTGAGCATAAAGCATTTGCATGGCAGAAGAACCTTATTTGTTATGCTGCCTTTCTCTGAAGCCTTTCTTCTGATGACAATGTTCAGGTCTTCTTTCTATGGACTGCAAAGTGTTCTAGAGAAACCTTAGAAGGAGTGACAGTCTTAACCCCAGCACTGTGAGCTACTGAATGTCACCTGACATTTCTGTCAGGATTTGTCTACTAGAATGAAAAGGATGCAGCACTCTGAAATGAAACAGTGGAAGGATTTTTCCTGGTTTAACAGCAGAGATCAAACACTGATGGTTGCCAGAGCATTTTCCTCTGTACTGGAGTAGTATGAATGCAAACACCAGGAAGAGAGGACAGTTACTTTGGAATCCTTGTTTTCAAAGCAGCTGGAATTGTTTGTGTTTCCTGAGATGAGCTCAGGTGGCCAGAGAATGGTGCTAATAATGCCAAGGATGATTGCCCCGTGGGCCATTGACTGAAGAGTTGGAATTGATGATCTGTCTGGGTCCCTTCCATGTCAAAATATTCTGTGAATCTGTGATTGTTTAACTTTTGATTTGTTTCTAGTAACTCTGTCTTGTGAAAATCAGATCAGTATTACATTCTGTGCTTCTGGTCATTATTTATCTGCAAGTGCCTTGACAAAAGGGTTTAATTTATTCCCAGAGAAGTAATTTACTTTCAGCCAAAATAATCTCTCAATATTTTATTTTAACCCTCTTGGCTTCCTGGCATTAAAACTGACAGAACTGTGCCTTGGTAAGGACAGGCCAGGTATTCTGTAAGTTATTGATTCATGTTTCAACTCTGTGGTCCTTCAGGTGATAACTGATGATCTTATCATGTTGTAGGCTATGAAAAGACATGAATCTCTTACGAACATAAACTTGGAGAAGAAAGCCCAGTGGAGAATGGAAAGCACATCTGCTAAACCTTAGAGGAAAAAAGGAAGAGACCAAGGACTGGGATAAAAAAGTGAAGTCCTTTTCAGCACTGAGAGGAGGATATAGTCACATCTTTCTTGTCTGTTAGTTCTGTACACCCATGTTCAAGAAAGAATGAATACGTTGTCCTGTAATCAATAAAACCAGAAATACCTATTTTCTTTTCCTAATAACTGCCCCTTTCTTCCAAACTCTTCCTGGTTAGTGGGACAGGACACATGAGCACACTGAATAAGCAATGTAATTGTTTCCCACATGCTGTGCACCAGACCAAGCATCTTTTGAACTACTGCAGGACCTGCACCTGCATTCTTGGTACCAAGCCCCTGCGTGAAGTCTCATGTTCTTACTTACCCCTTACAGAAAGGTCACTGTAACACAAAAGGACAGTCCACTTGGTGTCCACTTGTACATCCATGCTTGTACAAACAAAATCCCTTCACTGGCCAGTCATCCACTATCACTGGCTATTTCAGGTCCCCTCAGCAAGAATGGAACTGTATGTATTCTGTACTGGTACTGGCTACTTCAAATAATCCACATGTTCTTCTTTGTGCAAGACAGAACAATTATTAAGGGAGCCCTTGAGCCAAGAGTTAATGCAAGTCAGACAATAACATCAGCAAAAGGATCCTAAGTTATTAAAAAGCCTGCTTCCCTGTTGTAGGTCCTACTATTCTGACTCTATTTGTTTAAGTGAGGGATAACCTTCTGTGAAGAACTGCCTGCCTTCAATAAAATGAGAGGGAGATGAAGAGTGAACTAGCATTCCAGAGAACCATAGTGGTGCAGCTGACACCCTAAGAGTGGTCCCACCAGAGCTGGCAGTGAGATGAGAGAACATCCAAGCTAAGGGAACAGAGATGACTATTTTGAGGAATACTGAGCAACAGCTTCAACTTGTACTGTCAGATTTACTATTTAGAGGCACGTTAGTATCAGAAAGTCAGTCTGTTCCTCCTCTCTGCTACTAAGTTCTTTCTTTACGAATCTCATTTAGATTTATATGTACTGTGCTCTTTTAAATGGTTTAAATGTGCTTTCACGATACTACGTCCACCTAGAGATCACCTGCCTCAAGAGTGCTATTTCTGGCATTGAGCCCAGTCACACACTATTCATGCTGAACAGCCTGCAGCAACCAGGGAAAGTATTTTCCTTCTTCCTTTCAGTTCATTTGGAAGAAAATGTAGATTGGAAGTGTCAGGACTACTCAAAACTATGTTCCTGCCCAGCACTGCCCTGCTGACTGGCCCTGGGGACTCCAAAACCAGAAGAGAGATATCAGTGTGCCAGAATTATCTTGTGAACTTTCTCATAGTGGGAGGGAGATTATTTTTGTTGTATGCCTAAAAATTAGCAGTATTGCTGAATAATCAAAAGCCCTACAAAAATGCAGGGTAAATCTTCACTAACTGCTGCAGTCCATCTATGAATTGCATTTCTGAGTACCACAATGAGCTGTAACCCATCAGACAAGCTGTGTAGTCAATTCCACCACAGAACTTACAACCTTTAGGTGATACAATGACCTGTCATCAGATTCTCTGGGTGGAAATTATCATAAGTACACTGTCAGTCAAGCAGAGCAGGATTCCACAGGTTTGTCCACTTAATTAGCACTGAATCCAAGCCATGTTTAATTTCACTGCAGGTATGTGAACAGATTTTCCATGACAATTCTGGTTCTTTACCACACCAGTAGGCACACAGGTGGGAACCAAAACAAAATCTTGCCAGATTACATGCCTGTGGTCATGTATGTACTAAATGACACCAAAAAAGAGAACGTGCATTTCAGACAGCATTTCAGGTTTCTATGAAGAAAAACTTGATTTATGCTTGGTGATGGCAAAGCTTACAACTGTGCATCTCAAAAATATCACCCCTTCAATACACACCTCTGAGTGCACTCTGTGAACAGAACTGGCAAGTACCTCTTCTACTTTTGGAAATAAAACTATTTGGACTCATCCAGCTGGTAAAGAACTTCTAATAAAAATATGCAAAATACCATTTAGAAAGCAACACTTCAGAGCAGCAACAGTGACCAGTTTTTCATTTTACTTGAATTTCTATAAGCTTTATGCCATTTATTCAAAAACTGAAGTCTGGTCCAGTGGTTTGACAAAAGCTCCACGTATCTTTCTGTCACCCTGGTATCTCCACCATTTCAGTATCTGCCATAAAGACTCTGCATCACTGCCCAACTTTGTGTTTTCTTTCAGCTTCTGTGTAGGCTCGAGTCTCAAACAAAAGCCCAAGACAATGAGCTTTGTGTGGTCTCCAGCTTGCTCCCAACCACTGCAGTATTTTCTTTCCAAGTAGCTGGGTACTAAAAATAATGTAAATCTTTCTCAGAGAGGCAATGAAAGGAATCACCTCCTTCCTGGTGTGAGGGCTTCCAAGAAGCACTTCTGAACACAGAAAGTGGTTACAAAACCAGCACACATTTCCAGCCAAAGCAGCCAGTCCAGCTGACTGGAGAACTTAACACCCCTCAGATCACTGACAGCTCACAGCTTCAGCCCAAAGCCTTTCAACAGTGCATGATGGAAGCAACATCCTAAGCCCTTAAATGGTATCTCATTTTCTTTCTCCCCTTTGGCTTGGTCTGTAACACCATTCCCATTTATCCAGAACAGTCCAATTTATCAGTCCAATACCATGTGCCTTAGTGCTGTACCTGGTCCAAAGGCAACTGAAACTTTCTAATGCAATAATCACCTGACAACTTCAACACTGCCTCAGTGGAATGTGCAGGAGCCCTATGGACACAGCTATAGCAGTACACAAAGAGGTCTTGCTTACTTCTCTACTAAGACTCAGGCAACTGAAGAAACACCTTCATGTCTAAAATTGGCATGGGAGAGTACTAATGGTGTGTTGTGCCAATTTCCAGAAGCAAAAAATAATCATACTGGAAGAGATGGGGATTTATGTTAAGCTGGCGTAGAGATCGAAGTGCACAGAGGTAAGACAGCTGTTCTGGAAGTCCCCAGAGAAGCAGAGAAGTGTATTGCCAGGAGCACTGTCACATGTAGGATGACATTGTGCAATCTAGTTCTTCAATAGCCTTGGTGCTGACAGAAAAAAAAAAAAAAAAGCAGGTACAAGAACACGTGGGTTCAGGGCCATTGCCTTCCTCCCTTCTTTTAACATTAGGCAAAGGGCCTTCAACCACCTGTATTTGGTTGGCATCAAGGAACACACACAGGAATTTAAGAACAGGCTGAAGTTTCTAGGCAGCAGTTGCCTCAAATGATTGTGTGGTGTCTTCCGAGGAGCCTCAAGTTCTGCTCCTGGCTTAGTTACTGAGCTTTCAATAACCTGCTCCATCATCTTTTGTATCCAAGACACTGACCCTGCCTGCCATGTTCCACTGGGAAATTCACCAACAGAAAGAATGATGGCTCCTTGTTTGCTGCCCCAACAAAACCACAACTTTAATGGCATTACAGATCTGTGTGCTGGACTGTTAGATAGCAACTCCAGGCAGTCCTGCATCTTCCTTTCTCCAACACCCCATTTAAAACAGACATTGTTAAAACCTCAGTACAGTGCTTCTACCTCATTACTGATGTTTCAAAAAGCATTGAATAAATTGTCATTACCAGCCTGTGGGGCTTTTGGAAGGTGCTTAGATTGCGTCTCCACAAGCAGACAGAAACCAATGAGAGGATTTCAATTTTGAAGAAAATATGAGAACACTTTTCTAGCATTACATGCTGTCTCACAGAGCTAAGAGAAGAACCCAGGAACTCCAACAGCTCCCTCAACAACCCTCTACATGAGACCACGCCACCTCCTGTTTAGACACAAACCGACAATAGATCATTCAAAACACAGCATGAACTTCACACAAGTGGCAGCTAGAGGCGTTCTCTGAGATGGTCCCTGTCTGAGCACATCCTTCAGGAGAGCAGAGAATACTGGTTTCAGTGTTCCTAGCAGGGGACACAGCCACCCAGAACTGTGTTAGGAAGCAGTGTTCAAGCAATACGGTATAATGATCCTCATACTTTCAGTGGCACTTTTCTTCCAAAAGAGAGTCCTTCATATGTGGCCTGAATGTTATTTATTAGATGGGTAATGTTACACTACATGTTTGGCTCTGTTAAAATCCAGGTAGTTTACTTGCCCTTGGCTTACCAAGTAATTCTGATCAGTCTGTATAAGTGAGTTTTTCCTTTCATAAATCACAAGTCTAATCTCCCTTCTGTACCCATTTAATTTGCAGCCTTTGTTAGAAAGAGATTTTGTTTCTTTTCAACCTATTAATAAAGCTAAGTAAAGCAACACCAAGAACTGGTTGCTGGAAGATCCTGATGGAAATACACTCAGTTAAGCACCATTTAAAATTACATTGAGACCTATGAGTTAGCCACATTTTAATCCGTTTAATGTGTGCCATGTTGATTCTTGTATTGGTGTGGTTTTCACTCAAAATATTATGCAGTACCAGTCAAATGCCTTACACAGTCTAAGTACTTATGACAACAATATTACCTGCGTCAACCAGGCCTGTCACTTCAAACAAACATACCAAGTTTAAAGATTTATACTTATCTGCTCTGAATTCACATATCCACGGCAAAAGTAACATATACTGGCCAGGCTCCTTACACAGGAAGGCACACCAGTCAGCTTAAATGGACTCTTTTTTAATTCACTCATTTAGAGGCAATTGTCATTACTTTCTTGGGGGGCAGGGGAGGGAAACGCCAATGCACCACATTGTTTTCACTAGCCTGGAAGAGAAAACACTTATATATATAGATATATAGGTATGTATATATATACACACACTTTATGCATGTGTGTATATATATGTGTGTGTGTGAATATATGTATATATACACACTAGTGTATATATACACAGAATATACATATATGAATATACAGAATATATGCACACACACTTTGCTCAGATTTGTTTACAAAATATGTAGCATTTTTATACCATCCAATAAGAGGTACATGGTTTTAAACAAATCTTATAGAAATGACATGTTATTGGAAATTTACACGTAAAAAAATCCAGCACAAAAAAATCCAAAAGCTAAAACAAGATTTTGCTACTCATCAGTGCTTCTATCACCCTTCAAGAAAAGAGAAACACAGTTATTTATATGTGATGTAAAGGCAACACTGAGGGGTTTTTTTGCTTTTTTAAATTAACCACCAAATTTAACCCCTAAAATTACAAAGAATTGAAGTCCATTTACAGATCAAGTGCAGTAAACTAAATGTTCCTTCAGCACAAAGCAGCACTAGAGAAAATAACTGGGAGAGGGAAAGTGGAGGCCAACTGGCTTAGCTAGGGAGGCAGCAGGTGGCTTCTGCAGTGGCCACACAGGTCAGTGTCTCCATCCCGAAGCAGAGACAGAATAGAAGACTTTATTTAAATAATGGTCTTACAGGACTGATGTTCAGGCCTTTACCTAGCTTCTTTCAGCAGTATGACAAGTGACTTATGTGTTTTTATAACTCTGTATCCAATGGGCTGGTTTTGCTTTTGCAGTGGCTTATCACTGAGAGGAGTCATGAGGATCTTGACAACAGTTCTGCCACAAACATTTACCACAGGTACATGACGCTGCAGTTGCCAGTGGCAATTTTGAAATGTTTACACTGGACAAATGTGTGTTCCAAGCATCCAAAATGGCTTGAAAGAACATAGCCCGATGCAGGGGGGAGTGGACGGCCTAGGGAATCCATTGCATTCTCTGAAATGGAACTACCACTTTCAATCACGTGGCATCTCCCCAGTTGTGTGAAGAGTTTGGTGTCAATGTCAGCTGAACTCAGTGAGGAGTGGCTGGCCTTTGCATCAGAAGTCTGTGATCCAAGCAGGTTGCGGAGCCAAGAACATGCTGCTAGCAGAAGGGCAGTCTCCAGCTGCGCGCAGCAGCTGCCATGCAGTCAGCGATGCCTTACAGATGTCACCTGGAGGAACCATGCGTTCCATGCTAATTCACCTGAAGTCTCATAAACAGCAGAAGGGAAAAGTGAAATGAGAGGGCCAGGTGGATCCAGATGTAATAGTACTATCCTGTGAATGTAGTGTAACTTAGAGTTGTTAAATAAGGGCTTTGACCAGGAGGACTATATTCCATCAGGTGAGCTGGAGAGGAAGCTCTTGTCTCGTGAAAATGAAAAGGAGACCTAACGCTCCTTGTGCTAAGTTTTACAAATTAAGATTTCTGTATTCAGAAGTTAACTTTTCAGAAGACAAATCTGTTCAAGTCAAGCTGTGTAAAAATGTAAAGAGGCAGACAGGAACTTTTCAGCCATAACTAGAATACCAGGAACCAGATTCTGGAGCATGGAGCCAGAAAGGGCTTGATTTTTAAGGAAGGTCCAGCTGGATCATACTGTGCTGGCAAGCAGAAGTGGGGGCAGTTTCTCCGTTCTAGAAGCTGTTCTGGAAAGTCATTTCTGGGGAGGTGTTAAGAGTGACCTACTCACAGGTTCTTTTTTTTGTGGATGGAGAGAAAAAACTAGGAAGGTATACAAATCTCCACAGTGGTCTGCAATCCAACTTGGGAGCTCAGTGTTGAGACGGGATGGGGCCAGATGTGTTCAGTATTCCTAAGAACCACAAAACATGTCCGTTGCAGCCTGTTGTTGCAGGGGATAGAGAACTTACTCCATTGTTTGTAACGTGTTCCTCATGCCAATAACCCCAGCTGGCACATACAGCAAGGTAGATACATCGCGTGTGAAGGTTTAACGCATCTCTCGCAGCCATCCAAAGAGGCAACCACGGGGGATGGATTCAGCTACGTTCTCACAAAGGCTGAATGTCTCCCTGGACTGCAGGCACACTCTGCAGCAAATACAAGAGAAAGGCAGCCTTCTCTTGGATGCCAGGAGTGAGGGGCCAAGTGGAGGAGGGATTACTTTCCTGTAATAGGAACAGGGAATTTCTCAAAGTATAGAAAGGTGCCTCAACTCCACGAAGATGATAGTGGAGAGATTCAGAATCTAGAGGAGAAGGGTGATTCTGGTGACCCCTTGCCAAGGAGGGGACATCCTGCCACGGAGAGCCAAAAGTTTTCCAGACGTATGTAAGAGCATGTGCACAAGGCAAGCGAATGAGCGCAAACAGGGTTATGGAAAACATTGAGAGAATCACTCCACGGGTGGCTTGTGGCTCGACAACAGGATTGGCTAGGTAGAGGAGCACACAGCACAGGGGCACCTCAAAGCTGGAAGCCTTCCATGGGAGCCTCACACTGCTGGAAGATGTACTGTTGCTGGTTGATATCCACTTGTGGGGCAATGCTGCTGTCTTCATCCTCTGTTCCAAAGTAGTGCTCAATCAGATCAAAGGCCTTCTGATAAATCTCTTGATTCTCATGGCTCTGCAGGAATTCGATCTTGTCTAGGCCTGCAGGGAAAAGTAGTACATAGAAGTTACAGCTCAGCAAAAGGATATGACCACAGTAATTTTCAGTCTGTTCCATGATTCTCCCCACCTTCAGAAAGAGCAGGGCCCTCTATGGAGACCTGTATCCAACTTGTACCCTCCAGAACCAAGCAAAGCCAGTTTGAACTACAGAGGTCTCTGTAACTGTGTTATGTCCTTCGTACTTTGTCTGCCTCTACCCTTTCACTCAAAAATTAAATCAGCAAGCTTGAATGGGTAAAGAACAAGGCCTCAAACTCCAAGACTTTTTCTGAGGAGACTTTTAGGACTGTGTTTCCTAAAAGTGTGTTCACAGTGCTTTCTTTATGAAGACTGTGACTACAGAATCACCTAAGTGTAAGCTGAAATAGACTTCTGATAATCATCTAGTCCAACCTGCAGCCCAGCCCAGCAGTACTAACCAACACCAGATTAGATCTGATGTGTCTGAACAAGTATTCCAAACTGCCAAGGATGGAGACTCCATTTCCTAACCTGTATAGCATATATGTATACAATGCAGTTAAACTCAGTTAAACTCAGTTTTTGGGCAGGCATTAAGCAAATGGGCAAACTCAAGCCTTGTAGTCAGATACAAAGAAAAATAATACAGCAAGGAATGATGCTATAATCCAAGTGTTAGCCATTCCAGTAAATCTCTACTATTGGGAATTGTAATGGTTTTCTTTTTAACACCTTTTACTCTGTATCAATCAAGAAAAGAAGATCTGCACATTCTGTCTCCAATCTATACACAAACAAAGATAATGGAGAAGATGGATTACACTGGAGACTTATCAAAGAACAGGTTATTTTCAGTCACAGTGATAATTGGGCCTACTGAGACTGCAGTGGGTCTGTGACCATTGCTGTATCCCTTGAGTTCCCCCAGTGTTTTGCTCCTACCATACGCTTCTTCAATAAGAGCGCAGTAAGGATTAATGCCAGTGCCACTGCGTTTGGATTCCTGCTCTCCAAGCCTCAGGATGTTCTCCAGCCCATTCAGTGCTACTTGCACAATCTTTGAGTCCATTACTGTAAGGAGGTCGCAGAGTGGTTTGATGCACCCCAGTTCTACTAAATACCTGAAAAACATCACATGGAACCCAGTAAATTGTCTGCAAAATTATAATTGGTGTAGCCATTTAAGTACTTAGTATGAAGGTCTAAGAATTGAAACAATCAGATAAAATATCAATTTGACTGGCAAAACTAGAGAAATTACACACATCTATTTCTATCTAGTCAATTCTGCTGAAACAATGACAATAACTTTAAAAGCCTTTCTCTGTCTCACTCTCTCTATATAGCTATGAAATACTAATTTATTTTTTGTACCATCATTTATATTTCTATAATGGTAACTTATACATATTTTCTATAAAGAGCAATTATATTAATTTAACATGCTTACAAAATAAATTTGCTTTATACAAAACTGCATAGAAGCATAATGTACTGGTATAAGCTAAACAGGAGGAACAATGCATGTGATGCCATTGTCCAAGGGGCTTCCTCTCCAGACTGTTACTGCACTGTTACACTCTACACCACTCAGAAGTTAATTTAAAAGTTGCATTTAGTTTTTTCATGTAAGACAAATGGTTCAATTATTTAAATAAGTATTACAGCTGAATACTTTTGTGACTTCTCCCTGAAGGGATGAAAGGCTCATTCATAACAAGGACATGGTCTCTCTGGATACAACACTGAAAGCATACTGAAAGGTTTTGCAGTTTCTAGGCTGACAGTTTGTTTTCTTGCACAAACACTAACTCAGTCAATTGCATTGAAAGATTTAAACTATTTCATACTTGATCTGTTCGGCAGAGCCTCCCGATGTCGCATTTGTGATTGCCCAAGCAGCTTCCTTCCTTGTCCGAAACTCAGCCGTTTGCAAAATGTTTATGAGAGCTGGGAAGATATGGGCGTCTATGACTGTCTGCAAAAATAAATGACATAGCAGGGTCATTATAAAAATTAGAAATAACTGCTTTGTCCTGAGTTAATGTCCATGCCCAGCACAACATATTAAACAATGAAATGTCACTTTATCAAATGTCAAAACTGATAAATCAGTTTGCAGCTTTACTTTCAAAACCTTAGTTATTCCTGTAGTCTATGCTTGTCCTAAATGAATTCAAAACACATTCAGACTGAAGTGACTGCCATATCTAATGAGTTACTTAATCATACCCTGACAGCAAAAGAATGCAATACTTCCCTTATTTTATCAGGTAGTAAGCCACTCAGCTATGAAGTCAGTAAACCATTAAGTCATTAAGATCCCCTAAACCTCACAGGCCTGTGTGCTATAATACATTTCCACTGGGAGAGACAACGGAGCAAAGTTGTTCGTGTAAGAATGCTCCAAACAAGCAGCCACCTAGTGAAAAGACAAAGCACTGATGGTTTGGCTGTGGGTTCACTGCTTAGCTCAACAAAGTGATAGAAGTCAAATGAGCATTTAGGCAGCAACTCTAAGTTTCTAGTAACTCCTTCTGAAAATGGCCTTTTGCAATAAGATAAAAACTAAACCAGTTTTGTTACACACCTATGACAAGGATTTGAAACACTTTGATAAGGATCACTCAAACAAGCAAGATCTCAGGATTACTTTTTTAATCTACCGCTTTACAAGTATAAATCATCTCAGAACTAATGAAGGAAAATTTGAAGAAAGCCAAAAAGATTCTTTTCACAGAGCTCTGTAGAAGAAAACAGATTACATACAGCAAAAAGCTACAGTCAATTCACAATGTGAATGGCTAACCCAGTAAAAAAAACCAATTGTTTGATATTTTTTTTATCCTTCCTGTTTGTCTGGGCATCCACACTGCCTCTGCTTTGTAAATCCATACAGCCGATCAGTTGTATCAACAGGCCCATGAACACTGTCTCCTATGCCAAAGAATCCACACTTCTAATACAGCAATCTGGGGTCCTCAAGGAAAACTGTTACTTCCATCATACCAGGTTGTATCACATTTGTACATTGCCAAGAATATTTGAAAAAGTATCCTTCACTGAAAGTTTTGAACATGACTGCTGAACGTGATAGGTAATAAACAGGAGCCAGATATTAAAAAAAAGAACCCTAAAAAGATAAAAGAAAGTATCTTGAAAAGAGATGCATTTTACCCCCTGACATATTTTACTACAAAAAAATGCCAATTGATTTGTAAAATTATCAACTGTAAGGGTATGTGGAACACAAGAGCATCTGTTTCATTAAGGTTAACAGACCAAGGACCTTTCCAGCTCAAAGGCAGATACAAATAACAGGAAAATAATAAATAAAACACACAGTAACACAAACCTGATAGACAAGGGATAAGAGAAACAATCACAAAGAATATGTTCCAGTCACTAATTAATAGATCATTAGGAAACTACAGGCAAGAGAGCCAGCCTGGACTTCGTAACTGATGACAGGGACAAGTACAACTGTGTGAAACTTAGTAACAAATCTTACCTTAACTATTTTACCGTGTAACCACTCTCTCTATCCCACCAGAGCACTCTAAGGATTACATGCTAGCAACCCAGCACAACTCACTTTGGGCCAGGAACTGGACCAGACCTCAGGAGAACCTCTTGTGCCTGTAGGGCCAGCAGCTAGAGTGGGTGGGTAGATGTCTCAGCATCAGTAGCTGGAAGGGCCATGGAATCAGGTCCCATAAAATGTGAATTTGGGGCCAGCAGCTGCTGTCAGGCCTTGGACGAAAGGGCCCCTGCAACTGGACCAGGTGAGGGTCCCAGCATCAGCCACTGGGGCAGGATCACAGCCTACAGGGCCCATGTACCTGGATGCCAGCCAGTAGAGGGACTGGAGCGAAATTAAGTGAAGATCCCAGCACCTCAGCTGCAATGGGACTCCAGGTCACAGGACCCATATGCCTGGGCACCACCTATGTGTGGTGGGGGAATTTGTGTTATCCCCAAAAGCGGCAGTGGGTGTGGAAGATCACAGTGTACTTAGTTTGCTGGCAAACTGACTGAGCAGCAAGTGGGAGGCCCGGGATCCAGGTGTGGACAGAGGGTTTGTGCTGATATTCAACGGGTCTGTAAGTGTGGAGATACCAAAGACAAACGTGTGCATCTGTTTGTTTGCCAGTAAGAATCAAGCTGAAGCAGGCAGTGAGTAGAACCCCAGCACAGGGAGTTAAGAGAGCTCCTGATCCAGCCATGGACAGCAGCTGAGCAGAGCCCACACTGGTACTTGAGACATCTGTGACTGTGCATCTAGAGAGTGAGAGCATGAGTGTTTTCTCATGAGACCAGTCCTCATCAGATGGAGAGGAGAAAGGGGACTTGTCAGTCTACACTTTGCTTTATGTGAGTCCAGAGAATTCTACACAAGGGTGTTGCTGAGGCAGAAACCCTCACCAGAACAGTGTGTTACAGGATATCAAGCACTGCTTACTGAAAGATCTTGATATGGATCTAGGATAGGGATATTTGAGGGCATTAGGATTTTACGATTCTGGCAAAGAACAAGTCAAAAAAATCTCGTTATCACTTCTTAAATCCTCTCCCCAAAAAATCCTTCTACAGGAGATTTATTTCCTTAGAAAATGTCTTCTTAAAACCAACTTCTAAAATAAGTACTAAAATCAGAGTATGTTACATGATAGCATGGAACTAAATCAGTATACCTTACCTGACAGGCAGTAACTAACACTTGAGTCTTCTAACTGCCAAAAACAAATGTTACCTTAAAATGTTTCAACTTGTAAAATAGTAAGCAAATTCCACAATAAAGGGAACTAGCAACAAGATGGCAATTAAGTGGGGGGAACACAAAAGATAATTACTTTTTTTTCTTCTGGCTCAATCAATTTTGAACTCTGCTTCAGTGCTCGGTTCAATGGGTAAAATTACTCTTAAAAGCAGAGAAATATGTATTTGAACCTTCTTAGAAAGAACTGATCTCACATTTCTTGGGTGAGTACTCTTACTTGTTTCTATTGTATAAAAGGCTATGGGGACCTTGCTTAGTTTCTGCTCCACAATGAAGTTGACTATCTTTACCCAAGCAGAACAGGTTAAAGCACCACAATGAATCACAGCCTCTTGTAAGGCACTCCTCTGGAGGAGACTGACTCAAGAGAGATTACCAGTCAGTATATTTTTGTGTTTCCTACTGCTTGAGAGGCCACACAAGTGTTGCCACCTCGCCCTAGCACAAGTATTAGTTAAAGGTTCTCAACTGTCTGTAATAGAGCCAAGCTTTTCCACTAGCACTCTCGACAGCTGAAACTCTCAGAGCTTACCTTTAAGGAAAAAAAATACATTAACTAGGTCAGAAAATGGTCTGCTTTCACCTTAATATCTTCACTAGATTTCAAAAGTCTAGTTAAGCTCAGCAAGGGTGGAAACAATAAAGTACCAATACAGAGTAAGTTCTTAGCAGCATCTATTATTTATACCCTATGACTTGCAGCCTGCCCACAGCAGTTACCCTTGAAAGCACACTAGAATGCCTAAGGATTCCTATTTCTATGATATTTTATGTGGGAACAACTGTTACTGTGGAAACAGGTCATGTTTCCCTTTCAGTTAAACTTCTTTTAAGTGATAAAACAGTAAATGCTAGAAGACAATTGGATTTTGTTGGTTTTTTTTTTCCTTGAAGAAAAGCAAGCCTCAGGCAGAACAAAACCTTAAAGAGCTGTGGCAGGATGAGGCAACTTAAAACTTACAAGGATTTAGATTGGCTTAATTCAAATTACTTTACTTTTTTAGCATTCCTATTCTGCATGTGCCTGACATGGAAGTGTGTTGAAGACCAAAGTACTGTAGTGCATAGAAAATACTCAAGATAAGCATAGCTTTCAAACAAAAGAAACAGCTAAGGGATTTCAGTTCAACAAGAACTTGAAAAATGTGAAGGAAATAAAAATGTTTTAGGCTGCTACTACTAGGCACTGAGGTGCTATCTACAAAATACATTAGAAATCTCTTTTTTGCACAATAGATAATCCAAAGCCCATCCTTCAATACATTAAACTAACACTGAAGCTTTTGCCCAGCTGCATCCATTGGTATTTGCTGGAACTGAACCCTCTCTTGAGTTGTAACCACAAGTCTTTCGGAAAACCAAAACTGAATTTTAACTGAAATTGAATTTTTATTGAAATATGGACTTTCAGATTTAATTTGTAATGCTCAGTACTTAGCAAATCCGGCCCTCACTTCTAAAGTGTCAACTTTTCTATGTTTGGTTTGGGATGTGTATGTTTTTTTGGTTTGGGGGCGATATTTTTAATAGTTGGTATCCCTGTGGTGTAGTCCTCCAAGAGGGCTGCCTGTCTCTTGGAAACATTCTACCTGTCTTATTTTAACCAAGCTTCTACACAGTATTTGATTTTTAAACAGTGAAGCTAGATTAAAAATTGAACTTTTGAAGTACCATTACACCTGCATGGATGTTTAATCTAAATATGTTGTAGCTGCTGTTAGGGAGGTCTTCAGTCATAGTATATTAAATTTGTATTTTGAGTTGGTCAATACCATGTGAGAATTTGCTTGTCCCCCTTTGGGCTCCCACACCTAAATCACTTGTGATATGCAAACACACACACACACATTTAGTGTGCACGTACTGGCATCACATGTCTACATATAATTCATCACATAAATGTGAAAGCAAACAAGTCTTAGACTGTGACTGTTTCCCTGCTCCTGCAAGCTCTCTCATTACCTTTAACAAATCAAAATTACAGTCACCATATCACTGGCAGCTGCAAATACAGCCCTACTGTATGATCCCCCCTCCTGGCTGGAAATTTTAGTTCATAGAGGCTTCTCAGTGACTTATTTTCCAGTTACCTTGTTTATTTATTCAATTTACACTCCTTTATAAATAACATAGCAAATATTTGTAAGCTAAAACTACTTCACACTATGGCATGAGTACAAAAAACCTCTGCCTTCCTAGAGCTGGAGAGGAAGCACTTCAGATCTCAGTTCTAGTGAACCTTTATGTTGTTGACACAGACACCTAAGCCTATATACTCCAAACTGCCTATAAAGCAAACTTCTAGCCAGTTTACACAAAGTTGTTATTGCTGTCAGGAAGAACCTGCAGTATAATGACCAGCACCTTGTTGAGCTCTCTCCTGCTTTTAGGGTCAGTCAGTCGTAAAAAAACCAAAATAAAGAAAGAAAAAACCAAACCAAACAGACCAACCAACCTCCCAAAGGCAGTAACACACCACTGACTGCTGTGGTTTTCAGCCAGAATAAAGGAATTAAAGATGTTCTAGCTCTGCTGCCCTTAATGTGGTATAAGGTATGTAGAAGCCTGAAAACAGATTTTGTACTTAAACACAAAGTTAAACCTGAAAGAGATTGATCTTTGACTTCCACTAGTCTGCAAACTAACATGACTTTGTCAGCAATGCCGTATTTTGCTCCTACTGGATATACTTTTTAAAGTTCTACTACCACAAAGAGCATGTTAAGATTCTTAGACTACTTATGCAAACTATGACATAAACTAAACACACTTCATATTTAAGGTAACTTGATGCCTGTGTAAACCCCAGCTCTGTGTGAACCATGTCATACCTTTTCCATGTCCCTAGCACTACTTTTGGAGTAGTCCTTTTGGAGAAGAGCCTCTGACAACTCTGAGCTTGTAACTTTACCACATGTTGTAAAAATGCATTTCATTCCAGAGTTTTTAAAACTGACAGGTAATACATGATTTGCTACATTTGCCCATGTCACCCTTCTGCAAGGTTAAGAAACCCTAGAGGAGGAAAAATAGGGCACAGATCTCATTGCTACCATGCCTAGCCATACTCAGATTTCCGATGTTCTTGTGAAAATTCAAGGTATGTTAGAAAAGAAGTGATAAGTTTCTTAACCTGTCAAGAGCAGAGAACTCCTATGATGTCTTCACTGTCAGACATGGAAGATTGTGTCTGATGTACTGCCCTTCATAGCTTTTCAACGGGTTGCGAAGTTAAGACACACAGAACATTTTCTGAGGTATGTCATAGCCTTTCATACCCTTCAGAAGGGTCGACAGTCAGGATTAAGCTTCAGTTGTGCAGTTCTCCTTCTGACTCCCAGGAAGATGTAGTTCCCCTTCTCCCTGACTGGGGAAGCTATCCACTGAAGTACAGCAAAGCTGTATACAAACTAGGAAATTAACAAACAAAAACTATACTTAGTGACAATCACGACTGCATCAGGATATACACATCCACCCCAAACCTTGAAAGCACAGAAATAAAGAGGGGAAAGACTGCTGTATTCCACCACATTTTTCTGTTGCCTAGGCACTGTTGATAACACACTCTGAAAGGCTTTCACTTCCACCTTTGGTGGGGAAATAAACCCAAACCTCCTGTGCTTTAGTAAGAGCCACCAAAGAAAGTCCAGCACGCACTTTCACACATTTCATGCATGTTAATTTACACTGCCTTAACACTAGAAGGAGTTTACTTGATTGTGTTGGAGTGTAAATCTAACAGTGATAGGCTGCTGCCTTATCTTTTAGAAATGGCAGTGAAAGCCTTTGGAGTGTGCTACCAAACAGCATCATAGGCAGTATGGAGATGGATATAGAAGTCCTTCCCTCTGACTTTATATTTCTATACTTTATGGTGGGTGGATGGAGGGAGTGTAACCCAATGCAATCTTAAACAACACTAAATATAGTTCTGTCTGTTAATATTGGTTAGGTAAAATACCTGTCAGATCCACCAAAATATTTTAATGTCTCCTTGGTGTGCAGAAGTGACTGCTAGATTATGGCTTGAGCACTACTCAAAGTTTCCATAGTATTTCAACATCCCAACTGTTCTGGAGCAACAATCCACTAGTTAAATCAGCTGGTAACTCACATAAATGTGGGTTACTATGCCAGGCAGATGTGAAAAAAATTATCATGTGCTGAAATCATTCTTGTTTGATTTCTAGCTAAAGACTGTGCATGTTCAAAATCTGGTAAATATCACAGATAAGGGAAGAGACCTGCTCCAGTTTATGACCTCTAGTAGCAGCTCCTTAGCAATTTAGAGGGACTGGGAGGAAAGGAAAATAAATAATTTAATTTAGAGCTGCATCTAGTCTCTTGGAATTCCTTCTGTAAGGAAGACCAGTTCTCAAGAAGTAATGTTTTAATTCATCACAACATGAAATAATGTAAAGACAAAAAAAAAATCCTCAACTCACAGATGAAATAGGTTCACCCATGAACTTAGTTAAATCAAGTATTCATCCAGATGGGAATTGTCCTTTATCATCACTGCTATTAAAAACAGACTACACTTTTATTCTCCATTTTAGCTTATGACCACCTTCAAGAAACATTTTATCAAACAGCATTTCTCAACTTCAGAAATTCTTTTTTCAAGTGCTTTTCAGCTCAAATGTTTACAATGATTTTGCCATTAAATAGAAGTTGTCTGAAGTAATACCTCAAAGGCATTTTCTGAGAAATGCAGACTTATCAGCTCTGGAGCTGAAAGGAGATTTCATCACACCTTGTATCTCACTCAACATTCTCTAAGTTGAGACTAGAAACTAAAGAATCAAGGGTCTTTCTGGAACTTGTTACACATCTGTGATTGAGTTTCAACAAAAGGTAATCACTGCAATCACACCTGCAATTGCCAATTTTACTTCCAAGAAACACTGGCTTTGAGCTCTCCAATCAAGCATGTTGTAAGCATTCTCCACTGTGCTTTACTTCACAACTTTCCTCTAATGGGCCATCTTCTGCAGTTCCAAAAATCAAGGCCTGATGACGGACACGATTTGCAGTATGTCGTCATTACCAGGATAGCTATATTCTGCTCACAGTCAGATATACTGTTTTTTAATTTAATTTTTGTAACTGTCAGTATAGATTAAATGGGGTATGCACTTAGGGCAGTCAGGGTTTCACTACAAAGCCTGTGTGTGGCTTGGAGTTTGAAGGCAGATCAATTATTCTGAATGGGGCCCGAGGGACTCTTAAATGAAATACAGCTTTCACTTTTGAGAAGATGCTTCTTACATTCTTTTTCCCTGGACTTGCATAACGCACCAACACACTTCCAACCTTGTCTGTGACATATCCTAAGGCAGCTGCTTTTAAGCTGGACTCTTTTAAATCCACATGTATTCTGGTGATTTGTTTCACACTGTTTTCTTCTTGATACAAGACTCCTGAGAAAGAGAGCTTCTATCCACATAATCACAAGTATTTTTCTATGCATAGTTTAAGAGCTTTTTATGTACTTGTAAAGAGCCACTGCTAGAAATGAAGATGCAATACTAATGGCTCATAGCATTAATTTCCCTCTCCCTACCTTCTGACCTCACCTTTTCAAGTCACCATGCAATTCTAATCTGTTCTCAATAGCACAGCAGCTGACCCGTGATAGAACATCCCAAAACATTTAAAAATTGCTAAACACACACATGCATAGACTAACAATTTTGTTCAGGTAGATTAGGCAAATTCTGTTTTAAAAAAGGAGATAATTTTATCCTTACTCCTTTTCAAATAAAGATGTGGTAACAGTTTAGAAGACCAAGGATTACCAGGGATACAGTTAAGACTCTCCAGCTAAAGCCTCACTTACGCCTGAGTAATGGATACCAGGTGTCAGAGTACTGTGCAAACAAGGACATTTCATTTGAAAACATGACAGTGTGGTACAGTGAATACTTATGAAGAAGTTACAGAAGTGAATACACTACTGCAATAGTTTCTGGTGCACTAGAATTCAAGTTACCTCTATGACTCTTCATAACTGTATCTTAAGTAGATCAAGAATATGAAAATAGAGCGCCAAAGTTTTGAAAAAATGTTCTAACAACAAACTACTTTCCATTGTCACTTCTGATACATCTTTACTGAATGACTTGTATAGATATCTGGCTTTCTAAAGCTCTTCTTACATTTGGAACATCTCCATACAATTACACATCCTGAAGCAACCCTCCAACAGACTTGAGAAAAACCACAAACTTAAGACAATGTATTTGGCTGGACTGTTCCTCAGAAAATACTCTTAGACTTTCCAGAAAAAGCAGAAATGCCCTTCTAGAGAGCAAATACTGGGTTTCAAAGGTGGTAGTTGAAAGGATAAAGAGCCAAAAGACTCTCTACTGCAAGAAACACAAAGGCAAAAACATTTTTACCTTGGTACAAGCAGCAGTAACTACCTACTCTGCACTGCTACTTGCACAGCAATTACAATTGCTGATGTGGGGAAAAAACCAGTGGTACAGCTGCTGATTTTACACAGCACTTTTCATTAGAAATTCAGCTAATCCATGGATTAACACACAAACCACAATAAAAGCAGAATCAAAATTCTTGGAGCTCTACCAAGGTTAGAGTGAGTAACCATATCGTTCTCCGTATCTGACAAAAAACATGACCTCCAGTGGTAAATACAAAATCCTGACTAAGCCAGAGCAAACACCACTGTAGGGGGTTCCTTTCCTCACAGTCCCACTTCCACCTTAAGTCACATCTTTACATCAAACAAGAAGGACCTACAGGGCTTTCCACCTTCATAAGTTTTTGGGCTTTGCCTACTCATTTTCTAACATAAGGATCTCTGAATGTTAGATGAGCATTTGCTCTCATTTTCAGGAATTTCAGGTAGCTTAGCAAAGACTGAAATATCTTTCACAAAAGTATTAACTTTATTCCCTATGCTTTCTGAGATGAAGCCCTCATTGAAGGTATTAAGGCTTTATGCTGCTCCTTCAGCAGCTGAATGTTCTTTTTAAGGAAGAATGTAAACCCTAAAGATTCCAAGTGTCACCTGCAAAGGGTACAATACACTTATTCCTCAGGAAAAATATGCAGCCTTTTCAAAATCTTGTGCAAGTTTTCTGCAAAAAGAGAAGTAATTCCACCCCATAGGTGGAGAGGGTTAACCACTTCATGCTAATTCTGATCATATAGAATGACTAATCCAGAGTCACCATTATAAGAGCAGCAATCAGGCTGCCTTCCAAAAAAAACAGAGGCAACAAGTATGCTTCAGCTACTCTGCCAATATATTAAGAGGCTTGGTTCACTTTCTGGGTAAACACTGTTTCTTCCAGGTTACTAATGAGTAAGACAAGTATTTCGAGAGGCTAATATTTCTGACATTTATTGCCATTCCTCAAAGAATAAATGTCTCCAGCCAGACTTTCATGCATCCTCTGCAATCTCTGAAAATACTTTCTGTATCCAGTGAGGGAAAAAAGAATTGAAAAATGTAACCTCAGAACTAAATTTGATATACATAAGACTGTTATTTGACTGCCTTGATGGAAACACTTGCATTTACCAGATCAAGCCTCGTTTCAGGGCCAGGTTCAATGGGGCCACGGGCAACCCGATCTAGTGAACGGCATCCCTGCCCATGGCAGGGGGGCTGGAACGAGATGATCTATAAGGTCCCTTCCAAACCAAGCCTTCATGATTCTATGATTCACTGCAATCTCTTTTCCCAACACTTCTGCAAAAGAGAAGGAATGAGGCAATGTTCTTTGTATTGGGTTTGCATGGCAAGGTTTTGGCAGCAGTGGGGGGAGCTACAGGACTGGCTTCTGTGAGAAGCTGCCAGAAGTTTCCCCCATGTCTGACAGAGCCAATGCCAGCTGGCTCCAAGATGGACCTGCAACTGGCCAAGGCTGAGCCCATCAGAGACAGTGATAGCAGCTCTGTGATAACTTATTTAAGAAGGGGACAAAATTATTGGGTAAAAGTAACTGCAGCCAGAGAAGAGAGGAGTGAGAATATGTGAGAGAACCAGCCCTGCAGACACCAAGGTCAGTGCAGAAGGAAAGGCAGGAGGTGCTCCAGCCACCAGAGCTGAGATTCCCCTGCAGCCCCGTGAGGCAGACCATGGTGAGGCAGGATGCCCCTGCTGCAGCCCATGGAGGTCCATGGGGGAGCAGAGATCCACTTGCAGCCCACAGAGGACCCCAGAGCAGGTGGATATCTGATGGAGTCTGTGACCCCATGGGAAGCCCACAATGGACCAGAGTCCTGGTAGGACTTGTGGCCCTGTGGAGAGAGGAGCCCACACTGCACCAGTTTTGCTAGTGAGACTGGTGACCCCAGAGGGGACCCATGCTGGAACAGACTGTTCCTGAAGACTGCACCCCATGCAGCTCATGAAGAAATGCAGCCCGTGGGAAGGACTCATGTTGGAGAAGTTCCTGGAGAACTGTCTCTCATGTGCGGGACTCCATGCTGGAGCAGGTGAAGGACTTCCCTCCCCTAAGGGGGAAGCAGCAGCAGAAACAACCTGTGATGAACTGACTGTATTCTGCACAACCAAGGGGAGGAGGAAGAGAATCAGGGATAAAGTTAAGTCCAGAAAGGAGGGAGGGGCGGGGAAAAGGTGCTTTTAAGATTACTTTTACTTATCATTATCCTGCTCTGATTTTGATTGGTAATACTATTTATTTCTCAAGTTGAGTCTGGTTTTGTCTGTGACAGTAACCAGTGAGTGATCTCTCCCTGTCATTAACCACAACTCATGAAATTTCCCTTGTATTTTCTTTCCCCTGCCCAGTTGAGAAGATGAGTGACAGAGCAGCTTTGGGGGACACCTGACATCCCAGCAAGTCAAACCACATCCCTGAAAGACAAGCAAAAAATTCCCTAGTACAGCTGTTCTTAAACAGAACTCCATATTCAGAGAAAACTAAATCTATTGAGGTGTTTCTTCTTTATCTAGCCAAAGACTTTTCTGTGGGGAAAAGATGTTTCATCTCTCATTTATACTACCTGGAGACAAGTCCTGGGAATTCTTCCTAACAGCTGACACTCAGTCCAGACTCAGAACAATGATTTGATCTTTTGGAGCCTAATTATAATGATTGATACAAGGGAGTGGGACTCATTTGCTTCTGTGTGCTACCACTTAATATGAAGGGATTACAACATTTATTGTAATCAGAATCCCAGGGCAACATGTTAGATAGCCTCCATTATTGTTCAGTTTAATGAACAGCAGATACAGACTTGGCTAAGCACACATGCCTAGGATGGGGCATTATAAGGCCCATTTATGGAAATGATACAAGGAATTTTAAGAAAATAGAAACAGAAAAAAAGTACTTTCAAATATAGGTGTCTGTATCTGATGGTGAAACCAAGAAATATGTGAAGTTATTTGATTCTCAAAGTTTGTAAGTATTCTTTTCATACTTGAGAATTTCTGTATTTTAGTTATTGTCAAAAGCACAAAGCAAATTTAAGACAAAATTTTCTTGAGCTTAGCCACATTTTGTCATCTTCTACCATGACAGTCTTCCCCCTTATAATGTGCAGATGACTAGAAAATGAAATTATTTTAATTTGGAGATGACTGGGACATTGAACTATTCTAATTATACACAATAATGTATTTCTTGTATGTAATTATATATCTGTGAGAGTGCATACACACAAATATGCATTTTATACACAAAAAAAACACCTGTGTTCCTTCTAGTCTGAAAGAAAAAGATTGCTGATCATAGCTGAAAAGGTTACCTGGATCTGGGCTTTGTTTCCAGCTGTTATATTAGATATTGTCCAGCATGCTTCCTTTTTGATAGATTCTTTTGGGCTGCTTAGCAAGTGCAGTAAGCTCTGCAGGGCTGAACAATTCAGAATTACCTGAGTACAACAGAAAAAAACAAAACAAAACACACCTTAGAAGAACTTTAGGATAAAGAATCACAGGAACAAGGAGTACAGTGTCTTGAAAATCTAAAAATCATACCCCCATTAGATGCTCCCAGAGGTTTTTTTTTTTAAAAAACACTAAATACACACAAAACAAAAATACCTGCAAGAACCAAGAAATAAATGTCTGCAGGAAAGCTAAAGAGCAAAACTACCAAGTCATTCAGGTAAGAGACCACACCTTCATAATGATTTCAGTGTGACCTGAAAACAAGAAGATACTAAGCACATTATGACCAAACAAAAATAAGATGATGGTATTTTCCTGTATTTTTGTACACTTGTAAGCTCCAACTACTTCTGTTTTCCCCATCTGCTGGCACTGTGGTGCATACTGTGACCAGTGCTGTATCCAGTGACATTATGAATGGACAATTCTTATTTAAAAAATTACAAAAATTGTAAAAACCCTGCAATTTTACAGTGCAGAAAAAGTGCGGCAAAATTTCCATCTCCTAAATGACCAAAGTACAACAGAAAATGCCCCAGAACTTAGATGTTGCAAGACAGCACACTTGATTATGTCATGTGTGATAGTGAAGGACTTCTTGACCACCTAAAAGGGCCTAACAAGATTCAAAAAATGAAAAATTAGTGACGACTTTTTTCTTTTAATTCAATTCCAACTTCTAACAATTAAGCCAAAAATTGGGAGAGTATACCAAGAAGCACATTAGTTTTGCCTTGTGTGGCAAAAGCAGACACCTTAGAAAGAATAGTATGGTACAGAATTTTATGAGAAATACTCCAGTCAAGCTGAATCATGGTCATAACTTCTGATCACGGAATCTGAGGACTTAATTCCCTTGCTTGTATCCCCCCAGCTCCATATTCTTAAAATCTTTGTACTCCCTACTAGGATTAAAAAAGAAAAGATTATGGTTCAGGATTTTATCAGGTGTCTGCTGGGAGAAGTTGGTTTTTTTTCTTCATGCATACTATCGATGGCTTTGGCCATCTCCAAGCACTCGCAATTGTTAATACCTGAAAATGAGACAAAAAGTAAAAGCAAGTTTGTGCCCCAAGGTTTTACAGAGAAGTTCTTGAAGAACTGTCTTGTATGTTGCATTCATATTCAGAAATGGATCAGCTCTCAAAGCTGGCCTCTTCCTTCTGACTACTGATTTTTATATTCATCCTGTAACACTTAGAATACAGCACAATCTGCAGGCAGGACTATCAAACTATCCTACTTACACAGTTCTCTAGAATTTTAGGAAAGCTCATGATAGGCTCCTCTGAAAAAATCATGTACAACAAAAACGTTTAAACTAATTTTTAATTAAAATCTAAGGTTTATGCAGTATTTAATAACCTGCATTGCAGGTGAATTAGTGATCCTTGTGGTTTTATCTTTAACAAAATTATGAAATCACACCTCAATCATTCTTTATGACTGATCTGTGAAACAAATGCCACTGAAAAAAAAAATAGAACAATGACTCTGCAATTCAGCTACACAAAATACATTGTAACAATCAAAAAATCATGTTATCTTCCTCCTAGCAATAAGATATTGAAACAGTGCCCTGGTGCTGGTAACTCATCTTTAATTCTGGTCTCAGAGTCACAGAACTACAGAAGCATCCCAGTG